>NW_017189516.1:1405336-2019256 GCF_001704415.2 Capra hircus | reverse complement strand
GGATGGGTAACCCACAAACTGGAGAACAATAATACCAAAGAAGTTCCCCCACTATTTTGAAGGTTTGGAACTCCACATCAGGCTTCTCAGCCTGGGAACCCTACAAAGTGACTGGAAATACCCAGGGAATCTGACTTGGAAGGCCAGAAAATTTGATTATAAGACTTCCATAGCACTAGGGGAAACAGAGACTCCAGTCTTGGAGGGCACAAACAAAACATTGCTCCCACCAAAACTAAGAGGAAAGGAGCAGTGACTCCATAGGAAACTGAACCAAAACTACCTTGCCAGTGTTGGCGGGGTCTTCTGTGGAGGTGTAGGTTAGCAGGGACTAACCACAGGTACAAGGGGACCAGCAACAGCTGCCTGGGAAGGTGCACTTTGGTGTGAACACTCTTGGAGTTTGCCATTAACCAAACCATACAACCAGTACATTTAAGGGCTGGGTGGCCCCAGGCCAAAAGACTACCAGGGAAGGAGCTCAATCCAACCATCAGCAGATAATTGGATCAAAGCTTTACTGAGCAAGGCCTATTTCACATTGTTCATGGTCTCCTCAAGACAATACTGAAGTGGTTTGCCATTCCTTTCTCCAGTGGACCACTGTGCAATCTCAGAAAGAGAATGATCTCTATTCCTTTCCAAAGCAAACCATTTAATATCACAGTAATTCAAGCCTATGCCCCAAACACTAATGCCAAAGAAGCTGAAGTTGAACCATTCTATGAAGACCTACAAGACTTTCTAGAACTAACACACACAAAAAAAGATATCCTTTTCATCCTAGGGGACTGGAATGTAAAAGTAGGAAGTCAAGAGATCCCTGGAGTAACAGGCACATTTGGCCTTGGAGTAAAAAATGAAACAAGGCAAAGGCTAACAGTATTTTGCCAAGAGAACGCACTGGTCATAGCACACACCCTTTTTCAACAATACAAGATATGACTCTACACATAGATATCACCAGATGGTCAATACCAAAATCAGATTGATTATATTATTTGCAGCCAAAGACGTACAAGCTATATATAGCCAGCAAAAACAAGACTGGAAGCTGACTTTGGCTCAAATCATGAACTCCTTATTGCCAAATTCAGACTTAAATTGAAGAAAGTAGAGAAAACCACTAGACCATTCAGGTATGACCTAAATCTGATAGACAGAGTGCCTGAAGAACTATGCAGAGAGGTTCCTGATATTGTGTAGGAGACAGGGATCAAGACCATCCCCAAGAAAAAGAAATGCAAAAAAGCAAAATGGCTGTCTGAGGAGGCCTTACAAATATCTGTGAAAAGAAGAGAAGCAAAAAGCAAAGCAGAAAAGGAAAGATATACCCATTCAAATGCAGAGTTCCAAAGAATAGGAAGGAGAGATAAGAAAGCCTTCCTAAGTACAAAGAAACAGAAGAAAACAACAGAATGGGAAAGACTAGAGATCTCAAGAAAATTAGAAATATAAAGGGAATATTTCATGGACAGAAATGGTATGGACCTAACAGAAGCAGAAGGTATTAAGAACAGGTGGCAAGAATACACAGAAGAACTATACAAAAAGGATCTTTACGACCCTGATAATCACCATGGCATGATCACTCACCTAGAGCCAGATGTCCTTGCATAGAAGTCAAGTATGCCTTAGGAAGCATCACTATGAACAAAGCTAATGGAGGTGATGGAATTCCAGATGAGCTCTTTCAAATCCTAAAAGATAATGCTGTGAAAGTGCTGCACTCAATACGCCAGCAAATTTGGAAAACTCATCAAGTGACCACAGGACTGGAAAAGATCAGTTTTCATTCCAATCCCAAAGAAAGGCAATGCCAAAGAATGCTCAAACTACTGCACAATTGCACTCACGTAAAGCTCAAAATTCTCCAAGACAGGCTTCAACTATATGTGAAAGATGAACTTCCAGATGTTCAAGCTGGACTTAGAAAAGGCAGAGGAACCAGAGATCAAATTGCCAACATTCACTGGATCATCAAAAAACTGAGAGAGTTCCAGAAAAATATCTACTTATGCTTTATTGATTACGCCAAAGCCTTTGACTTTGTGGATCAAGACAAACTGTAGAAAATTCTTAAAGAGATGGAAATACCAGACCACATGTCATGCCTCCTGAGAAATATGTATGCAGGTCAGGAAGCAACAGTTAGAACTGAACATGGAACAACAGACTGGTTCCAAATAGGGAAAGGAGTATGTCAAGGATGCATATTGTCACCCTACTTATTTAACTTATATGCAGAGTACATCATGAGAAACCCTGGGCTGGATGAAGCAAAAGCTGGAAACAACATTGCAGGGAGAAATATCAACAACCTCAGATATGCACATGATGCCACCCTTATGGCAGAAAGTGAAGAGGAAATGAAGAGCCTCTCAATGAAGGCAAAAGAAGAGAGTGAAAATAAAAACTGGCTTAAAATGCAACGTTCAGGAGGTGGTCCTAAGACACTGGAGGAATAGGACTGGGAGACCACTTTCTCCCCTACAAATTCATCAAAAGAACTTTTGAACGCTGAGAAAATTCCACAAAACAACTTCTGAATGCTGGCAGAGGACATCAAGAACCCAGAAAAGCAGCCCATTGTCTTTTAAAGGAGATAGGAAAAAATATAAAAGTTAAAAAGAGAGACAAAAGAGGTAGGGACAGAGCTCCATCCCGGGAAGGGAGTCTTAAAAAAGAGAGACGTTTCCAAACACCAGGAACCACTCTCACTGTCGAGTCTGTGGCAAGCCTTGGAACCACAGAGGGCAACATAACCAGGAGGAAAAATAAATAATTAAAACCCACAGATTATGTGCCCAACGATAATTCCCTCAACGGAGAAGAAGCGCAGATGCCAGCATTCACCACTAGCAAGTGGGGGCTGGGCAGGGAGGCGTCGGCTGCATTGCTTAGAGTAAGGCCCAGGCCTGAATGCCCTGAGGGAAATCTGAGGGAACTAACTTGGGCTAGCAAACCAGACTGTGGGATAACTATCACGTGAAAATTCCTAACCTAAGACATCGCCAGGCCCACTCACAGAACAAAGGACTGACTAGAGTTATGGAAAAAGCCCTAACCTAAGACAAAATGGCACCCCACTCCAGTACTCTTGCCTGGAAAATCCCATGGATGGAGGAACCTGGTGTGCTGCAGTCCATGGGGTCACTAAGAGTCGGACACGACTGAGCGACTTCACTTTCATTTTTCACTTTCATGCATTGGAAAAGGAAATGGCAACCCACTCCAGTGTTCTTGCCTGGAGAATCCCAGGGACTGGGGTACCTGGTGAGCTGCCATCTATGGGGTCTCACAGAGTCAGACACAACTGAAGCGACTTAGCAGCAAGACACTGTCAAGCCCACTCAGAGAACAAAGGACTTAGCAGAGCTAGCCGGCTGCAGACAGGCCCATCCGCTTCCGGTGACAGGCAGACGAGGGCAGCCGGAGTCAGAAGGGGGAAATTATTGCCCCAGAGAGGCATTATTTACCAAATTGCAAGCAGAGTTCATTGCTAACTAAGACTTCTTGGGATTCTGGACAGTCAACATTCACCTGACAAGGTGTGCCAGTTGTACACCCAGAAAACCCAGTGGCAGGGATGGGGGGGGAGGGTGATAAGTCGCAGCAACCAGGCTCACCAAACACCTGGTAACCTGAGCTGCTCGGACCCAGGAATGGCACAAAACGCAGGCCCAACCAGTCTGCGCCTCTGAGGACTACCTGAGTACCTGAACCTGAGCGGCATAGACCTGGGAAGTGCATATAGCCCAGGGCCAGCCTCAGACAGTTCTGGACAAAGCAACCTAGAGCCTAAGCATTGTAGACAGAGAAAGCACACATGCTGTGAGTGGGGGCAAACCCAGTGTGGCTGAGACACTGCGAGCACATGCCAGTGTTGTTTTATGCAGTGTCCCTCCCTCTCCACAGCACAACTGAACAAGTGAGTCTAAAAAAGTGTCCACCACCGCCCCCTTCTGCCAGGGCAGAAATTAGACACTGAAGAGACCAGCAAACAGAAGTAGCTAAAACAGAGGGAACCTCCTTGGAAGTGGCAGGTGCAATAGATTAAAACCTTGTAGTTAGTACCAACTACATAGGAAGGAGCCTATAGATCTTGAGAAATATAAGCCAGATCAAGCAACTACCTGAAAGTGAACTGACCCCACACTACCCACAACACCACCAGAGAAAGTCCTAGATATATTTTTACTATTTTACTATCATTCTTTAAATTTTATTTTTATTTTTTTAAGTCCTCTCAGTTCAGTTCAGTTTAGTCACTCAGTCGTGTCTGACTCTTTGCGACCCTATGAATCACAACACGTCAGGTCTCCCTGCCCATCACCAACTCCCGGAATTCACTCAGACTCATGTCCATCGAGTCAGTGATGCCATCCAGCCATCTTATCCTCTGTTGTCCCCTTCTCCTCCTGCCCCCAATCCCTCCCAGCATCAGAGGCTTTTCCAATGAGTCAACTCTTCGCATGAGGCGGCCAAAGTACTGCAGTTTCAGGTTCAGCATCATTCCCTCCAAAGAAATCCCAGGGCTGATCTCCTTCAGAATGGACTGGTTGGATCTCCTTGCAGTCCAAGGGATTCTCAAGAGTCTTCTCCAACACCACAGTTCAAAAGCATCAATTCTTTAAGTCCTCTAGTACTTCTTTAATTTTCATTTTTATAACCTACTACTACTTTGTTAAAAAAAAAGAGAGAGAAACCCTATTTTTTAAAGCAAACTATATATATATATATAATTATATATATATATATAATTTTGTGATTTTTTTCTTTAATATTGTATTTTGAAAATCCAACCTCTATTCTAGATTTTTAATCTTTGATTTTTTGGTATTTTTTTATCAATTTTGTACCTTTGAGAACCCAATCTTCAGTACCCATTTTTACTTGGGAACAAGATTACTGGGTTGACTGCTCTCTCCCCCTTTGGACTCTCCTTTTTCTCCACCAGGTCGCCTCTGTCTCCTCCCTCCCCCTTCTCTTCTCTACCCAACTCTGTGACTCACTTTGTGTGCCCTGGATGGTGGAGAACACTTAGGGAACTGATTACTGGCTCAACCTGTATCTCCCCTTTTGATTCCCTCCTTCATCCTCCTGGCCACCTCTGCCTCCTTCTTCTCTCTTCTCTTCTCTGTATAACTGTGTGAACATCTCTGAGGGATCCAGACTGTGGAGAGCACATAGGGAAGTGATTACTGGCTAGCTTGCTTTCTCCTCTTTTGATTCCATCTCATCTCAACCTGGTCACCTCTATATCCATCCTCCCTCTTCTCTTCTCCATGTAACACTGAACCTCTCTGGGTGTCCCTCACAGTGGAGAAACGTTTCATCTTTAACCTAGATGTTTGATCAATGGTGCTGTATAGATGGAGAAGTCTTCAGGTTATTGTAAAAATAAGACTGAAAACCAGAAGCAGGAGGCTTAAGTTCAAATCCTGAGAACACCAGAGAACTCCTGAGTCCAGGGAACATCATCAAGCACCTCCATACGTGCATGAAACCAAGCACCGTCCAAGGGCCAACAAGTTCCAGACCAAGACATACCATGCAAATTCTGCAGCAACACAAGAACATAGTCCTAAGCTTCAATATACAGGCTGCCCAAAGTCACTCCAAATCCAGTGACATCTCATAACTCATTATTGGACAATTCATTGCACTCTAGAGAGAAGAAATCCAGGTTCACCCACCAGAACACTGACACAAGAGTCCCTAAATAGGAAACCTTGACAAGTCACCCATACAAGCCCACCCACAGCAAGGAAACTCCACAATAAAGAGAACTCCACAAATTCCCAGAATACAGAAAGGCCACCCCAAACACAGAAGTATAAACAAGATGAAGAGACAAAGGAATACCCAGCAGGGAAAGGAACAAGACAAATGCCTACCAAACCAAACAAAAGAGGAAGAGATAGGGAATCTACCTGATAAAGAATTTCAAATAATGATAGTGAAAATGATCCAAAATCTTGAAAACAAAGTGAAATCACAGATAAATAGTCTGGAGACAAGGATTGAGAAGATGCAAGAAAGGTTTAACAAGAACCAAGAAGAAATAAAAAAGAGTCAATATATAATGAATAATGCAATAAATGATATCAAAAACACTCTGGAGGCAACAAATAGTAATAACAGAAACAGAATATAGGATTAGTGAGGTAGAAGATAGAATGGTAGAAATAAATGAATCAGAGAGGAAAAAAGAAAAACGAATTAAAAGAAATGAGGACAATTTCAGAGACCTCTGGGACAATGCTAAACGCCCCAACATTTGAATCATAAGAGTCCCAGAAGAAGAAAACAAAAAGAAAGACCATGAGAAAATACTTGAGGAGATAATAGTTGAAAACTTCCCTAAAATGGGGAAGGAAATAATCACCCAAGTCCAAGAAACCCAGAGAGTCCCAAACAGGATAAACCCAAGGCAAAACACCCCAAGACACATATTAATCAAATTAACAAAGATCAAACACAAAGAACAAATGTTAAAAACTTCAAAGGAAAAACAACAAATAACACACAACTGGATTCCCATGATGATAACAGCTGATCATTCAATAGAAACTCTTCAGGCCAGGAGGGAATGGTAGGTCATACTTAAAGTGATGAAAGAAAATAACCTACAGCTCAGATTACTGTACTCAGCAAGGATCTCATTCAAATGTTAAGGAGAAATCAAAAGCTTTACAGACAAGCAACAGCTGAGAGTTTAGCACCACCAAACCAGCTCTCCAACAAATGCTAAAGGATCTTCTTTAGACAGGAAACACAGAAAGGGTGTATAAACTCAAACCCAAAACAATAAAGTAAATGGCAATGGGATCATACTTATCAATAATTACCTTACATGTAAATGGGTTGAATGCCCCAACCAAAAGACAAAGACTGGCTGAATGGATACAAAAACAACATATGTTGTCTACAAGAGACCCACCTCAAAACAAGGGAAACATACAGACAAAAAGTTAAGGTCTGGAAAAAGATATTCCATGCAAATATAGATGAAAAGAAATCAAGAGTAGCAATACTCAAATCAGATAAAATAGACTTTAAAACAAAGGCTGTGAAGAGAGACAAAGATGGACACTACATAATGATCGAAGGATCAATCCAAGAAGAACATATAACAATTATAAATATATATGCACTCAACATAGGAGCACCGCAATATGTAAGACAAATGCTAAAAAGTATGAAAGGGGAAATTAACAATAACACAATAATAGTTGGAGACTTTAATACCCCCCTCACACCTATAGATAGATCAACTAAACAGAAAATTAACAAGGAAACACAAATTTTAATGATACAATGGACCAGTTAGACCTAATTGATATCTATAGGACATTTCACCCCAAAAAAAGGAATTTCATCTTTTTCTCAAGTGCTCACGGAACCTTCTCCGGGATAGATCACATCCTGGGCCATAAATCTAGCCTTGTTAAATTCAAAAAATTGAAATCTTTCCAAGCATCTTAACTGATCACAATGGAGTAAGATTAGATCTCAACTACATGAGAAAAACTATTTAAAAATCCAACATATGGAGGCTAAACAACACGCTGCTGAATAACCAACAAATCACAGAAGAAATCAAAATATGTATAGAAATGAATGAAAATGAAAACACAACAACCCAAAACCTGTGGGACACTGTAAAAGCAGTGCTAAGGGGAAGGTTCATAGCAATGCGGGCATACCTCAAGAAACAAGAAAAAAGTCAAATAAATAACCTAACTCTATACCCAAAGCAACTAGAAAAGGAAGAAATGAAGAACCCCAGGGTTAGCAGAAGGAAAGATATCTTAAAAATTAGGGCAGAAATAAATGGAAAAGAAACAATAGGGACCATAGCAAAAATCAACAAAGCCAAAAGCTGGTTCTTTGAGAGGATAAATAAAATTGAGAAACCATTAGCCAGGCTCATCAAGAAACAAAGGGAGAAAAATCAAATCAATAAAATTGGAAATGAAAATGGCGAGATCACAACAAACAACACAGAAATACAAAGGATCATAACAGACTACCATCAGCAATTATATGCCAATAAAATGGACAACTTGGAAGAAATGGACAAATTCTTAGAAAAGTACAACTTTCCAAAACTGAGCCAGGAAGAAATGGAAAATCTTAACAGACCCATCACAAGCACGGAAATTGAAACAATAATCAGAAATCTTCCAGCAAAAATAAAAAAATAAAAAAAGCCCAGGACGAGAGAGCTTCACAACTGAATTTTCCCAAAAATTTAGGAAGAGCTAACATGTATCCTACTCAAACTTTTCCAGAAAATTGCAGAGGAAGGTAAACTCCCAAACTCATTCTATGAGGCCGCCATCACCCTAATACCAAAACCTGACAAAGATGCCACAGGAAAAAAAAAAAGAAAACAACTGGCCAATATCACTGATGAACATAGATGCAAAAATCCTTAACAAAATTCTATCAATCAGAATCCAACAACACATTAAAAAGATAGTGACCAAGTGGGCTTTATCCCAGGGATGCAAGGATTCTTCAATATCCACAAATCAATCAACATAATGCACATTAACAAATTGAAAAATAAAAGCCATATGATTATCTCAATAGATGCAGAGAAAGCCTTTGACAAAATACAACACCCATTTATGATTTAAAAAAAAAAGAACTCTCCAGAAAGCAGGAATAGAAGGAACATACCTCAACATAATAAAAGTTATATATGATAAATCCACAGCAAACATTATCCTCAATGGTGAAAAATAGAAGCATTACTCCTAAAGTCAGGAACAAAACAAGGGTGCCCACTTTCACCACTACTATTCAACACAGTTTTGGAAGTTTTGGCTATAGCAATCAGAGCAGTAAAAGAAATAAGTAAGTAAATAAGTAAGTGAACTCATTCACTCGTGTCTGACTCTTTGCGACCCCATGGACTGTAGCCTACCAGGCTTCTCCGTCCGTGAGATTCTCCAGGCAAGAATACTGGAGTGGGTTACCATTTCCTTCTCCAGGGGATCTTCCCGACCCAGGGATTGAACCCGTGTCTCCCACACTGGAGGCAGATGCTTTAACCTCTGAGCCACCAGGGAATATAAAATAAATCCAAATTGGAAAAGAAGAAGTAAAACTCTCACTGTTTGCAGATGACGTGATCCTCTACATAGAAAACCCTAAAGACTTCACCATAAAATTACTAGAGCTAATCAATGAATATAATAAAGTGGCAAGATATAAAATCAACACACAAAAATCCTTTGTAGTCCTATACACTAATAATGATAAAACAGAAAGAGAAATTAAGGAAACAATTCCATTCACCACTGCAATGAAAATAATAAAATACTTAGGATTATATCTACCTAAAGAAATAAAAGACCTATATATAGCAAACTATAAAACACTGGTGAAAGAAATCAAAGAGGACACTAATAGATGTTCATGGTCGGAAGAATCAATATAGTGAAAATGAGTATACTACCCAAAGCAATCCATAGATTCAAGGCAATCTCTATCAAGCTACCAATGGTATTTTTCACAGAGCTAGAACAAATAATTTCACAATTTGTATGGAAATACAAAAAACCTCGAATAGCCAAAGCAATCTTGAGAAAGAAGAATGGAACTGGAGGAATCAACCTGCCGGACTTCAGGCTCTACTACAAAGCCACAGTCATCAAGACAGTATGATACTGGCACAAAGACAGAAATATAGATCAATGGAACAAAATAGAAAGCCCAGAGAGAAACCCATGCACCTATGGACACCTTATCTTTGACAAAGGAGGCAAGAATATACAATGGAGAAAAGACAATCTCTTTAACAAGTGGTGCTGGGAAAACTGGTCAACCACTTGTAAAACAATGAAACTAGAACATTTTCTAACACCATACACAAAAATAAACTCAAAATGGATTAAAGATATAAACATAAGACCAGAAACTATAAAACTCCTAGAGGAGAACTTAAGCAAAACACTCTCTGACATAAATCACAGCAGGATCCCCTATGACCCACCTCTCAGAATATTGGAAATAAAAGCAAAATTAAACAAATGGAACCTACTTAAAATTAAAAGCTTCTGCACAACAAAGGAAACTATAAGCAAGGTGAAAAGAAAGCGATGACGAAGACAAGACAGCAATATCAGCAAAGACAGCAATGAAGCAACTGACAAAGAACTAATCTCAAAAACATGCAAGCAACTCCTGCAGCTGAATTCCAGAAAAATAAACGACCCAATCAAAAAATACGCCCAAGAACTAAACAGACAGTTCTCCAAAGATGACATACAGATGGTTAACATACACATGAAAAGGTGTTCAACATCACTCATTATCAGAGAAATGCAAATCAAAACCACAATGAGGTACCATTTCACTCCAGTCAGAATGGCTGCGATCCAAAGTCTACAAGCAATAAATGTTGGAGAGGGTGTGGAGAAAAGGGAACCCTCTTACACTGTTGATGGGAATGCAAACTTGTATATCCACTATCGAGAACAGTGTGGAAAGTCCTTAAAAAACTCGAAATAGAACTGCCGTTCAGTTCAGTTCAGTTCAGTTCAGTTCAATCGCTCAGTCGTGTCCGACTCTTTGTGACCCCATGAATCACAGCACGCCAGGCCTCCCTGTCCATCACCAGCTCCCAGAGTTCACTCAGACTCATGTCCATCCAGTCAGTAATGCCATCCAGCCATCTCATCCTCTGCCATCCCCTTCTCCTCCTGCCCCCAAACCCTCCCAGCATCAGAGTCTTTTCCAATGAGTCAACTCTTCGCATGAGGTGGCCAAAATACTGCAGTTTCAGGTTCAGCATCATTCCTTCCAAAGAAATCCCAGGGCTGATCTCCTTCAGAATGGTCTGGTTGGATATCCTTGCAGTCCAAGGGACTCTCAAGAGTTTTCTCTAAAACCACAGCTCAAAAGCATCAATTCTTCGGCGCTCAGCTTTCTTCACAGTCCAACTCTCACATCCATACATGACCACAGGAAAAACCATAGCCTTGACTAGATGGACCTTTGTTTGCAAAGTAATGTCTCTGCTTTTGAAAATGCTATCGTACAAGCCAGCAATCCCACTGCTGGGCATACACACCGAGGAAACCAGAATTGAAAGAGACACATGTACCCCAATGTTCATCACATCACTGTTTACAATAGCCGGGACATGGAAGCAACCTAGATGTCCATCAACAGACAAATGAATAAGAAAGCTGTGGTACATATACACAATGGATTATTACTCAGCCATTAAAAAGAATACATTTGAATCAGTTCTAATGAGGTGGATGAAACTGGAGCCTATTATATAGAGTGAAGTAAGTCAGAAAGAAAAACACCATACAGTACATTAATGCATATATATGGAATTTAGAGAGATGGTAATGATGACCCTATATGTGATATGGCAAAGGAGAAACAGATATAAAGAAAAGACTTTTGGACTCTGTGGGAGAAGGCAAGGGTGGGATAATTTGAGAGAATAGCATTGAAACATGTATATTATTGTATGTGAAATAGATCTCCAGTTTAGTTTCGATGCATGAGACAGGGTTCTCAGGGCTGGACCACTGGGATGAACCTGAGGCATCAGATGGGGAGGGAGTTGGGAGGGAGTTTCAGGATGGGGAACACATGTACACCCATAGCTGATTCATGTGAATGTATGGCAAAAACCAAAGTATTGTAAAGTAATTAGCCTCCAATTAAAACTTTAAAAAATTAAATAAAATCTAAATACCTATCAGAATCATCTTGGAATTTTTTGGTAAATGTAAATGCCCAGGGTTTGTTTTTTTTTTGTTTGTTTGTTTGTTTGTTTTTTTGTTTTTTTTGTTTTTTTTTGGTCAGAGCTCCACATATGTTTTTAATGAGCAGCCATGTTTAAAAACAACTGGACTGTATAAAGATCTTTTACTTTTATGTAGTTTGTTTCACTTTTCCTATTTCATATTCTGTGCTCCCATTTCATCAAGTTTATGTTTTCCAATTTTTCCATCTCTTCTCTTTTTTTCCCCTTTTGGATATTCTTTCTTAACTCTTGTAGAAAAGCTTTTGTGTATATATACACACATTTATATATAGGTGTTGTTTTCTTCTTTTCCCCTTGGGCTCCAAAATCACTGCAGATGGTGACTGCAGCCATGAAATTAAAAGACGCTTGCTTGCTCTTTGTAAGAAAAGCTATGACCAACCTAGACAGCATATTAAAAAGCAGACATTACTTTGCCAACAAAGTTCCGTCTAGTCAAAGCTATGTTTTGTTTTGTTTTGTTTTGTTTTTCTTCCAGTAGTCATGTATAGATCTGAGAGTTGGACTATAAAGAAAGCTAAGCACCAAAGAATTGCTGCTTTTGAACTGTGGTGTTGGAGAAGACTCTTGAGAGTCCCTTGGACTGCAAGGAGATAAACCAGTCCATCTTAAAGGAACCAGTCCTGAATATTCATTGGGAGGACTGATGCTGAAGCTGAAACTCCAAATTTTAGCCACCTGATGTAAAGAACTGACTCCTTGGAAAAGACCCTGATTCTGGCAAAGATAGAAGGCAGCAGGAGAAGGGGACGCCAGAGGATGAGATGATTGGACGGCATCACCAACTCGATGGACCTGAGTTTGAGCAAGCTCCGGAAGTTGGTGATGGACAGGGAAGCCTGACGGGCTGCAGTCCATGGGGTCGCAAAGAGTTGGACACGACTGAGGGATTGAACTGAACTGATATATATGTATAAATAATATGTATAATATATATTTTATAAAGCATGAATTTTTACATAACAAAATTTGACATTTTGATTCTAATTGTTTGACGTAGTATGAATAGAATGCTATATTTCTAATTTTAAAAAATAGATATGCAGCAAGCAACAAAGTTTTACTGTATAATACAGGGAACTATAGTCAATAGCTTGTAATAACATATAATGGAAAATAATTTCAAAAATAGCATATATGTATATGTATAACTGAATCATACACATAAAAAAAGAATTCTACTTTTTGAAATTTAGTAATATTTACCTTTTGTCAGTTTTTCTAAATGTCCTATGGACATCTGCCAATGATGTATGAGATACAAAATTTTAAATATATTTGTGTAAGATATGATTAATATAAATTAATTAGATTTACATCTATTACATTTAGACTACTAATGACATCATTCAAATAGCTCCTATTCTTTTTTCTCACTTCATAAAATAGTCTCAAGGATATATAATATATCTAACTATTAATATATCTAACATATATTAATGTGTCTAACAATGTTTCTTTTCCCTTATATTGCTTTGTAAGAGAATCTGATTTTTGTTTTCTGTATCTTTGTTTCCTTGTTGTTAAGGTGTCTAGTGCTTTGTGATGTCTTTCTTCTTTGTGAATTGTACCTTTTATCATTAAAAGCATTTATTTTTGTTTCATTTAAAATAAATTAATGAATTTAAAATAAATAATTCATACAGTTCAATGTAAAGAAAACAGAGAAATGGGCAGAGATTCTGAATAGACACTTATATAAAGGATACATACACATCACCAAAAGACTCATCTAAAGATATTCAACATCATTAATTATCAGGGAAATGCAAAAGAAAATCACAGTGAGATATTACTTGACATCTGTAGAATGGCTATTATCAAAAAGACAAAACATAGCAAGTGTTAGAAAAGATGTGGGGAGAAAAGGGAACACTCCTGTAATGTTGGTGGAAATGTGGTGCAGCTTCTATATAAAACAGTATGGAAGTTCCTTAAAAAATTAAAATGCAACTATCATATCAATCAGCAATTCCACTTCTGGGTGTATATCTGAAGAAAAAAGTAACACTATTCAAAAATATACAGACACTCCAATGTTCATTATGGCATAATTTACAATATCCAAGATTCAAAAAAAATAAAAAAAAATAAACCTAGTATCCATTGATGGATGAATGGGAAAAAAAACATATGCATATAATATACATACACACATAAACATATACAAAGGAAGTATCAAACTTTATAAACATATACATAAACATATACAAAGGAAGTATCAAACTTTAAAAAGAATAATTAAAATATAATATACCACAATCAACCATGATCAAGTGGGATTTATCCTAGAGATGCAAGGATTTTTTTAATATCCACAAGTCAATCAAAGTGATACAACACATTAACAAACTGAAGAATAAAAAATTATATGATCATCTCAATAAATGCAGAAAAGGCTTTGATAAAATTAACAAGAATTTATGATTAAAAAAAAAACTCTCTAGAAAGTGGGCATACAGGGAATATGCCCCAAAACAAAAAAAAAGGCCGTATATGATAAATAATCCATGGATGAATAAATTGCAACCCATTCCAGTATTCTTACCAGGAGAATCCCAGGGACAGAGGAGCCTGGCGAGCTGCAGTCCATGAGGTCGAAAAGAGTTGGACATGACTGAGTGGCTGAGCACACGTTAAACCCAAATTTAACATCAAACTCAATGGTGAAAAGTTGAAAGCATTTCTTATAAGATCAAGAAAGAGAAGAACATGCCCCTTCTCATCACTTTTATTCAACATAGTTTTGGAAGTCCTAGCCACAACAGTTAGAGAAGAAAAAGAAATAAAGGGAATCCAAATTGTAAAGGAAGAAGTAAAACTGTAACTGCAAATGATTTGATACTATACATAAAAATCCTAAAGTCACCACTAGAAAACTACTACATTCATTAATGAATTTAATAAAGTTGCAGGATATAAAATCAATAGACAAAAATCTGTTGCATTACTACACACTAATAGTGAAGTAGCAGAAAGAGACCATTGAATCAGAAAAATAAAATACCTAGTAACATCACCAGATGGTCAACACCGAAATCAGATTGATTATATTCTTTGCAGCCAAAGATGGAGAAGCTCTATACAGTCAGCAAAAAACAAGACCAGGAGCTGACTGTGGCTCAGATCATGAACTCCCTATGACAAAATTCAGACTCAAATTGAAGAAAGTAGGGAAAACCACTAGACCATTCAGGTATGACCTAAATCAAATCCCTTATGATTATACAGTGGAAGTCAGAAATAGATTTAAGCGCCTAGATCTGATAGATAGAGTGCCTGATGAACTATGGAATGATGTTCGTGACATTGTACAGGAGACAGGGATCAAGACCATCCACATGGAAAAGAAAGGCAAAAAGCTAAAATAGCTGTCTTGGGAGGCCTTACAAATAGCTGTGAAAAGAAGAGAGGCGAAAAGCAAAGGAGAAAAGGAGATATAAGCATCTGAATGCAGAGTTCCAAAGAATAGTAAGAAGAGATAAGAAAGACTTCTTCAGAGATCAATGCAAAGAAATAGAGGAAAAGAACAGAATGGGAAAGACTAGAGATCTCTTCAAGAAAATTAGAGATACCAAGGGAACATTTCATGCAAAGATGGGATCAATAAAGGACAGAAATGGTATGGACCTAACAGAAGCAGAAGATATTAAGAAGAGGTGGCAAGAGTACACAGAAGAACTGTACAAAAAAGATCTTCACGACCCAGATAATCATGATGGTGTGATCACTCATTTAGAGCCAGACATCCTGGAATGTGAAGTCAAGTGGGCCTTACAAAGCATCAGTACAAACAAAGCTAGTGGAGGTGATGGAATTCCAGTAGAGCTATTTCAAATCCTGAAAGATGATGCTGTGAAAGTGCTGCACTCAATATGCCAGCACATTTGGAAAACTCAGCAGTGGCCACAGGACTGGAAAAGGGCAGTTTTCATTCCAATCCCAAAGAAATGCAATGCCAAAGAATGCTCAAACTACTGCACAATTGCACTCATCTCACACGCTAGTAAAGTAATGCTCAAAATTCTCCAAGCCAGGCTTCAGCAATACATGAACTGTGAACTTCCTGATGTTCAAGCTGGTTTTAGAAAAGGCAGAGGAACCAGAGATCAAATTGCCAACATCTGCTGGATCATGGAAAAAGCAAGAGAGTTCCAGAAAAACATCTATTTCTGCTTTATTGACTATGCCAAAGCCTTTGACTGTGTGGATCACAATAAACTGTGGAAAATTCTGAAAGAGATGGGAGTACCAGACCACCTGCTCTGCCTCTTGAGAAACCTATATGCAAGTCAGGAAGCAACAGTTAGAACTGGACATGGAACAGCACACTGGTTTCAAATAGGAAAAGGAGTACGTCAAGGCTGTATATTGTCACCTTACTTATTTAACTTCTATGCAGAGTACATCATGAGAAACGCTGGACTGGAAGAAACAAGCTGGAATCAAGATTGCTGGGAGAAATATCAATAACCTCAGATATGCAGATGACACCACCCTTATGGCAGAAAGTGAAGAGGAACCAAAAACCCTCTTGATGAAAGTGAAAGTGGAGAGTGAAAATATTGACCTAAAGCTCAACATTCAGAAAATGAAGATCATGCATCCAGCCCCATCACTTCATGGGAAACAGATGGGGAAACATTGAAAACAGTGTCAGAGTTTAATTTTTTGGGCTCCAAAATCACTGCAGATGGTGACTGCAGCCATGAAATTAAAAGACACTTACTCCTTGGAAGAAAAGTTATGACCAACCTAGATAGTATATTCAAAAGCAGAGACACTATTTTGCCAACTAAGGTCCGTCTAGTCAAGGCTATGGTTTTTCCTGTGGTCATGTATGGATGTGAGAATTCGACTGTGAAGAAGGCTGAGCGCCGAAGAATTGATGCTTTTGAACTGTGGTTTTAGAGAAGACTCTTGAGATTCCCTTGGACTGCGAGGATATCCAACCAGACCATTCTGAAGGAGATCAGCCCTGGGATTTCTTTGGAAGGAATGATGCTAAAGCTGAAACTCCAGTCCTTTGGCCACCTCATGCGAAGAGTTGACTCATTGGAAAAGATTCTGATGCTGGGAGGGGTTGGTGGCAGGAGGAAAAGGGGACGACCGAGGATGAAATGGCTGGATGGCATCACTGACTCGATGGACGTGAGTCTGAGTGAACTCCGGGAGTTGGTGATGGACAGGGAGGCCTGACGTGCTGCGATTCATGGGTTCGCAAAGAGTCAAACATGACTGAGCAACTGAACTGAAGGAGTCAAAAGACCTATACTCTGAAAACTATAAGATAGTGATGAAAAAAATTTGAAGATCAGATGATAAGATACACTGTGTTCTTTGATTAAAATAATCAAGTTTGTTAAAATGACCATACTACCCAGAGCAATCTGCAGAATCAATGCAATACCTATCAAATTACCAATGGCATTTTTCACAGGATTAATTTTTTTTTTAATTTGTATGGAAACACAAAAGAACCTAAATGGCCAAAATAATCTTGAGAAAGAAAAACAAAGCTGGAGAAATCAGGCTCCCTGACTTCACATTATACTACAAAGCTGCAATCATCAAAATAATATGTTGCTGGCACAAAACATCAGTGGAATAAGGTATAAAGCCCAGGAATATACTCATTCACATATGGTCAGTTTTGTAAGACAAAGAAGGCGAAAATATACAATGAAGAATACAGTCTTTTCAAATAAGTGGTATCGGGAAAACGCTACAGCTACTTGTAAAAAGATGAATTTAGAACATTCTATAATACCACACACAAAAATAAATTCAAAATGAATTAAAGGCCTAAATGTAAAACATATTTTAAGAAATCCTAGGGTAATTTTTTCCTAAGGAGAACACTTTTTGACATAAATAGCAGCAGTATTTTTTTGGATCCATCTCATAAATGAAAGGAAATAAAAGCAAAAAAAAAAAAAAAAAAGTGGCATCTAAGTAAACTTAAAAGATTTTGCCCAGCAAAGGATACCATTGACAAAATGAAGACAATCTACCGAATGGGAAAAAATATTTGCAAATGATATGACCAATAATGGATTAATGTCCAACATATATAAACTACTCATAATTCAGCACTAAAAAAAAAAGAGCAAGCCAACTAAAAAATGAACAGAAGAACTGAACAGACTTTTTTTTTTTCCAAACAGGAAATACAGATGGCTAACAGGCGCATGAAAAGATGTTCAACCTCTCTAATGATCATGGAAATGCAAATAAAAATCAAAATGAGATATTATCATCAAAAAGAACACAAATAACAAATGTTAGAAAGGATATGAAGAAATGAGAACACTTATACACTATTAGTGGGAGTGTATATTATTGGTGCAGTCACTGTAGTAAACAGCATAGGGACTTCTCAAAAAACTAATGTGTCATGAGGATGTAATATACATCATGTTGACTATAATTAATAATACTGCACTGCATATTTTAAAGTTGCTTAAGAAAGTAAATGTTAAAATTATTCTTCACAAAAAAAAATTTTGTAACTATATTCTAACAACTGGTGACTAAAATTACTCTGATTATCAATTCACAATGTATACACATATCAAAGCATTATGTTGTACTTATGAAAAGGTCTCCTGCATTGCAGGCAGATTCTTTACCAGCTGAGCTACCAGGGAAGGCCTATATGTCAATTACAATTCTATTTCAAAAAAGATGGTAAATGTAAATGATTTCAGCCTGCTGGCTAATTCTTTGCTAATTCTAAATTGTATTCATTTTCCAACCTCACTCTCAATTTGCAACAAAAGATTGTGCAAACTAAGTTTGATGAAGCTTAAATGTAAGACACTTGTTCCTGTTTAGGCTCGAAATGGAGAGAAAACATGTGCTTTTGCCACTCCCCTGGGATAGTCTGACTTTAAATGAATTCAGCTCAGTAAAACTATCCACAGTAACTTTCATTTTATTTTTGACTCTTGTATCCTCTTGCTTCTTTCAAATAAATATTTGTGATCTTGGCATCTCTTTCCACTCCAGACCCTTTGGTTTATTGGGTTTCATTCCTCAAAAAAACAGCATACCATGAAGAAAAGGTTTTTCGACTATCTCATATATACTGTTTGACCATGGAAAGGCCCACTCTATTATACAGTTTTTAAAAGGAAAAACCATCTCTTATGGAAAACCAGAGTATACTCTTCGTTGGGAACTGGAGGCAGAGGGTAGAGGGTGGGGAGAATCTTCTCAATTGCAATTTCTGTGAGAATAAAGAGAAAGACAGCAGTAACTTTTTGATACATATGTGCATGTCACGGTTTTCATCAGGCTGACTTCACAGCTCGAAGAATAAATCATTTAATATGTTAGGGAGATTACAAGACTACTACATTTCAAAATGTTTCTAGGTTAGCTTTACACAAAGAACAGCTTCATTTAATGTATCAAGGACATTTAAGGCAAAAGAAGCCAAGAAGTTCGTTTTCAAAAATATTTGCAATAGGAAAAAGTACCCAAAAGACACTGCTTTTTGTAGAAAGGCTGGAAACATTTTCTGGGTGATTCAAACTGCTCTCCAGTAAACCACAGCCAATTTATGATTAAAAGCAGAAATAAAACTACAAAACGTCCTTTTTGTAGGGTTTTCTTTCCAGAAATCTATAATAGGTCTGATTTATGGTTTATCAAGATCCGATGTACTGGTAAGTCACTGAAATTTCCTTTAAAGAGACAATTTAGGATTAAAGACTCAGTTCCCAACTATGAGACCACAGTAAATGTGAGCAAAGATAACTGGAAGCCGTTGGTAGTAGGCCATTTTAATATCCCAAAAGTGAAGAAGTCACTGCTGCTGCTGCTGCTGCTGCTGCTGCTGCTGCTGCTGCTGCTGCTGCTACTGCTGCTAAGTCGCTTCAGTCGTGTCCAACTCTGTGCAACCCCATAGACGGCAGCCCACAAGGCTCCCCCATCCCTGGGATTCCCTAGGCAAGAACGCTGAAGTGGGTTGCTATTTCCTTCTCCAATGCATGAAGTGAAAAGTGAAAGTGAAGTCTCAGTCATGTCCGACTCCTAGCGACCCCATGGACTGCAGCCTACCAGGCTCCTCCATCCATGGAATTTTCCAGGCAAGAGTACTGGAGTGGGTTGCCACTTTGAAGAAGCCACTATATCAGGATAAATATCAACTCATTGTGTAGGCCAAGTAGGTATTCATGTGCATGGTATGATTTGGAGAACCCCAAAACGACAATCTGATCCAAAATATCTCCTCAGAAGCCTGCTTTGCTGATTGAAATTTCCATCATGACACTCTACCTTTTGGGTTATGGATGCTGTTAAAAAAGGTCTCTCTCTGGGAAATGAAGTGAGTCATTCAGTCGTGTCTGACTCTTTGTGACCCCATGTACTCTATCTAGCCCACCAGGTTCTTCTGTCAATGGGATCTCCCAGGTAAGAATACTGAAGTGGGTTGCATTTCCTTCTCCAGTGGATCTTCCCGACCCAGGGATCAAACCCAGGTCTCCTGAATTTCAGGCAAATTCTTTACTGTCTGAGCCACCAGGGAAGCCCAAGGTAACATACAAATTACTATGAACAAATTAATGTCTTTGTTATTTATTTCCTATCAGAAAGAAGAGCTTTGATAGTGATGGAGAAAGACCAAGGATGTATATCTAAAATAAAACAGTGAGTAAGAGAAACATCTGAGTTTGTTGTTGGGTTCCACTTGGAAGGGGAGCCAGAGTGCTGAGGACACTGAGGTTGGACAGATTCTAAAAGAAAAGGTGAAACAGGAACACTTTAAACACCATTATGTAGTAGAAAGGGCATTGATTGAGAAGTTGAAACACTTAGTTTTTTACTGCCTTTTCTAGAAATTATAACCTATGACCTTTGATGAATCCTTTCTCCTCCCTAGATCCCTGACCCAGGAATTGAAGCCAGGTCTCCTGAACTGTAGGCAGATTCTTTACTGTCTGAGCACCAAAGGGAAATCTATAACCTATCCTCCTTAGATGCAAATTTGTTATTCTATCAACAGGGGATAGAGTTGACAGAGTAAGTAATCTCCGAAGTCCTACTCAACACTCTCCTAATTGTAAAAGGTGTGGATAGAGTAAAGCTGAAAAAAACTGGCTATTTCATTATTTTTTCTAGCCATATTCTTAACCTCTGGGCCCCAAATAACCTCTGTGGGGACACTATGGAAACAGTAAGAAGCAAAATGGATTTCCCTATCAAAGAAGTAATTTTTCTGCTCCCCTTGCTCCTTCTAGTCTGTCATTGTTTTGATTGCTAAAATTAACTGGAAATCTATTAACAAATTCCACAACAATTTCCTCTATTTGACACAACAAATTCATGAAACATTTTCTTCTAGCTTCATCTTGCCACATGTCATTTACTGATAACCCAAGACTTACCAAATCAAATTCTTCTTTTATTTCATAGCTGGCTTTTTAAACATGTAACAAAAAATGTAAAAAGCAAGCACTCATAAGAGTGAGACACTAAATGGAGAAGTAGGAAACATTTAGAGACTTCTTGCCAGTATGGGATTGCTTTCTATGATTAGTCTTCAAAAATATGGCACAATTCATGTTGAAACAACATAAGTGGTACTGTCATATCCCTTGGGAGACCATGCTTTAGTTTAAAAATATTTTAACTGATACTGAACCCGAACTCTCCTCTAACGTTTACTTACATGCTTTCTCATTAAATGTTGTTTAGTTACTAAATCATGTCCAACTCTTTTGTGATCCTGTGAACTGTAACCCACAGGTTTCTCTATCCATTTCATTTCCCAAGAAAGAGTACTGGAGTGGATTGCCACTTCCTTCTCCAGGGTATCTTCCCAACCAAGGGATCAAACTTGCATCTCCTGCATTGGCAGGTGAATTCTTTACCACTGAGCCACCAGGAAAGCCATTAAACATTAGGCAGCATTGAAAAGGAGGTCCCCCCACCACCACTATCATCTTCTTTTCAAAAGTTTCCATAGTTCCAAATCAAAACACCACAGTTTAATCTACTTCCTTTACCCTGTATACTTCCAGCTCTTTAACCTAATCTTATTTTGATCAACTCATTCTGATTAAATTCGCTTGGGCTTCTTCTCATTGGACAATAAAGGATTTCTGTGTTCATCAGTTGTCATTGGCAGGTGGCTAGTTCCTTTTGCCAGTGGAGTCTGTAGCTTGATTTCAGTAAAGGTATTCCTCAGGTCGAACTGATAAGCACTGTATGCTAACTGCTCAAATTGCATAGGAGACATACCTATGCTGCTGCCGCTAAGTGACTTCAGTCGTGTCCGACTCTGTGTGACCCCATAGACGGCAGCCCACTAGGCTCCCCCGTCCCTGGGATTCTCCAGGCAAGAACACTGGAGTGGGTTGCCATTTCCTTCTCCAGTGCATGAAAGTGAAAGTGAAGTCGCTCAGTGCTGTTCGACTCAGCGACCCCATGGACTGCAGCCCACCAGGCTCCTCCGTCCTTGGGATTTTCCAGGCAAGAATACTGGAGTGGGGTGCCATTGCCTTCTCCCAAACATACCTATAGTTCTGCTAATCAGGATAGAGATTTGATGTTTTGAGTAAGACACATCTTTAAAAATGGTTCCATCCCTGATCTATTACTCTCCACTTAACACAGCAACACCTTCAACTTTTTGAAATCTTTACTCTCACTGCTCATTTTAGTATGGTCATGTGTTCTCACCACCTGGAAATTTGTTTTCAAAGTGTATATTTGTGTGAAGCACAAAATAATTACAAATGTTTTCCTAATAAAAGTGAACCTCATGAGAAAATCATTCACCAAGAGATCTGGCTGTGTTTGATACAGTGACTCTCCTGACATGTTTTGGAGATAATAAATTTGGAACAAAGGAAGTACAGAAGTTCTGAAGTGCATCAGGGTTTCTATGAATCATCCAAAAAAAAAAAAAACAAATTACTTACCAGCTATGTCCAGGTCATCGTGATATACATGAAAATATATAAGAATGGTTTCTGCCTTCAAGATCCTTAAGAAAAATAAGTTGTCATAAATGGCATAGTCCAAATATGGTAAATATCATTTTAAAAGGCACAAGTCATTAATAGAATTCAGACAACAAAGATTGCTTGCAGATGAAGAAATCTGCAGAAGTTGACTCCATAACCAAAATTTAAATATTTGTTGACTGACTGAATAAATGGTTGCATGTGGAGGATAGGACAGGTACTTGAACTGAACCTTGAGGAATATACATGATTCATATGGGAAGAAGGTGGGGTGGTAGATTCCAAAGAAAGGGAAAAGCATGAAGCTTCCTGAAGGGGAAGTTGCAGTCATACTACAGGGAGGGCTTAAAATGCAAGAATAAACTATTGAGTACATGTGTTTTCACAACAACCTTTTCCTCTATGACACATACTACAGTCCTGTTTATTGTCTGTAACTCTTTTGCTTACCTGTGCTTCTGTTAAAAACACATATTCCTCAGTTGTGATCTCAAAGCAGGGTAGTCATCAAAAAGAAGCTCATACCTTTACCCTCAACTCCTGATACTTGATACATATCCCCAACTCAGAGGTTCAGTATGGTGTACCCTCACTAGATTATGGCCCCATTATAATGACAATCAGAAAATGACCAGTCCCTACTACAGCAGACTTGACGCCAATAATATCTGGAAAACTGACTACCCTATCACTCCTTTGCCTCCACATATGATATTTTTCTCCAGTCACTCCTTCCTACAACTTCAAATCTTGAGTTTCTATCATCATCTAAGGCTAAATACATTCCAGAAATACATGGGTTGTTCCTTCACATTCTGATTATTTCATTAAAATTAATAGTTTGCATCAATTTTTTAATATAAATTTATTTATTTTAATTGGATGTTATTTACTTTACAATATTGTATTGGTTTTGCCATACATCAACATGAATCTGCCACAGGTATACAAGTGTTCCCCATCCTGAAGCCCCCTCCCTCCTCTCTCCCCATACCATCCCTCTGGGTCGTCTCAGTGCAGCAGCCCCAAGCATCCAGTATCATGCATCAAACCTGGACTGGCGATTCATTTCATATATGATATTATACGTGTTTCAATGCCATTCTCCCAAATCATCCTACCCTCGCCCTCCCCCAAAGAGTCCAAAAGACTGTTCTACACATCTGTGTCTCTTTTGCTGTCTCGCATACAGGGTTATTGTTACCATCTTTCTAAATTCCATATATATGCGTTAGTATACTGTATTGGTGTTTTTCTTTTTGGCTTACTTCACTCTGTATAATAGGTTCCAGTTTCATCCACCTCATTAGAATTGATTCAAATGTATTCTTTTTAATGGCTGAGTAATACTCCTTTGTGTATATGTAGCACAGCTTTCTCATCCATTCATCTGCTGATGGACATGTTCATTGCATCAATTATTTAATCAAGAAAAAAAAGTCAAAATGAATTAGAAGCAGCATGGGTTCCATATGCTGTACACAAAGGTACATTCAAGGGAACAAATCATTCTATGAGTCCAGAAAACTTGAAAGACTCAGTGTTTCAAGGATATAATTATTTTATTCTGAGGGCCACAAATGATTTTGAAGACTGTCAAATTGCCACAGTGTTCCACAACACTTTAAGACATCTCTGTATACTTATATAAGATACAAATCATGCTTGAATTTGATCATATTGGAAATCTGACATTTTGTAAGCATAGCTATACTAGATATCAAGGGTGAATGCATGGTATAGGAGTGCAGGGTCAAACGTTGGCTGATTTATGTAAAGTTATTCATAAATGTTAAGTAGCATGACTCTATTTTATATTGTTAAGTGGCGTGACTCTATTTTAAAATCCCAAACTTTAAATTCCTCAAGGATAGGACCTAAGTTTTAATATTTTCAGCATCTTCAGTGTATAAGACATAGTAACTGTATAGAAATGTTACTATTAATCAATGATGCTGAAGACGAGATAACCATCTGCAAAAATAGATGCATAAAGCATGGTTTGAATCATCCTGTTTCACTCCATTTCACCCTTAGTTCTCCACTGAATTTGACTTTGCCTCTCAGTTAAGAACGTGTAAAAATTGGAAAATGGGGTTTCTTCCTCAAGTAAAAGTATATAATTTAAAAAATTACTATATTATAGTACAACCTAAATATATGGCAGTTCTATATGGAGCAAAACCTTGGCTGAATATCAAAATGCACCCATAATTTTTCCTGCTCACATATATTTTGGGTAGATGGCAAGGCACATATTTGATAGGAAGTATCCATATTTTAAGTTCCTCTCCCTGACTCCAAATAGGGTGACTGTATCAGGTTTGGAATTTTCCTGAAAGGTTAGAATCAGACATTTAGAGTGGTGAGCAAGAAAGAAGAGTAACCTCAGGATACACATCTTAAGTTCAACGGGGATAAGATGTTCAGTTCAGTTCAGTTCAGTTCAGTCACTCAGTCATGTTCGACTCTTTGTGAACCCATGAACCACAGCACGCCAGGCCTCCCTGTCCATCACCAACTCTCAGAGTCCACCCAAACCCATGTCCATTGAGTCAGTGATGCCATCCAACCATCTCATCCTCTGTCATCCCCTTCTTCTCATGCCCTCAATCTTTCCCAGAATCAGGTTCTTTTCAAATGAAACAGCTCTTTGCATCAGGTGACTAAAGTATTGGAGTTTCAGCTTCAATATCAGTCCTTCTGATGAACACCCAGGACTGATCTCCTTTAGGATGGACTGGATGGATCTCCTTGCAGGCCACGAGACTCTCAAGAGTCTTCTTCAACATCACAATTTAAAAGCATCAATTCTGCTCTCAGCTTTCTTTATAGTCCAACTCTCACATTCATACATGACTACTGGAAAAAACATGGCCTTGACTAGGAGGACCTTTGGTGGTAAAGTAATGTCTCTAATTTTTAATATACTGTCTAGGTTGGTCATAACTTTCCTTCCAAGGAGTAAGCGTCTTTTAATTTCATGGCTTGCAATCACCAAATGCAGTGATTTTGGAGCCCCCCAAAATAAAGGCAGCCACTGTTTCCACTGTTTCACCATCTATTCCCATTCCCATGAAGTGATGGGACCAGATGCCATGACCTTCGTTTTCTGAATGTTGAGCTTTAAGCCAACTTTTTCACTCTCCTCTTTCACTTTCATCAAGAGGCTCTTTAGTTCCTCTTCACTTTCTGCCTTAAGGGTGACGTCATCTGCATATCTGAGGTTATTGATATTTCTCCCAGCAGTCTTGATTCCAGCTTGTGCTTCTTCCAGTCCAGCGTTTCTCATGATGTACTCTTATTATAAGTTAAATAAGCAGGGTGACAATATACAACCTTGACATACCCCTTTTCCTATTTGGAACCAGTCTGTTGTTCCATGTCCAGTTCTAACTGTTGCTTCTTGACCTGCATACAGGATTCTCAACAGGCAGGTAAGGGGGTCTGGTATTCCCATCTCTTTCAGAATTTTCCAGTTTATTGTGATCCACAGTCAAAGGCTTTGGCATAGTCAATCAAGCAGAAATAGATGTTTTTCTGGAACTCTCTTGCTTTTTCCATGATTCAGCAGATGTTGGCAATTTGATCTCTGGTTCCTCTGCCTTTTCTAAAACCAGTTTGAACATCAGGAAGTTCATGGTTCACGTGTTGCTGCAGCCTGGCTTGAAGAATACTAAACATTACTTTACTAGCATGTGAGATGAGTGCAATTGTGTGGTAGTTTGAGCATTCTTTCGCATTGCCTTTTCTTTGGGATTGGAATGAAAACTGCCCTTTTCCAGTCCTGTGGCCACTGCTGAGTTTTACAAATTTGCTGGCATATTGAGTGCAGCACTTTCACAACATCATCTTTCAGGATTTGAAATAGCTCAACTAGAATTCCATCACTTCCACTAACTTTGTTCATAGTGATGCTTCCTAAGGCCCACTTGACTTCACATTCTTGGTTGTCTAACTCTAAGTGAATGATCACACCATCGTGATTATCTGGGTCGTGAAGATCTTTCTTGTACAGTTCTTCTGTGTACTCTTGCCACCTCTTCTTAATATCTTCTGCTTCTGTTAGGTCCCTACCATTTCTGTCCTTTATCAATCCCATCTTTGCATGAAATGTTCCCTTGGTATCTCTCATTTTCTTGAAGACATCTCTAGTTTTTCCCATTCTGTTGTTTTCCTTTATTTCTCTGCATTGATCGCTGAGGAAGGCTTTCTTATCTCTCCTTGCTGTTCTTTGGAACTCTGCATTCAGATGCTTATATCTTTCCTTTTCTCCTTTGCTTTTAGCTTCTATTCTTTTCACAGTTATATGTAAGGCCTTCTCAGACGGCCGTTTTGCTTTTTGCATTTCTTTTTCTTGGGGATGGTCTTGATTCCTGTCTCCTGTACAGAGTCACAAACCTCCGTCTGTAGTTCATTAGGCACTCTGTCTATCAGATCTAGTCCCTTAAATCTATTTCTCACTTCCACTGTATAGTCATAAAGGATTTGATACGGGATAAGATGTAGCCTTATTCATATCTTTGCCAGTGAGTGTGTGCATATGTGCTCTCTCAAACTGCAGTGTGTGTCAGTGTAAGCTCACATAGAATGATGATCTTTTCTGCCCTAGAACTTGGTTGAGAGGTGTAGAATTTTCATGTCCTCCCTCTTCTCATATAACTTAATATCTACCCATAATGTGAACAGTGTCCCTTAGATGGAATATCCTTGGGTAGTGAACAATTTGAACATACATACAGAGCAGCCCTGCCATCATTCCTGAGTTTTATATGACCTTTATGCTGTGAACTACATTAAAGAAAATGTTAGTTTGTCTTCCTTTCTTCCTTCCTTCCTTTCTTTTTTTTCTTTTTTGCTGTTATTATCTTTAGATAGTTGGGTGGGGGTGATTGTGATCTGTTCAACTTGTTTCACTAGGGCAACTACAGCTAATGTTTCCAACTCAGTACTGTTCTGTGGTTGACACATGACAAGCCAATTTCACTGGGTTTTGAAAAATGTCTGTTCATCAGAGGATGATGATATTCTTCCTCGTTAGTCATGGCTTACTAGTATTAGCTTGGAAATTAGGTTTTGAGTTAACGCATTTTTTTTTCTGAATAGTTTCCTTGTGATGCTTTTTTCTTCCATCTAAATAAAGTATATTCTTGGTAGGTCAACTGTAAACAGAGCCACTTATTTATTTTAAAAATACAATACTACTATCTTATCAAATATAAATAACTCCTTTTTCAAAAGCTAGAAAACTAGATTCTGTTTTGCAATGTGGATGAATTAACCCATGAGGCTGATTTGCACTTGTTCAATGAATTTCATCTCCAAATGACACTTTCTGTAAAATAAAGCCTTCTCTCTGGAGATTCAGTTTGTGAACTCATTCAAACTTATAGGTATTTTACATATTTACTGAGCAGCTACAGATATAAACTACTAATGTTAGGTACTATAAAGGATAAAAAACTGAATGAGACTTCTTAGTCTTAGAAGTTTGATAGTTGAGAGCATGTATTTTGAAATAATTGTAACTGGGTTCTTATAGCTCATTCATCACTTTTCAGCTATATAATCTTGAATATATTACATATTCTCTCTAAGCCTCAGATTTCACATATGCCGAAAATAAATTGTAATATCTACCTTATGGAGTTTGTTAAAATAATTAAATGAGAAGGCCATTCTACTAGGGTGGCTCTAGTCCTTGGTAGCCTGCAGAAGCAAACTAAACCAAAATGGTTTTAAATGTACTCAAATCCAAGAAAATGAAACTTAACAACAATCAATCACAAACAGCCAACTAGGCTTTCCTCAAAAAAGTAACCACTTAAGTATATCTAGCCAATCAGATAATGTCCTTGCTTACCTTTGCATCTTTTTTATAAAAACTTCTCCCACAGCTCCTGTTGGTAGAGTGCTGTTAACTGCTTTTAATTTAGTATTGCCAAATTTGAACCAATGTATGCACAATTGAACTGAAATTCTTAATGTATTTTAGTATATATTTTAACAGTTCTGGTGTCATAAGTGGGCTTCAAAGGGGACCTCCTCTCCACTAAAGCCCGAAGGAGCAATAAGCAACCAGGCATAAGGTACCCACTGAGCCCTTTGCATTTGCTGCTTTGTTGCTGTGCCTGAAGTCTTTCTGAAATATATGAGTTCCACACCTTTTTGTGCTATGAGCTCTCTGACTTTATTTGAAAATATCTGTATAGAGATTGGATCTAAAATTGGACTGAATCTGAGTTACTTTGGTGTGAGTCCAGTGTCAGGCTTGATTTGATTAAAGTGGACCGGGCTCAGTATGAAGTCTCTGCTTTTTTTTAAATGAAAAGGAAACCTCTTTTTTTTTTTTTAAACAAAGAGGTCTTCTGAGTCTAAAGATTATGGAACTCCTCTATCTGTGACTCCAACTAACTATATGTATAAAAATTATGGGCTCAGAACCTATGTTGAGTAGGTGGGTTAACCTTACCAAAGGTAGTCTTGAATGAGAGTGGCCACAGTGGGAAACTTATTAACTAAATAAGCTTATTTATGATGTGCCATAGAGAAAAAGGAGTCCCAAACTTTTCAAAGACAATGAAATGTGTTTATGATTGGCATGAAAAAGTTTCTAGGACAAAATAAACCAAAATGTGCCTATTTAAAAGAGCTCAGCACTGCTAAGAATATTTACTATTTGTCTTGGCTAGCACCTAATGATAAGATATTTGAAAGAATTTTTTTCTTTAAAAGGAACTCTTATGTCAGAAGTTGTCCATACTGGAGACTAATATGTAGTGCCTGATAGGAACTTTTTGAAAGCTTTCTTTCCTAAGCTTAAATGCAACTGTGTCCAGAGGTAACATTCTGAAGCTTTCTGGAACAATTTATTTAGATATCACAAAGACACACAGCTCTAAATCTAGCACACAGGAATCTTTTGATTTTCATCTTAGTTGAAAAATCTTCTCCCTGATATAAAAAGCAAATTGAAGATACTATACTTAAATGAGTGGGGTCATCCCCTTGATACTATTCAAACTGCTACCCTGTTCTTCAGGAATTAAAAACTGTCTTCGTCTTACAAATCAAATCTTCACAAGAACAAAAATGGTGCTCTAAAAGCAATTCAAGCTAAGCTACTGTTTGTACTTATCCTAAGGGAGAAAAATACCATGCACTGCTTATTAATTCCAGGGGGAGACAATTCTGCCTACTGTATATTGATATCAGAGTCGCAAAAAAGAACACAACATAGTTAAATGCTGCTTTGCTTATATAAAAGAAATACAGAGTAAGATCAGCTTCCATAGTGAGCATCAATCCTGCATGGTCATTGGGTCTCTCCTAAGAGTCAACACAGGACAACTGGCTTATATGCATCCCTCTTGTGCTGCAGTGGAAAAACCCTGTCCCATCCCAGCAAAGGATAGATATGCTACAAGATGCACACAATTTAGAAACAGAGGAGCACTCAGAAAGTTAACCAAGGAGAGACATACCCACGGAAAGTATTAAGTCCTGCACAAGTTGATTGGCTTTTTGTCTCTTGGTGAGGGTTGGGAGACAGTACATGAGACTGGCTTCCAAAAAATATTAAATAAGATACTAAAACATTAGTTATTGAGCATAGTTTTTGTTTGTTTGTTTGTTTTTTACTTTTGGCTTTCTATTGCAGAGGAACTAAATGTATTAGGGTCTATCAATAAGCATGCTTGGGTCACATTCAAAAACTTGCTATGAGGAAGAATTGCTTTAAAAATTATGAAATGTATTTCCAAATATGCAGATCTCCAAAATGATTATGAAATAGTCTACAATTGCTTACTTATTAAAGTTTCTAGCAGTTAAGAATTTTAATCAATGTATATAATTAAAATTACCAGAAAAAAAAAAAAACTTTGTGTGCCACAAAAGTAGTGTGCATTTTTGGTGAAAAGAAAAGATGAACAAAGTGTGAAGTTAGGAATTTTTAACTCAGTTAGAAATATAAAGAAGAACTAAAGAGAGATGAAGAATACGACTGAAATAAAAAATCCACTAGTAGATACAGAGCAATGGATTAGCAAGCTGGTAGACAGAGTAGTGGAAATCACTGAAGCTAAACAGAAAAAAGAAAAATGTAGGAAAATAAATGAAGACAGTATAAAAGATTATTGAGACAGCATCATGCATGCAAATATTTGAATTTATAGCTATCCCAGAAAGTGAAGAGAGTAAAAAGGACAGAGAATATATTTGAAGACAAAATAATTGAAAGCGTCTCTAACCTAGAAAAGGAAACATTCAGGCCCAGAAAGCACAGAGAGTCCCAAACAGGATCAGTGCAAAGAGGACCACACCAAGAACATCATAATTAAAATAGCAAAAGTTAAAGATAAACAGAGAATATAAAAACCACCACGGAAAAGCAACATGTTCCATAGAAGGGGACTCCCATAAAGCTGACTTGTTTTTTTGGCTGACTTTTCAGCAGAAACTCTGCAATCCTGAAGGGAGTAACATGATATATTTAAAGTGATGAAAAAGTCCAGGACCAGCAGGCTTCACAGGTTATTTCTATCAAACATTCAGAGAAGAACTAACACCTATACTTCTCCAACAATTCAAAAATTTGCAAACGAAGGAATTCCACACTTCTTTTTCAAGGTTGCTGCCAAGTCACTTCAGTCGTGTCCGACTTTGTGCGACCCCATAGACAGCAGCCCACCATGCTCCCCCTGTCCCTGGGATTTTCCAGGCAAGAATACTAGAGTGGGGTGCCATTTCAAGGTTAGCATCACTCAAATATACAACTGGGCTTCCCAAGTGGCTCAGTGGTAAGGAACCTACCTGCCAGTGCAGGAGATGCAAGAGATTCCAGGTTAGATCCCTGGGTCAGGAGGATCCCCTGGAGGAGGAAATGGCAACCCACTCCAGTATTCTTGCCAGGATATCCCATGGACAGAAGAGCTGGGTGTGCTACCGGTCATAGAATCAGATATGACTGACCAATTGAACACAATATCAAAACCAGACAAATATATTACTCAAAAAATAAAATTTTACAGATCAATATCACTGTTAAACAGAGAGGCAAAAATCCTCAACAAAATATTAGTAAACTGATTTCAAAAACTATATTAAATGGTCTACACCATGGTTAAGTGGAATTTATCTCAATGATGCAGGAATGCTTTGATATCTGCAAATCAGGCAATGTGATTTACCATACTAACAAACTGAAGAGTAATCATATGATCATCTCAATGAATGCAGAAAATGCTTCTGACAAAATTCAACATCCATTTATGACTAAAACTCTTCACAATGTATATATACAGGAAACACAGCTCAACAAAATAAAGGTCACATACAATAATCCCATCACCTTCACTAGCTTTGCTCATAGTGATGCTTCCTAAGGTCCATTCTACTTCCCAGGCCAGGATGTCTGGCTCTAGGTGAGTTATCATACCATCGTGATTATCAGGGTCGTGAAGATCTTTTTTGTGTAGTTCCTCTGTGTATACTTGCCACCTCATCTTAATATTTTCTGCTTCTGTTAGGTCCATATCACTTCTGTTCTTTATTGTGCCCATCTTTGCGTGAAATGTTCCCTTGGTATCTCTCATTTTCTTGAAGAGATCTCTAGTCTTTCCCATTCTGTTCTTTTCCTCTATTTATTTGCATTGATCACTGAGGAAGGTTTTCTTATCTCTCCTTGCTATTCTTTGGAACTCTGCATTCAGACGCTTATATCTTTCCTTCTCTCCTTTGCCTTTCGCTTCTCTTCTTTTCATGACTATTTGTAAGCCCTCCTCAGACAACCATTTTGCCTTTTTGCATTTTTTTTTCTTGGGGATGATCTTGATTCCTGCCTCCAGAATAATGTCACAAGCCTCCATCCATAGTTCTTCAGGCACTTTGTCTATCAGATCTAATCCCTTAAATCTATTTTTCCCTTCCACTGTATAATAGTAACGGATTTTATTTAGGTCACACCTGAATGGTCTAGTGGTTTTCCCTACTTTCTTCAATTTAAGTCTGAATTTGCCAATAAGGAGTTCATGATCTGAGCCACAGTCAGCTCCTGGTCTTGTTTTTGCTGACTGTATAGAGCTTCTCCATCTTTGGCTACAAAGAATGTAATCAATCTGATTTCAGTATTGACCATGTGGTGATGTCCATGTGTAGAGCCTTCTCTTGTGTTGTTGGAAGAGGGTGTTTGCTATGACCAGTGTGTTCTCTTGCCAAACTATGTTGGCCTTTGCCCTGCTTCATTCTATACTCCAAGACCAAATATGCCTGTTACTCCAGGTGTTTCTTGACTTCCTACATTTGCATTCCAGTCCCCTATAAAGAAAAGGACATCTTCTTTGGGTTTTAGTTCTAGAAGCTCTTGTAGGTCTTCATAGAACTGTTCAACTTCAGCTTCTTCAGCGATACTGGCCAGGACACAGGCTTGGATTACTGTGATATTGAATGCTTTGTCTTGGAAAGGAACAGAGATCATTCTGTCGTTTTTGAGATTGCATCCAAGTACTGCATTTCGGACTCTTGTTGACTATGATGGCTACTCCATTTCTTCTAAGGGATTCTTGCCCACAGCAGTAGACATAATGGTCATCTGAGTTAAATTCACCCATTCTAGTCCATTTTAGTTCATTGATTCCTAAAATGTCAATGTTCACTCTTGCCATCTCCTGTTTGACCACTTCCAAAAGACTGACCCAAAGACTTGCCTTGATTCATGGACCTAACATTCCAGGTTCCTATGCAACATCGAACTTTACTTCCATCACCAGTCACATCCACACTTGGGTGTTGTTTTTGCTTTGGCTCTGTCTCTTCATTCTTTCTAGAGTTATTTCTCCACTGATATCCAGTAGCATATTAGGTTCCTACTGACCTGTGGAGTCCATCTTTCAGTGTCCTGTCTTTTTGCCTTTTCATGTGGTTCATGGGATTCTCAAGGCAAGAATACTGAAGTGGTTTGCCATTCCTTTCTCTAGTGGACCACATTTTGTCAGAACTGTCCACCATGGCCCATCCGTCTTTGGTGGCCCTACACAGCATGGCTCATAGTTTAACTGAGTTAGACAAGGCTGTGGTCCATGTGATCAGATTGGCTAGTTTTCTGTGATTGTGGTTTTCAGTCTGTCTGCCCTCTGATGAAGAAGAATAAAAGGCTTATGGAAGCTTCCTGATGGGAGAGACTGACTGTGGGGGAAATTGGGTCTTGTTCTGATGGGCAGGACCATGCTCAGTAAATATTTAATCCAATTTTCTGTTGATGGGTGGATCTGTGTTCCCTCCCTGTTATTTACCTGGGGCCAAATATTCCCCTAGAGAAGGAAATGGCAACCCACTCCAGTATTCTTGCCTGGAGAATCCCATGGACTGAGGAGCCTGGTGGGCTGCAGTCCATGGGGTCACAAAGAGTCAGACACAACTGAGTGACTTTACTTACTTACTTACTAAACTGGTGGAGGTAATGAAGATAATGGTGATCTCCTTCAAAAGGTCCCATGCATGTACTGCTACACTCAGTCCCCACAACCCTGCCACAGGCCACTGCCCGTGCCTCCATCAGAGACTCCTGGGCAAGTTTGGGTCAGTCTCTTCTGGGGTCACTGCTCCTTTCTCCTGGGCCCTGGTGCACACAAGGTTCTGTTTGTGCCATCCAAGAGTCTAATTCCCCAGTCTTGTGTAAGTTCTGGTGGCTATGGACCTCCTCCACGAAGGCTTATGCTATACCCAAGTCCACTGCACCCAGCCCAATCTAGCCATACCCAAGCCTGCTGCACCCATAGCCCCTGCCTCTGTGGCAGTTCACTGCTGACCCATACTTCCTCAAACACAAAGTGAAGTGAAGTCGCTCAGTCATGTCCGACTCTTCGTGATCCCATGGACTGTAGTCTACCAGGCTTCTCTGTCCATGGGATTTTCCAGGCAAGGGTATTGGAGTGGGTTACCATTTCTTTCTCCAGGGGATCTTCCTGACCCAGGGATCAAACCCAGGTCTCCTGCATTGCAGGTAGATGCTTTACCCTCTGAGCCACCAGGGAAGCCCCTCAAACACAGGAGGCACACAAACACAGTTCTGTCTCAGTCTCTGTGGGGTCTCTGGGACCTGGTGCACACAGGTCTTGTTTGAGCCCTCTGAGTATCACTGGCGGGTATGGGATTTGATTCTAAACGTGATTTTGCCCCTCTTACCTTCTTACTGGGGCTTCTTTTTTGCCCTTGGATGTGGGGTATCTCCTTAAAGTTGCTCCAGCACCATGCAGCTGCTGTTTCAGTGCCTACCATCTTGCTGGGGCTTCTCTGCCCTTGGACCTGGATTATCTCTTCACAGTCACTCCAGTCCTGCACAGGTGCCACTCCAGTGCCACACAGATTTATAAAAGACAGAGGAACCAGAGGTCAAATTGCCAACATCTGCTGGATCATCAAAAAAGCAAGAGAGTTCCAGAAAAACATCTATTTCTGCTTTATTGACTATGCCAAAGCCTTTGACTGTGTGGATCACAACAAACTGTGGGAAATTCTTAAAGAGTTGGGAATACCAGACCACCTGATCTGCCTCTTGAGAAATCTATATGCAGGTCAGGAAGCAACAGTCAGAACAGTACAATAAACAACAGACTGGTTCCAAATAGGGAAAGGAGTACTTCAAGGCTGTATATTGTCACTCTGCTTGAAAAGTGAAAATGGAGTCGCCCTGTCATGTCTGACTCTTTGCAACCCCATGGCCTGTAGCCTACCATACTCCTCCATCCATGGGATTTTCCAGGCAAGAGTACTGGAGTGGGGTGCCAATTCCATCTCCAGAGGATATTCCCAACCCAGGGATCACACCCTGGTCTCCCACACTGTAGGCAGACTCTTTACCATCTGAGCTGTCACCCTGCTTATTTAACTTATATGCAGAGTACATCATGAGAAACGCTGGATTGTATGAAGCAAAAGCTGGAATCAAGATTGCTGACAAAATCAATAACCTCAGATATGCACATGACACCACCCTTATGAAAGAAAGTGAAGAAGAACTTAAGAGCCTCTTGATGAAAGTGAAACAGGACAGTAAAAAAGTTGGCTTAAAACTCAGCATTCAGAAAATTAAGATCATGCCATCTGGTCCCATCACTTCATGGCAAATAGATGGGGAAACAGTGACAGACTTTATTTTGGGGGGCTCCAAAATCATTGAAGATAGTGGCTGCAGCCATGAAATTAAAAGACCTTTGCTCCTTGAAAGAAACATTATGACCAACCTAGACAGCATATTAAAAAGCAGAGACATTACTTTGTCAACAAAGGTCCATCCAGTCAATGATATGGATTTTCCAGTAGTCGTGTATAGATGTGAGAGTTGGACTGTAAAGAAAGCTGAGTGCCGAAGAATTGATGCTTTTGAACTGTGGTGTTGGAGAAGACTCTTGACAGTCCTTTGGACTACAAGGAGATCCAACCAGTCCATCCTAAAGGAAATCAGTCCTGAATATTCACTGGAAGGACTGATCCTATAGCCAAAACTCCAATACTTTGGCTACCTGATGCAAAGAACCAACTCATCTGAAAAAAACCCTGATGCTGGGAAAGATTGAAGGCAGGAGGAGAAGGGGACGACAGAAGATGAGATGGTTGGACGGCATCACTGATTCAATGGACATGAGTTTGCGTAAACTCCGGATGGCATACTGCAGTACATGGTGTCACAAAGATATGGACACGACTGAGCAACTGAACTGACTGACAATAATTCCACAGCTAACATCATACTCAATGGTGAAAAGCTGAAACCATTTCCCCTAAGACCAGGAACAAGACAGGATGTCCCCTTCTCCCACATTTAGTCAATGTAGTATTGAAAGTCCTAGCCACTGAAATTAGAAAAGAAAAAGAAATAAAAAGAATATGAATGGGAGATAAAGAAGTAAAACTGTCACTGTTGGCAGATGGTGTGATATTTTACATAAAAAAGTCTTAAATCATCACTGAAAAATTGCTAAAGCTCATCAATAAATTCAGTAAATTTGCAGGATACAAAATTATTATACAGAAATAAGTTTCATTTCGATGAACTAACATAAACAAATAGAAAGAGAAATTAAGAAAACAGCCTCATTTACCAGCACATTAAAAAGAATAAAATACCTAGGAATAAACCTATCTAATGAGGCACTGCAGATGGTGACTGCAGCCATGAAATTAAAAGACACTTACTCCTTGGAATAAAAGTTATGACTAACCTAGATAGCATATTCAAAAGCAGAGACATTCCTTTGCCGACTAAGGTCCATCTAGTCAAGGCTATGGTTTTTCCAGTAGTCATGTATGGATGTGAGAGTTGGACTGCGAAGAAGGCTGAGTGCTGAAGAACTGATGCTTTTGAACTGTGGTGTTGGAGAAGACTCTTGAGAGTCCCTTGGACTGCAAGGAGATACAACCAGTCCATTCTGAAGGAGATCAACCCTGGGATTTCTTTGGAAGGAATGATGCTAAAGCTGAAACTCCAGTCCTTTGGCCACATCATGCGAAGAGTTGACTCATTGGAAAAGACTCTGATGCTGGGAGGGATTGGGGGCAGGAGGAGAAGGGGACGACAGAGGATGAGATGGCTGGATGGCATCACTGACTCTATGGACATGAATCTGAGTGAACTCCGGGAGTTGGTGATGGGCAGGGAGGCCTGACGTGCTGTGATTCATGGGGTCACAAAGAGTTGAACACGACTGAGTGACTGAACTGAACTGAGCTGAATGAGGCAAAAGACCTGTAACTATAAGATACTCATGAAAGAAATTGAATACAACAAATGAAATGCTATACCACTTTCAGGGATTGGAGAAAATTAATGTTGCTAAAAGAATCATATTGCCCAAGGCAATTACACTCATCTCACACGCTAGTAAAGTAATGCTCAAAATGCTCCGAGCCAGGCTTCAGCAATACATGAACCGTGAACTTCCTGATGTTCAAGCTGGTTTTAGAAAAGGCAGAGGAACCAGAGATCAAAGTGCCAACATCCACTGGATTATGGAAAAAGCAAGAGAGTTCGAGAAAAACATCTATTTCTGCTTTATTGACTATGCCAAATCCTTTGACTGTGTGGATCACAATAAACTGTGGAAAATTCTGAAAGAGATGGGAATACCAGACCACCTGACTTGCCTCTTGAGAAAGCTGTATGCAAGCCAGGAAGCAACAGTTAGAACTGGACATGGAATAACAGACTGGTTCCAAATAGGGAAAGAAGTACGTCAAGGCTGTATATTGTCACCTTACTTATTTAACTTCTATGCAGAGTACATCATGAGAAACACTGGGCTGGAAGAAACACAAGCTGGAATCAAGATTGCCGGGAGAAATATCAATAACCTCAGATATGCAGATGACACCACCCTTATGACAGAAAGTGAAGAGGAACTAAAGAGCCTCTTGATGAAAGTGAAAGAGGAGAGTGAAAAAGTTGGCTTAAAGCTCAACATTCAGAAAACGAAGATCATGGCATCTGGTCCCATCACTTCATGGGAAATAGATGGGGAAACAGTGGAAACAGTGTCAGACTTTCTTTTGGGGGGCTCAAAAATCACTGCAGATGGTGACTGCGGCCATGAAATTAAAAGACGCTTACTCTTAGGAAGGAAAGCTATGATCAACCTAGATAGTATATTCAAAAGCAGAGACATTATTTTGCCGACTAAGGTCCGTCTAGTCAAGGCTATGGTTTTTCCAGTAGTCATGTATGGATGTCAGAGTTGGACTGTGAAGAAGGCTGAGCGCTGAATTTTGAACTGTGGTGTTGGAGAAGACTCTTGAGAATCCCTTGGACTGCAAGGAGATCCAACCAGTCCATTCTGAAGGAGATCAACCCTGAGGTTTCTTTGGAAGGAATGATGCTAAAGCTGAAACTCCAGTACTTTGGCCACCTCATGTGAAGAGTTGACTCATTGGAAAAGACTTTGATGCTGGGAGCAGGATTGGCGGCAGGAGGAGAAGGGGACGACAGAGGATGAGATGGCTGGATGGCATCACTGACTCGATGGATGTGAGTCTGATTGAACTCCAAGAGATGGTGATGGACAGGGAGGCCTGGCATGCTGCAATTCATGTGGTCGCAAAGAGTCGCAAAAAGTTGCACACGACTGAGCGACTGAACTGAACTGAACTGAATTGAATCCCTGTCCAAATACTAAAGGAATTTTTCATGGAACTAGAAAAAATAATTTTAAACTTTGCATAGAATCACAAAAGGCTTCAAATAGCCAAAGAAATATTGAGAACAAACAGAGGTAAAGGTATCACGCTTGCTAACTTCACACTACTATCAGGTTACGGGGCGGGGGGGGGGGGGGGTGGCGGCGGGGAGCGGCAGACTGTGTATTCCTGGTATTTGTTGTTGTTCAGTTGCTAAGTAATGTATGACTGCTTGAAACTTCATGGACTGCAGCATGTCAGGACTCCCTGTCCCTCACTATCTCCCAGAGTTTGTCCAAGTTCATGTCCATTGAGTCGGTGATGCCATCCAACCATTTTATCCTCTGCTGCCCTCTTTGCCTTCAATGGTTCCCAGGATCAGGGTCTTTTCCATTAAGTTGGATGTTTGTGTCAGGTGGCTAAAGTATTATTACTGGTATAAAAACATACCAACAGATCAGTGGATCATATTGGGAGCCGAGAAATAAATCCATGCACTTATGGTCGATTAAGTTATGACACAGTAGGCAAAAGTATAAAATGAGGAATAAAGCAGGTTTTCAATAAATGGCACTGGAGAAACAAGAGATGGAGTTTCCTTTAAAAATCTAGGAATACCACTACAATATTATAAAGTAATTAGCTTCCAATTAAAATTAATTAATTAATTAAAGAAAATACAAGGTCAGCATGTAGTGCAGGGAAGTCCTCTGTTGGGGCTCCTGGCTGGCTCCTCACATCTCCCAGGCCTCCTGTGCTGGTAGCCCTCACTTCCTGAGTGAGACAAGGCTAAGTGGTGGGCTCTCTGGCCACCTGGGCCCCAGGACAAAGCACTGTCACTTTGCTGAGCTGACTTGCAGTGGGGGAGGTGACGCCTACCTGACACCCACTTGGAATCCTGGTGACACACTCTGACACTTTCCCCGAGCCCAATGCTCAGGGTCCCAGTGGCCTTTTCTGCCAGAACCATGGCACGAGTCTAAACATATGCAACCACACTTTAGAAGTACTTTACAATAACCAAGATACTTCCATTTAGGTAGTATTCTCTACACTAGTTTTGTCATCATTGTAAGGAAAGAGATATGTTAAGATAGGATTACATGGGATTTATTTCCTTGCTGTTTGTGATTATTCCACCTTCTTAAGATGAACATGTTTTATTAATGTTTTTTCAAATGTGCACTAAGATGAGGAAGTGTATTACTTTTTTTAGAAATAGCCAGGGTTCTGCCTCACTTGTGCCTTAAAAGTGACACCGTCTCCTCCTCATTAGCTAATCCCAGGTCACTCCCCCTACATCCCCACCCCCACCGCAGGCCCTCACCTCTCCATCACTGCTGGTTTCCCATCAACATGTAAAACATTCTCAAGCTTCTCCCGCCTTGTCAAATATTGATGATCCCTTTATACATTGGGATACTCCAGTATCAGGAATCAGTAGTATGCAGTCTGTTTCATGCCAGGGAGTGATTGTCTGTTTGGTAAACAGATAGCAGAACCTGCTGCCAAGCATGAGCCCAGTCTTGCTGAGGAAATAAAATGTGTGTGTGTGTGTGTGTGTGTGTGTGTGTTTACGTGTATGTGTAGAGTGGAGACTGAAAGGCTGTTTGCCCTGTTAATGATGGTGGTTACCATGATGCCATTCCCTGTAATTACATTTTATATTATATTTCTGTGTTCATCAGGAAATAATTCATAATATGATTGTTCAACTGCTAAAAAAACAAAACTAAAAATAAAAACAACATATGACCCAGCAATCCCACTACTAAGCGTATACCCTGAGGAAACTATAATTCAAAAAGAAACATATACCCCAATGTTTATTTGCAGCACTGTTTACAATAGTCAGACATGGAGGCAACCGATACATCCATTGACAGATGAATAAAGAAATTGTGGTGCATATATACAATAGAATATTGCTCAACCATAAAAAAGAAATAATTTGAGTAAGTTGAAGTGAGTTGAGTGAATCTTGATCCTGTTATACAGAGTAATGTAAGTCAGAAAAAGATAAACAAATATTGGATATTAACACATATATATGGAACCTAGAAAAATGATAGTGATGAACCTATTTGCAGTGCAAGCATAGAGACAAGATATAGAGAATGGACTTGTGAACACAGCGGGGGAAGGAGAAGGTGGGGCAAACTGAGAAAGTAGTATTGACATATATATACTACCATGTGTAAAATAGATAGCTAGTGAGAAGTTAGTTATTAACACAGAGATCTCAGTACACTGCTCTGTGACAATCTACAGCACTGCAATGGAGTGTGGAGTTGGAGGGAGGCTCAAGAGGGAAGGGATATAAGTATATTTATTGCTGACTCATGTTGTACAGTAGAAACCAACACAACACTGTAAAGCAATTATCCTCTGATTAAAAATGCATTTAAAAAATAAAATTTTAAAAAGATAAAAAAAGACTGACATACTATACATTTTACTTCATGTTTTGTTTTTTTTTTTTTCCTTCTTCTACAATAATGTGAGTTCCATGCAGACAGGGATTTTCATTTATTTTCTTTACTTTAGTATCACTTTTGTCTTGAAAAGTATCTGACACATAGTAAGGTCTCAGTAACAATTTCATGAAAATAATTATGGTAATATGAGAAAATGAAAGATACACCAATCTGAATGCAGAGTTACAGAGAATAGCAAGGAGAGATAAGAAAGTCTTCCTCAGTGATCAATGTAAAGAAATAGAGGAAAACAATAGAATGGGAAAGACTAGAGATCTCTTCAAGAAAATTACAGATGCCAAGGGATCCTTTCATACAAAGATGGGCTCAATAAAGGATAGAAATGGCAAGGACTCAACAGAAGCAGAAGAAATTAACAAGAGGTGGCAGGCATACACAGAAGAACTATGTAAAAAATATCTTCATGACCCAGATAACCACGATAGTGTGGTCACTCACCTAGAGCCAGACATCCTGGAATATGAAATTAAGTGGGCCTTAGGAAACATCACTATGAACAAAGCTAGTGGAGGTGATGGAATTGTAGCTGAGCTATTTCAGATCCTGAAAGATGATGCTGTGAAAGTGCTGCACTCAATAGGCCAGAAAATTTGAAAAACTCAACAGTGGCTATAGGACTGGAAAAGATACATTTTCATTTGAATCTCAAAGAAAGGCAATGACAAAGAATGTTCAAACTACTGCACAGTTACACTCGTCTCACATGCTAGAAAAGTAATGCTCAAAATTCTCCAAGCCAGGCTTTAACAGCACATGAACCATGAACTTCCAGATGTTCAAGGTGGACTTAGAAAAGGGAGAACCAGAAATCAAATTGCCAACATCCGTTGGATCATCAAAAAAGCAAGGAGTTCCAGAAAAACATCTACTTCTGCTTTGTTGACTATGTCAAAGCCTTTGACAATATGGATCACAACAAACTGCAGAACATTATTAAAGAGATAGGAATACTAGATCACCTGACCTGCCTCCTGAGAAATCTGTATGTAGGTCAAGAAGAAACAGAACTTAACATGGAACAACAAACTGGTTCCAAATAGGAAAAGGAGTATATCAAGGCTGTATAACATCACATAAAGAATTGATGTTTTTGAACTGTGATTTTGGAGAAGACTCTTGAGAGTCCCTTGGTCTGAAAGATCAAACTAGTCCGTCCTAAAGGAAATCAGTCTTGAATATTCATTGAAAGGACTGACGCTGTAGCAGAAACTCCAATGCTTAGCTACCTGATGCAAAGAACTGACTCATTGGAAAAGACCCTGATGCTGGGAAAGATTGAAGGCAGGAGGAGGAGGGGACGACAGAGGATGAGATGGCTGCATGTCATCACCGACTTGATGGATATGAGTTTGAGCAGGCCTCAGGAGTTGGTGATGGAAAGGGAGGCCTGGCATGCTGCACTCCATGGGGTTGCAAAGAGTCAGACATGACTCAGCAACTGAACTGCACTATATAAGTAATTAGAAAAATTTTAATAATATTAATAATCATAATATTTTGTAAATGAATATAATCCCTCAAAAAATGAACACAATGACAGATGTTGGCAAACATGTGGAGAAAGTTGAACCCTTTTATACTGTGAAAGTGAAAGTGAAGTCGCTCAGTTGTGTCCGACTCTTTGCGACCCGTGGACTGTAGCCCACCAAGCTCCTCCATCCATGGGATTCTCCAGGCAAGAATACTGGAGTGGGTTGCCATTTCCTTCTCTAGGTTTATACTGTTAAGGGGAACTTAAATTGGTGCAGCCACTATGCAAACAGTATGGGGAAACCATGAAAAACTAAAATTAGAGCTACCATGTGATCCAACAATTCCACTTCTAGGTATATATCAGAAGAAAATAAGAACACTAATTGAAAAACACACTGCATCCCAATGTCCATTGCAGTACCATTTACAGTATCGAAGACAAGGAAACAACCCAGGTAAACAGAAAAACTGGATAGAGGGTGTGTGTGTGTGTGTGTGTGTGTGTGTGTGTGTGTGTGTGTGTGTGTAGCAGTAGTAATGAGAGAGTCGATTCCTAGGCAGGTTGATAAGAATTCCAGGGGTCCCCAAGGAGAGAGGGGTCTGGAATTCTCAAGGAGGAGGAAAGGACAAATTTTTTTTCCTCTACATTGAAGAGAGGTAAAAAGCAAAGGAGAAAAGGAAAGATATAAGCATCTGAATGCAGAGTTCCAGAGAATAGAAAGAAGAGATAAGAAACCCTTCTTCAGCAATCAATGCAAAGAAATAGAGGAAAACAACAGAATGGGAAAGACTAGAGATCTCTTTAAGAAAATTAGAGATACCAAGGGAACATTTCATGCAAAGATGTGCTCGATAAAAGACAGAAATGGTATGGACCTAACAGAAGCAGAAGATATTGAGAAGAGGTGGCAAGAGTACACAGAAGAACTGTACAAAAAAGATCTTCATGATCCAGATAATCATGATGATGTGATCACTCATCTAGAGCCAGACATCCTGCAATGTGAAATCAAGTGGGCCTTAGAAAACATCACTACGAACAAAGCTAGTGGAGGTGATGGAATTCCAGTTGAGCTATTTCAAATCTGAAAGATGATGCTGTGAAAGTGCTGTACTCAATATGCCAGCAAATTTGGAAAACTCAGCAGTGGCCACAGGACTGGAAAAGGTCAGTTTTCATTCCAATCCCAAAGAAAGGCAATGTGAAAGAATCCTCAAACTACCGCACAATTGCACTCATCTCACATGCTAGTAAAGTAATGCTCAAAATTCCCCAAGCCAGGCTTCAGCAATAGGTCAACCGTGAACTCCCTGATGTTCAAGCTGGTTTTAGAAAAGGCAGAGGAACCAGAGATCAAAGTGCCAACATCTGCTGGATCATGGAAAAAGCAAGAGAGTTCGAGAAAAACATCTATTCCTGCTTTCTTGACTATGCCAAAGCCTTTGACTGTGTGGATCACAATAAACTGTGGAAAATTCTGAAAGAGATGGGAATACCAGACCATCTGACCTGCCTCTTGAGAAAGCTGTATGCAGGTCAGGAAGAAACAGTTAGAACTGGACATGGAACAACAGACTGGTTCCAAATAGGAAAAGGAGTACGTCAAGGCTGTATATTGTCACCCTGCTTATTTAACTTCTATGCAGAGTACATTATGAGAAACGCTGGACTGGAAGGAACACAAGCTGGAATCAAGATTGCCGGGAGAAATATCAATAAACTCAGATATGCAGATGACACCACCCTTATGGCAGAAAGTGAAGAGGAACTAAAAACCCTCTTGATGAAAGTGAAACTGGAGAGTGAAAAAGTTGGTTTAAAGCTCAACATTCAGAAAACAAAGATCATGGCATCTGGTCCCATCACTTCATGGGAAATAGATGGGGAAACAGTGGAAACAGTGTCAGACTTTATTTTTGGGGGCTCCAAAATCACTGCAGATGGTGACTGCAGCCATGAAATTAAAAGACGCTTACTCCTTGGAAGAAAAGTTATGACTAACCTAGATAGTATATTCAAAAGCAGAGACATTACTTTGCCGACTAAGGTCCGTCTAGTCAAGGCTATGGTTTTTCCTGTGGTCATGTATGGGTATGAGACTTGGACTGTGAAGAAGGCTGAACGCTGAAGAATTGATGCTTTTGAACTGTGGTGTTGGAGAAGACTCTTGCGAGTCCCTTGGACTGCAAGGAGATTCAGCCAGTCCATTCTGAATGAAATCAGCCCTGGGATTTCTTTGGAAGGAATGATGCTAAAGCTGAAGCTCCAGTACTTTGGCCACCTCATGCGAAGAGTTGACTCATTGGAAAAGACTCTGATGCTGGGAGGGATTGGGGGCAGGAGGAGAAGGGGACGACAGAGGATGAGATGGCTGTATGGCATCACCGACTCAATGGATGTGAGTCTGAGTGAACTCCAAGAGATGGTGATGGACAGGGAGGCCTGGCGTGCTGTGATTCATGGGGTCACAAAGAATCGGACATGACTGAGTGAGTGATCTGACTGACTGACTGAGTCACATAAAACGTTTTTATCTTTAAACCTGGAACTGATGATTACACAACAAACAACTCAGTTTAAACTCTGTACTAAAGATTATATAACAACAGTGCATCCTGCTTGAGGACAGTTTATCCTTCCTGAAAACCTTCTGGCTAATCCTGTTATCTTAAAATGTAAATTATGGAAGTGAGTCTAGTAAGATGTTTACAACTTCCAGAAGTTCTTTTGATAATTGTAATATCGAATTAAAAAGTATATAACTCTCTTGTTAACACTATCGAGGGTGCACTCTCCATCCCCCTTCTGATGTCTGTTTCGGAAGCTTTCTCTATCTCTTTTATACTTTAGTAAAACTTTATTACCCAAAAGCTCTGAGTGATCAAGTCTCGTCTCTGGCCCCAGATTGAATTATTCTCCTCCAGAGGCCAGGAATCCCAGCGTATCTTGTGGTTCAGCAACAACCTTTCAGTAATAGTAGTAGTAGAAGAAGTAGTAGAATATTATTCTGTCATAAAAGAGAATGAAATTATGCCATTTACAACAATGTGGATATACCTACAGAATCTTATTCAGAGAGAAATGTCAGCGAAAAAGACAAATACCCTTTGTTATCACTTATATGTGAGATTTAAAACATAAAATAAGTGGATGAATGTAAAAAACAGGCTCACAGATCTGGAGAACAAACTCGTGATTACCAGTGGGGAGAGGGAATGCAGGATGTGCAAAATAGGCCTAAGAGCTTAAGAGGTATAACCAGGCTGCCCCGTCCCTGGGATTCTCCAGGCAAGAACACTGGAGTGGGTTGCCATTTCCTTTTCCAGTGCATGAAAGTGAAAAGTGAAAGTGAAGTCACTCAGTCGTGTCTGACTCTTAGTGACCCCATGGACTGCAGCCCACCAGGCTCCTCTGTCCATGGGATTTTCCAGGCAAGAGTACTGGAGTGGGGTGCCATTGCCTTCTCCAAAGAGGTATAAGCCACAATGCATAAAGTAAAAAAGTTAGAAGTACATTTTATACAATGTATAATATAATCAATGAGAATATAATCTATATTTTGTTATAACTTTAATTAAAGTATAATCTCTAAAAAATTTTAATCACTATGTTGTACACCTGAAAATAATGCAATAGTATAACTTGACTATATCTCAATAAAACATGCAAATTTCAACTAAAAAGAAAAGTATACTTCTCAAACATTACACCACAATCACAAATGTATCCAATAAAATGATTCAAAATAAATATAAAAATTACAGAGAGACAGAGTATGTCTTATGTGATCAAGCTCACTAAAATTGAATTAATCTACTTTAAGAATTTGTAAAATAAGATTTAATAGCAATAAGGTTCCTATGCAAAATTAGAATATAATTCTCTTTCATTAATTAAAAGAACAAAGTTTTCTTATACTATTGGTTTGCTTTTTAAAAGAAATTGTAAAAAGTTTTTCCTTACCTTTTGGAAATATGCCTAGTAAGCAAATATATTCTATCTAACCAAATTAATTTACTGTGCTTCATGTTGTCTTTATCAGTTCCTTAATTACCTGAGGAAGATGAGTATTCTCTATTGAAAGGGATAATAAGAGCTACATTTTTTACAACCATGTAAATTTCTGGTTGTGTTACAGAAGTCTTTGTCACTTTTTGACAGATTTGCCATAATCATATTCTAAATGAAACCTTCTTGACCTTAAAGGCAACTTGAGATGCCAGAGGGCCCCTGGAACAGCTCAAAAGATTTTCTTCTCTCTCCTTATAAAAGGGAGATGATAAATTGATGAGGCCTGTTTGATGTCTTAAAGCACTTGAGAAGCATTGTGAAATAAAAAGCGATGCTGATGTATGGCAAAACCAATACAATATTGTAAAGTAATTAACCTCCAATTAAAATAAATAAAGTTATATTAAAATAGTGATGCTAACCTTGCTTTAGATTATATTTGCATAAAAATGTTACTGTTGTAACTGTTCCATAAATTATATGGAATTCCTAAAAATTTGATATGTCTTGGTATAATGTTATGAGTTATTATTCTAGCTATCATCTCAAAATGTTTATCACAGAAATAATGAGACTTATTTTGAATTACATCATAATGAACTGCCAGATTTTTATCATGGTCATTTTCAGGTCTTTTGACATTTACTGACAGTTATTGTATTACTCTGATGCTTTACAAAAATGTTTCCTCTCCAGAGCAACTTGTAGAAACAACAATTGACAATACAGATTTCTGAAAATTTCGAGATCATACCACTGATCTGCGTTAAAAAGTCTTTAGAAATTTGATGAAACACTGATTATTTCATAAAGCTGATAACTCAAGATCAAGTATTAATAAAGAATTAATTTTTAAAGATGAAAAAGAAAAATTAATTACATGAGACTAAATAAATTCATGAGGATGACTATAATTTATATGGCTGAAACATTACTAGTCCTTTACTGTTTTGTTTTCCAGATTTAAAGAACTCCTTTTCACCTTGATAATAAGCTATCTATTACTTACAGCATAAGCAAATAAACATTTGTTTAAGTATGCTTTCCAATAATTGGAAATTCTTATTAAGTATTATTATTTTTCATGACATTACATGTGTTTTCATAAGTTCATTTAGAAATTGTTCTTGTAACAGGACACAATTGATTAAGTCTTTGGCTTTGCTTAATAGCATAATAAGATTTTTAGAAATCTCACCTAAGAGTTTTATAGTTTCTGGTCTTACATTTAGATCTTTAATCCATTTTGAGTTTATTTTTGTGTATGGTGTTAGAAAGCGATCTAGTTTCATTCTTTTACAAGTGGTTGACCAGTTTTCCCAGCACCGCTTGTTAAAGAGATTGTCTTTACTCCATTGTATATTCTTGCCTCCTTTGTCAAAGATAAGGTGTCCATATGTGTGTGGATTTATCTCTGGGCTTTCTATTTTGTTCCATTGATCTATATTTCTGTCTTTGTGCCAGTACCATACTGTCTTGATGACTGTGGCTTTGAGGTAGAGCCTGAAGTCAGGCAAGTTGATTCCTCCAGTTCCATTCTTCTTTCTCAAGATTGCTTTGGCTATTCGAGGTTTTTTGTATTTCCATACAAATCTTGAAATTATTTGTTCTAGTTCTGTGAAAAATATGGCTGGTAGCTTGATAGGGATTGCGTTGAATTTGTAAATTGCTTTGGGTAGTATACTCATTTTCACTATATTGATTCTTCCTATCCATGAACATGGTATATTTCTCCATCTATTAGTGTCCTCTTTGATTTCTTTCACCAGAGTTTTATAGTTTTCTATGTATAGGTCTTTAGTTTCTTTAGGTAGATATATTCCTAAGTATTTTATTCTTTTCGTTGCAATGGTGAATGGAATTGTTTCCTTAATTTCTTTTTCTACTTTCTCATTATTAGTGTATAGGAATGCAAGGGATGTCTGTGTGTTGATTTTATATCCTGTAACTTTACTATATTCATTGATGAGCTCTAGTAATTTTCTGGTGGAGTCTTTAGGGTTTTCTATGTAGAGGATCATGTCACACTCTCCGACATAAATCACAGCAGGATCCTCTATGATCCACCTCCCAGAATACTGGAAATAAAAGCAAAAATAAACAAATGGGATCTAATTAAAATTGAAAGCTTCTGCACAACAAAGGAAAATATAAGCAAAATGAAAAGACAGCCTTCTGAATGGGAGAAAATAATAGCAAATGAAGCAACTGACAAACAACTAATCTCAAAAATATGCAAGCAACTTATGCAGCTCAATTCCAGAAAAATAAACGACCCAACCAAAAAATGGTCCAAGGAACTAAATAGACATTTCTTCAAAGAAGACATATGGATGGCTAACAAACACATGAAAAGATGCTCAACATCACTCATTATTAGAGAAATGCAAATCAAAACCACAATGAGGTACCACTTCACACCAGTCAGAATGTCTGCAATCCAAAAATCTGCAAGCAATAAATGCTGGAGAGGGTGTGGAGAAAAGGGAACCTTCTTACACTGTTGGTGGGAATGCAAACTAGTACAGCCACTTTGGAGAACAGTGTGGAGATTCCTTAAAAAATTGCAAATAGAACTCCCTTATGATCCAGCAATCCCACTGCTACACATACACACCAAGGAAACCAGAATTGAAAGAGACACATGTACCCCAATGTTCATTGCAGCACTGTTTATAATAGCCAGGACATGGAAACAACCTAGATGTCCATCAGCAGATGAATGGATAAGAAAGCTGTGGCACATATACACAATGGAGTATTACTCGGCTGTTAAAAGGAATACATTTGAATCAGTTCTGATGAGATGTATGAAACTGGAGCCTATTATACAGAGTGAAGAAAGCCAGAAAGAAAAACACCAATACAGTATACTAACACATATATATGGAATTTAGAAAGATGGCAATGACGACCCTGTATGCAAGACAGCAAAAAAGACACAGATGTGTATAACAGACTTTTGGACTCAGAGGGAGAGGGAGAGGGTGGGATGATTTGGGAGAATGGCATTGTAACATGTATACTATCATGTAAGAATTGAATCACCAGTCTATGTCCGACGCAGGATACAGCATGCTTGGGGCTGGTGCACGGTGATGACCCACAGAGATGTTATGGGGAGGGAGGTGGGAGGGGGATTCATGTTTGGGAACGCATGTACACCCGTGGTGGATTTGTGTCAATGTATGGCAAAACCAATACAGTATTGTAAAGTAAAATAAATTTAAAAAAAAAAAACATGGTAATATAATAGCAAATTTCTATGAATGATAATATACCAGCAAATTTATATGAAAAAAATTAAAAAAAAGAAATCTCACCTAAGAATTCTTATTATCGGATAATTTTGAGAAACGAAGGTTAACAACGCCCCTTAAATATCACCAAAACTTTAATTGGAATATCACATATTTAAGAATGTATATAAACTACTTTCTCAAAGATAAGTTGCCCTTAGGTGCATGGATTTATCTCTGTCTGAGCTTTCTATCTTGTTCCATGTGTCTATATTTCTGCTTTTGTACCAATAGCATACTGTTTTGATGACTGTAGCTTTCAGTTTTTCACCACTGAGGATAATATTTGCAATGGGTTTGTCATATATGGCCTTTATTATGTTGAGGTAGGTTCCTTTCTGGAGAGTTTTTTTAATCATAAATGGGTGTTTAATTTTGTTGAAAGCTTTCTCTGCATCTATTCAGAAGATCATATGGTTTTTATCTTTCAACTTGTTTATATGCTGCATCACACTGTTTAAGTTGCATACATTGAAGAATACTTGCATACGTGGTATAAAACAGATTTGATCATGATGTATGATTTTTTTTTATTCCGTTGTTGGTTTCTGTTTGCTAGAATTTTGTTGAGGATTTTTGCATCTATAGTCATCAGTGATATTAGCCTGTAATTTTCTTTTTGTTGTTGTTGTTATATCTTTGTCATTATACTTTCTAGTATCAGGATGATGCTGGCCTCACAGAATGAGTTTGGGAATTTTCTTTGCAATTTTTTGGAGGCAAAATAAATAAAAAAATGGAGGAGGGAGGGGGATTCAGGATGGGGAACACGTGTATACCTGTGGCAGATTCATGTTGATGTATGGCAAAACCAATACAATATTATAAAATAATTAACCTCCAATTAAAATAAATAAATTTATATTTAAAAAGTAAACACACTGATTATATGTTTAAAAAAATAAAAATAAAATGGAGAAAAGAAAGTCTCTTCAACAAGTGGTGCTAGGAAAACCAGACAGTTCAGTCAGTCAGTTCAGTCGCTCAGTCGTGTCCAACTCTTTGTGACCCCATGAACTGCAGCACGCCAGGCCTGCCTGTCCATCACCAACTCCCGGAGTTCACTCAGACTCACATCCATCGAGTCGGTGATGCCATCCAGATATCTCATCCTCTGTCATCCCCTTCTCTTCCTGCTCCCAATCCCTCCCAGCATCAAGGTCTTTTCCAATGAGTCAACTCTTCACATGAGGTGGTCAAAGTATTGGAGTTTCAGCTTCAGCATGTCTTTCCAACGAACACCCAGGACTGATCTCCTTTAGGATGGACTGGTTGGCTCTCCTTGCAGTCCAAGGGACTCACAAGAGTCTTCTCCAACACCACAGTTCAAAAGTATCAATCCTTCAGCGCTCAGTTTTCTTCACAGTCCAACTCTCACATCCATACATGACCACTGGAAAAACCATAGCCTTGATTAGACGGACCTTTGTTGGCAAAGTAATCTCTCTGCTTTTCAATATACTATCTAGGTTAGTCATAAATTTCCTTCCAAGGAGTAAGTGTCTTTTAATTTCATGGCTGCAATCACCATCTGCAGTGATTTGGGATTCCTCAAAAATAAAGTCTGACACTGTTTCCACTGTTTCCCCATCTATTTCCCATGAAGTAATGGGACCGGATGCCATGATCTTTGTTTTCTGAATGTTGAGCTTTAAGCCAACTTTTTCACTCTCCTCTTTCACTTTCATCAAGAGGCTTTTTAGTTCCTCTTCACTTTTCTGCCATAAGAGTGGTGTCATCTGCATATCTGAGGTTATTGATATTTCTCCCGGCAATCTTGATTCCAGCTTGTGTTTCTTCCAGCCCAGCGTTTCTCATGATGTACTCTGCATATAAGTTAAATAAGCAGGGTGACAATATACAGCCTTGACGTACTCCTTTTCCTATTTGGAACCAGTGTGTTGTTCCATGTCCAGTTCTAACTGTTGCTTCCTGACCTGCATATAGGTTTCTCAAGAAAACCGGAAAACCAGTCAATGACATGTAAAAGAATGAAATTAGAACACTTCTTAACACCATACACACAAATAAATTCAAAATGGATTAAAGACGTTAATGTAAGACCAGAAATTCTAAAACTCTTAGAGGAAAACATATGCAGAGCATTCTCTGACATAAATTACAGCAAGATCCTCTATGACCCACCACGTAGAGTAAAGGAAATAAGAACAAAAATTAATAAATTTGACCTAATTAAACTTAAAAGCTTTAGCACAATGTAGGAAACTATAACCAAAGCAAAAAAGACAGCACTCAGAATGGGAGAAAATAATAGCAAATGAAACAACTGACAAAGAATTAGTTTCCAAAATTTTCAGTGCATGCAACTCAATACAAGAAAAACAAGCAACCCAATCAAAACGTGGCAGAAGACCTAAACAGGAATTTCTCTAAAGAAAACATACAGATGGTTGGTAAAGACATGAAAAGATGCTCAACGTCTCTCATTATTAGAGAAATGGAAATCAAAACTATAATGAGATATCACTTCACACCAATCAGAATAGCCATCACCAAAAAATCGACAAACAAGAAATGCTGGAGAGGGTGTGGAGAAAAGGAAACCCCTTGCACTGTTGGAGGGGATGCAAACTGATACAACCACTGTGGTGAACAGTATGAAGATTCCTTTAAAAACTTGAAATTTAGCTACCATGTGACCCAGCAATCACACTACTGGGCATATACCCTGAGAAAACCAGAATTGAAAAAGACACATGTACATTTACAATAACTAGGACATGGAAGCAATGTAGAAGTCCATCAGTAGATAAATGGATAAAGAAGGTATGGTACATATACACAATGGAATATTTTCCAGACATAAAGAGGAATACAAAAAATGTTCCTAATGACCCAGATAACCACAATGGTGTGATCACTCACTTAGAACCAGACATCTTGGAGTGCGAAATCAAGTGGCCCTTAGAAAGCATCACAATAAACAAAGCTAGTGGAGGTGACAGAATTCCAATTGAGCTATTTCTAATTCTAAAAGATGATGTGTTAAAGTGATGCACTCAATATGCCAGCAAATTTGGAAAACACAGCAATGGCCACAAAACTGGAAAACGTCTCTTTTCATTCCAATCCCAAACAAAGGCAATGCCAAAGAATGTTCAAACTACCACACAACTGCACTCATCTCACACAATAGCAAAGTAACATTCAAAATTCTCCAAGCTAGTCTTCAACAGTACAACATCTGTTGGATCATTGAAAAAGCAAGAGAATTCCAGAAAATAACTGCTTCTGCTTCATTGACTACACTAAATCCTTTGACTGTGTGCATCACAACAAACTGTGGATATTTCTTAAAGAGGTGGGAATAGCAAATCACCTTACCTGCCTCCTGAGAAACCTGTATGCAGGTCAAGAAACAACAGTTAAAACCGGACATGGAACAATAGACTGGTTCCAAGTTGGAAAAGGAGTAAGTCAAGGCTGTATATTGTCACCCTGCTTATTTCACTTATATGCAAAGTACATCATGCTAAATGCCAAGCTGGATGAAGCACAACGTGGAATTAAGATTGCCAAGAGAAATATCAATAACCTCAGATATGCCCGTGACACCACCCTTACAGCAGAAAGCTAAGAGGAACTAAAGAGCCTCTTGATGAAAGTGAAAGAGGAGAGTGAAACAGTTAGCTTAAAACTCAGCATTCAAAAGTGAATATCATGGCATTTGATCCGATCACTTCATGGCAAATGGAGGGGGAAAAAATGTAAACAGTGACAAACTTTATTTTCTTGGGCTTCAAAATTGTGGCCACTGCAACCAGGAAATTAAAAGACACTTGCTCCTTGGAACAAAAGCTATGGTCAACCTAGACAGCATATTAAAAAGCAGAGACATTACTTTGCCAACAAAGGGCTGTCTAGTCAAAGCTATATTCCAGTAGTCATGTATGGATGTGAGAGTTGGATCATAAAGAAAGCTGAGCACTGAAGAATCTATGCTTTTGCACTGTGGTGTTGGAGAAGAGTCTTGAGAGTCCCTTGGACTGCAAGATCAAACCAGTCAATTCTAAAGGAAATCAGTCCTGAATATTCACTGGAAGGACTGATGCTGAAGCTTCAATTCTTTGGCCACCTGATAAGAAGAGCAGACTCATTAGAAAAGACCCTGATGCTGGGAAATATTAAAGGCAGCGGGAGCAGGGGATGAAAGAGGACGAGATGGTTGGAAGGCGTCACTGACTCAATGGACTTGAGTTTGAGCAAGCTCTGGAAGACGGTGAAGTATAGGGGAGCATGGCATGCTGCAGTCCACGGGGTTGCAAATAGCCAGACATGACTGAGTGACTGAACAACAACAACAACAAAATAAAAAGGAATGTATTTGAATCAGTTCTAACGAGTGGATTAACCTATATCCTACTATACAGACTGACATAAATCAGAAATAGAAATAGAAATATTGTATATTAGTGCATATATGTGGAATCTAGAAAGATAATACCCATGATTCTACCTGAAGGACAGCAGATAAGACACAGACATGAAGAATGGACTTTTGGACACAATTGGAGAAGGAGAGGGTGGGATGATTTAAGAGAATAGCATTGAAATATATATGCTACCATATGTAAAACAGATAGCCAGTGGGAGTTTAATGTATGACACAAGGAACCCAAAGATGGTGCTCTGTGACAGCCTGGAGGGATGGAGTCATGAAGGAGTTGGGAAGGGGGTTCAGGAGGGAGGGGACACATGCATGCCTATGGTCAATTCATGTCAATGTATGGCAGAGGACATCACAATATTGTAAAGTATTTATACTCCAATTAATATAAATAAATAAATGCTAAAATTTGAAAATAATTAATGCTTGAAATAAAATGAAATTCACTTATATATAGAAATTTAGACAAAAAGATTTAAGGTATAATGTGTGACCTTATTTTTGGTATCAATTAATTTTCCTACCTGAAGCTTTAAAAATCAGAACCACTTTCATATTTATGGAACAGGATTCAATGTACCAACTAACGATCAAATATCTCAAAATTGACTCTCATTTTTGTCTCCTTTTAAAGTGGGACTTCCACACAAAACACCTTTATCCAGGGGAAACTAAGTTACTGAATTGAGAAATTTAAATTTTATTCCCATGAACCATGTTTTATTGACTAAATGTTTGCATTTCATTCCTATTGGTGTTGTACCAATTTACTGTATCATTGCCTTAAATATTAAAGTTTTATATTTCAGAAGCTGTAAAAAAGAATGAACATAAAATCACTATTCTTGATTCACTTATATAAATAATCAGGCCAAGTTTAATGAAAATAGCTCTTGTATACTAAGTGGCTTATATCTGAGTTTTTATTGTACCAGAATTGTTGACCATGTACAGAAGGAGGTATTTGCTAATCCACAGCACTCTCCAGCACCAGGAACAGAAGCATACAGACAGGACCAGTAATGGGATTTCAATGCCAACATTCAAAACATACAAGGTTAGCTCTTATAAATCACATTTTTACTGAAGACATTTTTTTTTAAAGGAACAGCTTCACTGGTGGATTATACCAAACAAAGAATTAACACCAGTTGTTCTCAAAGTCTTCCAAACAATATACATGGAGGGAACAACTCCAAACTCATTTTATGAGGCCAGAATTACCCTGATAACAAAATCAAGCAGGAACTTCACAAGAAAAGAAAATTACAGGACAACATCCCTGATGAATATTGATGAAAAAATTCTTAACAAAATATTACCAAATCAAATTTAAAAGAATGTATTAAAAGGAGCATACACCATGATCAAGCAGGATTTATTCCAAGCATGCATGGATGGTTCAACATCTACAAATCTGTGAATGTGATACACCACACTGACAAAATAAAGAGTAAAAATTGAATGATCATCTCAATAGATAAAGTGAAAGTGAGTGAAGTCACTCAGTCGTGTCTGGCTCTTTGCGACCCTATGGACTGTAGCCTACCAGGCTCCTCCATCCATGGGATTTTCTAGGCAAGAGTACTGGAGTGGGTTGCCATTTCCTTCTGCATTTAATAAAACTCAGTATCCATTTATGCTGAAACCTCTGAAGAAAGTGTCAAGGGAACATAGCTCAATATAACAAAGACAATACATGACAAGCCTAGAACTAACATTATATGTAACAGTGAATAGCTAAAAGCATTTCTTAATCAGGACCAAATTAAAGATTTCCATTCTTGCCAATTTTATTCAACATAATATTGAAAGTCTTAACCTGAGCTATTAGGCAATAAATAAATAAAAGGATTCCAAATTGAAAAGGAAGAAATAAAATTATCACTATTTGCAGATAACATGATATTATATATAGGAAATTTTAAAGACTTCACCCAAAACTCTGTTAGAACTAGTAAATGAATTCAGTGAAGTTGCAGTATAGAAAATAAATATACAGAAATCTGTTGCATTTTTATACACTAATGAATTATGAGAAAGAAAAATTATTATAAAGTAATTAACCTCCAATTAAAATAAATTTATATTAAAAAAAGAAAAGATAAAAAATAAATTTTGTTTGCAATTGTGTTAATATATCTAAGAAAAAATTTGAGTAAGGAAGTAAACGATCTGTACATTGAAGCAATGAAACCAACAGACTGCTCATATAACATACAGAAACCTGGATGACTCTCAAAATCTTTACAATGAGTTAAAGAAGACAGATCAAAGAGTGTATATCATATGATTCTCTCTATGAAATTCTAGAAAAGATAAATATAATCTGTAGTGATTGAAAACAGATCAGTTGTTGACTGAGGCCAGACATGGGGAAATCCTCTGGGATGGGGGTGATGGAACGTCATTGATTATGGTGGTGACTCCATTTGTCAAAACTCATTGAACTGTTTACTTATAATGAGTTTGCTTATTGCATGTAATTTACTGATAAGATGGTTTTACAGATTTCTTTGTTCAAATATGTTTCAGAAATAATACATCTTGTATCCTCCTCTCACAAATTCATGATTAATCAATTAAAGACTCTTAATTCATAAAAAAAACAATTGAGTTATTATAAGCCCTGAGAAATCATATTGCATAAAACACTGATAAATTGTTGATTTCCACATTTCTTTAATCTGTATACTTCCAAATCCTCTCTTTTGAAGAATTGAATCCTATTAACCTTATTGGCTTATTAATCTATTAGCTGTGTGATAGTGGATAAGTCATTTAAATTATCTGTACTTCTATTTCCTCACCTGAAGAATGGAATACCTAGTTTCTAGTTCATAGATATAGTGAGGATGAGATGAGTTAGATATTTGCAATGGACTTAAAACAGTGCCTGGAGGGAGGTTCAAAAGGGAGGGAATATATGTATACCTATGGCTGATTCATGCTGAGGTTTGAGAGAAAACAACAAAATTCTCTAAAGCAATTACACTTCAATAAAAAATTAATTAATTTAAAAAAGCAGCACCTGGACAATATGTTGGCTACTCTTGGAACACATGTTAGAAATCAGAGAGCTTTCCTTCAATCATTCACTTACGTGTAGAAAGTCAGGATAAATTATTATCTTACACATCGCTGAAAAAGAGGGCAAAAGTGAGTGACACTTCTTAATATAGACATTGCTTAAACTGATCTATATGTGAAATAATGCAAAATGGTGCTCTAGAAAGGAAATTAGACTGATGTCCCAGCTCTGAGGTTTACTGACTGTTCACATGCTAGTAAAGTAATGCTCAAAATTCCCCAAGCCAGGCTTCAGCAATATGTGAACCATGAACTTCCTTGTTGCAAGCGAAATGACACAAAGACAAAACACACGAGACACACAAGAGACAGACAATACACACTCCAGCCGGAGGAACAGAACTGCACAAACAATTTGCGGTTTATTATTATAAAGCCCCCTAGGCAGAATTTTAGACTGCATGAATAAGCCTTTTCAGTACAGCACAGGTGCATACATGTTATCGTACAGCAAGGGGAGTGAAATCCCTGTCTCCTGCAGAGTCTGTCCAAAGCCCTCTTTTCCTTCCTGTCACAAGAAGGGAATGCTCCCTCGTTTGCAAGGGACCATTAAACTCAAGGCTGTGTCCAGACTCTTTGGCAGAACGCCTCGTTTGCAAGCACGTTCAGCCCAAGCAGAGAGACCCGTTTGCAGACACATCTCTGCTACCCTATTAACCGTTCATCTCCCCCTTTTTTATTTGCTTTTATAAATTGTAGCATGGTCTGGATTTTTTTGCTTTGCGCTTTAGTTGTTTGTTTGTTTGTTTTGTTTTGTTTTTTTTCTGCCACCGCCGGAAGACTAGAAAAGCAACACAACATAAAAATAATATAAACACAGTGTTTTCAAAGGTAGTCCCAATTAGTGAGGATACATGCCCTAATGGATTTAAGTTATTTATTTTCTCTTGAAAACTTTTTAGCAAATCAGACCCCGTAATGTCAGGTAAAGTCTTGTTAAAAGTAGACAAAATTTGTCATTTTAGGTCTATAATCTCCGTAGTGAGATTTTGATGTCTAGTCAAGGATTGTTTTATTTTATCTCATCCTTTACTCATGTTAAATTGTACAGGTGTTACACAAAACTGAGAAGAATTTTAATCACATTTTAACACACTTTGTGTAGATAAAACAGCCAATTGATCTCCAAGCCAAGAAACGGTGTGTTGAAGATTGAGCACATCGGTAGCAAGTTGTGTATCCAAATCTCGCTGTTGTTGTCATAACAAATGAGAGTCTTTATGCCAGTCCCGAATAAAATCAGCTGTTTGAATTTTTTGGTGTAATGCAAGACCTGCTACCACTGCTGTTGCAGTTATTGACACGACTGCTAGAATCAAAGCAATGACCACATCAAGCATATGTTGAGATCAGTGTAGCAAAGTCTGTACAGCGGTTACTAGATGAGAAACAGCAAAAGAATCTGACCACAGCTGAGTCAGATTTATAGGTAACCATACTTTTGTCTGAGCCTTAACAAGTATTAACGAGAAATTGGAGTTATAGCCTCATCTTTTAATTTTTTTTCACCAAAACTGATTTACGCATTGAGTTAGATTACAATAGTCACATGACACAGACCCCACAGTATCATTTTAGGTCCAATTTTTATATAACAATGCAAAAGGATATTTTACACATGCCATTGCAGAATAAGATTTATTAACATGTAAATTAACATGGAATGGACCCGAAGAGTCACCACTGTCCAAAGTACAGTTTTTTGACCAGATAGTGAGATTACCAGAAACTGCCCATAGTTTTTAAATATATCCTTGAATGTGTGGATATCCTTGCAATTGTAATTGAGGAGGGACAAGTGTAAATTGCTGCCATTTCACTGTTTTATTACCATTACCCATCAAAGTGCTATCTGCACAATGTCACTTAAGAGATTTATTTGACCATTTTTTTAAGAATTGCCCATGATCTGGACTCCAATCTACAATGATGGCCCCAGAATAATTTATGACTTTAAAGGTTCGATGACCTCGGCAATGTTTTCACTCTAAAGATTTTAGAGACGGAACAAAAAAGTTAATAAGACATAGTGACGTGTGTTTTTTATTATGAATGTCTATCGGTTTTGTCGAGGTGTTAAATCCCCTGGTGGAAACAAGCACAGTAAAAGTAGCAAAATGGTAATTATTATACTTTACCTCCCATGTATTATAAGAATGATGAGAATGTTTTTTGGTGGACAGACAAAAGGGGTGTCTTCCTATATACAAAGGAATACCTTTCACTGCAATGGTCAAATTATTAATATTATATTGTTGTTTATGATGAGATAGTTGTTCTATTCCCCTGCAAGCTGGCGGGGGAAAGAAGGCAGTCTCATTAGTACATACCTGCACTTTTGGTTCCCCCCAGGAAACTGCTCTTATTAACGGGGAATTAGGTATATATGCCAAATATGTATGACTACTTGCCAATACACCGATTACCTGACATGTCACCACCGCCATCATGGCAAGCAAAAGATTGGTAGGATTTAGAGGTTGCCCCGCCTTTATTAACGTCTTTTTTGCTTTTTGGGTCAACCTCTTTATTTGACCTCACGTAGGAGGTGTTGTTTCCCTTGTACGGAAAGTAAAGCTTTTCTGCATAGTAAGCTCTTTGAATTTTTGAACAAAGGGATCAGCCATTGTTGATTTTGATCAGTCTTGCTGGGGGTCTAAAACCTGTAATTATTAACAGAAATGAAAGCATATCCTCGTCCCAAATATATTAATGATGCTGGGATCCAACTTTTTTCTTTATCTTTATAACAAATAGGCGTATTTAAGATCTTTTTTTTTTTTCCTTGAAAATGTAACTCTGCTGCTGATAGATTTCCCTTGCTCCAAACATTTAAAAAATTTAGGGTAAGTAAGGTTTTATTCAGAATGTCTTTAGGTTTCATAAATCTCTCTTGTTTTCCCTTTTTTATTTTTTTAAGATAATCAACCAAGGTATGATTAGCTTTTTTAATGATAGCTTGTCTTTGACTATTATAAGGAATACCAAAAGTATGAGTTATATGGTACTGAGATAAAAAGTGAGCTAATTTTGCGGATTGGTAGGCAGGTGCATTATCAGTTTTTAATTTAATTGGTAATCTCATAACTGCAAAAAAAGATAACAAATGAGTAATAACAGCGTCAGCCTTTTTAGAATGCAATGTAGTGGCCCATTGAAAATGTGTGTAAGTATCTATAGTATGATGCACACATTTTTGTTGTCTGAAAGAAGAAATGTAAATTACATCTATTTGTCATATCTGATTTGTTTGTTGTCTTTTTATGTTGACACCTGGTGGGGTAAATGGCAAAGCAAAGGGTGTACATATGGAACAAGAACGAACAATATTTTGAGCTTGTTTTTGAGTAATAGCATGAGATTTTTGTAACCCTTTGGAGTTGGTATGCTGTAAGAGATGTTTTTGTTTTGCTACTTTTATAGGATAAAGTAAGGCATCAATTGTAGCATTTCTGAATGATAAGGGTCTAGGAAGGGCAGAATGCACACGGATGTGAGTAAAGAAAAATAACTTTGAATGCTGCAAGAGCAATTGTTGTACTTGGTAAAACAATCTATCAATAGCTGTTTTAAGGGTCAGTGGAAGGGAGACATGGGGAAGCTGTAGGCAAGAGAGAACAGCATATCGAGAATCTGAAACAATGTTAATAGGAAGTTGGGGAAAATCTTGCAAAACTAAATAGATAGCCCACAATTCAGTGGGCTGTACAGAAGAAAATGAGTGGGGGAGAACCTTGGAACTTTCCGGGGTCTAATACCTAACAGTATTTTTATTTGTATCTGTAAAAATAGTGGGTCTCTTAACTGGAACATCTGAAATTGGGGAATGAGATATCATAGCGTTAGTCTGGAGAAAATTAATCAATTTAGATGATGGATAATGATTAGAAAACGAACCAGGATATGAGGCAAGATAAATTTGCCAGTTTTTATTAAATTGTAAATATCAAGATATTTGAGCAGTTGTTAACTGAGTAACAATCTGGTGTGGTTTACATCTTGACAGTTGTAAAATATGATGGTGACCTTGTTGTATAAGGAAGGCTAATTTATCTATATATGTAGTCAATTTTTCTGGAAAAACTGTTAGGTAAGAAAACCCATTTTATTAATCTTTTTTTTTTTTTTTTGAGCAATTACACCAGATGGAGAATAAGGGGCATGAAATATTATAAACGAAATAGGTTGAGACACATGTAAGTAAGTCAAAAAGCCGCCATTTAGTCATTGCTCAACAAATTGAAGTTTTTGTAAAGCCAATGGGGTTAAGGTCTGGGGGTTATCCAGAGCTGTATTTCCTTTTAAAGTAAAAAACAAATGTCGTAATTCATAAGTAGGAATCTCAAGTACCAGGCGTAGCCAATTAATATCTCCCAGTAACTTTTGAAAATCATTTAAGGTTTTAAGATGGTCTCTTTTAATTTTAACTTTGGGGGCCTTATTTTATGTTGTTTTAATATTGTCTCTAAATATGAAATAGGAAAGTCTTTTTGAAATTTTTTGGGGGCCATTTGCAAATTGTATAGTCTTAAAGCCTCTTGTACTTTTAAAAAGAATTTATCACTTTTAGCAATATTAGGAGCTGCTAATAGGAGATCATCTATATAATGATATAGAATATAATTGGGGTATACTCGACAGAGGGATTGTAAAGAGTGAGCTACAAATTTTTGGCATAAGGTAGGACTATTTATCATTTTTTGTGGTAAGACTGTCTATTGATAATGCTTAACAGGCTGAGCATGATTAAGAACAGGAATTGTAAAAACAAATTTATCTCTATTTTGCACTTGTAGGGGAATGGTTAAAAAAAAACCAGTCTTTAAGATCTAGCACCATTAAGGACTAATTTTGAGGAATAAGAGCTGGAGAGGGGAGTCCCAATTGTAATGCTCCCATAGGTTTAATACATTTATTAACTTTTCGTAAATCAGTTAACATTTTTCACTTTTTAGATTTTTTTTTATAACAAAAACAGGAGAATTTTAAGGGGAGGTAGAGGGCTCTATATTACCAAGTTGGAGTTCTTTTTGTATTAATTGTTTTAACACCTTGAGCTTTATTTGTGATAATGGCCACTGCTCAACCCATTTTGGAGTATTAGTTAACCATTTTAATGGGAGTGTTTGAGGAATTTGAGCAGTGGCTATTAGTGTTTTTGATGGAATGGTTACAGAAGCCCCCAAAGGAGAGAAGATCTCGTTTCCATATATTAATAAGTATATTTACAATATAAAAGGTAACAAACACTGATCTTCCATTATGGAATTGGCATTGCAAGGGATGGGTACTCTTTTAGACATTTGCAATGGAGTCCAATCCCGTCAGCATTAAAGGGCTTTTTTCCGTTTCCCAATCTTGGGGCCATTGTTGAGAAGAAATGACTGAAACATCTGCCCCTGTGTCTACTAGTCTCTCAAAGTTGTTTGTGTGTGTGTGTGTGTGTGTGTGTGTAATCAAGGAGAGAACAGGGTGAGAATCTTTGATAAGCATTTTTTTAAATATATGTCACCCAGTATTTTTAAATCTTCCTGTTTGTTTATTAGGAAGAGTCAAAAAGTGGTGATAAGGTAGGAGAAGTATTTGAGCAATACGTTTTTTAGCTAACAATGAAAGCGTGGTAGAAGTGGAGACCATAATTAAAATTTTTTCAACATAGTCAGAGTCTATTACCCCAGGAATTATGGTTAAACCTCTCAAAGCCGCACTGCTATGGCCTAATATCAAGCCAAAAGTGCCTTTAGGCAGTGGTCTAAATATATTTGTTTTTAATTTATAAATGCCTCCCCCTGGTGACAAAAGAACATTATCAGCTAGTGGCAAATCAGCACCAGCACTCCCTGAAGTAGTAGACCGTTAAGTCCGAAATCATCATCTGAGGTCCTTTTAATGGGGCATCGACTCATAACAGTTGCTGGGAGGGAACAGGGTTGGGGCAGGTGGGATGGCAGGAGGGCAAGGAGAAGAAGTCTCCGGTATTGTTTCTGGGCCCCAAGGACTTAGGCCCGCAGGATAGTTTTCTGGTATCGGGTTGCTCATTTTGTCTGTTTTAGATCTGCATTAATTAGTCCAATGACACCCCTTTCCGCACCGATGGCAAAGTCCAGGAGGAGTCTTATTTTTCCCAGCAAGAGATCTGTCTTTAGGAATTGCACCTTGATCAGCTTTTAGTTTTTGACACTCTCTTTTTATATGACCAGGTTTTTTATAATGGAAGCAGTTACCTCTCTTTTGTGGTCTCATAGCTTTGGCCAAGGCTGTAGCAAAGACATTAGCCTGATGCTCAGCTCCTCCTACTCCCGAGCAGGCTCTGATATATTTAGCTATAGATGCACCCTGTCCCTTTAATGGTCCCAGTATATGCTTGCATTTAGGATTTGCATTTTTAAATGCTAAAGTTTATAACAATATCTCTGAAATCTCATCCCTCTCTACAGCCCATTTTATAGCTACCCTCAATCTTGCTAGAAAATCAGAATATGGCTCACTGGGGCCTTGCATTGTTTTAACAAAGGAGGGCTGGGCGTGGCCAGTAGGCACCACATGGCTCCATGCTTGTAAAAAGATCTGGCAGACTTGTTGTAAGTCCTGATCAGAGTACTGAGCCTGTTCTCTTAAAGCCTGATAAGGGCCCTCTCCCATTAGCTTGTCTTTGAGAGGATCAGGGGGATTTTGTCTCTCATTAATCTGAGCCTGCTTTTTAGCTTTTTTTTTTTTTTTTTAACCAGCTACAAAGTTGCAACCATTGAGAACCCTCCAAGACAGCTTGGGCAATAGATTTTCAATCTAACAGAATGATTAATTTGCCTTTTTTCAATGATTCCAGCATAGCCAAAACAAAGGGAGATTGAGGACCATACTGCGCTATTGCAGCTTTAAGATCTTTAAAAAATTTATATTTCAAAGGAGTGTATTGAACATTTGTCACATTGTCATTTTGCTGTCTCTGGATAGGAAATAATTGTGGAGGATCGATAAACCCACCAGCGGGAGCAGGCAAGTCATCATCATGAAGCATAGACAAAGGAAAGGAGAACTGACAATGTTCCCTGCCCACATTGGGCCGATTAACCACAGTGGGGAAAAGAGAAACACAAGGAGGAGCAGAGGGTGTAGATTTTTTTTTTTCTCTTTACAGGATTTTTACCACTCTTGGAATAGATAGGTCATTTTTTTAAATCTCTTTGCCCTCTTCTGATGAAACCGAAGAAGCCTCCGAATCTGATTTTGAACTATCAGATGTTTTACCATTTACAGGAGGAGGCTCATTTGTATCCTTGCCTTCAGGCGATGCAGAAGCCCCACCAACATCTGACACAGCCTCAAATTATTTTTCCCCTCCTTGAAGCATTAGATTTAATTTCATTATCAATAGAGAGCAAGGTCAAAGCCAGTGTTACAGCACTACACAAAGTCCATAACTTTAAAGGGCTCACATTACCCTTCTGATGTTGCTTTTTTAATTTCTTTTGAATTATTTTCCATTCCTTTAAGTTTAACTGTAACTTAGTTTGATATTGAAACCAATGACAATATTGCTCCACCAAGCGAAAGAGCTCACTCAATCGACGAGTCGAGGCTTTAACGCCTATGGAGTGGAGAAGTCCTTTGACTAACTCCAGGTATTGTGTCCGTAATGATGATGAGGAATTCCCCATGATTTTCTGAAAGTTTCCCTGCTAGGGTGAGGAATTCCCCATGATTTTCCTGAAAGTTCCCCTGCTATGGATTTAAAATCCCCCGAGGGTTACTCACCCTTTCCGTTTCACTCGTGCCCCACGATGGGCACCTGGTGTTGTGAGCGAAATGACACAAAGACAAAACACATGAGACACACAAGAGACAGACAATACACACTCCGGCTGGAGGAACAGAACTGCACAAACAATTTGCGGTTTATTATTATAAAGCCCCCTAGGCAGAATTTTAGACTGCATGAATAAGCCTTTTCAGTACAGCACAGGTGCATACATGTTATCGTACAGCAAGGGGAGTGAAATCCCTGTCTCCTGCAGAGTCTGTCCAAAGCCCTCTTTTCCTTCCTGTCACAAGAAAGGAATGCTCCCTCGTTTGCAAGGGACCATTAAACTCAAGGCTGTGTCCAGACTCTTTGGTAGAACGCCTCATTTGCAAGCACATTCAGCCCAAGCAGAGAGACCCGTTTGCAGGCACATCTCTGCTACCCTATTAACCCTTCACTTCCTGATGTTCAAGCTGGTTTTAGAAAAGGCAGAGGAACCAGAGATCAAATTGCCAACATCCGCTGGATCATGGAAAAAGCAAGAGAGCTCCAGACAAGCATCTATTTCTGCTCTTTATTGACTATGCCAAAGCCTTTGACTGTGTGGATCACAAGAAACTGGAAAAATCTGAAAGAGATGGGAATACCAAACCACCTGACCTACCTCTTGAGAAATCTGTATGCAGGTCAGGAAGCAACAGTTAGAACTGGACATGGAACAACAGACTGGTTTCAAATAGGAAAAGGAGTATGTCAAGTCTGTATATTGTCACCCTGCTTATTTAACTTATAATCAGAGTACATCATGAGAAATGCTGGAATGGAAGAAACACAAGCTGGAATCAAGATTGCCGGGAGAAATATCAATAACCTCAGATATGCAGATGACACCACCTTCATGGCCGAAAGTGAAGAGGAACTAAAAAGTCTCTTGATGAAAGTGAAAGAGGAGAGTGAAAAAGTTGGCTTAAAGCTCAACATTCAGAAAATGAAGATCATGGCATCCGGTCCCATAACTTCATGGAAAATAGATGGGGAAACAGTGGAAACAATGTCAGACTTTATTTTTTGGGGCTCCAAAATCACTGCAGATGGTGACTGCAGTCATGAAATTAAGAGATGCTTACTCCTTGGAAGAAAAGTTATGACCAACCTAGATAGCATACTCAAAAGCAGAGACACTACTTTGCTGACTAAGGTCCATCTAGTCAAGGCTATAGTTTTTCCTGTGGTCATGTATGGTTGTGAGTGTTGGACTGTGAAGAAGGCTGAGCGCCAAAGAATTGATGCTTTTGAACTGTGGTGTTGGAGAAGACTCTTGCGAGTCCCTTGGACTGCAAGGAGATCCAACCAGTCCATTCTGAAGGAGATCAGCCCTGGGATTTCTTTGGAAGGAATGATGCTAAAGCTGAAACTCCAGTACTTTGGCCACATCATGCTCAGAGTTGGAAAAGACTTTGATGCTGGGAGGGGTTGGGGGCAGGAGGAGAAGGGGACGACAGAGGATGAGATGGCTGCATGGCATCACTGACTCGATGGACGTGAGTCTGAGTGAACTCCGGGAGTTGGTGATGGACAGGGAGGCCTGGTGTGCCACGATTCATGGGGTCACAAAGAGTCAGACATGACTGAGCGACTGAACTGAACTGAACCTGGGAGGTCATGTGATGTCTCTGGATCTGAGCTTCCCTTCATTTAAAAATAAGGTGGTTAATAGAGGCAAAAAGCAAATCAGTGATTGACAGGGACTGGGGAGGGGGATGAGAAGTGGCTGTTCAATGGATACAGGGTATTTTGGCAAGAAGTCTGGTGGTGATGAAAATTCTCTGGGACTAAACAGTGGTGTTGGTTGTACAACACTGTGAATGTACTAAAAGCTACTGAATTGTACACTTTAACCTTGTTAAAGTGGTGAATTTTTTATTATGTGGATTTTATCTCAATAAAAATATAAAGTGGCTATATTGGATGATATTCAAGATCCCTGATAGTTTGTCATTCATTCACTTCTTCAGTAAACTTCTATGAAGTCTCCACTATATAAAAGGTAATATATTCCCCTGGAGTAGAAAATGGCCACCTAGTCCAGTATTCTTGCCTGGAATATTCCATGAACAACAGGAGCCTGGCAGGCTACAGTGCTTGAGGCTGCAGTGTCGTACACTACTGAGCGATTGAGCACACATTCTCCTGTGAGGACACAATAATGAATAAATAATACAAGATCCCTAACCTCAACAAATTTTATCTTTGGAGTTTTCCTTCCTAATGGTGCCCTTAGTTTAGGGTCTTATACTCTATTCTCTTTAAGTCAATGAATGGTTTGAAGGTTGGAAGGCATGCTAAGGATTAGATGCTATGGCCTGAGTTACTGTTTGATATTATACACAGAAAGAATAAAAGGAAGGGATTGTCATGTCCCAAGTAGAAGTCACTGTGGACTTGATCATGCTTATCTCATTTAATTCTCAACAGATTCTACTAAAATAAATGTTATCATACACATTGCACAGACAAACTAAGCTTTACAGTCCCTGGTGGCTCAGACAATAAAAAATCCTCCTGCAATGCAAGAGACCCCGGTTCAACCCCTGGGTTGGGAAGTTCCCTTGGAGAAGAGAATGGCTACCCACTCCACTATTCTTGCCTGGAGAATCCCATGAACAGAGGAGTCTGGCAGGCTATAGCCCGTGCGATTGCACAGAGTCAGACATGACTGAGCAACTAAGACACACACACAAGGACATTAAGTAAATCTTACTTTGGTTACAGATTTTACAAGCAGTGTAGCATGAAGTTGAAATGAATAAACCTGTGGATTTCATATAATGCTGCATTTGTAACCATAGTGTAATTTTTATATTCCTAACATTATTTATATAAAATGTAGAGAACATATGACATAAGATTTCCAATATTTCCTATAAAGTTTGGCCTCACTATGACAGATGCCAGCTGAGTTAACAAGGTAAAGAAAACTGAATAGATGTCAGAGAGCCAGTGATGCCCAGAGAAATACCTTTTGTGGTATTTACATATTCAGTGTAGTTGTTATTAATAATATTCAAAACCATCATTTAGGATGTTTTTGTCTTTTTTGTTTAGGTTTTTTTGCAACTAAGGGAGGGCATTGTTATAAAATTTCTTGTGCAACACCTAAAAGACTCTATTAAAGTAAAATTTTGTGTGTATTATAAAAAAGAACTCTACATGTCATATGTCCTCTACATTTTCTATAAATAATGTTACGAATATAAAAATTACACTGGTTACAAATACAGCATTATATGAAATCCACAGGTTTATTCATTTCTACTTCGTAAAGTTGTAGACCATAAAAGACCATAAAATATTGATCAAAAAAATAGAAGACATAAATAAAAATATTCTGTGAACATGGATTGAGAATAATTGTAAACAGGTCCACACTTCACAAATCTACAAACCAATCGACAGATTTAGCACAATTCCTATCAAAATTTCAATGGCATTTTACACAGAAATAAAACAAAACTAAAATTTGTGTAGAACCGCAAAAGCAATCTTGAGAAGAATAAAGCTGGAGGCATCATACTCCCTGGTTTAAACTATAGTTATCAAAATAGTATTGTGTTAGTATAAAAACAGAAACATAGATCAATGGAACTGAATAGGAGCCCAGAAATAAAACCACACATATATGGACAGTTAATTTATGATTTTTATTTTTATATTTTTTTCAGAATAATACTTTATTTATCAATCTGAAAATCTGTTCTTTTGGCTTTAAGTCCTGCAAAATGAGTGGTAAATCAAAGATTTGTGCATGAGTCTCTGAGTATATGTGGTTATATGTCTGTATGAGGACAGATGTCTATGTCCACAGATGCTTTTGCTTTTTATAGTCTCACTATAATTTTAGTCCCACTTAATTAGTATATAAGGTCTTATTACTGTCAAAATGCTAAAACCTGAACTAAATATTCCAACAGTCTCTTCTCCCAAGCCTGCCTCCCTCCCTCCCCTAAGTGTGCTCCTCAGCCTCCATTAATGCTAGGTCTTTAGAGACAGCCGGGATTCAGAGCCTGAGAAACCAGGAATGAATGCTGGGTCGTTAGTCCCTCTGACCTACATCCTCTAGCTGAGGAGTTTCTCCAGGGAGGTGTGTGGGGAGGTCCTCGCGGTTCCTCTTCAGAGTTGGGCATTTTGAATGGTAGACACCTCTTCTTCAGGCTCATGTGCTATGACATTGCTCTCTTCTGGAACTGCAGAGCCATGAAGCTGAAGACTTTGGTTCTGAGAGATCATCAAAGTAGGGGAAGTACAAAGTTCTTCTGGGTTCAGATTGCTGGTGTTTTCCTTTTCTCTTACTGGCTTCTCTGGTGGCTGTGGGTCAGGAGAAGCCTCTGAGGAAGCCCGAGGGCTGGTGGGTGAGGCTGGAGGGCTGGAGGGCGTGTTCCCTAAGGAGCCCCTAGGACTGGGAGTGGCTCTGGGTGGCGGAGGCCTACTAGGTGGTGCTGAAGCCCTCTGCACACAGACTCTCTTCTTTAGCTCTTCAGATCCCTCGCTTGAGGTACGAATTCGGAGGACTACTACTGAGGAAGATGAAGCCTGCTCTGAAGGGGTCAGAGCTCTGGCTGGTGATGGAGCTGGAGAGCAAGGGAAAACTTCCTCCTGGGACTCTCTATCCTCAGTGAGGGGTGAGGGCTGGGACTGGGTGGGGCCATTGCAGGCTAGCAGAGGCTCTTCTTCCTCAGAGGAGCTTGTCTCGGCCTCCTCCTCTGTTTCCTTGTCTTTTAAGGGCTCTTCTTTAATCTCAGAGTTGTCTTCTCCCTGGGCTGAATCAGATGCCAGCTCTTCTTCACTTGCTGAGCTGGAGTCCTTCTCACTCTTCAAGGAAAGTGCGGAAGGACTGGTAGGTGAGGTTAGAGGGCTGGAGACTGTAGATGTTCGAACTGGGGGAGAGATGACTAAAGAGCGTCTGTTGCTGCTTGAGAGTCCCTTCACCACAAAGACTTTGTCAGAATGTTGCTTCTCCAGTTTGCTCATCACCTCGTAGAGATTGTGGTTCAGCTTGCTCATTTCCCTGTAGAAGACACCCCTCAGGTTGGAAATGTTTTGGAAGATGGTCACATAACAGCCAATACGACTGTTATAAAGGACAGGCAGCTCCTCTAGTAGTTCCTGGTTCAGATATTCAAACACAACCTGGGCTTTGTTGAACTCTTCCTCTGCCTTGGCTGTCTTGGCCTCATCTTTTTTCTTGGCATTCTGCACTGCTTCCAGGTGATGTCGGGCACTGTCGTAGTCCACAAGCTTCTGGCCCCGCTTGGCGATTCTTTCCTTAATCTCACTAAACTGGGCCACATAGTTTTCCATGGTCCTCAAAGCCTGGTCAGCTAGTTTCTCTTCATAGTCTTCCCAAAGGAGATCATTATTCGCCACGATGGCCTTCAGCTCCTCATGACCGTCCCACTTGCTGCTGTAGATCTCCTGCAGGGTTTCTGACACTCTCTTTGAACTTTCATGCATCACTTTGACTGCACTGAGGAAGTTCTTCAGGTCCTTGTATAGCTTATGACCTTCTGCCTGTTGTTGGTGGAAATTACTGGCACTTTGTTCAAACCGTTCATCTTTGGTCTCCACAGTTTTCCCCAACTTCTGCAGTACCTTCTCTTGGGCTCTGCTGCAATTTATGATTTTTAAAAAGCCAAACATTTGCAATGGGAAAATGACAGTCTCGCCCATAAGTGGCATTGGGAAAACTGAATAACCACATGAGAAAAAAAATGAATCTGGATCACTATCTTACACCATCCACAAAAATAACTCAAATTGGATTAAAGGCTTAAATGTATGACCAAAACCATAAAACTCCTACAAGAAAACATCAGCATTACCTCCACTGATGATTTTTTGAACCTGACACCAAAAGCAAAAGCAAAAATAAACAAATGAGAATATATCAAACTAAAAACTTCTGCCCAGCAAAGGAATGGGGGGTTTCCCAGGTGGCGCTAGTGGTAAAGAACCTGCCTGCCAATGCAGAAGAACTAAGAGACTTTGGTTCAATTCCTGGGTTGGGAATATCCCCTGGAGGAGGAAATGGCAACCCACTCCAGTATTCTTGCCTGGAAAATCTCATGGACAGCTCATGTAGCCTGGCAGGCTACAGTCCATAGGGTCGCAAAGAGTTGGACACGACTAAAGTGACTGAACACACACAGCAAAGGAAACCATCAACAAAATGAAAAGGCAATCTGCAGAATGGAAGAAAATATTTGTAAATCATGTATCCGATAAGGGGTTAAGTTCCAAAATATATAAAGAACTCATACAACTAAATAGAAAATCAAATGAGCAACACAATTTTTTAAGTGGGCAGAGGATCTGAATATATTATTTTTCCAAAGAAGACATAGGTGGCCAACAGGCACAAGAAAACATGTTCAACATCACTAATCATCAAGGAAATAAAAATCAAAACACAATGAGATTATATCACACCTGTTAAAATGGTTATCATCAAAGAGATTACAATTAAGAGATTACAAATGCTGGTAAATGGAACCCTTGTACAGTGTTGGTGGGAATGCAAATTTGGTGCAGCCACTATGGAAACAGGATGGAGGTTCCACACAAATTTAAAAATAGAACTACCATATGATCTTTAAGTTCTACTTCTGTGCATTTACCTGAAAAAATAATGAAAACACTAACTATAAAAGATATATGCACCTCAATGCTCATTGCAGCATTATTTACAGTAGCCAGGATACTGAAGCAACCTCAATTTCCACTGAAGGATGAATGGATAAAGAAAATGTGGCATATACATATATATATATATATACACATATATATGTATATATATGTGTGTGTGTGTGTGTGTGTGTGCGTGTGTGTGTGTGTGTGAAGTATCTTACCTATAAAAAATGCATTCTTGCCATTTGAGGAAACATAGATGAACCTTGAGGGCATTATGCTAAGTGAAATAAGCCAGACAGAAAAATAATACTGTGTGATCTCCCTTATATGTAGAATTTTAAAAAAAGCAACGTCATAGATACAGAGAACAGATTCAAAGTTGCCAGAGGCTGGGGTTGAGTGAAATGCATGAAAGGGATCAAAACATGCAAACTTCCATTTATAAAATAAGTCATAAGGAGGATGGCTACAGTTAAAAATACTGCATTGTATATTTGAAAGTTGCTAAGAGAATAGATCTTAAAAGTTCTCATCATAAGAAAATAAAAATTCTGTAACTGTGCAGGGTGTTGGATGTTAGCTATACTTAGTGTGCTGCTCATTTCAAAATATATATAAATATCAAAACATTATTTTGTTCTTGGAATTAAGGTTGTATGTCACTATACTTCAATATAAGTGAATAAATAAGTAAATTTCAACTTTGACCAACATAATCTCAAATGCTCTTCAATTGCTTTAAAAATTATGTAAATAGAGTATTATAAGCTGCAGAGAATAAGAAATGTGTTTTCACAAGACATATTTTGTAATGAACTAAATTAAGCCTATTTCTGAGAGCCCTTTTTTTAAATATAAATTTATTTATTTTAATTGGAGGTTAAATACTTTACAATATTTTATTGGTTATGCCATACATCAACATGTATCCACCACAGGTATACATGTTTTCCCCATCATGAAACCCCCTCCCTCCTCCCTCTCCGTACCATCCCTCTGGGTCATCTCAGCGCACCAGCCCCAAGCATCCAGTATCATGCATCGAACCTGGCCTGGCGATTCGTTTCATATATAATATTATACATGTTTCAATCCCATCCTCTCCCTCTCCTACAGAGTCCAAAAGACTATTCTATACATCTGTGTCTCTTTTGCTGTCTCGCATACAGGGTTATCATGACCATCTTTCTAAATTCGATATATATGCATTAGTATACTGTATTGGTGTTTTTCTTTCTGTCTTACTTCACTCTGTATAATCAGCTCCAGTTTCATCCACCTCATTAGAACTGATTCAAATGTATTCTTTTTAATGGCTGAGTAATAATCCATTGTGTATATGTACCACAGCTTTCTTATCCATTCATCTGCTGATGGACATCTAGGTTGCTTCCAAGTCCTGGCTATTATAAACAGTGCTGCGATGAACATTGGGGTACACGTGTCTCTTTCAATTCTGGTTTCCTCAGTGTGTATGACCAGCAGTGGGATTCCTGTGTCATAAGGCAGTTCTATTTCCAGTATTTTAAGCAATCTCCTCACTCTTCTCCATAGTGGCTGTACTAGTTTGCATTCCCACCAACAGTGTAAGAGGGTTCCCTTTTCTCCACACCCCCTCCAGCATTTATTGCTTGTAAACTTTTGGAGCGCAGCCATCCTGACTGGTGTGAAATGGTACCTCATTGTGGTTTTGATTTGCATTTCTCTGATAATGAGCGATGTAGAGCATCTTTTCATGTGTTTATTGGCTATTTGTATGTCTTTTTTGGAGAAATGTCTAGTTCTTTGGCCCATTTTTTGATTGGGTCGTTTATTTTTCTGGAATTAAGCTGCAGGAGTTACTTGTATATTTTTGAGATTAGTTGTTTTTCAGTTGTTTCATTTGCTATTTTCTCCCATTCGGAAGGCTGTCTTTTTACCTTGCTTATAGTTTCCTTTGTTGTGCAGAAGCTTTTAAGTTTAATTAGGTCCCATTTGTTTATTTTTGCTTTTATTTCCAATATTCTTGGAGATGGGTCATAGAGGCTCCTGCTGTGATGTATGACAGAGTGTGTTTTGCCTGTGTTCTCCTCTAGTTTTATAGTTTCTGGTCTTACATTTAGATCTTTAATCCATTTTGAGTTTATTTTTGTGTATGGTGTCAGAAAGTGTTCTAGTTTCATTCTTTTACAATTGGTTGACCAGTTTTCCCAGCACCACTTGTTAAAGAGATTTTCTTTAATCCATTGTATATTCTTGCCTCCTTTGTCAAAGGTAAGGTGTCCATAGGTGCGTGGATTTATCTCTGGGCTTTCTATTTTGTTCCATTGATCTATATTTCTGTCTTTGTGCCAGTACCATACTGTCTTGATGTCTGTGGCTTTGTAGTAGAGCCTGAAGTCTGGCAGGTTGATTCCTCCAGTTCCATTCTTCTTTCTCAAGATTGCTTTGGCTATTGGAGGTTTTTTGTATTTCCATACAAATTGTGAAATTATTTGAGAAAAAAAAAAAAAAACCTTTTTTGATGTCTTTGTGACAAATATATAAGTATGTTCAAAATGTAAAGTATCTGAGTTTATTTACTTTTCCCCATTATATATATATATATATTAATTTATATAGATATATATATAGATATATATATATATAACACATATGTTTTCACTCAATTGTTCATATTCAGGAAAAGTTTTATGTCTATTCTTGATTACAAGCAACAGTTCTAAACTTCAAAATGTTTACTTCCTTTGTCATTTATAATGAACACATAGCTTACTTAGGATAAGCTGGGGTTTCATATTAACTATGACTTGAATGTGTATGGGACATGTTTAATATTTGCTAAAGTAACTAATTTCTACTGCCCAAAGTAATTCATACTTCCATGTAAAGATTTTCCATCCTCTGGTTTCTAACTTTTAGCAATGATTCTATTTTTGCCAATGAAGAAATTATCCCTTATTTGAGTAGATACTCTGTCCATTGACATAGAAATGGGGTAAGAAGTTAAGCCTGTCACCTCATAGATTATTCTATCACAGTTAAAAATATTTGTTAGCATTTCCAAACATCAGTGCAGATGACATACCAGCAGCCCTTGAGGCATGAACCCCACCCTAGATTACTACTAGAACTATAAGCAGGTTAATTCTGCCTAGTAACACTTTTTGGATATTTGCTGGGAATTCCTGTGTCAAGGAAATACACAGAGTTACTTTACTAAGAGCCTTTATGGTTAGCAGTACCCCAGTCTCCATCTGAGTCCCCAATCCCTTCATTCTAATGAACTATGTCTTCAATAAAATCTAAAGTAGTTGCTCCTCATGAAAATATCAGAAACATCTGACTATAATGAGATTCATATGATTCATTATAACTTTTACACAAATTTTAATGAATAGGGTAATCTTATAGTCTGATAGTATAGTCATAATCAGCCTCAAGACCACTTTATTGGGGTAAAAGATTCCACTCACCATCTACATTACTGGCTTTCTAAAAACTCCTTCCCCAGGAAGAAGGTGGGATAAATTGAGAAAGTAGCACTGACATATATACACTACCATGTGTAAAATATTTAGTGGGAAGCTGCTATATAACACACAAAGCCCAGCTAGGCACTCTGTGACAACCTATAGGGATGGGATGGGGGAGGCTGGAAGGCTCAAGAAGCCTCCAAGGGGACATATGTATACTTATGGCTAATTCATGTTGTATGGCAGAAACCAACACAATATTGTAAAGCAATTATCCTCCAATTACAAAAACAGAAACAGCTAAATAAATAAATAAATCCCTCTCCAGAATTGATTAGAAGACTGGTATCATTTATAATAAAACAACAGTGTAATACAGAAATCTGACTCAATTGCCTAGGTCAATTAATAATTCAGGGCAGAGACAGGACAAGTACTCTCATGTTTTAGGCAGAAATATTATAAGAGGCTAACCCAAGGACTCCCAATGAAAAAAGCAGAAAGATCCCAATGGTGATCTACTGTCCTGGAGATTAGTGAACAAAAACAATGTTAGATAAATCAAGTGAACAGAACATAAAAGAGGTAAATATTTGGTTGATAAAAAGTTGTTGGAATTTAAGACAAAGAAAGGCATGAAAAATAGATGAGAGGCTTGACATTTCTGAAGAGAAAAAAGTGGAAGAAATAGGAATGCAATTGGTGTTGGGTAGTGGGAGAAGAAAACAGGCTATAGGAATATTTACAGTTCCTTCTAAGGGACTTCTGAGCTATTAATAAATAATTTGTCCAAAGTCACATAGTAAGTAAATAATGAAACCAAGATTCCAATCTAGACAGTCTTACTGCAGAGTTTTTCCTACATAGTCATCTGTCCTACTCTTCCTGAAAGAGACACAATGAGAAAGGTCAAACAAAGATTAACATGTTGAGACTAAAAATCGGAAAGAAGGATGAACACAAATAGAAATAGTAAAGAATTTGGCAGTTGGAAGCAGTCTTTGTGCTCACAGATTAAACATATTGCCAATGGCCATGGAGGTGGGGGGGAACTTCTCAAGGAAATTGTATCATTAGCAAGTCGTTCTTCAGGCTTAAAACTTGAACCTTTGAGAAACTATAAATCCATCTTAAAAGGGATAACTCAACAATGTTTTCCAGTTAGTACATCTCAGTGCACATCCACATATCAAATTGTTTCCAAAAATGTCCATCTTGAAAGTGGAATAAGAGAATAAGGAGAGTTTGAGATCACTGTGGACTTGAAAGTGAAGATCAAACTAAGCTCCCACTGTATTTCTTTACAATGTGGCCAAGTACCTACCCTGGAAAAAAGTGATGAGATGGGATCTGGTGCATTACAGTTCAGCCATGAACATGAATCTCTGTGAAAGCAGAGGTTTTGTCAAAAAATAAAATAATATGAATCTAATGAGATATATTGAAAGAGATTCAGACATATGCTAGGGCAATTATTAATATATTTATAGCAGGAGGTAAGAAGTCTCCTTCAGCAAACTCGAGGAGTTGCTGATGGACAGGGAAACCTGGTATGCTGCAGTCCATGGGGTTGCAAAGAGTCAGACATGACAGAGCGAATGAACTGAACTGAACTGAAGAAGTCTTACCTATAGATCCCCAAAACCAAAGAGGCAGGGAAATAAAACCATAGCTATGAAAAGAGAGGGAGGGAATGGCAATAACCAGACTTCAAGTGTTATAGGGGAATGTTTTCTTCATTATTCTAGCCTTTATCTTTTTCCTAGCAAAAGAAAATATAAGTGTACACGTGAAAAGATGTGGGAAAAATCCAGGCTAGCTGGGTAATCATTTGCATTTTCCCAAAAATCCAGGCTTACAGATTTGCAGAAAGGATACCTTAGCCTCATTTGTATCACTATCCTTTGTTTAGCGCATTAATAGTCACTACAGCTGGAAGACATTAGTGCTGTTCAAGTCAACAATTTTCCATAAGCCAGAGAGTAAAGAATTTTCAGTGTTTGTTGTGACACATGAATATTGGAGTCTTAAATCCTGTTTATAATTAAAGTGACTTAAAATGAAAAAAAAAATGAGAAGAAAAAAATGCTAAAGTGTTATAGTAAGGTCAGCCACTACTGGACCACATTGAAAACAGAACCAACCAGAGAACCACATCAGATCCATAGATAACTTGCTATAAAGGGATATTAGAAAGGCTAACGGGTTTTGAATTAGCTTAAAAGTTGGGTTTTATTTGAATAGTATATATGTTATTGGATCTTTCACTTCACTGCTTCCTGCTCTACTGCTCAGATGCTCATATACATCACCAGTGCAAATATTCTATTCAGCACAAACCCTCTGCTGCACTGAAGATGTCAGCCAACTTTTATGTCAATACTCTCAGATTTTCCTTTCTGGGTTCCTTTTCTTCGTTTTCATTGTCCACCTTTACTTCTTTCAACCCTACACTAACCAGAGTTGAAACTTGTCTCTGTGAAGTACTCCATGTTAAAAGTGTTTGCTTTTTTTTTCATTCAGCAGTTAGTTATCAATGCTTTCAAGGAGAAAAGTCTCTGCCAGATGCTGAGGACAGTGATATAATCCAGACCTGAATTCTATCAATAGCTTCAGGAACTTATAATAAATGATAATCACATTTCCTAGCATCTGTTTCTAAAATCTGGCATTCTGGTATGATTTCAATGCTTCACTTGAATAAGTGTAAAGGGAAACCTAACAAGTTAAATTTAGATGTTTTGGTTTTTGCACATTTCATTAAAGATGAAAAGGCAGAGAAGTAAAATTAAACATCATCATTTTATAACTTTGAGGCTCTGTTCAAAGTATATATAATTACTGAAAGAACATAAAATGATTGTTAATCTTATTCTGCAGACCAGAAGAATCACTTAAGAGAAGCACAGCTCTGATCTGAGAAGGTTGGGAAATTTTAAATACTTTCCTCTATCAACAGGAAATGGTAAAATAGAACCTAAAATTTATTTGTTCATGAATAAAATTTGCTATTGAGCTCAGACCGTGGGTCAAGTGTTGAGTTAAACTGAATTTGAAACAAAGACAAAACAAGTTCCATATTTGGGTCTTTTGCCAATGTTTCATTGTTTATTTACTGAAGAAACAGCAAAATAATTTTTTCCTGTCTGAGCACATTTCTTTGTATAACTCCTGTTACATTTTCCCTATTCTTTGTTTAAGTATAGGATTCATGAATATTTCACTTACTGGGAGCTGAAAGATTAAGCATGTCAGCTATATTGGTATCAAAAACTGAATAATAATTAAGAAAACACTAATAGGAACATATATGTCAATAATTACTTTAAATGTAAATGGATCAAATGCTCTAACCAAAAGACACAGACTGGCTGAATGGATACAAAAATAAGATCCATACACATGCAATCTACAAGAGACCCACTTCAGACCTAGAGACACACACAAACTGAAAGTAAGAAGATGGAAAAAGATATTCCATGCAAATGGAAATCAAAAGAAAGCTGGGGTGAAAATTATCATATCAGATAAAATCGACCTTAAAATACAAGACATAAAGAAGGACACATCAAAATGATCAAGGGATCAATCCAAGAAGACAATATAACAATTGTAAATATTTATGCTACCAATATAGGAGCACCTCAATACATAAGGCAAACACTAACAGACACAAAAGGAGAAATTGACAGTAACACAATAATAGTAAGAGCCTTTAACACCCTGACAGACCAATAGACAGATCATCAAAATGAAACGTTAATAAGGAAATACAAACCTTAAATGAAACATTAGACCAAATGGACCTAAATGATATCTTCAGGACACTCCATCCAAATGCAGAAGTATACACTTTCTTCTCAAGTCCACATGCAGCATTCTTCAGGATAGATCACATCGTGGGTCACAAATAAAGCCTCAGTAAATTTAAGAAAACTGAAATATCAAGCATCTTTTCTGACCACAATGTTATGAGACTAGATATCAACTACAGGGGGGGAATGTAAAAAACAAAAACATGTGGAGATTAAACAATACATTTCTAAATAATGAACAGGTTACTGAAGAAATAAAGTAAATCAAAAAATTCCTAGAAAAAAACCAGACAACTAAAACACAATGACCCAAAAATCTATGGGATACAGCTAATGCAGTTCTAAAAAGGAAGTTTATAGTAATACAATCCTACTTGAAAAAAACAAGAAAAACATTGAATAAACAACCTAACTTTACACCTGAAACTAGAAAAGAAGAAGAAGAAAAAACCCAAAGATAGTAGAAGGAAAGAAATTACAAAGATCAGGGTAGAAATAAATGAAAAAGAAATGAAGGAGACAATAATAAAGATAAATAAAACTAAAAGCTTGTTCTATGAAAAAACAAGATTCACAAATAATTTTGACAAACCACAAATTTGACAAACTATTAGCCAGACTCATCAAGAAAAAGATGGAGAAGAACCAAATCAACAAAATTATAAATGAAAAGGAGAGGTTACAACAAACAACACATAAATTAAGATTATAAGGATTATAATCCTAATTTAATTTAATCCAACACAAAGGATTGTAAGAGACTATTACAAGAAACTACATGCCAATAAAATGGACAACCTGGAAGAAATGGACAGATTCTTTTAAAAGTTTACCCTTCCAAGACTGAGCCAGGAAGAAATAAAAATTATGAGCAAGTAAATTGCAAACACTGAAACAAAACTGTGATCAACAATCTCTCAAAAAAACAAAAGCTCAGGGACAGATGGCTTCACAGGTGAATTGCCCCAAAAGTTTACAGAAGAGATAATGCTTATTTTTCTGAAACTCTTTCAAAAAAATTTTGGAGGATGGAACACTTCCAACAGTATTCTACAAAGCCACTATCACCTTGATTCCAAAACCAGACAAAAACATCATTTAAAAAATAATTACAGGCAAATATTACTGACAAACATAGATGCAAAACTCCTTAAGAAAATTCTAGCAAACAGATTCAACAACACATTAAAAAGATTATACAGCATGATCAAGGAATACAAGGAATACAAGGATTCTTCAATATACATAAATCAATCAATGTGATACACCATATTAACAAATTAATAGATTAAAAACCATATGATAATCTCAATAGATGCAGAAAAAGCTTTCAATAAAATTCAGCACCCATTTATGATTAAAAAAAAAAAAACCCTCTTCAAAAAATGAGCGCAGAAGGAACCTACCTCAATATGATAAAGAAACCCACAGCAAACATTGTTCTCAGTGGTGAAAAACTGAAAGTGTTCCTTCCAAGGTTAGGGATACGACAAGAGCGCCCACTCTCACCATTATTATTCAAAATAGTTTCGGAAGTCCTAGCCATGGCTATCAGAGAAAAAAATATAAAAAATCCAGATTGGAAAAGAAATAAAACTCTTACTCTTTGACCCACCACTGAGAATAATGAAAATAAAAACAAAAATAAACAAATGGGACCTAATTAAAATTTAAAGTTTTGCACAACAAGGAGGAAGACTGCCCTCAAAATCGGAGAAAATAATTGGAAATAAAGCAATTGACAAAGATTAATTTCTGAGGTATAAGGCAGCTCATACAACTCAGTACGAGAGAAACAAAAAATAAAAAAGCAGGTAAAAGATTTAAACAAGCATTTCTACAAAGAAGACATACAGATTGTTAATAAACACATTAAAAGATGCTCAACCTCACTCATTATTAGAAAAATGCAAATCAATGCTGCAATGAGATATCATCTCACACCCGTCAAAATGTCCATCCATCAAAAAATCCACAAATAACAAGTGCTGGAGAGGGTATGGAGAAAAGAAAACTATAACATTGTTGGTGGAAATGTAAATTGGTACAGTCACTATGGAAGCCAGTATGGCAATCCCTTTAAAAACGAGAATAAATCTACCATATGACCCAGCAATCCACTACTGGGCATATATCCTGAGGAAACCCAAACTGAAAAAAACATGTACTCTAATGTTCATTGCAGTTAGGACAGGGAAGCAACCTAGATGTCCATTGACAGATGAATAGATAAAGAAGCTGTGGTAAATATATACAATGCAATAACACTCAGCTATGAAAAGGAATGTTTTTCAGTCAGTTTTGATGAGATGGGTGAACCTACAGCCTATTTTACAGAGTGAAGTAAGTCAGAAAGATAAAAACAAATATGTATATTAATGCATATATTTGGAATCTAGAAAGATGGTACCAATGAACCCATTTGCAGGGCAACAATGGAGATGCCGACATAGAGAACAGACTTATGGACATGGGAGATGGGGAGGAAGAAGAGGGTAGGACAAATGGAGATGTAGCATCAAAACATATACACTAAGGAAAGGTGGCAAGAATACACAGAAGAACTGCACAAAAAAGGTCTTAATGACATGGATAACCATGATGGTGTGGTCACCCACATAAAGCCAGACATCCTGGATTGTGAAGTCAAGTGAGCCTTAGGATGTATTATTATGAACAAACCTAGTGGAGGTGATGGAATTCCTGCTGAGGTAATTCAGATCTAAAACAAGATGCTGTTAAAGTGCTGCACTCAATACACCAGCAAATTTGGAAAACTCAGCAGTGGTCACAGGACTGGAAAAGATGAGTTTTCATTCCTTTCCCAAAGAAAGGCAAAACCAAAAAATGTTCAAACTACCAGACAATTGCACTTATTTCACATGCTAGTAAGGAAATGCTGAAAATCCTTCAAGCTAGTCTTTAACAATATGTCAATTGAGAATTCTAGATGTACAAGCTGGATTTAGAAATGACAGAGGAACCAGAGATCAAATTGCCAACATCCACTGGATCACAGAAAATACAAGGAAATTCCAGAAAAACATCTGCTTCATTGACTATGCTAAATCCACTGGGTGTGTGGATCATAACAAACTGGAAAATTCTTAAAGAGATGGGAATACCAGACCACCTGACTTGCCACCTGAAAAACCCGTATGCAGATCAAGAACTAACAGTTAGAACAAGACATAGAACAATGGACTGATTCGAAACTGGGAAAGGGGTATGTCAGGTCAGTATATTGTCACCCTGCTTATTCAACTTATATGCAGAGTACATTGTATGAAATTCTGGGCAGGATGAAGCACAAGATGGAATCAAGATTGGAAGGAGAAATGTCAATAACCTCAGATATCCAGATGACACCACTCTTATGTCAGAAAGCAAAGAGGAACTAAAAATTATCTTGATGAAGGTGGAAGAGGAAAGTGAAAAAGCTGACTTAAAGCTCAGTATTGAAAAAACTAAGATCATGGCATCCATTCCCTTTGCTTCATGGCAAATAGTTGGGGGGAAAATGGGTAAGTACAGTGACACACTTCATTTTCTTGGGCTCCAAAATCACTGTGGATGGTGACTGCAGCCACGAAATTAAAAGACACTTGCTCCTTGGAAGAAAAGTTATGACAAACCTAGGCAGCGTGTTAAAAAGCAGAGACATCACTTTGCCAGCAAAGGTATGTATAGTCAAAGCTAACGTTTTCCAGTAGTCACGTATGAATGTAAGAGTTGCACCACAAAGAAGGCCGAGCATCAAAGAATTTATGCTTTTGAACTGTGATGCTGGAGAGGACTCTTGAGAGTCCCTTGGAAAGCAGGGAGATGAAACCAATCCATCTTAAAGGAAATCAACTCTGAATATTCATTGGAAGCACTGATCCTGAAACTGAAGCTCCAATACTTTGGCCACCTGATACAAACAACTGACTAATTGGAAACAACCCTAATGGGGACAGATTGAGGGCAGAAGGAGACGAGGGCAACAGAGGATAAGACGGTTGGATGGCATCATTGAACAATGGATATGAATTTGAGCAAATTCCAGGAAACAGTGAAGGACAGAGAAGCCTGGTGTGCTGCAATCCATGGAGTCACTAAGGGTCGGACACAGCTGAGTGATTGAACAACAACAACCATATATAAAATAGGTACCCAGTGGGGATTTGCCATGTAGATCTGAGTACTCAAACAAAGGCTCTGTAACAAACTAGAGGAGTGGAAAGAAGTGGAATTGGGGGGGAGGTTCAAAGCAAGGAGACATATGTGACCTATGTGATTCATGTTGATGTATAATGGAAAACAATGCAATATTGATAAGCAATAATCTTTCATATGGGCAAAGCTATGGTTGTTTCATGTTGATGTTTGGTAGAAACCAAGGCAATACTGCGAAGCATTTATATTTCAATTAAACATAAATAATTTAAAAATAAAAATAAATAAATAAATTGTAAAAGACATAGTAATAATACTGAGGTTCAGTTCAATTCAGTTCAGTCGCTCAGTCATGTCCGACTCTTTGAGACCCCATGAATCGCAGCACACCAGGCCTCCCTGTCCATCACCAACTCCAGGAGTTCACTCAGATTCACATCCACCAAGTCAGTGATGCCATGCAGCCATCTCATCCTCTGTTGTCCCCTTCTCCTCCTGCCCCCAAACCCTCCCAGCATCAGAGTCTTTTCCAATGAGTCAACTCTTCGCATGAGGTGGACAAAGGACTGGAGCTTCAGCTTTAGCATCATTCCTTCCAAAGAAATCCCAGGGCTGATCTCCTTCAGAATGGACTGGTTGGATCTCCTTGCAGTCAAAGGGACTCGCAAGAGTCTTCTCCAACACCACAGCTCAAAAGCATCAATTCTTCAGCGCTCAGCCTTCTTCACAGTCCAACTCTAACATCCATACATGACCACAGGAAAAACCATAGCCTTGACTAGATGGACCTTAGTCGGCCGAGCAATGTCTCTGCTTTTAAATATACTATCAAGGTTGGTCATAACTTTTCTTCCAAGGAGTAAGTGTCTTTTAATTTCATGGCTGCAATCACCATCTGCAGTGATTTGGGAGGCCCCCAAAATAAAGTCTGACACTGTTTCCACTGCTTCACCATCTATTTGCCATGAAGTGATGGGACCAGATGCCATGATCTTAGTTTTCTGAATGTTGAGCTTTAAGCCAACTTTTTCACTCTCCAGTTTCACTTTCATCAAGAGGCTTTTTAGTTCCTCTTCACTTTCTGCCATAAGGGTGGTGTCATCTGCATATCTGAGGTGATTGATATTTCTCCCAGCAATCTTGATTCCAGCTTGTGTTTCTTCCAGTCCAGTATTTCTCATGATGTACTCTGCATAGAAGTTAAATAAGCAGGGTGACAATATACAGCCTTGATGTATTCCTTTTCCTATTTGGAACCAGTCATTTCTTCCATATCCAGTTCTAACTGTTGCTTCCTGACCTGCATAAAGCTTTCTCAAGAGGCAGGTCAGGTGGTCTGGTATTCCCATCTCTTTCAGAATTTTCCACAGTTTACTGAGATCCACAGAGTCAAAGGATTTGGCATAGTCAATAGAGCAGAAATAGATGTTTTTCTCGAACTCTCTTGCTTTTACCATGATCCAGCAGATGCTGACAATTTGATCTCTGGTTCCTCTGCCTTTTCTAAAACCAGCTTCAACATCAGGAAGTTCACGGTTCACGTATTGCTGAAACCTGGCTTGGGGAATTTTGAGTTTTACTTTACTAGCATGTGAGATGAGTGCAATTGTGTGGTAGTTTGAGCATTCTTTCTTGAGTATTGCCTTTCTTCGGGATTGGAATGAAAACTGACCTTTTGCAGTCCTGTGGCCACTGCTGAGTTTTCCAAATTTGCTGGCATATTGAGTGCAGCACTTTCACAGCGTCATCTTTCACGATTTGAAATAGCTCTACTGGAATTCCATCACCTCCACTAGCTTTGTTCATAGTGATGCTTTCTAAGGCCCACTTGACTTCACATTCCAGGATGTCTGGCTCTAGGTGAGTGATCACACCATCGTGATTATCTGGGTCGTGAAGATCTTTTTTGTACAGTCCTTCTGTGTATTCTTGCCACATCTTCTTAATATCTCCTGCTTCTGTTAGGTCCCTATCATTTCTGTCCTTTATCAATCCCATCTTTGCATGAAATGTTCCCTTGGTATCTCTAATTTTCTTAAAGAGATCTCTAGTCTTTCCCATTCTGTTCTTTTCCTCTATTTCTTCGGATTGGTCACTGAAGAAATGATCAATCTTCTTATCTCTTCTTGCTATTCTTTATATCTCCAACACGCTACTGGAGATCAGTGGTGAAATAACTCCAGAAAGAATGAAGGGATGGAGCCAAAGCAAAAACAATACCCAGCTTTGGATGTGACTGGTGATAGAAGCAAGGTCTGATGCTGTAAAGAGCAATATTGCATAGGAACCTGGAATGTCAAGTCCATGAATCAAGGCAAATTGGAAGTGGTCAAACAAGTGATGGCAAGAGTGAACGTCGACATTCTAGGAATCAGCGAACTAAAATGGACTGGAATGGGTGAATTTAACTCAGATGGCCATTATATCTACTACTGCAGGCAGGAATCCCTCAGAAGAAATGGAGTAGCCATCATGGTCAACAAAAGAGTCTGAAATGCAGTACTTGGATGCAATCTCAAAAACGACAGGATGATCTCTGTTCGTTTCCAAGGCAAACTATTCAATATCACAGCAATCCAAGTCTATGCCCCAACCAGTAACACTGTAGAACCTGAAGTTGAATGGTTCTATGAAGACCTACAAGACCTTTTAGAACTAACACCCCAAAAAGATGGCCTTTTCATTATAGGGGACTGGAATGCAAAAGTAGGAAGTCAAGAAACACCAGGAGTAACAGGCAAATTTGGCCTTGAAATGCGGAATGAAGCAGGGCAAAGACTAATAGAGTTTGGCCAAGAAAATGTACTGGTCATAGCAAACACCCTCTTCCTACAACACAAGAGAAGACTCTACACATGGACATCACCAGATGGTCAACACCGAAATCAGATTGATTCTATTCTTTGCAGCCAAAGATGGAGAAGCTCTATACAGTCAACAAAAACAAGACCAGGAGCTGACTGTGGTTCAGATCATGAACTCCTTATTTCCAAATTCAGACTCAAATTGAAGAAAGTAGGGAAAACCGCTAGACCATTCAGGTATGACCTAAATCAAATCCCTTATGATTGTACAGTGGAAGTGAGAAATAGATTTAAGGGCCTAGATCTGATAGACAGAGGCCTGATAAACTATGGAATGAGGTTCGTAACATTGTACAGGAGACAGGGATCAAGACCATTTCCATGGAAAAGAAATGCAAAAAAAGGAAAATGGCTTCCTGGGGAGGCCTTACAAATAGCTGTGAAAAGAAGAAAGGTGTAAAACAAAGGAGAAAAGGAAAGATATAAGCGTCTGAGTGCAGAGTTCCAAAAACCCTGTTAGGATGGTTCTTTTGTTACCCTATCTGTCAGATGAAGAAACCAAGTCATAGAACAGATAAGTAAGTGGCTGCACCAGGATTTGAACATTAACTATTGGGTTCCAGAGCCTGCACTAGAAATTGTTACAATAGACTGTGCTTCAAAATAGAAAAATAAATTATACCAGAGCTTAAAAGAACAGGGTAAAAGTCATACATCACTTTTCCTCTCTTATCACCAAATCAACTGGAGGATTCAATGAAATAGTAGCTTCTACATTCACTCAGTCTCTACAAGAAGCCATCATTTCCTTTCTGATTTATTATTATCCCATGTATTAACCTTTCTCAGTGCACTTTTCACTTTCAACCTAGACTACAGGGCTCCATGGGAACAGGGACCAAGATCTCATATTTATTTATTTACTTATTTTCTACTCTGCCACAGCCTGTGCTAACATAGTGTCTTGAATACTATAGTATTCATATAGTATCCTACATAGTATAGCATAGTGTTTGAATACTATTGTTCATTAAATGTGTATTGAGTGAATGAACAGGATAAAGCGGGATAACAAATTGCTCAGTGACTGTTATCTTTTTTCCCAGAGTATGTGCCTCTTTGTATTACTCACAATGCCATACACAAAGTAGAAACTTAATATTTCTTGAAACTGTTGAAAAGTCTTTAAATTTCTGTATACAAATGAACACATGCTCAGAGCATAAAAGTGCATTTGATATTCTGTAAAACTTCTAGGAAGGCCATTTCCATGTAGAGTTAACATTACACAGGGGTAAGAAGCCTGAAACGATAAAATCTGAAGTAGACTCTGACACTCTTCCTACCTCCTGATATGTTAAAAAAATTTAAATAAAAACACTAATGATATAAAAAATACAACTCTAGCAGTTACAACAAGTTTAGTTTCTTATTTTCCAAGCACTTAACATTCATCATCTTATTTAATACTTATCACAACCCTATGAGGTAAGTATTTTTATTTCCAATTTACAGATAAAGGAGCTAAGGCCCAGAGAGCTTAAGTGACTTACTTAAGTTCATACAACTAATAACTGGCAAAGCTGGGATTCAAACAAAGTTCTGTTAGATTCTTAAGACTGTGCTCATTCTACTACATCCATTATGTCTCCTCACAGATTAATGAGGCTCTTATTTCTGTGTTCCAACCCACTATTCAAATACAGTTTCTGTATCAGTTCAGTTCAGTTCAGTCGCTCAGTCGTGTCTGACTCTTTGCGACAAGAACTACTGTGCAGAAATTACAAAGAAGTGTAGAACCTTCATTTCCACATTTTCTAACAAAAATAAGATGTTTTGCTATAACATTTCCAGGCAGAGGACGCTCAATCAGAGATTGGACTTTTCAAAGGCATGGGAGAGTGTGTTCAAGCTTTAGAAAGTTAAGAGTTTGTCTTCTACATAAAAAGGCCAAGAGGCACATGGAAAGATACTCAACATCACTCAGTAAGTTCAGTCGCTCAGTTGTGTCAGACACTTTGTGACCTTGTGAACTGCAGCCAGGCTTCCGTGCCCATCACCAACTCCCAGAACTTGTTCAAACTCATGTCCATAGAGTTGGTGATGCCATCCAACCATCTCATCCTCTATCATCCCCTTCTCCTCCTGCCTTCAATCTTTCCCAGAATCAGGGTCTTTCCCAATGACTCAGTTCTTCGCTTCAGGTAGCCAAACTATTGGAGCTTCAGCTTCAGTATCAGTGCTTCCAATGAATATTCAGAACTGATTTCCTTTAGGATTAACTGATTTGATCTCCTTGCTGTCCAAGGGATTCTCAAGAGTCTTCTCCAACACCACAATTCAAAAGCATTAGTTCTTCAGTGCTCAGCCTTCTTTATGGTCCAACTCTCACATCCATACATGACTACTGGAAAAACCACAGATTTGACTAGACAAAACTTTGTCAGCAAAATAATGTTTCTGATTTTTAATATACTGTGTAGGTTGGTCATAGCTTTTCTTCCAAAGAGCAAGCATCTTTTAATTTCATGGCTTCAGTCACCATTAGTCAACATCACTAATGCAAATCAAAACTACAGTGAGGTATCACTTCACACTGGTCAGATAGGCCATTATTAAAATATCTACAAAAAATAAATACTGGAGCAGGTGTTTTGAAAAATGAGTCCTTTTACACTGTTGGTGGAAATATAAATTGGTACAACCATTATGAAGAATAGCATGGCAATTTTCAAAGAACAAAAAGTAGAGCTATCATATGATACAGCAATTCCACTCCTGGGCATATATCCTGAGAAACCTATAATCCAAAAATGTACATGGACTCCAATGTTCATTGCAGCACTATTTACAAGAGCCAGGACATGGAAGCAATCTAAATCAACAGAGGAATGGAAAAAGAAGATGTTGTAATACATACAATGGAATATTACTCAGCCTTTAAAAAGAACAAAATAATGCCATTTAAGCAACATGGATGAACCTAAAGTTTTTCATATTGAGTGATGTAAGTCAGACAGATAAAGACAGATATTATATGATATTGCTTATATGCAGAATTTTAAAAATCGTACAAATGAATTTATATACAAAAGAGAAATAGAGCCACAGATTAAAAAAAAATTACTTATGTTTACCAGGTGGAAAAGGGTGGAGGAGGGATAAATTGGGAAATTTAGATTGACATATGTACACTGTTATGAAGGAATGATGCTAAAGCTGAAACTCCAGTACTTTGGCCACCTCAGGTGAAGAGTTGACTCATTGGAAAAGACTCTGATGCTGGGAGGGATTGGGGGCAGGAGGAGAAGGGGATGACAGAGGATGAGATGGCTGGATGGCACCACTGACTCGATGGACGTGAGTCTGAGTGAACTCTGGGAGTTGGTGATGGACAGGGAGGCCTGGCGTGCTGCGATTCATGGGGTCACAAAGAGTCGGACATGACTGAGCAACTGAACTGAACTGATGTATGAAATAGATAAGTAATAAGAGCCTACAGTATAACACAGGGAACTCTACCCAGTACTCTCTAATGATCTATATGGAAAAATAATTTTTAAAAAGAGTGAATATATGCTTATGTATAACTAATTCACTTTTCTGTATGCCTGAAATCAGAAAAGCATTGTAAAACAATATTGTAAAGTAATTAGCCTCCAATTAAAATAAATAAATTTAAATTTAAAAACATAAAATAAAATAAAGTAACATAAACTAGCTACTTGTTTTTTTAAAAAGAGTTCATGGCTTGTAGCTTCTATAACTCTTAAGCTCTTAGAACTCTATAGTAAGGATCAAATCAATTGGATTCTAGTTCTACATCTGCAACTTGCTAGCTAAGTAATCTTGTTAAGGTATTAACATCTCTTTGCCATGGATTCCTTATCTATGATATGGCAGAATTGGTCTAGAATTTTGCTTCCAACCAAAATACTTATGGAATAAATAAATAGTAGGGTTATATAAAATTTATACTTTGTAAAACATATTCCCATTTCCTCTCATTTGATCACTGCAACATCCCTGGGCATTGGTAGAAAAGTGTTGCTACTCCATCTGATGAATCAAAAAATTACGGCCCAGAAAATTTAGGTAATTTGCTAAAGATTTAATGTTCTTTTCACCACACTATGTTGAATTTAAAATGAGCGTTTATAGCTAGTTTAATCATCTACTTTTTGAAATCCAGATATCCATGTTAACATCCATGGAAAGAAACTAAATCCAAGATACATGTTTCTATTTACCATTAGCAAAATAATTATGAAATAGCTGGACAAACTTAAGCATATCTTTGAGTATAAACTTCTGAACGTAGTTGAAACACCCTGCATGAACCACATAGTCCCAGCCTCTTATCTCATTGAGCAAATAAAAACTGAATAAAAGCCCCGAGCATCCTGTATCATGCATTGAACCTGGACTGGCGATTCATTTCACATATGATATTATACACTGGGATGACCCAGAGGGATGGTATGGGGAGAGAGGTGAGAGGGGGTTTCAAGATGGGGAACATGTGTGTGCCCGTGGTGGATTCATGTTGATGTACGGCAAAACCAATACAATATTGCAAAGTAATTAGCCACCAATTTAAACAAATTTATATTAAAACAATAAATTAAAACATTTGAATCAGTTCTAATGAGGTGGATGAAACTGGAGCCGATTATACAGAGTGAAGTAAGCCAGAAAGAAAAACACCAATACAGTATACTAATGCATATATATGGAATTTAGAAAGATGGTCATGATAACCCTGTATGCGAGACAGCAAAAGAGACACAGATATATAGAACAGTCTTTTGGACTCTGTGGGAGAGGGAGAGGGTGGGATGATTTGGGAGAATGGCATTAAAACATGTATAATATCATATAAGAAACAAATCGCCAGTCTAGGTTCGATGCAGGATACAGGATGCTTGGGACTGGTGCACTGGGATGACCCAGAGGGATGGTTACAGGAAGGGAGGTGGGAAGGGGGTTCAGGATTGGGAACACGTGTGCACCGTGGTGGATTCATGTTGATGTATGGCAAAATCAATACAATATTGTAAACTAATTAGCCTCCAATTAAAATAAATAAATTTAAATTTAAAAAAGAAAAAAACAAACAAAATTTAAAAATTGAATAAAAGAATGTTAAAGCCTAAATGAAAGCAAAATAATTATAATAATAAGGCTAAGCCTGTTTCTTAATAGCCTGGACAGGAATCAATATTAGCACTAACATTTAGAAGTTGTAGTCTAACCTCTACAAATTTTGAGAAAAAATCATCATTTAACTCCCAACCTATGTTAAAGCATTTGGCTAGAGAGAGCGCTTTCAGTTTTAAAATTTTATTACTTTTTAAACATGATGACAAAATCTAATTCATTATTCCACCCAAGGAAAATCCATTTATTTCCACTATATTGAGAACTCGGGATATATAGTATAGTGATAACTGAGTACAGAGCAAAAAACAAACAAACAAACAAACACTACCCCAAGTCATTTGTTGATCATTGAACAGCTAAATCAGTTAATTTTCTTCCACAACCATCAGCGCATTTTTGATCTCCTATAGCTCTTGAAATATCATATTTGCTACCAAAACTGAACCAATGGAAGAACAGAGTGTTTCTTCAACAGTTTTATTTTACAAGGAATATATAGTGTGCTAGGGCTTCCTTGGTGACTCAGTGATAAAGAATCTGCCTGCCAATGCAGGAGACATGCGTTCAACCCCTAGGTTGGAAAAATCTCCTGGAGAAGGAAATGGCAACCCACTCCAGTATTCTTGCCTGGGAAATTGCATGGACAGAGGAGCCTTGTGGGCTAACAGTCCATGGGGTCATGCTGCTTAACAACTAAACAACAGCAACAACAAATTTAGTGTGCTGACAACTTTTCCTTTTGAGGGTCAGCACAAATGTGTTCCCTTTTTGCTTACTTTGAATATTAAAAAGTGAGCTCCAATGTCATTGCAGTTTTCCTGAATCTTATAGTGTTGTGACAGAAGTCTGGATATTGCCTTTGGTGAGGGAATGCATTCTCTAGAGAAAATGAAAATAGATTTCTCCTTAAAGAGGAATTAGATAGTATTTGGGTCATATCATTAACTGATGATGGCAATTTCACTCTAAAAATACTTTGTTAACATTCTGTTAAAATCTAGGCAACTCCCAAGAGTCTAAGCAGTCTTAATTTTCAAATACTGTCTGTTTCTTGTGACAATTCTTCCTTCAAAGTCAAAAATAGCTGAAATTCATTTTTCAGTCAAGTTTTTTCTTTATCCCTAGTGAGTGTACTTGTCTGTAACATCTCAGGTTTAGTTTGCTCCTTCTTTGGAAGTGTCAACAGTGGGAAATAGTTGTAAGGAAAGAGGACAGATAAAATTCACGAACTTATTCAAATTACTCTGGCTCTGGAAATGTCTCAGATAATGAATCTTCTATCTTGATATATATGGAATATAAATTTAAAATGAACTAAAAATGAGGCCTCTTTAGCTAAATGGCATTGCAGTTTTCATAAATATTTTTCCTTTCAGCAATTATGTAATAGTGACAAAGACCTAAATTCTGATTCATTTCATTGTCAAACCTAACCAAAATGTAAGGTCTGTGTAAGGAATGAAGTCATTTCATGCTGTAATTCAATCCCAGAGAAATCTGAGATTCACTTGCAAAACTTGAATATCGTTGACTTTTACAACCACAACCACAACTTACATCGTTCCATTTATGCTGCTTTTTGTTGCTGCCATTGTTGTACCATATTTTGTTTTCCATGTGATTTTCTTAAGTGTTTTCTAAAGAACACAAAGCAATTAGAAAGATATTTGAGCAAAGGATATTTTCCCAGATCAAATGAAAAGTTTCCTTCATAAAGTAATGAAAGTAAAGTGTTGTTTGTTTTTTTTTTTTTTTTAAGTAAAAGTGTTAGTCATTCAGTTGTGTCCAGCTCTTTGTGTCCCCATGGACTGTAGTCAGCCAAACTCCTCTGTCCATGGGATTTTCCTGGTAAGAATACTGGGGTGGGTAGCCATTCTCTTCTCCAGGGGATCTTCCTGACCCAGGGATTGAACCTGGATGTCCTGTATTGCAGACAGATTCTTTACTGTCTGAACTACCAAAGAAGTTCTTTCACTTGAGAGACTAACACTTTCAAATGTAGTAAGTGAATATTATTAATTTATCTTAAGAATTTAAAATTCATACTCTTTTAAGTACTAGGTGGTCATAAACTCTGTATTTACTTTTAATCATTTCTCAAGTATAGAGGCCTTGTTTCTTGAGTACTTTTGAGCCTGTTAGAACCTAGTAAAATGAATGCTTTTTGAGGTGGGAGGGGGGTTCAGGATGGGGAACACATGTACACCCGTGGCGGATTCATGTCAATACATGGCAAAACCAATACAATATTGTAAAGTAATTAGCCTCCAATTAAAATTAATAAATTTATATTAAAAAAACTAAAATAAAAAAATAAAAATTTATTCACATTTTTACAAAATATTCAAAAATAGCTTTGCTACAATTACCAGTCTTCAACTATGTCCCAATTTTAGTTAAGGAGATATTCTCATAGTACTAACAGAATGTGTGTTTTTCACATATAAGTAATGCTCTATAACTACTGGATTTCCTCTGAATTCACTTTTATGCAAGGAAACTTACTTTATTTCCTGAAAAGATCTGTGACTTTTTTTTTCACTGAATAAAGAGGAACTGTGGCTCTCATTGGGGCTTCCCTGGTGGCTGAGATGGTAAAGCATCTGCTTGCAACGTGGGAGACCCGGATTTGATTCCTGGGTCAGGAAGATCCCCTGGAGAAGGAAATGGCAATCCACTCCAGCACTGTTGCCTGGAAAATCCCATGGACGGAGGAGCCTGATAGGCTACAGTCCATGGGGTCACAAAGAGTCGGACATGACTGAGCGACTTCACTTTCACTTTGGCTCTCATTGGGCTTTAAAGAATGCAAGACACATGTACCCCAATATTCATCGCAGCACTGTTTATAATAGCCAGGACATGGAAACAACCTAGATGTCCATCAGCAGATGAATGGATAAGAAAGCTGTGGTACATATACACAATGGAGTATTACTCAGCCATTAAAAAGAATTAATTTGAATCAGTTCTGATGAGATGGATGAAACTAGAGCCAATTATACAGAGTGAAGTAAGCCAGAAAGAAAAACACCAATACAGTATACTAACACATATATATGGAATTTAGGAAGATGGCAATGACGACCCTGTATGCAAGACAGGAAAAAGGACACAGATGTGTATAACGGACTTTTGGACTCAGAGGGAGAGGGAGAGGGTGGGATGATTTGGGAGAATGGCATTCTAACATGTATACTATCATGTAAGAATTGAATCCCCAGTCTATGTCTGATGCAGGGTGCAGCATGCTTGGGGCTGGTGCATGGGGATGACCCAGAGAGATGCTGTGGGAGGGAGGTGGGAGGGGGGTTCATGTTTGGGAACGCATGTAAGAATTAAAGATTTTAAAATTTTAAAAAAAATTTAAAAAAAAGAATGCAAGAGACCTTAGAAACCATCTAATCCAACCTTCTCATTGCACATATGAGAAAAGTGAAGCGTAAAGAAAGGAAAGTATTTATACACAATGAAGGTCTAAAATATTGCTAATGCTCAAGTGGTGTTTGATGAATGAATGAAGGAATAGATGAATAGATTGATGGATGATGGATGGATAGGTTGGAAGATGGGTACTTGAATTGATGGATCAATGGATTAAATTAGTGGCAGAGTCATGGTTGGAGCCTCATTGTCCTGGCATTCAGTTCACTGTACTTCCACTGGATAATTTTACCTCCCTAAGCAAAAAAAAAAAAATATATATATATATATATATTTATACTTTTTGAAAAAAACAACTGATTTTGGCAATGTGATCTAGCAGAAAAAACAATTAACTTTGAAGTCATACAAATCTGGGTTTGGGTCTCAAATCTACCAGCTAATAGCTGTGTGATCTTTGGAAAGTTAGTTATCTTTTCCAGTTTCTTTTTCACTTGAAAGATGATGGTAATGTAGTCAAAATGAAATTAAATATCTGTGTAAGGAATCTAGCAGGTGCATCACAATGTATGAATATTTGTTCAATAAATATATGTCCCACTCCTCTGTGATTTTAAATTTTTACTTTTATTCTACAGAAATGCTGATATTATTTCTTCTGAAGATCATAGAACTTCCTTACAATATGTGCCTGCTGCTGCTGCTAAGTCACTCCAGACGTGTCTGACTCTGGGCTACCCCATAGATGGCAGCCCACCAGCCTCCCCCATCCCTGGGATCCTCCAGGCAAGAATACTGGAGTGGGTTGCCATTTGCTTCTCCAATGCATGAAAGAGAAAAGTGAAAAGGAAGTCGCTCAGTCATGTCCGACTCCCAGCAACCCCATGGACTGCAGCCTACCAGGCTTCTCTGTCTATGGGATTTTCCAGGCAAGAGTACTGGAGTGGGTTGCTATTGCCTTCTCCGAATATGTGGCCATTATCTAGTATTTCACAAAGTGTGTTTCCTCAGACAAGCAGTATCAGCTTTATTGTGGAAAATTTCTAGATATGTAAATTTTCAGACCCCACACCAGATCTACAGTCAGAAACTCTATGGATGGGGCGTAGAAATTCCTGTTTTAATAAACCCTCCAGGTGATTTTGATATATTTTAAAGTTTGAGAAGCACTAGTCTATACCACTGATATCTCCAGATCCAGTTCAATTCAGTTCAGATTAACTGTTTAATATTCTGGAATCAATTAAGGACATGAAGACCTTTAATTGTCCCCCCCCCTTAGGTATCTTCTGAAATAAGACATGATGTATTCGCATGTCATGTTATGTCAATCCATAATCCAAGAGGTGACATTAAGTGACACTAGAATTCCAGTGACAGCTTATAACTAAAATATAATAAAATTCTCCTTGTCAGGACATTGTGAAGATGTCCTTTGTTTGTCCTAACATCTCTAAACTGTCGCAACAGCTTTGTGAGTAAACCACTGTACATACTTGTTAAAAATCTAAACCTTCGTATTTCTTGACATCTTTAAATTATGAATTACTCTTTGTAGCAGAAATTCTATACTATTCAAAGTATTTCAGTGAATAGTACTTTGTTGTATTGTTTGGTTTGGCTTAGAAACAACAGAGTTGAGCATGGACACATGTACTCTAGATCATTTGATTCAGATGGACATGCTTGAAGAATGCCTAAAAAGTTTTCCCATACAGCCCTATCCAGGCAACTGAATTATAGACATAATGCCTAAGAAGAAACAAACATTTTCAGGAAGTGGAACTGTCTTTTCATATGTAAACCTTTATAGTAATGACAATGCCATTCTCCTCTTTGCTAACTTTTGACCCAGGAGTTGGAGGACCAGGATGACAGAGACCATTGTAAGAAAAAGAAGAATGGCTACTGAAAGGCTCTGAAAGTCAGCACAAAGTACTTTAGTTCAGTTCAGTCACTCAGTCGTGTCTGACTCTTTGAGACCCCATGAATTGCAGCATGCCAGGCCTCCATGTCCATCACCAACTCCCAGAGTTCACTAAAACTCACATCGATTGAGTTGGTGATGCCATCCAGCCATTTAATCCTCTGTCGTCCCCTTTTCCTCCTGCCCCCAATCCCTCCCACATCAGAGTCTTTTCCAATGAGTCAACTCTTCACATGAGGTAGCCAAAGTACTGGAGTTTCAGTTTTAGTATCATTCCTTCCAAAGAACACCCAGGGCTGATCTCCTTTCGAATGGACTGGTTGGATCTCCTTGCAGTCCAAGAGACTCGCAAGAGTCTTCTCCAACACCACAGCTCAAACGCATCAGTTCTTTGATGCTCGGCTTTCTTCACAGTCCAACTCTCACATCCATACATGACTACTGGAAAAATCATAGCCTTGACTAGACAGACCTTTGTTGGCAAAGTAATGTCTCTGCTTTTGAATATGCTATCAAGGTTGGTCAGAACTTTTCTTCCAAGGAGTAAGTGTCTTTTAATTTCATGGCTGCAATCACCATCTGCAGTGATTTTGGAGTCCCAAAAAATAAAGCCTGAAACTATTTCCACTGTTTCCCCATCTATTTGCCATGAAATGATGGGACCAGATGCCATGATCTTCGTTTTCTGAATGTTGAGCTTTAAGCCAACTTTTTCACTCTCCTCTTTCACTTTCATCAAGAGGCTTTTTAGTTCCTCTTCACTTTCTGCCATATGGGTGGTGTCATCTGCATATCTGAGGTGATTGATATTTCTCCCGGCAATCTTGATTCTGCTTGTGCTTCTTCCAGGCCAGCGTTACTCATGTTGTACTCTGCATAGAAGTTAAATAAGCAGGGTGACAATATACGGGCTTGACGTACTCCTTTTCCTATTTGGAACCAGTCTGTTGTTCCATGTCCAGTTCTAACTGTTGCTTCTTGATCTGCATATAGGTTTCTCAAGAGGCAGGTCAGGTGGTCTGGTATTGACATGTCTTTCAGAATTTTCCACAGTTTATTTTGATCCACACAGTCAAAGGCTTTGGCATAGTCAAAAAAGCAGAAATAGAAGTTTTTCTGGAACTCTCTTGCTTTTTCCATGATCCAGCGGATGTTGGCAATTTGATTTCTGGTTCCTCTGCCTTTTCTAAAACCAGCTTGAACATCAGGAAGTTCACGGTTCATGTATTGCTGAAGCCTGGCTTGGAGAATTTTGAGCATTACTTTACTAGCATGTTAGATGAGTGCAATTGTGCAGTAGTTTGAGCATTCTTTGGTATTGCGTTCTTTTGAGATCGGAATGAAAACTGACCTTTTCCAGTTCTGTGGCCACTGCTGAGTTTTCCTAATTTGCTGGCATATTGAGTGCAGCACTTTCACGGAATCACCTTCCAGGATTTGAAGTAGCTGAACTGCAATTCCGTCACCTCCGCTAACTTTGTTCGTAGTGATGTTTTCTAAGGCCCACTTGACTTCACATTCCAGGATGTCTGGCTCTAGGTGAGCGATCACACCACTGTGATTATCTGGGTCGTGAAGATCTTTTTTGCACAGGTCTTCTGTGTATTCTTGCCACATCTTAATATCTTCTGCTTCTGTTAGGTCCATACCATTTCAGTCCTTTATCAAGCCCATCTTTGCATAAAATGTTTCCTTGGTATCTAGGCAATTAAAATTTAACTACCCAGACTCTAGGCATGAGAGACTTCAACTACACTGAAAGTGAAAATGAAGTAACTCAGTCGTGTCTGACTCTTTGCGATCCCATGGACTGTAGCCTACCAGGCTCCTCCCTCCATGGAATTCCCCAGGCAAGAGTACTGGAGTGGGTTGTCATTTCCTTCTCCAAGGGACCTTCCTGATCCAGGGATTGAACCCGGATGTCCCACATTCCAGGCAGACACTTTAACCTCTGAGCCACCAGGGAAGTCCTATAAGTTTAAAACAATTTCAAAAGTACCCCAAATATTAATATTTCAGCTGGGATAGTAAGACAACAATGGCTATCATAGACCAAGACATCTGGACCCTGAAATAGTTTCATCTCAGCTGTCAGAAAGAAACTCATTTTGCTTTTTTTTTTTAATTTAAATTTGTTTATTGCTATTTCTATTATGTTTCTACCATGTTCAAATTGAAGCTCTTTGAGGACAAAATATAAGATCCAACAAATCTTTCAAGAAGTTCTTAACCTTGTATATAGTAAATGGCTAAAAATTGAAGAAAATTATAAAATTGGCACACTGAAGAGGGATAGATAAAATGATAATGAAGAGGCACAAACCCCTTCACGTAGTCTCATCAACAATTCTCTCACCCCTCTGTCCCACAAACAGGGATGATACTGGGTAATCTTGATCCAATTCCTGGCACTTTAGAATTTCTGAGTAAATATAAATAAAACCCATAGTCTTTGAGTCAAGACTATAGAAGTCATGTCCGAAGGTAGATTATTCAGTTAGATATGTACATTAGTGGTGATTTGTAGATAATTTTAGATGGACACAGACAAGGTTTTTTGTTTTTAACATTATGTAGCACATCTAGCCCATGATGTCAAAAAGACCTCAGGTTTAGGATAATGATAAAATAGATATTTAAATTTAAAATAAAGTTAATTCAAATAAAAGCAGTAAGTAATTAATAAAAATGATGAGAATATAACAGATATTAGGAAAGTAGTATGAAAATGACCAAAATTTAGGCTTAAGGAAAATTGACTTTCTGTAAAATTCAAGGCTTGGGGAAACAGGGTATATATTTATAACTTGAAGTCATTGAGTTTTTATAGTCAAGTAATGAAATATTCATTATTATGCTTAGTCTGTATTTAATCAGAGTTCTGCTGCCAATCAAATTGGCAAATGACTTAGGAAGGAAAGATTTTAATTAAGGGAGCAAACACTGGGAAGGAGAGAGGAGACCAAGGTCGAGAGAGAATGAGAGAAGCATGGGGAGAAGGAGAATGTACTTGAATTTTTATCAGTTTCTATAAGCTTTTGTTTTTGGTAGGTAAGTTCAAGTGCTTCATTTAATTTGGTGAGGGTCTCTTTTCAGTTCCCTAGGTTTTAAGCTAGGACTAGATGTCTAATTATTCTATGCCTCAAATACAAATATATTTTCTTTGCGTGTCTCAGAAAGACAGAAATATCCAAAATGAACTTATACAATGTAGTTTTATTCACTCAGACAAGAGAATGTAGTGATACCTGGAACAATAGAAGTTTGAGGGGACAGGGACTCTGAGCATAGAAGGTCTTCTTCCAGATTTCTTGCAGGCCACATCCTCTTGTATATGTTTTACTGGAGAGAGAAAACAAAAACAAACTTTGTTAAAAAAAAAACAATGAAGTTGCAAATAGGACCAGAGGTACTATTGCATCTTTGAATCTGTGTCTTCACATAAGACTAAAACATTTCTCCTACTTATCTTGCTAAAGTATTAATTTAGAATACTAACTATAAAGATTTGATTAGAACTATTTTCCCATTGATTCTCCTGCCAAAAACATAGAGAACACAGACACACACTTTCTTTCATCTATCTATCTATTGATGCATGTAGATAGATAGACATATTTAGGCATAGATATAAATATATATGGGCTTCCCAAGTGGCACTTGTGGTAAAGAACCGACCTGCCAATGCAGGAGACATAAGAGATGTGTGTTCAATCCCTGGGTCAGGAAGAACCCCTGGAGGAGGGCATGGCAACGCACTCCAGTATTCTTGCCTGGAGAACCCCATGGACCTAGGAGCCTTGTGGGCTACAGTCCATAGGCTCGCAAAGAGTCAGATACAACTGAAGCAACTTAGCATGCACATGCCTGAATACATACATATATAAATATATCTGAAAATTAATAACAATCATAAGGATATTTTTAAGTTCTTAAATGCTTTTAATGGAGAAGGCAATAGCACCCCACTCCAGTACTCTTGCCTGGAAAATCCCATGGATGGAGGAGCCTGGTAGGCTGCAGTCCATGGGGTCGCCAAGAGTCAGACACGACTGAGTGACTTCACTTTCACTTTTCACTTTCATGCATTGGAGAAGGAAATGGCAACCGACTCCGGTGTTCTTGCCTGGAGAATCCCAGGGACGGGGGAGCCTGGTGGGCTGCTGTCTATGGGGTCGCACAGAGTCAGACACGACTGAAGTGACTTAGCAGCAAGTGCTTTTAAATTTTTACATTACTCATTTCAAATAGATAGTTTGTGATCATTCAAAAGGAGATAAGAAACATGAAAACCTGGTATTGCTTTACTAAGCAGATTAACATCATTTCACTTTTTTTTTAATTTTTTTTTTTAGTTTTTTATTTTTTAAATTTTAAAATCTTTAATTCTTACATGCGTTCCCAAACATGAACCCCCCCTCCCACCTCCCTCCCCATAACATCTCTCTATGGTTAATATACTTAGCAGACTAGTAGAGTGGTATACACTTAATATATCTGGATTTTAGCTAGTCATTTTACAAAGTCTCTTCTAGTGCATTTTTGGACAAAATGATGAAATGTAGAATGAATCATAAGACAGTTAAATGTGGAGCATGTTGAACGTATGTACCCTTGAACTGCTGATGAATGTTTCTATTGAGCAAGGAGAGGCTAGCTGTACCACATTTAGTGCTTGCCAGACCATAATGGTGAAGCAGGAATAAATGGTTGTGGAAGAGTACCAGGATGATAAAGGGTAGTCAGAAGCATATTATGTGAGAAACAGCTCAGGACTTGAAGCTCTTTCACTTGGAGAAGATTTATGGAGAATATCAGTGCAGTCTGCAAAAACTTGAAGAGATATAATATTGAAAAATTAAAACTTAATCAGTATGGTTGCAAAAGGCAGAAGAAAGACTAATGAGTGAAAATTTCAATGAGATAGATTCGAACTCAACAAAAGGAAGAACTTTCTGGCCATAGTAAAATGAGTTGTCTGGGAAGATGATGAGTTCTTTTTCCTGGATTAAATGAGTGTCAAAGATGCTGAAATGGATGTTATGGAGTAAGAGAGTGGGTTAGATTGCCTTCAAAGTTTTCCTAATTCTCAGAGTATATTAACTTATTCATTCATTCATTTCACAAATATTTCTTGAGCTCATACTAAGTGACAGGCACCATTCTATGTGCTAGAAAAACTAGAGAATGACAAATTTCCTGTATGGATGAGGTCATATTCTAGTAGAAGAAACAGGCAATAAATGAGAAAACAACTAAATATTAAAGGTAATGTCAAATAATGAAAGTGTCAGAAAGAAAGTTACATCTTTGAATCATTTGTTCCTTACAATCACTGGAACTGAGAACATTTGATTTACCAATGAGTACACTGCCCAATAAACTTATTATTGAAAGAGTTTAGGCCTGGGATTTGTTAGACCAGATTGGGAGAAACTAACATTGGTGACTTTTCTAAAGGCATAAAATGTGAAGTTAACAGAGTGAGATTCATCAGTTCAGTTCACTTCAGTCGCTCAGTCATGTCATACTCTTTGCTACCCCATGAGTCACAGCACATCAGGCCTCCCTGCCCATCACCAACTCCCAGAGTTCACTCAGACTCACCTCCATCGAGTCAGTGATGCCATCCAGCCATCCTATCCTCTGTCGTCCCCTTCTCCTCCTGCCCCCAATCAATCCGAGCATCAGAGTCTTTTCCAATGAGTCAACCCTTTGTGAGGTGGCCGAAGTACTGGAGTTTAAGCTTCAGCATCATTCCCTTCAAAGGAATCCCAGGGCTGATCTCCTTCAGAATGGACTGGTTGGATCTCTTTGCAGTCCAAGGGACTCTCAAGACTCTTCACCAACACCACAGTTCAAAAGCATCAATTATTTGGCGCTCAGATTTCTTCACAGTCCAACTCTCACATCCATACATGACCAGTGGAAAAATCATAGCCTTCACTAGACGGACCATTGCTGGCAAAGTAATGTCTCTGCTTTTCAATGTGCTATCTAGGTTGGTCATAAATTTTCTTCCGAGGAGTAAGCGTCTTTTAATTTCATGGCTGCAATCACCATCTGCAGTGATTTTGGAGCCCCCCCCCAGCAAAAAAAAATAAAATGCGACACTGTTTCCACTATTTCCCCATCTATTTCCCATTAAGTGATGGGACCGGATGCCATGATCTTCGTTTTCTCTATGTTGAGCTTTAGGCCAATTGTTCACTCTCCACTTTCACTTTCATCAAGAGGCTTTTTAGTTCCTCTTCACTTTCTGCCATAAAGGTGGTGTCATCTGCATATCTGAGGATATTGATATGTCTCCAAGCAATCTTGATTCCAGCTTGTGCTTCTTCCAGGCCAGCATTTCTCATGATGTATTCTGCATACAAGCTAAATTACAGGGTGACAATATACAGCCTTGACGTACTGCTTTTCCTATTTGGAACCAGTCTGTTGTTCCATGTCCAGTTCTAACTGTTGCTTCCTGACCTGCATATAGGTCTTTCAAAAGGCAGGTCAGGTAGTCTGGTATTCCCATCTCTTTCAGAATTTTCCACAGTTTATTGTGGTCCACACAGTCAAAGGCTTTGGCATAGTCAAGAAAGCAGAAATAGATGTTTTTTCTGGAACCCTCTTGCTTTTTCCATGATTCAGGGGATGTTAGCAATTTGATCTCTGGTTCCTCTGCCTTCTCTAAAACCAGCTTGAACATCAGGGAGTTCACCGTTCATGTATTGCTGAAGCCTGGCTTGGAGAATACTAAGCATTACTTTACTAGCATGTAAGATGAGTGCAATTGTGTGGTCGTTTGAGCATTCTTTGGCATTGCCTTTCTTTGGGATTGGAATGAAAACTGACCTTTTCCAGTCCTGTGGCCACTGCTGAGTTTTCCAAATTTGCTGGCATATTGAGTGCAGCACTTTCACAGCATCATCTTTCAGAATTTGAAACAGCTCAACTGGAATTCCATCACCTCCACTAGCTTTGTTTGTAGTGATGCTTTCTAAGGCTCACTTGACTTCACATTCCAGGATGTCTGGTTCTAGGTGAGTAATCACACCATCGTGATTATCTGGGTTGTGAAGATCATTCTTGAACAGTTCTTCTGTGTATTCTTGCCACCTCTTCTTAATATCTTCTGCTTCTGTAAAGTGCATACAATTTCTGCCCTTTATCGAGCCCATCTTTGTGTGAAATGTTCCCTTGGTATCTCTAATTTTCTTAAAGAGATCTCTAGTCTTTCCCATTCTGTTCTTTTCCTCTATTTCTTTTCATTGACTGCTGAGGAAGGCTTTCTTATCTCTTCTTGCTATTCTTTGGAACTCTGCATTCAGATGCATATATCTTACCTTTTCTCCTTAGCTTTTCACTTCTCTTCTCTTCAAAGCTATTTGTAAGGCCTCCCCAGACAGCCATTTTGCTTTTTTGCATTTCTTTTCCATGGGTATGGTCTTTATCCCTGTCTCCTGTACAATGTCATGAACCTCCTTCCATTGTTCATCAGGCACTCTATCAGATCTATGCCCTTAAATCTATTTCTGACTTCCACTGTATAATCATAAGGGATTTGATTTAGGTCATACCTGAATGGTCTAGCAGTTTTCCCTACTTTCTTCAGTTTCAGTCTGAATTTGGCAATAAGGAGTTCGTGATATGAGCCACAGTCAGCTCCTGGTTTTGTTTTTGTGGACTGTTTAGAGCTTCTCCATCTTTGGCTGCAAAGAATATAATCAATCTGATTTCGGTGTTGGCCATCTGGTGATGTCCATGTGTAGAGTCTTCTCTTGTGTTATTGGAAGAGGGTGTTTGCTATGACCAGTACATTTTCTTGGTCAAACTCTATTAGTCTTTGCCATGCTTCATTGTGTATTCCAAGACCAAATTTGTCTGTTACTCCAGGTGTTTCTTGACTTCCTACTTTTGCTTTCCAGTCCCCTATAATGAAAAGTTCATCTTTTTTGGGTGTTTGTTCTAAAAGGTCTTGTAGGTCTTCATAGAACCATTCAACTTCAGCTTCTTCAGCATTACTGGTTGGGGCATAGATTTGGATTACCATGATATTGAATGATTTGCCTTGGAAACGAACAGAGATCTTTCTGTCGTTTTTGAGAGTGCATCCAAGTACTGCATTTCAGACTCTTTTGTTGACCATGATGGCCACTCCATTTCTTCTAAGGGATTCCTGCCCACAGTAGCAGATATAATGGTCATCTGAGTTAAATTCACCCATTCCAGTCCATTTTAGTTCACTGATTCCTAGAATGTCGATGTTCACTCTTGCCATCTCCTGTTTGACTATTTCCAATTTGCCTTGATTCATGGACCTGACATTCCAGGTTCCTATGCAATATTGCTCTTTACAGCATTGGACTTTTCTTCTATCACCAGTCACATCCACAATTGGGTGTTGTTTTTGCTTTGGCTCCATCCCTACATTCTTTCTGGAGTTATTTATCCACTGATCTCTAGTAGTGTTTGGGCACCTACTGACCTGGGGAGTTCCTCTTTCAGTATCCTATCATTTCGCCTTTTCATGTTGTTCATGGGGTTCCTTAGGCAAGAATAATGAAGTGGTTTGCCATTCCCTTCTCCAGTGGACCACATTGTGTCAGACCCCTCCACCTTGCCTGCCCGTCTTGGGTGGCCCCACAAGGCATGGCTTAGTTTCATTGAGTTAGACAAGGCTGTAGTCTTAGTGTGATTAGATTGACTAGTTTTCTGTGAGTATGGTTTCAGTGTGTCTGCCCTCTGATGCCTTCTTGCAACACCTACTGTCTTCCTTGAGTTTCTCTTACCTTGAATAGTCAGTGAAAAATTATGTTTCTTGATTCCAAAAGAACACAGCTTTAGAAATAATAATGTAAATAATGAGAACAATGTATGTTAGTTCATGCCCTTCAATCACTCTTATAAATGATTGTTTCACAGATATTGTGTGGAAGAGAAAACAAAATTGGTGGGGCCTACATGAGCATGCAAATGAGTGATATTATCAGGTCAATCATAGGCAAAAATCATTAAGCAATCAGATTTTTGGCTGGTTTTTGGTTCAGATATAAGAAAGGGTCTCTTCGTCAGATTCTTCAAGTCACACCAGCAAATCTATGTGGTAAGCCTCTACATTTTTTAATACACCTGCCTCAGAAACCAAGCTCCCAGTCAACAAATGTCCATATTAAAGACAGTGGTAGCAAAATTGCAACCTACAAAGTTGCATGTTATATAGTCAGATTTATGACTCTCACTTATGACAACCACTCACTCACTCTGCTACTCAAGGAAGATAGGGGCATTTTAGATGTAAAAAGGCAAGCAAATGAAAAGTTTTTTTCTCAAGGAAATAAATTAGACCAAAAGCAAACTCTGAAATGAATTGAAAACAGCCACTCACTCTGGCCTACTTAGGGAAATACAAAGCAGATATTATGTTCACCCCTATTGATGAGTCAAAGTGAAACATCACCTGATGCAGAAAACAAGCCAAATTTAGTCAAGTCTAGAGAGGCATTGCCAAAAAAAAAGGAGAAGTAAAACAAATAGCCAGATGAATTTTCAAAAAGACAAACAACCAAAACAAATAAACACACACAAAAGATCATTCAAAAAGATAATAGCTTTGATTTTTCTTTTTCTTTTTTTTTCTTTCTTTTAAACCCTCCCAAAAATAAAAAATAATAATAATAAATAAAATACAAAAAAAGAGATAATAACAAAATTTCCAATTCTGGTTGAGACAGAAGAAAATGGAGGCTAAATGGAGTATTTTGCCCTTCCTACCAAACCCTTTAGTACTCATGTAGGTCACTCTGAAGCCAGGCCACTTACAAGTGAAAATTTCTGGGGAGGAAAAAGAGTGGGCAAGACTCATGTCTTTAGGCTGTAGTTGTTTTCCACTCCTAGCATTTAGCTAGGGTAATAACAGTTCACTGTTGACTCCATATTGGTGTAGGAGAGAAAGCTGATCATAATGTTTGGATGAAGCTTTGGAGATGATGCTCTATACGTCTGTTCTTTGTGTAATTGGCCCCCTTTGTCATAGATTAGGTGATCATAAGTGCATGAGTTTATCTCTGGACTGTCTATCCTGTTTCATTGATCTATGTGTCTGGTTTTGTGCCAGTACCATACTGCCTTAATTACTGTAGCTTTGTAGTATAGTCTGAAGTCAGGGAACTTGATTGCTCCAGCTCTATTTTACTTTCTTAAGATTGTTTTGGATATTTGGAGTCTTTGTGTATCCAAAGATAAACCCACATAACTGTGGGTACATTATCTTTGGCAAAGGAGGCAAGCATATAAATTGGAGAAATGGCAGCCTCTTCAATAAGTGGTGCTGGGAAAACTGGACAATCACGTATAAAAGAATGAAACTAGAACACTTCCTTACACCATACACAAACATAAACTCAGAATGGATTAAAGACCTAAATGTAAGGTGAGACTCTATAAAACTCATAGAGAAAAGTATAGGCAGAACATTTTTTGACATAAATTGCAGCAAGAACCTTTTTGACCCACTGCTTAGAGTAATGAAAATAAAAGCAAAAATAAACACATGGGATCTACTGAAGCTTAAAAACTTTTGCACAGCAAAGGAAACCATGAAGAAGACAAAAAGACAATGATCAGAATAGTAGAAAATATTTGCAAATGAAGCAAATGATGAAAGATTAGTCTCCAAAATATATAAGCAGCTCATGCAACTGAATATCAAAAAGTGAACAACTCAGTCAAAAACTAAGAGGAAAACCTAAACAGACATTTCTCCAAAGAAGATATACATATGGCCAACAAAAACATGAAAAGATGCTCAATATTGTTTATTATTCAGTTCAGTTCAGTTCAGTCACTCAGTCGTGTCTGACTCTGCGACCCCATGAATTGAAGCATGCCAGGCCTCCCTGTCCATCACCAACTCCCAGAGTTCACTCAGACTCACGTCCATCGAATCAGTGATGCCATCCAGCCATCTCATCCTCAGTTGTCCCCTTCTCCTCCTGCCCCCAATCCCTCCGAGCATCAGAGTCTTTTCCAATGAGTCAACTCTTCGCATGAGGTGGCCAAAGTACTGGAGTTTCAGCTTTAACATCATTCCTTCCAACAAACAACCAGGACTGATGATAGAAGCAAGGTCCTATGCTATAAAGAGCAATACTGCATAGGAACCTGGAATGTCAGGTCCATGAATCAAGGCAAATTGGAAGTGGTCAAACAGGAGATGGCAAGAGTGAACATCAACATTCTAGGAATCAGTGAACTAAAATGGACTGGAATGGGTGAATTTAACTCAGATGACCATTATATCTACTACTGCAGGCAAGAATCCCTTAGAAGAAATGGAGTAGCCATCATGGTCAACAAAAGAATCCAAAATGCAGTACTTGGATGCAATCTCAAAAAACGACAGAATGATCTCTGTTCATTTCCAAGGCACACCATTCAATATCACAGTAATCCAAGTCTATGCCCCAACCAGTAACGCTGAAGAAGCTGAAGTTGAACAGTTCTATGAAGACCTACAAGACCTTTTAGAACTAACACCCCAAAAGGATGTTTATTATTAGAGAAATACAAATCAAAACTACAATGAGATATCACCTAACACCAGTCAGAATGGCTATCATCAAAACAAATTCACAAATAATAAATTTTGGAGAGTATATTGAGAAAAGGGAACTCTCTTATACTGTTGGTGGGAATGTAAATTGATATAACCACTCTACAAATCAGTGTGGAGCTTCCTTAAGAAGCTAGAAATAAAACTACCACATAATCCAGCAAACCCATTCCTGGGCATATACTCTGAGAAACAATAATTTAAAAAGACACCTGTACCCTGATTTTCACTGAAGCATTATTTACAATAGCCAGGGTGTGAAAGCAACCCAGATGTCCATTGATAGATGAATGGTAAAGTTGTGGTACATATATACAATAGAATATTACTCAACCATAAAAGGGGGCAAAATTGGATCATTTGTAGTGATATGGATGAACCTAGAGCCTGTTGGAATAGAGACATAGAAAATGGACTTGTGGACACAGCAGGGGAAGGAGAGGGTGGGGTGAATTGAGAGGGTACTATTTACATACATACATACATACATATATATATATATATATATATATATACTACCATGTGTAAAATAGATAGCTAGTGGGAAGCTGCGCTAAAGTGCAGAGAGCTCAGCTCAATGCTCTGTGGTAACCTAGAGGGGTAAAATGGGAGGATGAGAGGGAGACTCAAGTGAGAGGGGATATATGTGTACTTATAGCTGATTCGCACTGCTGTACAGCAGAACCTAACACTACGTTATAAAGTAATTATACTCCAATTAAAGAATATTTTTTTTAAGTTTGCTTTGGCTATTTGGGGACTTTTGTGTTTCTATACAAATTGTAAAAATTTTTGTCCTAATTCTGTGAAAAATGCCAATGGTAATTTAATAGAGATTGCATTGAATCTGAAGCTTGTATGGTTGTTTTCACAATATTGATTCTTCCAATCGAAGAATGTAGTATATCTCTCCAAAAGTTTGTGTCATTTTTTGTTTATTTCATCAAGGTCTTATAGTTTTCCTACATACAGATCTTTCATCTTCTTAGGTAGGTTTATTCCCAGGTATTTTTATTCTTTTTGATGCAGTGGTGAATGGGATTGTTTCCTAAATTTCTCTTTCTTATATTTTGCTGCTAGTGTTTAGGAATGCAAGAGATTTCTATGTATTAAATTTATATCCTGCAAATTTACCAAATTCATTGATTAGCACCATTAGTTTTCTGGTGACATTCCTAGAATTTTCTGTGTATCTGAAATTTTCATGCTATCTGAAACAGTGACAGTTTACTTATTTTCAATTTGAATTCCTTTTATATCTTTTTTCTTGCTGATTGCCATGGCGAGGACTTTCAAATCACTGTTGGATAATAGTGGTGACAATGTACATCCTTGTTTTGTTCCTGAGCTTAAAAGAAATGCTTTCAGGTTTTCACCATTGAGAATGACGCTTGCTGTGGGATTGTTGTATATGACCTTTATTATATTGAGGTAGGACCATCATGCCCACTTACTAAAGAGTTTTTTTTTTTTTCATTAATGGGCATTAAATTTTGTCAAAAGCTTTCCCTGCATCTAATGAGCTTATTATATCATTTTTGAATTTCAGTTTGTTAATATGGTCTATCTCATTGACTGGCTTGCATATAATAAAAAATCCTCGAATCCTTGGGATGAAACCCACTTGATCAAGGTATCAGTTCAGTTCACTAGCTCAGTCATGTCTGACTCTTTGCAACCCCATGAATCACAGCATGCCAGGCCTTCCTGTCCATCACCAACTCCTGGAGTTCACTCAAACTCATGCCCATTGAGTCGGTGATGCCATCCAGCCATCTCATTTTCTGTCGTCCCCTTCTCCTCCTGTCCCCAATCCCTCCCAGCATCAGAGTCTTTTCCAATGAGTCAACTCTTCGCATAGGTGGCCAAAGTATTGGAGTTTCAGCTTCAACGTTAGTCCTTCAAATGAACACCCAGGACAGATCTCCTTTAGGATGAACTGGTTGAATCTCCCTGCAGTCCAAGGGACTCTCAAGAGTCATCTCCATCACCACAGTTCAAAATCATCAATTCTTGAGCGCTCAGACTTTTTCACAGTCCAACTCTCGCATCCATACATGACCACAGGAAAAACCATAGCCTTGATAAGACGGACCTTAGTCGGCAAAATAATGTCTCTGCTTTTGAATATACTATCTAGGTTGGTCATAATTTTTCTTCCAAGGACTAAGCGTCTTTTAATTTCATGGCTGCAATCAACATCTGCAGTGATATTGGAGTAGAGAAAAATAAAGTCTGACACTGTTTCCACTGTGTCTCCATCTATTTCCCATGAAGTGATGGAACCGGATGCCATAATCTTCGTTTTCTCAGTGTTGAGCTTTAAGCAAACTTTTTCACTCTCCTCTTTCACTTTCATCAAGAGGCTTTTTAGTTCCTCTTCACTTTCTGCCATAAGGGTGGTGTCATCTGCATATCTGAGGTTATTGATATTTCTCCTGGCAATCTTGATTCCAGCTTGTGTTTCTTCCAGCCCAGCGTTTCTCATGATGCACTCCGCATATAAGTTAAATAAGCAGGGTGACAATATACAGCCTTGACGTACTGCTTTTCTTATTTGGAACCTCTCTGTTGTTCCATGTCCAGTTCTAACTGTTGCTTCCTGACCTGCATACAGATTTCTCAAGAGGCAGGTGAGGTGGTCTGCTATTCCCATCTCTTTCAGAATTTTCCACAGTTTATTGGGATCCACACAGTCAAAGGCTTTGGCATAGTCAATAAAGCAGAAATAGATGTTTTTTGGGAACTCTCTTACCTTTTCCATGATCCAGCGGATGTTGGCAATTTGATCTCTGGTTCCTCTGCCTTTTCTAAAACCAGCTTGAGCATCAGGAAGTTCACTGTTAACATATTGCTGAAGCCTGGCTTGGAGAATTTTGAACATTACTTTTCTAGCATGTGAGATGAGTGTAATTGTGCAGTAGTTTGAGCATTCTTTCGCATTGTGTTTCTTTGGGATTGGAATGAAAACTGACCTTTTCCAGTTCTGTGCCCACTGCTGAGTTTTCCAAATTTGCTGGCATATTGAGTGCAGCACTTTCACAGCATCATCTTTCAGGATTTGAAATAGCTCTACTGGAATTCCATCACCTCCACTAGCTTTGTTCGTAGTGATGCTTTCTAAGACCCACTTGACTTCACATTCCAGGATGTTTGGCTCTAGATGAGTGATCATACCATCGTGATTCTCTGGGTGGTGAAGATCTTTTTTGTACAGTTCTTCTGTGTATTCTTGCCGCCTCTTCTTAATATCTTCTGCTTCTCTTAGGTCCATACCATTTCTTTCCTTTATTGAGCCCATCTTTGCATGAAATGTTCCCTTGGTATCTCTAATTTTCTTGAAGAGATCTCTAGTCTTTCCCATTCTGTTCTTTTCCTCTATTTCTTTTCATTGACTGCTGAGGAAGGCTTTCTTATCTCTTCTTGCTATTCTCTGGAAGTCTGCATTCAGATGCTTATATCTTTCCTTTTCCCCTTTTCTTTTCACCTCTCTTCTTTTCACAGCTGTTTGTAAGGCCTCCTCAGACATCAATTTTGCTTTTTTGTATTTCTTTTCCACGGGGACGGTCTTGATCCCTGTCCCCTGTACAATGCCACGAACCTCATTCCATAGTTCGTCAGGCACTATCAGATCTAGACCCTTAAATCTATTTCTGACTTCCACTGTATAATCATAAGGGATTTGATTTAGGTCATACCTGAATGGTCTAGTTGTTTTCCCTACTTTCTTCAGTTTAAGTTTGAATTTGGCAATAAGGAGTTCATGATCTGAGCCACAGTCAGCTCCTGGTCTTGTTTTTGTGGACTGTTTAGAGCTTCTCCATCTTTGGCTACAAAAAATATAATCATTCTGATTTTGGTGTTGACCATCTGGTGATGTCCATGTGTAGAGTCTTCTCTTGTGTTGTTGGAAGAGGGTGTTTGCTATGACCAGTGCATTTTCTTGGCAAAACTCTATTAGTCTTTGCCCTGCTTCATTCCACATTCCAAGGCCAAATTTGTCTGTTACTCCAGGTGTTTCTTGACTTCTTACTTTTGCATTCCTGTCCCCTATAATGAAAAGGACATCTTTTTTGGGTGTTAGTTCTAAAAGGTCTTGTAGATCTTCATAGAACCATTCAACTTCAGCTTCTTCAGCATTACTGGTTGGGGCATAGACTTGAATTACTGTGAATGGTTTGCCTTGGAAACGAACAGAGATCATTCCATTGTTTTTGAGATTGCTTCCAAGTACTGCATTTCAGACTATTTTGTTGACCATGATGGCTACTCCATTTCTTCTGAGGGATTCCTGCCTGCAGTAGTAGATATAATGGTCATCTGAGTTAAAGTCACCCATTCCAATCCATTTTAGTTCGCTGATTCCTAGAATGTCGACGTTCACTCTTGCCTTCTCTTGTTTGACCACTTCCTATTTGCCTTGATGGCAGGTTCCTATGCATTATTGCTCTGTACAGCATTGCACATTGATTCTATCACCAGTCACATCCACAGCTGGGTATTGTTTTCGCTTTGGCTCCATCTCTTCATTCTTTCTGAAGTTATTTCTCCACTGATCCTCAGTAGCGTGTTGGGCACCTACTCACCTGGGGAATTCCTCTTTCAGTATTGTATCATTTTGTCTTTTCATACTGTTCATGGGGTTCTTTAGGCAAGAATAATGAAGTGGTTTGCCATTCCCTTCTCCAGTGGACCACATTCTGTCAGACCTCTCCACCATGACCCGCCCATCTTGGATTGCCCCCGGGCATGGCTTAATTTCATTGAGTTAGTCAAGGCTGTGGTCCTAGTGTGATTAGATTGACTAGTTTTCTGTGAGTATGGTTTCAGTGTATCTGCCCTCTGAGGCCCTCTTGCAACACCTACCATCTTACTTGGGTTTCTCTTACCTTGGACATGGGGTATCTCTTCACAGCTGCTCCAGCAAAGCGCAGCCACTGCTCCTTACCTTGGAAGAAGGGTATCTCCTCACCGCTGCCCTTCCTGGCCTTCAACGTGGGATGTCGCCTCTAGGCCCTCCTGCGCCCATGCAGCCACGGCTCCTTGGACGTGGGATTGTTCCTCCCAGCCACCGCCCCTGGCCTCAGACGCGGGGTGGCTCCTCTTGGCCGCTGCCCTTCGATTGTAGCATAGACTTGGATTAATATGATGTTGAGTGGTTTGTGTTGAAACTAACTGAGATCATTCTATTTTTTCTGAGATTGCACCCAAGTACTGCCTTTCAGGCTGTTTTGTTGACAATGAGGGCTACTGCAGTTCTTGTAAGGAATTCTTGCCCATAATACTATGGGCATAGTACATATGATTGTCATCTAAATTAAATTCTCCCATTTTCGTCCATTTCAGTTCACTGATTCCTAAGATGTCAGTGTTCACTCTTGCCATCTCTTACTTGACCACATCCAATTTCCTTTGATTCATGGACTTAACATTCTAGATTGCTATGCAATACTGTTCTTACAGCATCAGACTTTCACCATCAGACACATCCACAGCTGAGCATTGTTTCTGCTTTGTCCCATCTATTTCATTATTTTTCAAGCTACGTGTGATTGCCCTCTCCTTGTCTCCAGTAGCATATTCGACACCTTCCAAACTAGGGGTCTCATCTTCTGGCATCATATCTTTTGGGGTTTTGTTACTGTCCAAGGAGGTTCTCCAGTGAAGAGTACTGCAGCAGGTTACCATTTTCTTCTCTAGGGAATCACATTTTGTCAGAACTCTTCACTATGACCTGTCCATCTTGGGTGGCCCTACATGGCACGTCTCATAGCTTCACTGAGTTTTGCAAGCCCCTTCGCCACAACAAGGTTGTGATGCATGGAGGTGGAGTGTCAATAAATATTAAGTAATTATATCTGATTACTGTGTCATTTAAGGCTTGTGTATCTCCCACCAACAGTGCAAGAGGCAAACTGTACAGCCACTATGGAGAACAGTGTGGAGATTCCTTTAAAAATTGCAAATAAAACTGCCTTATGACCCAGCAATCCCACTTCTGGGCATACACACCGAGGAAATCAGAATTGAAAGAGACACGTGTACCCCAATGTTCATCGCAGCACTGTTCATAATAGCCAGGACATGGAAGCAACCTAGATGTCCATCAGCAGATGAATGAATAAGAAAGCTGTGGTACATATATACAATGGAGTATTACTCAGCCATTAAAAAGAATACATTTGAATCAATTCTAATGAGATGGATGCAACTGGAGCCAATTATACAGAGTGAAGTAAGCCAGAAAGAAAAACACCAATACAGTATACTAACACATATATATGGAATTTAGAAAGATGGTAATGACGACCCTGTATGCGAGACAGCAAAAGAGACACAGATGTGTAGAGTGGACTTTTGGATTCTGAAGGAGAGGGAGAGGGTGGGATGATTTGGGAGAATGGCATTGAAACATGTATACTGTCGTGTAAGAGGCAAATCGCCAGTCTATGTTTGATGCAGGATGCAGGATGCTTGGGGCTGGTGCACGGGGATGATCCAGAGAGATGATATGGGGTGGGAGGTGGGAGGGGATTTCATGTTTGGGGGGAAAAAAAAGGCTTGTGTATCTTTATTGATTTTTCTGTCTGGATTATCTGTCTATTGGTTTCTGTGGGGTGTTAAATTCACCACTAGTATTGTTGATTTCCCCTTTTATGGTTGTTAGCTTTTTTCTTATATATTGAGGTTTATATATGTTTACAATTTTTATATCTTATTGTATTGGCCCCTTGATCATTATGTAGTGTCCTTCCTTATCTCTTGTAACAGTCTTTATTTTAAAGTCACTTTTGTCTCATATGAGTATTACTACTCCAGCTTTCTCCTTATTCTCATTTGCGTAGAATACCTTTTTCCTTCCCCTTTCTTTCAGTCTATATGTGTCCCTAGATCTGAAATGGGTCCATTGTAGACAGCATATATACAAATCTTGTTTTTGTGCCTTTTTGCCTGTCTATGACTTTTGGTTGCAGCATTTAATCTATTTAAATTTAAGGTAATTTTCAGTATATGTTTATTATATATTATTTAATGTATATTGATAATTATCTTAAATGTAAATGGATTTAATGCTTCAATCAAAAATATATGATCTTATTGCCACTTTGTTGCTTGTTTTGAATTTGTGTTTGTAGGTCTTTTATCTCCCCTTCTTCTTTTGTTATCTTCTCATGTAATTTGATTAGTATCTTTGGTTTTGTGTTTAGATTGCTTTTTCTTTTTCTTTTGTGTATCTGTTGTGTTTTTGTTTTTGTTTTTGTTTTTTTTGGTTTGCTGGTCCCATGAATTTTTTGATATAGCAGTCTATATGTGTACAAGGTTGTTTTACATTGCTGATCACTTTCTCGCCTAGAAAAGTTCCTTTAGCTTTTGTTTCAGAGCTTGTTTGGTTGTCCTGAATTCTCTTAGCTATTGTTTGTCTGTAAAGGTTTTAATTTCTCCCTCAAATTTGTCTGAGAGCCTTGCTGGGTAGAATATCCTTGGTTGTAGATCCTTGCCTTTCATCACTTTAAACATATCACCTTACTGACTTCTGGCCCAAAGACTTCCTTCTGAAAAATCAGCTGACAATCTTGTAGGGAGTATTTTGTATGTTTGTTGTTTTTCTCTGGTTGTTTTAATTTTTTTTTCTTTGTCTTTACTTTTGTCAGTTTGATTACTATGTGTCTCTGCATGTTTCTCCTTGAGTTTATCCTGTATAGGGTTCTTTGTGCTTCCTAGATTTGAGTGTTTCCTTTCTCATATTAAGGTATTTTTCAGCTATAATATCTTCACATATTTTCTCAGGCCATTTCTCTTTCTCTTCTCCTTCTCAGACTTCTATAATGTGAATGTTTGTGCATTTAGTATTGTCCCAGATGTCTCTGAAGTTGTCCTCATTTTTTTTAATTCTTTTTTCTTTATTCTGTCCTGTGGCAGTGATTTTCATCACTCTGTCTTCCAGCTCACTTATTTCTGCCTATGTTTTTCTGCTATCGATTTCTTCCAGTGTATTTTTCACTTCAGTCATTGTATTATTCATCTGTGTTTGTTTGTTCTTTAAATCTTCTAGCTCCTTATTAAACATTTCTTGCATCTTCTAAATCTATTTCTCTGTGCTTTTTAGGAATGTTTCTAATTATGAATTAAATTTCTTGAAGAGATTCATAGCTATTCATATTATCTATTTCTTTTTGAATTGGCAATGATAGCGTGTGCCTTGCAAGGGATTCATCTGTTTCACCTAAGTTTTCAAATTTTTGAGTGCAAAGTTTTCACAGCATTCCCTTGTCGTATTTTTAATTTCTCTTGAGTCTATATTGTTGTCTCCTATTTCATTCCTGATGTTGTAATTAGTGTAAACCTTTTCCTTTTTCTCTTTTACTATTTTTTTGGTTTCTTTTATTTTTAACAGCTTTATTGAGGTATAGTTGATATACAAAGACCTGCATATATTTACTGTATGCAATTTGATATGTTTTGACATATGCAAACACCTGTGATGTCATCACTACAATCACTACTATATCACTACTATAGACATATCCAAGACTTCCAAAGCGTTCTTGTGTTCATTTATCTCTTTTTGCTTTTTGAAGTAAGAAGACTTAGCCTGAGATCTACCTTTTTAAAGAAATTTTGAAGTGCACACTGCCATACTGTTAACCAGAGGTACTATGTTATACAGCAGATCTCTAAAGTTTATCCATCCTGCACAACCAATTTTTTTATACCCTTTGAAAAATTACCACCAATTTCCCCTAACCTTTAGCCCCTGGCAATCCATATCATAACGTCCGCCTCTATGAACTTTACTATTTTAGAAACCTCATATAAGTGAGGTTTGTCACTTATATGACCTTCAGTGTTTGTCCTTCTGTGACTGGCTTATTTCACTCAGCATAATGTCCTCAGAGTTCATCCATATCATTTCAAATGGCAGAATTTCCTCTTTTTTAAGTGGAATAACGTTCCATTTTATGTATACATCGCATTTTGTTTATCCATTCACCTGTGATGCTTGGGTTGTCTTTCTATCTTGACTATTGTAAATAACATTCCAATGAATATGAGAATACAGATATCACTTTGGGATTTTGATTTCAGTTCTTTTGGATACATTCCCAGAAGTGGGATTGCTGGATCAGAAGGTTGTCCCAGCTTCAATTTTCTGAGGACATCCATACTCATGATTGTTTCAGTTCAGTCGCTTAGTCGTGTCTGACTCTTTGTGACCCCATGAATTGCAGCACACTGGGCCTCCCTGTCCTTCACCAACTCCAGGAGTTCACTCAGACTCACATCCATTGAGTCAGTGATGCCATCCAGCTGTCTCATCCTCAGTCGACCCCTTCTCCTCCTGCCCCCAGTCCCTCCCAGCATCAGAGTCTTTTCCAATGAGTCAACTCTTCACATGAGGTGGCCAAAGTACTGGAGTTTCAGCTTTAGCATCGTTCCTTCCAAAGAAATCCCAGGGCTGATCTCCTTCAGAATGGACTGGTTGGATCTTCTTGCAGTCTAAGGGACTCTCAAGAGGCTTCTCCAACACCACAGTTCAAAAGCATCAATTCTTTGGCGCTCAGCCTTCTTCACAGTCCAACTCTCACATCCATACATGACCACAGGGAAAACCATAGCCTTGAGTAGACGGACCTTAGTCAGCAAAGTAATATCTCTGCTTTTGAATATGCTATCTAGGTTGGTCATAACTTTTCTTCCAAGGAGCAAGCGTCTTTTAATTTCATGGCTGCAGTCACCATCTGCAGTGATTTTGGAGCCCCCCCAAAATAACGTCTGACACTGTTTCCACTGTTTCACCATCTATTTGCCATGAAGTGATGGGGCCAGATGCCATGATCTTTGTTTTCTGAATGTTGAGCTTTAGGCCAACTTTTTCACTCTCCACTTTCACTTTCATCAAGAGGCTTTTTAGTTCCTCTTCACTTTCTGCCATAAGGGTGGTGTCATCTGCATATCTGAGGTTATTGATATTTCTCCTGGCAATCTTGATTCCAGCTTGTGTTTCTTCCAGTACAGCGTTTCTCATGATGTACTCCACATAGAAGTTAAATAAGCAGGATGACAATATACAGCCTTGATGTACTCCTTTCCCTATTTGGAACCAGTCTGTTGTTCCATGTCCAGTTCTAACTTGTTGCTTCCTGACCTGCATACAGATTTCTCAAGAGGCAGATAAGGTGGTCTGGTATTCCCATCTCTTTCAGAATTTCCCACAGTTTATTGTGATCCACACAGTCAAAGACTTTGGCATAGTCAATAAAGCAGAAATAGATGTTTTTCTGGAACTCTCTTGCTTTTTCCATGATCCAGCGGATGTTGGCAGATATCTTTTTGCAATAGATTTTTAGCTTGATTCCATTTTGGTTGGACAGTATTTGTTATATGACTTCAATACTCTTAAATTTGTTAAACTTTTTTTCATGACAGAGAACATGGTTCATTTGGGGTAAATATTTCATGTACACTTGAAAAGAATTTGTATTTTTCTCTCATTGGGTAGCATGCTCTATAAATATAAGATTAAGTTGGTGAATAGTGCTTTTTAAAATATTTATTTGTTTATTTTAAAATTTTTATTGGAGGATATTTACCTTACAATGTCATGCTGGTTTCTGCCATACATAAACATGAATCAGTCACAGGTATACATATGTCTTTTCCTTTTCAAAATTCTCTCCCATCTCCCACCCCATGCCCCCCTCCCCCAGGTTGTCACAGAACACTGGGTTGAGCTCCCTTTTTCACACAGCAAATACCCACTGGCTATCTATTTTACATATGGTAATGTATATGTTTCAATGCTACTCTCTCAATTTGTCTGACCCTCTCCCTCCCACACTATATCCACAAGTCTGTTTTCTACGTCTGGGTTTCCACTGCTGCCCTGCAAATATGTTCATCAATACCATTTTTCTAGATTCCATGCACATGTGTTAATATACAATATTTGTCTTTCTCTTTCTGACTTACTTAACTCTGTACAATAGGCTCTAGGACCATCCACCTCATTAGGACTGACTCAAATGCTTTCCTTTTTAAAGCTGAGTAACATTCTATTGTATATATGTACCACAATTTCTGTATCCATTCATCTGTCAATGGACATCTAGGTTGCCTCCATGTCCTAGTTATTGTAAAAAGTCTTGCAATGAACATAGGGGTACATGTAATCATATTCACAGGGAATATGCCCAGTAGTGGGATTGCTTGATCTCTAGTATGCAGCTCAATACTAGATCCATCAGCAGATGAATGGATAAGAAAGCTATGGTACATATACACAATGGAGTATTACTCAGCCATTAAAAGGAATACATTTGAATAAGTTCTAATGAGGTGGATGAAACTGGAGCCTATAATACAGATTGAAGTAAGCCAGAAAGAAAAACACCAATACAGTATACTAACCCAGAAAGATGGTAACGATAACCCTGTATGCAAGACAGCAAAGGAGACAGATGTATAGAACAGGCTTTTGGACTCTGTGGGAGAGGGAGAGGGTGGGATGATTTGGGAGAATGGCATTGAAACATGTATAATATCATATATGAAACGAATCGCCAGTCCAGGTTCGATGCATGATACTGGATGCTTGGGGCTGGTGCACTGGGATGACCCAGAGGGATGGTACGGGGAGGGTGGAGGGAGGGGGGTGGTTCAGGATGGGGAACACGTGTATACCTGTGGCGGATTCATGTTGATGTATGGCAAAACCGATACAATATTGTAAAGTAATTACCCTCCAATTAAAATAAATAAATTTATATTTTTTAAAAAAAAGCAGGCAGAAGACCAAACAGACATTTCTCCAAAGAAAACACACAGATGGCAAACAAAAATATAAAAAGATATTCAACACCACTTATTATTAGAGAAATGCAAATCAGAACTATAATCAAGTGTCATCTCACTCCAGTCAGAATGGCCATTATCAAAAAGTATACCAACAATAAATGCTGGAGAGGATATTGAGAAAAGGGAGCCAGTTTGGACTGTTCATGGGAATTGATACAACCACTGTGGAGAACATTATGGAGATTCCTTTAAAAATTAGAAATGTAACTACCACATTTATTTATTTTTAATTGGAGCATAATTATTTTACACTATTGTGATGGTCTCTGCCATACATCAACACGATTCAGCCATAGTTATACATATGTCCCTTCCCTCTAGAACCACCACCCAACTCACTTCTCATACCACCCCTTTAGGTTGTCACAGAGAATTGGCTTTGGTTTTCCTATGTCATACAGCAAACTCCCACTGGCTATATACTTTACATATGGTAATGTATATGTTTCAATGATATTTTCTCAAGTCATCCTAACCTCTCTTTCCCCACTGTATCCAGAAGTCTGTTCTTTTTCTGTGTCTCATTTTCTGGCCTGCAAGTAGCATCATCAGTACTATCTCCCTGGATTAATTATAAATGCATTAATATACAATCTTTCTCTTTCTGACTTACTTCACTCTGTATAGTAGGGTCTAGGTTCATCCACTTCATTAGAACTGGCTCAAATGCATTATTCTTTATAGTTGAGTAATATTCCATTGTGTATATCTACTAAAATTTCCTTATCCATTCATCTGCCAATGGGTGTCTAGGTTGTTTCCATGTTATAGCTATTGCAAATAGTGCTGCAATTAACACTGGGGCACATACGTCTTTTTTGATTATGGTTTTCTCAGGGTATATGCCCAGTAGCAGGATTGCAGGGTCATATGGTAGTTTTACTCCTAGTTTTTAAAGGAATTTCCATACTGTTCCCCATAGTGGCTGTATCAATTTGCATTTCCACCAACAGTACAAGAGGGTTTCCTTTTCTCCACAACCTCTCCAGCATTCACTGTTAGTAGACATTTTAATGATGGCCATTCTGACCTGTGTGAGATCGTACCTAATTGTAGTTTAGATTTGCATTTCTCTAATAATGAGTGAAGTTGAGAGTATCTTTTCATGTGTTTATTAGCCATCTGTGTGTCTTCTTTGGAGAAATGTCTGTTTAGGTCTTCTGTCCACATTTTGATTGGGTTGTTTGTTTTTCTGGTATTGAGCTGCATGAGCAGCTTGTATATTTTGGAGGTTAATCCTTTGTCAGTTATTTCATCTGCTATTATTTTTTTCCCATTCTGAGGGTAGTCTTTTCATCTTGCTTAGTTTCCTTTGTTGTGCAAAAGTTTTAAGTTTAATTAGGTCCCATGCTTCCCAGGTGGCACTAGTGGTAAAGAACCTGCCTGCCAATGCAAGAAATGCAAGAGTCGCTTGTTCAGTCACTGGGTCAGGAAGATACCCTGGAGGAGGGCATGAAAACCCATGACAGTATTCTTGTCTGGAGAATCCCATGGACAAAGGAGCCTGATGGGCTACAGTTCATAGGGTCACAAAGAGTCAGATATGACTTAAGCGACTTAGCACAGCAAGTTCCATTTGTTTGTTTTTATTTCCATTACTCTAGGAGGTGGGTCATAGAGGATCTTGCTGTGATTTATGTCATTCAGTGTTCTGCTTGTGTTTTCCTGTCAGAGTTTTATAGTTTCTGATCTTTTAAGTCTTTAATCCACATTGAGTTTATTTTTGTGTATGGTGTCAGGAAGCTTTCTAATTTCATTCTTTTACATGTGGCAGGTGGTTTTCCCAGCACCACTTGTTGAAGAGACCGTCTTTTCTCCATTGCATATTTTTGCCATTGTGAAAAATAAGGTGTCCATAGGTGTGTGGATTTATATCTGGGTTTTCTATCTCATTCCATTGGTCTATATGTCTGTTTTTGTGGCAGTATCATACTGTATTGATGATGTAGCTTTTAGTATAGTGTGACACCAGGAATGATGATTCCTCCAGCTCCATTCTTCTTTCTCAAGATTGTTTTGGCTATTCAGGGTCGTTTGTGTTTCCATACAAATTGTGAGATTTTTCTTTTGTTCCAAGTCTGTGGAAAATACCTTTGGTTGTTTTATAAGGATTGCACTGAATCTATAAATTGCTCTGGGTTCAGTACAGTCCAGTTGCTCAGTTGAGTCCAACACTTTGTGACCCCATGGACTGGAGCATGCCAGGCTTCCCTGTCCATCACCAACTCCCGGAGCCTACTCAAACTCATGTCCGTCTAGTCGGTGATGCTATCCAACCATCTCATCCACTGTCATCCCCTTTTCCTCCTGCCTTCAATCTTTCCCAGTATCAGGCTCTTGTCCAGTGACCCAACTCTTCACATCAGATGGCCAAAGTATTGGAGTTTCAGCTTCAGCATCAGTTCTTGAAATGAATATTCAGGACTGATTTCCTTTAGGATTGACAGGTTGGCTCTCCTTGCAGTCCAAGGGACTCTCAAGAGTCTTTTCCAACACCACAGATCAAAAGCATAAATTCCTTGGTGCTCAGCTTTCTTTATAGTCCAATTCTGGCATCCATACATGACTACTGGAAAAACAATAACTTTGACTAGACTGACCTTTGTCGGCAAAGTAATGTCTGCTTTTTAATATGCTGTCTAGGTTGGTCATAACTTTTCTTCCAAAGAACAAGCATTTTAATTTTGTGGCTGCAGTCACCATCTGCAGTGATTTTGGAGCCCAAGAAAATAAAGTTTCTCACTGTTTCCATTGTTTCCCCATCTATTTGCCATGAAGTGATGGGACAGGATGCCATGATCTTCGTTTTTTGAATGTTGAGTTTTAAGCCAGCTTTTTCATCTCCTCGTTCACTTTCATCAAGAGGCTCTTTAGTGCTTCTTTGCTTTCTGCCATAAGGGTGGTGTCATCTGCATACCGAAGTTATTGATATTTCCCCCAGCAATCTTGATTCCAGGCTTGTGTTCCATACAATTCAGCATTTCTCATGATGTAATCTGCATATACATTAAATAAGCAGGGTGACAATATACAGGCTTGATGTACTCCTTTCCCAGTTTTGAGCCAGCCCATTGTTCCATGTCCAGTTCTAACTTTTGCTTCTTGGCCTGCATGCAGATTTTTCAGGAGGCAGGTAAGGTGGTCTGGTATTCTCATCTCTTTAAGAATTTTCCAGCTTGTTGTGATCCACATCGTCAAATGCTTTGGTGTCGTCAATAAAGAAGAATTAGATATTTTTTTCTGGAACTCTCTTGCTTTCTCGATGATCCAGCAGATGTTAGCAATTTGATCTCTGTTTCCTCTGTCTTTTCTATATCCATCCTGAAAAGTTCAAAGTTCATGTACTGTTGAAGCCTGGCTTGGAGAATTTTGAGCATTACTTTGCTAGCATGTGAGATGAGTGCAATTGTGCAGTAGTTTGAGCATTCTTTGGCATTCCCTTTCCTTGGGATTGGAAGAAAACTGACCTTTTCCAGTCCTGAGGCCACTGCTGAGTTTTCCAAATTTTCTGGCATATTGACTGCAGCCCTTTCACAGCATCCTCTTTTAGGATTTGAAGTAGCTCGGATGGAATTCCACCACCTTTGCTAACTTTGTTCATAGTGATGCTTCCTAAGGCATCACTTTGGTGCTAGTCATTTTCACAATATCGATTTTTTCAATCCAAGGACATGGTATATCTCTCCACCTGTTTGTGTCATTTTGGTTTCTTTCATCAGTGTCTGATAGTTTCCTGCACACAGGTCTTTTGTCTCCTAAAGTAAATTTATTCCTAAGTATTTTATTCTTTTGGTTGCAATGGTGAATATTTCCTTAATTTCTCTTTTTGATTTTTCATTGCTAGTGTATAGGGATGCAAGGTATTTCTATGTATTACTTTTATATACTGCATCTTTATTATATTCATTGATTAGCTCTAGTGATTTTCTGAAGGCATATTTAGGGTGTTCTATGTAGAGAATCATGTCATCTGAAAACAGTTTTGCTTTTTGTTTTCCAATCTGGATTTCTTTTATTTCTTTATCTCCTCTAGTTGCTGTGCCTTTTTGTTGTTTTTCAGTTGTGCTGTGTCCCTCTTCGCAATCTCATGAACTGCAGCACCTCGGGTTTCACTGTCCTTCACTGCCTCCTGGAGTTTGCTCAAACTTATATCCATTGAGTTGGTGATGCTTTCTAATGATCTCATCTTCTGCTGCCCTCTTATCCTATTGCCTTCAATATTCCCCAGCATCAGGGTCTTTTCCATTGATTGGTTCTTCACTTCAGGTGGCCAAATTATTGGAGGTTCAGCTTCAGTAACAGTACTTCCAATGAATATTCAGGGTTGATTTCTATTGATTGACTGGTTTGATCTCCTTTCAGTCCTAAGAACTCTCAAGAGTCTTCTTCAGCACCAAAATTTGAAGGCATCAATTCTTTGGCACTCAGCCTTCTTTTTGGTCCAACTCACATCCACACATGACTACCGGAAAACCCATAACTTTGACTTAGACAGACCTTTGTCAGCAAAGTGATGTCTTTGCTTTTTAATGTGCTTGTCTAGATTTGTCGTAGCTTTCCTTCCAAGGAGCAAGTGTCTTTTTATTTCATGGCTGCAGTCACCATCTGCAGTGATTTTGGAGCCCAAGAAAATAAAATCTGTCACTGTTTCCATTGTTTCCCCATCTATTTGCCATGAAGTGATGGGGCCAGGTGCCATGATCTTAGTTTTTTGAATGATGATTTTCAAGCCAGCTTTTTCACTCTCCTCTTTCAACTTCATTAGGAGGCTCTTTAATTTCTCTTCACTTTCTCTCATTCAAGTGGTATCATCTGCACATCTGAAATTGTTGGTATTTTTCCCAGCAATCTTAACTCCAGCTTGTGATTCATTTATCCTGGCATTTCACATGATGTAGTCTGCATATACATTAAATAAATAGGATGGCTGTGGCTAGGACCTCCTAGAGTAGGTTGAATAATAGTGATGAGAGTGGGCATCCTCTTGTATTCTTGATTTTAGAGGAAATGCTGTCGGATTTTGACCATTCACGATAATGTTTGTTGTGTGTTTGTTTCATATGGCCTTTTTTTTTTTGCTTGTTTGTTTGCTTTTTAATTCATTTTATATTAAATGATAATTGCTTTTCAGAATTTTGCTGTTTTCTGTTAAATCTCAACATGAATCAAACATAAGTATACATATATTCCCTCCCTTTTGAAACTACCTCCCATCTCCCTCCCCATCCCACCTCTCTAGGTTGATACAGAGCCTCTGGTTGAGTTTCCTGAGCCATACAGAAATTTCCCATTGACCATCTGTTTTATATATGGTAATGTAAGTTTCCATGTTACTCTTTCCATACATCTCACCCTCTCCTCCCCTCTCCTCATGTCTATAAATTTATTTTCTATGTCTGTTTCTCCATTGTTGCCCTGTAAATAAATTATTCAGTACCATTTTTCTAGATTCTGTTTGTATGTGTTAGAATATGGTATTTCTCTTTCTCTTTCTGATGCACTTCATTCTATATAATAGGTTCTATGTTCATCCACCTCATTAGAACTGACTCATATGCATTCCTTTTAATGGCTGAGTAATATTCCATTGTGTGTATATATCACAAATTCTTAATCCATTCGTCTCTCAATGGACATCTAGGTTGGTTCCATGTTCTAGCTATTGTAAATAGTGCTGCAGTGAACAATGGGATGCATGTGTCTCTTTCAATTTTGGTTTCCTCAGGGTATATGCCTAGGAGTGGGATTGCTGGGTCATAAAGTGGTTTTATTCTTAGTTTTTAAAGGAATCTCCATACCATCTTCCATAGTGGCTGTATCAATTTATACTCCCACTAAGAGTGCAAGAGCATTACCTTTTCTAAACACTGTTTGCAGCATTTATTGTTTGTAGACTTTTTGATGAGAGCCATTCTGACTGGTGTGAGGTGATATCTCATTGTAGTTTTGATTTTCATTTCTCTGATAATGAGTGATGTTGAGCATCTTTTTATGTGTTTGTTAGCCATCTGTTTATCTTCTTCAGAAAAATGTCTATTTAGGTCTTTTTCCCACTTTTTGATTGAGTTGTTTGTTTTTCTGTTATTGAGTTGTATGAGCTGCTTGTATATTTTGCAGATTCTTTGTCAGTTGTTTCATTTGCTATTATTTTCTCCCATTCTGTAGGCTGTCTTTTCACCTTGCTTATAGTTTCCTTTGCTGTGCAAAAGCTTTTAAGCTTAATCAAGTCCCACTTGTTTACTTTTCTTTTTATTTCCATTACTCTAGGAGGTGGGTCATAGAAGATCTTGCTTTGATTTGTGTCATCAAGTATTCTGCCTGTTTTCCTCTAAGAGTCTTATAGTTTCTGGACTTACATTTAGGTCTTTGATCCATTTTGAGTTTATCTTGTGCATGGTGTGAGGAAGTGTTCTATTTTCATTCTTTTACATGTAGCTGTCCTGTTTTCCCAGCACCATTTATTGAAGAGGCTGTCTTTGCCCCATTGTATACTCTTGCCTCCTTTGTCAAAAATAAGATATCCGTAGATGCATTTGTTTACTTCTGGGCTTTGTATCTTGCTCCATTGGTCTATATTTCTGTTTTTATGCCAGTACCATACTGGCTTGATGACTGTAGCTTTGTAGTATAATCTGAAGTCAGGAAGGTTGATTCCTCCAGCTCCATTCTTCTTTCTCAAGACTGCTTTGGCTATTAAGGGTCTTTTGTATTTCCATATGAATTATGAAATTTTTATTCTAGTTTTGTGAAAAATGCCATTGGTAATTTGATAGGGATTGCATTTAAATCTGTAGATTGCATTTGGCAATATAATTATTTTCACAATATTGATTCTTCCTACCCAGGAACATGGAATATCTCTCCATCTGTTTATGTCATCTTTGATTTGTTTCATTAGTGTCTTTTAATTTTCTGTGTACAGTTCTTTTGTCTCCTTAGGCAAGTTTATTCCTACATATTTAATTCTTTCTGTTGCAATGGTGAATGGGATTGATTCCTTATTTTCTCTTTCTGATTTTTCATTGTTAGTGTATAGAAATGCAAGTGATTTCTGTGTATTGATTTTGTACCCTGCAACTTTGCTAAATTCACTGATTAGCTCTAGTAATTTTCTGATACTATCTTTAGGGTTTTCTATAATTAATATTGATATATATATTCCTATTGCCATTTTTCTAATTGTTTGAGATTGATTTTGTAGATATTTTTCTTCTGTTGTATTTCTTAACTATATAAGTCCGTTTAACATTTGTTGTAGAGCTCGTGTGGTGGTACTGAATTCTCTTAACTTTTGCTTGTCTGAAAAGCTTTTTATTTCTCCATCCATTTTGAATGAGATCTTTGCCAGGTACACTAATCTTGGCTGTAGATTTTTCCCTTTCAGTACTTTAAATATATCCTGCCATTCCCTTCTGGCCTGCAGAGTTTCTGTTGAAAGATTAGCTGTTATGCATATGGGGATTCCCTTGTATGTTACTTGTTGCTTCTCCCTTGCCACTTTTAATATTCTTTCTTTGCATTTAATCTTTGTTAGTTTGATTAGTATGTGTCTTGGCATGTTTCTCCTTTGGATTTATCCTGTATGGGACTCTTTGTGTCTCTTGGACTTGATTGGCTATTTCCTTTTTCCATGTTGGGGAAATTTGCAACTATGATCTCTTCAAAATTTTCCTCATATCCTTTCTTTTCCTCTCATTCTTCTGGGACCCTTATAATTCGAATGGTGGTGTGTTTGATATGATCCCAGAGGTCTCTAAGACTGTCTTCAGTTTTTTTCATTCTTTTTACTTTATTCTGCTCTTCAGAAGTAATTTCCACCATTTTACCTTCCAGCTCACTGATTCATTTTTTGCTTCAGATATTCTGCTATTGATTCCTTCTAGAGTATTTTTAATTTCAGTAATTGTGTTATTTGTCTCTGTATGCTTATTCTTTACTTCTTCTAGGTCCTCGTTAATTGGTTCTTGTATTTTATCCATTTTGTTTTCAAGGGTTTGTTGTTTTTTGGGGTTTTTTTCATCTTTACTATCATTACTCTGAATTCTTTTTCAGGTAATTGTCCTATTTCTTCATTTATTTTGACTTTGTTTTTTTTTAGTTTGTTCCTTTATTTGTGCAGTATTTCTCTGCCTTCTATTTTTTTTAAGTTATTGTGTTTGAGATCTCCTTTTCCCAGGCTTCAGAGAAAATTGAATTCTTTACTTGAAGAAGTTTGAATTCTTTCTTCCTGTTAGTTTCTGCCCTCCTAAGGTTGGTCCAGTGGTTTGTGCAAGCTTTGTATAGGGTGAGATTGTGTTGAGTTTCTGTCTGTTTGTTTGTTTGTTTTTCCTCTGATGGGCAAAGCTGAATGAGGTGGTACTTCTGTCCGCTGATGATTGGGTTTGTATTTTTGTTTTGCTTGTTGTTTAGGTGTCCTGCACAGGGTGTTACTGGTGGTTGAGTGATGCTGGATCTTGTATTCAAGTGGTTTCCTTTGTGTGAGTTCTCACTATTTGATACTCCCTAGGGTTAGTTCTCTGGTAGTCTAAGGTCTTGTAGTCAGTGCTCCCACTAGGGTTTGAGCTCTGGTCAGGAACAAAGATTCCACAAGTTCTTTGTTAGGGCATTAAGGAAGAGAAAAACAAATATCCAAAAAAGAAAAACTAAAAAGAACCCTGGACAAATGGCAGTTACAAAATCAGGCAAATAATTTAAATAATGGAACATACACATATACGTATACACCCATAAGCAAAGTGAAAACTGTCCAACAAAAATACAGTAGACTGATCCAGCGAACAAAGGAAATCAAAACGTGTATTTACCAGTTAAGAACAAGACTAACTTAAGCACAAACTGAAAAACAAAACTAAAGCAAGGTGCCAAGTGGGGAATAAATGAAAGCAAAACTAACAAATATGTTTAGAGGAAAGGAAAGAGGAAAGAAAGAATAGATATGCAAAGTTAAATAAAGGTAGATAAAAAAGATTTATATGCATTAAAGATTAACTTCAAGGGGAAAAGAACAGTAAGAAAAGCAAACAAAGGAATAAATGTAGAAAAAAATAATAGGCTTAAAAAATTAAAATTGGAAAAAGAGAAAAAAGAGGAAAACTCCACAGAACTGCAAAAGCCCAACATAGAGGCAGAGGTTTATGACAACAATGAAAAACGTGACTGAGGAAAAAGAACAAAAAAAGCTCAAAAACTCAATTGTATTTATTAGTGCCAATAAAATCAACAACTACAACGGGGGGGAGGGAGGAAGAAATAAAAAAGAAAAAATCCAAAAGAATCTACAGAACAGGTCAAAAAATAAGATTAATAAATTTTTTTTTGATTCACTGCTGTCAGAGTCCTTTCCTGCGCTGGGAATCACAGTCCATCTTATCTCCCTAGGATGCCTTCCAATACTGTACTTAACTCTGGACCTGCTATTGCGGCTACTCCAATTCTAATCTGGTCCTGCTCATGTGTGTTCTTGACTCCAATGTCCACAGCTATCAGAGCTAGTGCGTTTTCTTTTGTGGGAGCTCTCAATGGCCTTTTATGTATTCCCTAGACACAGAATCTGCTTAGTTGATCGTGTGGATTTAATCTGCAACTTGTACAGCTGGTGGGAAGGTTTTGGGTCCTGGTAGCTCAGATGGTAAATCGTCTGCCTGCAATGCAGGAGACCTGGGTTCGATTCCTGGGTCTGGAAGATCCCCTGGAGAAGGAAATGGCAAGCCACTTCAGCATTCTTGCCTGGAAAATCCCATGGATGGAGGAGCCTGATAGGCTACAGTTCATGGGGTCACAAAGAGTCAGACACGACTGAGAGACTTCACTTTCCTTAGCCACACTGCCCCTGGAGTTCAATTATGATTTTATTTCCACTTCTACATGTGGGTCTTCCACTGGGGTTTAGCTCCTGAGGCTTCCTTGGAGGGATTGGATTTTCCCCTGTGAGGGCCAGATGTGGAGGTGATGCAGCTGTTTGATTCACAGGGGTTCTGGCAGCATCAGGTACTCAGGGGGGATGGGGGTTAGAGTAGTAGAAAGTAAAGTGCTCTGGAAGGATATGGCAATGAGTATTGGCCAATATGTTCCAGTATTCTTGCCTGGAGAACCTCCTCTCTGACAGAGAAGCCTGGCAGGCCACAGTCTACAGGGTCTCAAAGAGTCAGACAGGACTGAAGCAACCCTGAGTGCATAATCACGAGGCTTTTTTTTTTTTTTTTTTTTTTGCCTGTGGCAGCTCTGCCCCAGTGAGAGTTTCAGAGTTGAGCATGAAGGTGGTGCAGCTGCTTGGTTTGCGGGGATCCTGGTAGCACCCAGTGTTCAGGGACACAGACTGCCTCTTCGGCAGGAGTTACAGCCCTATCAGAGTCTTTTTTAAGCCTCTTGTAGCTGGCAATCAGAAGGCCTCTTTGCTCCATAGCCCTACTGGTTCAGGCACTTAGAAGGCTTCATTGCCTGGGATCTTCTCTGGCATACCAGGCACATGGAGGGTCTCCCCCGACTGGGGTTCTACTTCTATAGATTGCACATCAGGCACTTAAAGGAGTACCCTGGATGAGGTCATTCTCTGTAGATCGGCGCATCAGTCACTGAAAAGAGCAGCCTGGGTGCGGTCCTACTTTGTAGTTAAGTGTATCAGGCATTTAACGGGCCAGCCTATCTATTGTTCAGCTGCAGATGCTGGCATGTGGAGAGAGAGAGGCTATGGTATTGGCTCCACTCCTTATGCATGACTCAGCAGTATTGCCTTGCTCCCATGGCTTGCCTGGCTTTCCTCCATAGGCATTTCCCACCATGATCTCCTCCCTCACATCCCCTCTATCTGTTTCTCCGCAGTCAACAGCAGCCCTAGTCCTGGGATTGCTCCATAATCCCTATACTCCAGCTCCAGCCACTGCCTCTTCCAGGAGACCTGCACTCCTGCCTGGCATATGTATGGCTGCAGCAAGAACTGTCTGATTCTCGTTCCATTTAGGCTGCCACAGATCAGCTGTTTCACTCTCAGCCTTAAAGGTTTCTCCTCTAACTCAGACAAGTGCCCCACTGTGGGGATCGGACCCTTGCTTCAGTTCCCCGACCCACCGAGGGCAGGTCTAGTCCTAGTAACACTCCTGTTTTTCCTCCTAGTTCCTTCATCCTATTGAGTTTTGTGTGGTTCTATATATTCTTTTCCACTGATCAGGTCCTCCTGTCCACTCTCAGCTGGTGTTCTGCATGCATTTCTGTGTCTGAAGGTGTATTCCTGATGTATCTGTGGAGAGAGATGTACTCCACGTCCACCTATTCCTCTGCCATCTTGTTCTCTCAGGAATTAATGCCTTGTATGGCCTTTTATATTGAGGTATACTCCTTTCATGCCTACTTTCTGGAGAGTTTTTGTCATACATGGGTGATGAATTTTGTCAAAGGCTTTCTCTGCATCTATTGAGATTATCATATGGTTTTATCTTATCATTTATTAATATGATGTCTCACATTGATTGATTTGCATATATTAAAGAATCCTTGCATCCCTGGGATAAAGCCCACTTGATGTGACCTTTTAATGCATTGTTGGATTCTGCCTGCTAGAATTTTTTGAGGACATTTGCATCTATGTTTCTTAGTGATATTGGCCTGTGATTTTCTTTTTCTGTGGCATCTTTGTCTGTTTTTGTTATCAAGGTGATGGTGGCCTTGTAGAATAAGTTTGGTAGTTTTCCTTCCTCTGCAATTTTCTGGAAGAGTTTCAGCTAGATAGATTGTAGCCCTGCTGTAAAATTTTGGTAGAATTTATCTGTGAAGCCATCTGGCCCTGGACTTCTGTTTGCTCAAAGATTTTTCATTGATTTTCCATGCTTGTGATTGATCTGTTCATATTTTCTATTGCTTCCTGGTTCAATTTTTGAAGGTTAGTTACACGTTTCTAAGAATTTGTCTACTTCTTCCAAGTTGTCCATTTTATTGACATATAGTTGCTAATAGTAGTCTCTTATGAGCCTTTGTATTTATATGTTGTCTGTTGTAACTTCTCTTTTTTCATTTCTAATTTTATTGACTAGAGTCTTCTCCCCTTTTTGTTTTTTTTTTTGTTGTTGTTGTTGTTGTTGATGAGTGTAGCTAATGGTTTATCACTTCTGTTTATCTTCTCAAAAAAAAAAAACACCAGCATTTAGTTTTACTGATTTTTTGCTATTTCTCTTTCATCTATTTTTCATTTATTTCTGCTCTGATCTTTATGACTTCATTTCTTCTACTATCTTTGAGGTTTTTTGTTCTTCTTTTTCTGATTGCTTTAGGTGTAAGGTTAGGTTGTATATTTGATGTCTCTCTTGTTTCCTGAGGTAGGCTTGTCTTGCTATAAACTTCCCTCTATTTACTGCATCCCATAGGTTTTGAGGTGTGGTGTTTTCATTGTCATTTGTTTCTAGGCATATTTTGATTTCCTTTTTTGATTTCTTCAGTGATCTGTTGGTTATTCAGAAACATATTATTTTTATCATTCATGTGTTTTTTATTGTTTTTTTCTGCTGTAGGCAGTATCTAATTTTACAGCTGTTTTGATCAGAAAAGATATTTGAAATTATTTAAACCAAAAAAAAAAAAAACCCACTTTACCAAGGTTTGATTTGTGGCCCAGGGTATGGTCTATCCTGGAGAAATTTCCATGTGCACTTGGAAAAAAATGAAATCTATTTTCTTTTATTGGATAAAATGCCCTGTGGATATTAATTTGGTTCAACTGGTCTGATGTATCATTTAAAGCTTGTGTTTTTCTATTAATTGTCTGTCTGAATGAACTGTTTATTGGTGTAAGTGGGGTACTAAAGTCCCCTACTATTAGTTTGATATTTTTGATTTCACCTTTAATAATTTGTAGCATTTGCCTTATGTATTGAGGTGCTCCTATGTTGGCTACATATATATATTTATAATTGTCATGTCTTCTTCTTGGATTGATCTTTATTCTAATGGTCTTTATTTTAAAATCTATTTTATCTGATTTGAGTATTGCTAATCTCACTTTCTTTTGATTTTGTTTTTCATGGATTGCAGTCTGTACTTATCCCTGGGCTTGAGGTGGGTCCCTTGTGGACAACATATTATAGGAATCTTGTTTTCTTATCCATTAAGCCAGTCTATGTCTTTTGGATGAAGCATTTTACCCATGGACATATAAGGTAATTATTGACAAGTATGATCCTGTTACCACTTACTTTATTCTTTGGGGCTTGTTTTTAAAGGTCTTTTCTGTGTTTCCTGTTTAGATAAGTTTTTTTTAGCATTTGTTGAAAAACTGGTTTTGTGGTGCTGAATTCCCTTAGCTTTTGCTTGTCTGTAAAGCTTTTGATTTTTCCTTTGAAGCTGAATGAGATCCTTGCTGGATAGAGTAATCTTGGTTGTAGGTCTTTCCCTTTCATCTCTTTAAGTGTAGCTGCCCTTTCCTTTCTGGCCTGCAGAGTTTTTGTTGAAAGATCAGCTGTTAGCCTAATGGGGACCCCCTTGTATGTTGGTTTTTTTTTTTTTCCCTTGCTGCTTTTACTATTTCCCTTGCTGCTTTTAATATTTGTTCTTTGTGTTTAATTTTTGTTAATTTGAATAATATGTGTCTTTGCATGTTTTGCCTTGTGTATATCCTGTATGGGACTCTCTGGACTGCCTAGACTTGGGTGGCTATATTTCCTTTCTCATTTTAGGGAAATTTTCAACTATAATCTCCTCAAATTTTTCTCATGCCCTTTCCTTTTGTCTTCTTCTTCTGAAACACCTATGATTCAAATGTTGGGGTGCTTAATGTTGTCCCAGAGGTCTATGAACCTAGTTGTCCCAGAGGTCTATGAACCTAGCCTCATTTTTAAAATTATTTTTCCCCTTTATTCTGCTCTTCTTCAGTTATTTCTACCATTCTATCTTCCATCTCATTTATCAATTCTTCTGCTTCATTTGTTCTATTGTTGCTTTCCTCCAAGATATTTTTAATCTCAGTTATTGCATCCATGTCTTCTTTATCCATGTCTGTAGTCTATTTATCTTCTTGATCCATGTCTATAGTCTATTCATCCATGCTTCCATTTTGTTTTGAAATTTGGGATCATCTTTATTCTCATTACTCTGAATTATTTTTTAAAGTGGACTATTTCCTTATCCTTTGTTTGGTCTTATGGGTTTTTACCATATTCCCTCATCTGCTGCATATTTCTCTGGCTTTTCATTTTGTTTACTTTACTATGTTTGGGGTCTCCACTCTGCAGTTTAGAAGGTCATATTTCCTCTTGATTGAGGAGTCTGCCCCCTGTGGATGGGGTTGAACCAGTCCCTTGTGAAGGATTCCTGGTTGGGGGGAACTATGGGTGCCTGTGTTCTGGTGGATGGAGCTGGATCTTGTCTCTCTGAAAGACAGTATCATTTCCAATAGTGTGTTTGGGGGTGTTTATGGGCTTGGTATGATTTTAGGCAGCATATCTGCTAATAGGCAGGATTATTTTCCTGTTTTGCTGAAGGATTGGCATGGTGTGTCTGGCATTGCTGGCCTTTGAGTGGGGCTTGGACTTAGTGTTGAGTTGGAGGCCTTTGGGAGGGCTCTCACCTATTAACATTCCCTGGGGTTGGCAGGTCTCTGGTGGATCACAGTCTTGGGCTTATGTCTCCCACCTCAGGGGTTCAGGCCTGACTCCCACTGTAGCACCAAGGCCTCACAAGCCACACAGCACAGAAGAAAAACTTATAAGACTCTTGGTGAAGGCAACACTCCACAGTCCAGAACACCAGCAAAACTCACGTAAAACTCTTCCAGTATTTCTACAAAGGTCTCTGGACCTCTTGTAGATAGTGTGGTATCAGCTTAGTTTTAGATCTGGACTTACTCCAGCTTGTACTTTCTCCTAAAATTCACAATTGTGCCTTATATCCAGTCTGTTCCCCACCCAGACATGACGGGATGCAGGCCAAGGTTTATTAGGGCTCATTTGCTTGCTCAGGCTGAAGATAGTGGAGGATATGGCAGCCACATCTGTGATGAACTGGGAAGAGCCTGTGGCAATAGATGTCTGTTTGGATATTGTTTTGGTCTGAGATGGAGGGAGAGCTCTCCCAGGGAAATTGGCCGCAGGTCGTGGATCCCTAGGAAGCTTCAAGCTGCTGAAGCTCCCAGCAAGGTGTGAGCAGTAACCTGTGTCTGTTCATAGCCTGGTAGTGGCTGCCACCTCTGGGGTTGGAATTGCATTCAGTTCAGTTCAGTCATTCAGTCATGTCTGACTTTTTGTGACCCCATGGACTGCAGCATGCCAGGCTTCCCTGTCCATCACCAACTCCTAGAGCCTACTCAAACTCAAGTCTATCATGTCAGTGATGCCATCCAACCACCTTCGTCCCCTTCACCTCTCGCCATCAATCTTTCCCAGTATCAGTGTCTTTTCCAATGAGTAGGTTCTTCACATCAGGTGGCCAAAATATTGGAGTTTCAGCCTCAACATCACTCCTTCCAATGAATATTCAGGACTTATTTCCTATAGGATTTTCTCTAACACCACAGTTCAAAAGCATCAGTTCCTCAGGGCTCAGCTTTCTTTCTAGTGGAATTCTCACATCCATACATGACTACTGGAAAAACCATAGCTTTGACTAGATGGACTTTTGTTGGTAAAGTAATGTCTGCATAGTACTTTTTTTTGTCGGCTGCCTCAAGCACTTTGCCCAGCCTTGACAGTGGCAGTCACATCTAATTCCACAGCTGTGTTGAAGTAGCCCTCTCAGAGTAGTCTTAAGGAAGTCACCCCCCACCCACCCTTAACATTTCCCTGCGATCTGTGCCCAGACCTTGGCACCGCTCCTCAACTCTCTGCTCTGGGTGGATACTTGCAAGCTGCTTCTTGACTGAGAAGTGATATTTGGCAGCGATTTCTGTAGTGAGTTTTCTCTCTTTTGCCTTCTGAGCCCCTACTGTTGCATTCACTCGGGGGTTCTGAATCTCTCCCCTGGTCCCTGCCCCACCCCATGATTGGGTTTCCCAGTGTGTGGAAACTTTTCCTCCTTCATGACTCCCTTTTTGGGGGCACAATCCCTGTTCTGAAATCCTTTTTCTCTTTTAATGTCTTTATCTTTTGCCTTACCTTGTTCTAAGGAAACTGGCTTCCCTTTTTGGAAGTTTGGGTACTTCTGCTGTCATTAAGAAGTTCTCTTGTAGGAATCATTCCAAATTCTGATGAAGTTTTGATGTATTTGTGGGAAGGAAGATAGTCTTCTTGTCTTACTCTTCTGCCATCTTTTTCTATCTCCCCAGTGAATAGTGTTGATGAGATCTGTCATTACTGATTTTCTGCCTATTTACTACATTTATTACTAACAGAAGAGTATGAAATCTCTAACTATCCTGTGCATTTTTTCTTTGAGTTCTATCACATTTTTCTTTATGTACTTTGATGCTCTATTATTGGATGCAAACACACTTAATATTTTCATGTCTATTTAGTAAATTAGCCCCCTTATCGTTAAGTATTGTTGTTCTTTAACTACCTCTGATTGTTTTCAAAACAACATTAACTTTCTTTTCAAATTGCAAATTTAATTCCTGTTCAATTAATAAAACTTACAGAACCAAATAATCACAAAGAAAATGTCTATATAATCTCAGTCTTACCATTTAAAAAACATTAATTAATTTATTTTTTATTGAAGGAAAATTGCTTTACAGAATTTTTCTGTTTTCTGTCAAACCTCAACATGAATCAGACATAGGTATACATATATCCCCTCCTTTTTTTTCCTTGTTGTTTATCCATTTTATTATTTTTTTATTTTTAATTAATTTACCTTAAAATATGTTATTGGTTTTGCCATACATTGACTTGAATCCACCATGAGTGTACATGTGTTCCCCATCCTGAACCCCCCTCCCACCTCCCTCCCCATCTCATCCCTCTAGGTCATCCCAGTGCACCAGCCCCGAGCACCCTGTATCATGCATCAAACCTGGACTGGCGATTCTTTTCACATATGATATTTTACATGTTTCAATGCCATTCTCCCATATCATCCTGCCCTCGCCCTCTTCCACAGTATCCAAAAGATTGTTCTATATATCTGTGTCTCTTTTGCTAGTCGCATACAGGGTTATCGTTACCTTCTTTCTAAATTCCATATATATGTGTTAGTGTACTGTATTGGTGTTTTTCTTTCTGACTTACTTCACTCTGTATAATTGGCTCCAGTTTCATCCACCTCATTAGAACTGATTCAAATGTATTGTTTTTAATGGCTGAGTAATATTCCATTGTGTATATGTGCCACAGATCTCTTATCCACTTGTCTGTTGATGGACATCTAGGTTGCTTCCATATCCTGGCTATTATAAACAGTGCTGCAATGAACATTGAAGGTACACGTGTCTCTTTCGATTCTGGTTTCCTCAGTGTGTATGCCCAGCAGTGGGATTGCTGGGTCATAAGGCAGTTTTATTTCCAGTTTTTAAGGAATCTCCACACTCTTCTCCATAGTGGTTGTACTAGTTTGCATTCCCACCAACAGTGTAAGAGGGTTCCCTTTTCTCTGCACCCTCTCCAGCACTTATTGCTTGTAGACTTTTGGGTAGCAGCCATTCTGACTGGTGTGAAGTGGTACCTCATTGTGGTTTTGATTTGCATTTCTCTGATAATGAGTGATGTTGAGCATCTTTTCATGTATTTGTTAGACATTTGTATGTCATCTTTGGAGAAATGTCTGTTTAGTTCTTTGGCCCAATTTTTGATTAGGTCTTTTATTTTTCTAGAATAAGCTGCAGGAATTAATTGTATCTGTTTGAGATTAGTTGTTTGTCCATTGCTTCACTTGCTATTATTTTCTCCCATTTTGAAGGCTGTCTTTTCTCTTTGCTTACAGTTTCCTTAGTTGTGCAGAAGCTTTTAATTTTAATTAGGTCCCATTTGTTTATTTTTGCTTTTATTTCCAATATTATGGGAGGTAGGTCATAAAGGATCCTGCTGTGGTTTATGTCAGAGAGGATGTCACCTATGTTTTCCTCTAGGAGTTTAATAGTTTCTGGTCTTATGTTTAGATATTTAATCCATTTTGAGTTTATTTTTGTGTATGGTGTTAGAAAGTGTTCTAGTTTCAATTCTTTTACAAGTGGTTGACCAGTTTTCCAAGCACCACTTGTTAAAGAGATTGTCTTTACTCCACTGTATATTCTTGCCTCCTTTGTCAAAGATAAGGTGTCCATAGGTGCGTGGATTTATCTCTGGGCTTTCTGTTTTGTTCCGTTGATCTATATTTCTGTCTTTGTGCCAGTACCATACTGTCTTGATGACTGTGGCTTTGTAGTAGAGAGTGAAGTCAGGCAGGTTGATTCCTCCAGTTCCATTCTTCTTTCTCAAGATTGCTTTGGCTATTTGAGGTTTTTTGTATTTCCATACAACTTGTGAAATTATGTGTTCTAGCTCTGTGAAAAATACCGTGTGTAGCTTGATAATGATTGCATTGAATCTATCGATTGCTTTGGGTAGTATACTCATTTTCACTATAATGATTCCTCCTATCCATTAACATGGTATATTTATCCATCTACTAGTGTCCTCTTTGAATTCTTTCAACACTGTTTTAAAGTTTTCTATATATAGGTCTTTTGTTTCTTTACATAGATATATTCCTAAGTATTTTATTCTTTTCATTGCAATGGTGAATGGAATTGTTTCTTTCTCTTTCTATTTTCTCATTATTAGTGTATAGGAATGCAAGGGATTTCTGTGTGTTGATTTTATATCCTGCAACTTTACTATATTCGTTGATTAGCTCTAGTAATTTTCTGGTGGAGTCTTTAGGGTTTTCTATGTAGAGGATCATCTCATCTGCAAAGACTGAGAGTTTGTAATTCTTCTTTTCCAATTTGGATTCCTTTTATTTATTTTCCTTCTCTGATTGCTGTTCCCAAAACTTCCAAAACTATGTTGAATAAAAGTGGTGAGTCTGGGCACCCTTGTCTTGTTCCTGATTTTAGGGGAAATTTTTCAATTTTTCACCATCGAGGATAATGTTTGCTGTGGGTTTGTCATATATAGCTTTTATTATGTTGAGGTATGTTCCTTCTATTCCTGCTTTCTGGAGGGTTTTTATCATAAACGGATGTTGAATTTTATCAAAGGCTTTCTCTGAATCTATTGAGATAACCATATGGTTTTTAGTTTTCTATTTGTTAATGTGGTGTATTATATTGATTGATTTGCAGATATTGAAGAATCCTTGCATCCCTGGGATAAAGCCCACTTGGTCATGGTGTATGATCTTTTTAATGTGTTGTTGGATTCCGATTACTAGAATTTTGTTAAGGATTTTTGCATCTATGTTCATCAGTGATATTGGCCTGCAGTTTTGTTTTGTTTTTGTGTGGCATCTTTGTCAGATTTTAGTATTAGGGAAATGGTGGCTTCATATAATGAGTTTGAAAGTGTACTTTCCTCTGCAATTTTCTGAAAGAGTTTGAGTAGGATAGGTGTTAGCTCTTCTCTAAATTTTTGGTAGAATTCAGCTGTGAAGCCGTCTGGTTCTGGGCTTTTGTTTGTTGGAAGATTTCTGATTACAGTTTCAATTTCCATGCTTGTGATGGGTCTGTTAAGATTTTCTATTTCTTCCTGGTTCAATTTTGTAAAGTTATGCTTTTCTAAGAATTTGTCCATTTCTTCCAATTTGTCCATTTTATTTGCCTATAGTTGCTGATAACAGTCTCTTATGATCCTTTGTATTTCTGTGTTGTCTTTGGTGATCTCTCCATTTTCATTTCTAATTTTGTTGATTTTATTTTTCTCCCTTTGTTTCTCGATGAGTCTGGCTACTGGTTTGTCAATTTTATTTATCTACTCAAAGAACCAGCTTTTGGTTTTGGTGATTTTTGCTATGGTCTTTTTTGTTTCTTTTGCCTTGATTTGTACCCTAATTTTTAAGATTTCTTTCCTTCTACTAACCCTGGCGTTCTTCATTTCTTCCTTTTCTAGTTGCTTTAGCTGTAAAGTTAGGTTATTTAGTTGACTTTTTTCTTATTTCTTGAGGTATGCCTGTATTGCTATGAACCTTCCCCTTAGTACTGCTTTCATGGTGTCCCATAGATTTTGGGTTGTTGTGTTTTCATTTTCATTTGTTTCTATGCATGTTTTTATTTCTTTTTTGATTTCTTCTGTGATTTGTGGGTTATTCAGCAGCATGTTGCTTAGCTTCCATATGTTGGAAATTTTAATAGTTCTTGTCCTTTAATTGAGATCTAATCTTAACTGTATTGTGGTCAGAAAAGATGCTTGGAATAACTTCAACATCTTTGAATTTACCAAGGCTAGATTAATGGCCCAGGATGTGATCTATCCTGCAGATGGTTCCATGTGCACTTGAGAAAAGGTGAAATTCATTGTTTTGGGGTGAAATGTCCTATAGATATCAATTAGGTCTAACAGGCCTATTGTATCATTTAAAGTCTGTGTTTCCTTGTTAATTTTCTGTTTAGTTGATTTATCCATAGGTGTGAGTAGGTTATTAAAGTCTCCCACTATTATTATGTTATTGTTAATTTCCCCTTTCATGCTTGTTAGCGTTTGTCTTACATATTGTGGTTCTCCTATGTTAGGTGCATATATGTTTATGATTGTTATATCTTTATGATTGATCCTTTGATCATTATGTAGTGTCCATCTTTGTCTCTTTTCACAGCCTTTGTTTTAAAGTCTATTTTATCTGATTTGAGTATTGCTCCTCCTGCTTTCTTTTGTTCTCTATTTGCATGGAATATCTTTTTCCAACCCTTCACTTTCAGGCTGTATGTGTCCCTTGTTTTGAGGTGGGTCTCTTGTAGACAACATATCGTTTTGTATCCATTCAGCCAGTCTTTGTCTTTTGGTTGGGGCATTCAACTCATTTACATTTAAGGTAATTATTGATAAATATGATCCCATTGCCCTTTACTTTATTGTTTGGGGTTCGAGTTTATACACCCTTTCTTTGTTTCCTGTCTAAAGAAGATCCTTTAGCATTTGTTGGTGAGCTGGTTTAGTCATGCTGAATTTGCTCAGCCATTGCTTGTCTGTAAAGCTTTTGATTTTTCCTTCATCTTTGAATGAGATCCTTGCTGCTTACAGTAATTTGGGCTGTAGGTTATTTTCTTTCATCACTTTACGTATGTCCTGCCATTCTCTCCTGGCCTGAAAACTTTGTATGGAAAGATCAGCTGTTATCCTTATGGGAATCCCCTTGTGTGTTATTTGTTGTTTTTTCCTTGCTGCTTTTAATATTTGTTCTTTGTTTTTGGTCTTCGTTCAGTGGATTAATATGTGTCTTTGGGTGCTTCACCTTGGGTTTATCCTGTTTGGCATGCTCTGGGTTTTCAACTATTATCTCCTCAAGCATTTTCTCATGGTCTTTCTTTTTGTCTTCTTCTTCTGGGACTCCTATGATTGGAATGTTGGGTCATTTAACATTGTCCCAGAGGTCTCTGAGGTTGTCCTCATTTCTTTTAATTCCTTTTTCTTTTTTCTTCTCTGTTTCATTTATTTCTAACATTCTATCTTCTCACTCACTTATCCTATCTTCTGCCTCCATTATTGTATTGTTGGTTCCCTCCAGAGTGGTTTTGATCTCATTAATTGCATTATTCATTATATATTGAGTCTATTTTATTTCTTCCAGGTCCTTGTTAAACCTTTCTTGCATCTTCTCGATCCTTGTCCCAGGCTATTTATCTGTAACTCCATTTTCTTTTCAAGATTTTGGATCATTTTCACTATCATTATTTGGAATTCTTTATCAGGTAGATTTCCTATCTACTCCTCTTTGGTTTGGTTTGGTGGGCATTTATCCTGTTCCTTTACCTGCTGGGTATTCCTCTGTCTTTTCATCTTGTTTATATTGCTGTGTTTGGGGTGGACTTTCAGTATTCTGGCAAGTGTGGAGTTCTCTTGATTGTGGAATTTCCTCACTGGGGGTGGGGTTGTATGGGTGGCTTGTGAAGGTTTCCTGGTTAGGGAAGCTTGTGCCGGTGTTCTAGTGGGTGGAGCTGGATTACTTCTCTCTGAAGTGCAATGAAGTGTCCAGTAATGAGTTATGAGATGTCAATGTGTTTGGAAGCAGAGACATTACATTGCCGACTAAGGTCCATCTAGTCAAGCCTATGGTTTTTCCTGTGGTCATGTATGGATGTGAGAGTTGGACTGTGAAGAAGGCTGAGTGCTGAAGAATTGATGCTTTTGAACTGTGGTGTCGGAGAAGACTCTTGAGAGTCCCTTGGACTGCAAGGAGATCAACCCTGGGATTTCTTTGGAAGGATTGATGCTAAAGCTGAAACTCCAGCACTTTGGCCACCTCATGCGAAGAGTTGACTCATTGGAAAAGACTCTGATGCTGGGAGGGATTGGGGGCAGGAGGAGAAGGGGACGACCGAGGATGAGATGGCTGCATGGCATCACTGACTCGATGGACGTGAGTCTGAGTGAACTCTGGGAGTTGGTGGTGGACAGGGAGGCCTGATGTGCTGCGATTCATTGGGTCTCAAAGAGTCAGACACGACTGAGCGACTGAACTGAACTGAACAGGATGCATGGGGCTGGTGCACTGGGATGACCCAGAGAGATGGTATGGGAAGGGAGGTGGGAGGGGGCTTCAGGATTGGGAACTCATGTACACCCGTGGTGGATTCATGTTGATGTATGGCAAAACCAATACAGTATTGTAAAGTAAAATAAAAAATAAAAACTGATTTTAAAAAAAAGGAATACAATCACTTCATTTGCGAAAGGTTTTACTTTTCTTTTCAAAGCCTCTCCATTCCGGTTCAGCTAGTTCAGTCCATCAATTTGCAATCACTTGGGAATATTCCATCACCAGGGTTTATCCCATTATGTTGATCAATGTAAAACTTACCATTTTTAAAGGAGACTTGGGACAGTGAACAACCTGATGTATGATTTGATTTGGCCAAAGACAATCCCCAAACCCACTCCTTACTAGAACAAAAAAATGGGACTTACCTAAAATGGCCACACGGCCCATGCCCAGGGCATGACTATGATTTGTCACAAGAAGAGAAAGTGAGATCTTGAGCAAGGTCATTTCTCAAGAGGCCAGCCATTAGTGGGATACCTGGGTGCTTCCTAAAGCACCTGAATGGTTCAGGGAAAGATAAGAACCCTGGGCCAAGACATTCAGAGCAAGCCAAGGACCTTGCAAGACTGTTACAAGTACCCTCCAATAAAGTTGGCCTTCCCTAAAATCTTACCCTATTATACCTTGTCCATGTCTGTCCATGGTAAAATTCCCAAGAAAACATTGCAGGGAGGGACCAAAGGAACAGAGTAAGGAGAGGGAGTGGGGGTGGGGAGCTAAGATGTTGCAGGCTGCTCTCTGAGTAAGAATTCAACAAACAGCCCAGTGTGGACAGAGTGATGGGAGATTGTATAAGAGATATAAAAAATAAACTCCCAAACTACTGTGGTCATTCAGAAATGTTTGCAACTTTTCACAAGGGCTGTGGCATTACTCCCAGTTCCCTGGCCAAATATTTATTAAAGTAACCAAGGACTGAGCACATGAGGCTGCCTCACATCAGCGCAGCATCCTACTTTCCTTGTGGCTCTAAACTGAGAGGTACTGTCAAAAAAAAAAAATTCTTCCACACTCAAAATAGCTACGTTACACAGGAGAGTTGGAATGTGTTCTTAGAGTGGGTATGTTTGTTTGAGTTCAGTGTATGCAGAAAAGACAAGCCTCCACAGCCATTCATTCACATGCTTCCCTTCTCTGTGACAGGTATGCAGATAGTGGAACTCTTGGACTAAGTCTCTGAATGGTAATGTACATTTATAAAGATTATTTTCCTAACTATTTTGAGGTATTTTATAAATAATGTGCATGTGTCTGCTGAACATATATATATTTAGTAAAATTTTGCTTGTTTTCTCCTGAGACTAATCTTGTGTGTTTACTTATGTGGTATGATTTCTGAGATGTCAGAAAGCTCCCCCCACCTCTTACCCCAGCCACCCAAAAATATATCTTGGGTTGGCCCACACATAACTTAAAATCCCCACATTGTTCAAACATTTGATTTAGTCATTGAAAGCAGCTGTTAAAATCCAAGTGTTACATTGGGAAATTAAAGTAGACATTAGAAATGAAAGACTATATAAAACAGGAAAGAATATGGGGAAGTTGCTTCTATCATAATGCTCAGTTTCAAAATAAGAATGCAAAATAAATACACAGTCTTGATCAGATGCTGCCTTAAGATGTCATGAGGTCAGGGCTAGCATATACGACCCAGCTCATAAATATAAGTCTATAGTAAAAGAAATCCAGCACCGTCGGGCAACTTTTGTTATTATTTATTTCAAATGAGTGCTTTCCACAGTTTCTGACCCTCAGATCACACTCTCTTCACAGTGTATCTAATATCTCCCTTTGCTGAGCTCCGGAGGCTCACAGTGACCTCTTGTTAATCAATTTTGTTGGGACACAGATCCCCATTTCCTTGAAAACTCATGGAGCCTGATATCTGCCTGTGAGGAGCTTTTAGAAAGATCTCACAAGCACTCACCTACTCTCTCAGCAGCAAACTGCCAAACCAACCTCATTTCCTTAAAAGATGATGGAGGACTTAGCAGCTTCCTATATTGCTCTGAAATCAGAGAATGAAATTCTGCAGGCACAAGTGCAGTGGCTGATGGAGGAAAATACTGCCTTGCAGTCCCTCATTCCAGAACTCCAGAAGCCCCAAGCAGCCAAGGAGGATGAACCACTCCAGGAGACCCAGAGACCCCCAGAGCCCCCTGGATTTTCTAGCAGTCTTGGAATCCCAAGAGCCCCCAGATGTTGAGGAGTCCCAGAAGCCCAGAGAGTCTCAGGACCTCCAAGCCTGGGAGACCTCAGCAGTTCAGGAGCCCCAAAAGTCCTTGGAGTTCCTAGCAGCTCCAGGGTCCCTGGAGCCCCCAGCAACCCAAGATCCCCAAGTACCTCCAATAATCTACAAACTTTCAGGAGCCTGGAGATCCCAAAAGCCCTCGGAGGCCAAGGAGCCTCAGAAGCTCCCAATGGCCCAGGAGGACCATAAACCCTCAGAATTCAAGGAAGCTCAGAAGTCCGCAGATACCCAGAATGCCCCAGCAGGCCAGGAGCCCCAGAAATTAGAGCCCCAGCACTCCCCAAATGCCCAGGAGCTACAGGAGGCACCAAAATGCCAAGATACCTCTAGACACCTGGAATTCTTTGAGTTTCCTGCTCCCCAGGAGCTCCAGAATCCTAAAGATGCCCAGGAATTCCTAGGACTCATAACATCCAAGGAGTCCCTGGACAGTCTAACAGCTACTGGAACAACAACAACTTCAGAGTTTCCACAGTCTTCCAATGAGTTAGATGCTGAAGCTTTCCTCCTAGAATATTCTGTAGCCTTCAGTAGGGATATCCAGAAAATTCCTGAGTTTCTGTTTCAATTGAAGAGTTCCATGAGAGTCAGAGGGTGCCTGTATCCCACCAAAACAGCTCTGGTAAGCTTTGTTGGCAACTATTTCTTAGGTAAAGAAGAAAAGTGGTTCCAGCCATTAGTAGATATCCAAAGCCCCCTGCTGGAGCAATTTGAAAGTTCCATGCAAGTGCTTCAGGATACTTTTGACAATCCAGAAAACATGGAAGATACCAACCACCACATCCATAAGCTCTCCCAACGAAAGGACCATGTCCACCAGTATGCAACCCACTTCCACCTCATTATTCAAGAACAAAAATGGGTGAAAGCACTCTCTGCATCCAATTTCAGGAAGGGCTTGCCAGTTCTATCTGAAGTGAACTGTCTCACACAAGCCCAGCTACCAATCTGTCTGATCTGATCACCCAATACATCTCCATAGAAGAGAAGCTAACTGGTAAACCTGATCCAAGTCCACAAGATGCAAGTCCCTCTGAGGAGAGAGCTGGCCTCAAGAGTTTACCAACTGAAAAGCAGCCAGTGCAGGCTTCAAGCTGTCACCAACACCTCAATGAAGCTGAATGAGCCTGTTGCTATGAAGGCCACTTATGCCTCTACTGTGGATATTCTGGTCATTTCACCAGAGATTTCCCTGTCAAGCCTCATCATGCTCAGCAGGTGGGAAACATCGAGGTCCTGCAGCAAGGGGGAACCCAGGCAGGCCAATCTACAAATATGCATCCCCCTCACTTCCAATATCCATATTTCGTACACCATAGTTTACTGTTGAAATCCGACTGGGAAGACGACAGCTCTTTGAGCAAGCTACAGTGGATTCAGGCTCCTACAGAAACAGCACTGACCACTCTGTGGTTCTTCAAGAGAAACTGCCCATCACAGTAACATCTTTCCTCTGATGATGGAAACTGTAAATGGCCATACATTGATTAATGGACCCATAACCAAGGAAACACCACCTGTTGAATTTAAAATTGGAAACCATGTTGAAGAGCTCCAGTTTGACATTATTCATGCACTAAGGTACCCTCTGATTCTTGGAATCCACTGGCTTGAAACACATGAGTGGAGTACCCACACTATATCTTTTCCATCCCGTTATTGTCACTACAATTGCTTCAGGCACAGGTGGAATAGAAGACATAATGATGAAATAACTGCTGGGTAGATTCTTTGTCTTAGTGACTACTCCAAGAAACCTATCTTCTGTAAACTCAGCTGTCATCAGCATTTGCCGCTCCCAGAATCTTCCATTGAATCTCTGGCAGTGAACTAAGGCTACCTGTACAACAACCCTGCCTCTTGGATTGTGAACTGAACCTGATAACTTTGAGTTGCATTTTTTTTTTCACCAATCCTTCATGCCCCCTTCTTTGAACCCTGCATTAATGTGGGGCTGTTTTAATTACAATTTATTCTAACAATATGCATGGGAATAGATAATAGAAACTAACACCTAAAAATGTAGTTGTTATATTGACTTGATTTTTTCCTTGTCAAGATTTTCTTTATCACAACAATTGCAGCATCTTTTCAATAAAGAAAATAAATTTGCAAGTGATTTTAAAAAAACTATAAACAGGTGCAAATTCTGCTAGTGTTTTAATTATTTCTTGATTTAGCTGAGTGAATGGACACAAGTAAATTAGGAGGGGGAGAGGGAAGGATGAAGGGAGGGAGGGAATTGAAGTCTCAAAGCTTGAATATTCCAGTAGTAACATGTCAGTGAATGATGGAGTACAGGAAGATGGAGAAAGCAGGGGACTGGTTGGAGTGGAGGTAGACTGGATAAGAAATGGAGGAATTGGAGAGAGAATAGAGGGAAAGTTTAGAAGAGAGTTTGGGGAAAATTAGAAGGAGGTTGAAAAGGATTCAGAGGAGAGTTAGGAGCTGCTGAGAGCAGGGGTGAGAGGAAGGGTAAATTCCTACAAAATTAAAGGCATGCTGACAGAGACATTGAGCAGCTTTGAAAGCACACTTCTTGGACTTCATAAATTAATCAAACAAAGAAAGGCCCTGGAGAAGATAATGAGATCCCTCAGTAACCAAGCTTTCCTGGTAAAGTGACAAGATCTTATTCCTTGCAGCAGGGAGATTTGCCCTAAAGTTTACACCTATTAATGTGTTCTTGTTGGTGCACAGGAGCAGAGTGGAAGGAATCAACTTTGAACACTTGCAAATCATTAGTAGCCAACTATATCTGCTCTGCTAGACAGGCTGCTTGCATGACACACAGAGTCAAGTCAAGGAAAGGAACTTGTGTTCTTATGGACCTGAGAGGGGCTAATGTCCCAACTTAAATCACACAAACAGATGAACTACAGGGTTGGGAGTGTGGGTAGAGGGGGTTGAATCTCCAGGTCTCCAGGGATTTCCAGAAATATGATGAGTACACTTCCTCTGTAATTTGAACACTCCTTTGTGAGTCTTTCTGAGGCCATTTGAAGGAGATTTTGCTTCTTACTTAGACAAGTAAACAAATATATGATCATAACCCTAGAAGGAATGATGCTGAAGATGAAACTCCAGTACTTTGGCCACCTCGTGCGAAGAGTTGACTCATTGGAAAAGACTCTGATGCTCGGAGGGATTGAGGGCAGGAGGAAAAGGGGATGACAGAGGATGAGATGGCTTGATGGCATCACTGACTCGGTGGACGTGAGTGTGAGTGAACTCTGGGAGTTGGTGATGGACAGGGAGGCCTGGCGTGCTGCGATTCATGGGGTCGCAAAGAGTCGGACACGACTGAGCGACTGAAATGAACTGAACTGAACCCTAGAACGAGATAGGTGAGGAATTTACCATTCATTGAGCCTGTAATATCTTCCAGCTACAATGTCTGGCATGTTATACACATTAATTATTTCCTTATTTCTAGAACAACCCAGTGAAGTAGGTATGTTTGCTCCTGTTTCATCAATGAGCTAACAGTGCTCCAGTAAAGCTATTCACTCATCCAAAGTCACAAAGCTAGTAAGTGGGTAGAGGCCTCTTTGGCTTTTGAAGCCTGTGCCCTTTCCTCTATCACATGTGAATATCCATAATGCAGTGGTGAGAAACAAACAAGATTGTGGCAGCAGAGACCTAAATTAAATAATCCTAAAAAGTAGAGGAAAACTCAGAAGATAAATTGTAGAGACTATTTCATAGTAGTTCTGTTTCCCCAGTTCCCTTGATCTCACCCCAAATTCCTCATCATCACAAATTTCCCTTTTGTATCACTTGGAGAACTTCCTTTTTCAACTAATGGTACTTTTTCATGGACATTGGACCCTCATGAACAGTTATTTACCTGTAGGACCTGTGCACTATATAGCAGTGTGTGTACCACCCCTTAGATTGTCTGAATAGCCATTTCCATAACCAATCCAAATCCTCTGAAACCTTAAATTCTACCTCTTATAGTCCTCACTGGCCTCTGCTTCCTTCCCTGAATAGTTTAACACATTTAATCATCATATACCATCTTGAGGTATATGGATACATTTTTTAGGTGTATCTCCTATAACCCCCAACCTACCACTCTAACACACACAGATAGTCTGGGTAACAGATATGAAACCTTCTACATGCCTACATTTGATAGCATAGCCTAATACAGTGCCCTGCACAGAGAAGTTCTCCAAAGTGATTGATTCAATGACATTGAATTACCACTAACCAGAGAGGAGTGCTCATTTATATATCATGGGCTCTTCTTATTTTTTTTTCTCACTCAATTGCTTATCTCTACCACCAAAATCAAGCACTATCAATCAATGTAGAATTCAAGACAAAAATGCTTAAAACCACTATAAAGGAAAAACACTATTTGCCAAAATATCTGAGGCTATCAGGACTGAGAGGATACATGGGACATAGGAATTGCAATGTTAAAACTAGAAACAGTTCCAGGAAAACTGAGATGGTTTGTCAACTGACTTGGGCTCTACATTTTTCTATCTGGCTTTAGAGGTTTATTTGACTACAGTACAATTCTTTGTTTCAGGAAAAAGATCCATTATCTAATCATAGAATCACAGAATTTGTGAGTTCCATGGAAAAGAAATGCAAAAAGGCAAAATGGCTGTCTGGGGAGGCCTTACAAATAGCTGTGAAAAGAAGAGAAGTGAAAAGCAAAGGAGAATAGGAAAGATATAAGCATCGGAACTCAGAGTTCCAAAGAATAGCAAGAAGAGATAAGAAAGCCTTCCTCAAGGATCAATGCAAAGAAATAGAGGAAAAGAACAGAATGGGAAAGACTAGAGACTCTTCAAGAAAATTAGAGATACCAAGGGAACATTTCATGCAAAGATGGGCTCGATAAAGGACAGAAATGGCATGGACCTAAAAGAAGCAGAAGATATTAAGAATATGTGGAAAGAATACACAGAAGAACTGTAGAAAAAAGATCTTCATGACCCAGATAATCACGATGGTGTGATCACTCATCTAGAGCCAGACATCCTGGAACGTGAAGTCAAGTGGGCCTTAGAAAGCATCACTATGAACAAAGCTAGTGGAGGTGATGGCATTCCAACTGAGCTATTTCAAATCCTGAAAGATGATGCTGTGAAAGTGCTGCACTCAATATGCCAGCAAATTTGGAAAACCCACCAGTGGGCACAGGACTGGAAAAGGTCAGTTTTCATTCCAATCCCAAAGAACGGCAATACCAAAGAATGCTCAAACTACCGCACAATTGCACTCATCTCACACGCTAGTAAAGTAATCCTCAAAATTTTCCAAGTGAGACTTCAACAGTACGTGAACCAAGAACTTCCAGATATTCAGGCTGGATTTAGAAAAGGCAGAGGAACCAGAGATCAAATTGCCAACATCCACTGAATCATAGAAAAAGCCAGAGAGTTCCAGAAAAACATCTATTTCTGCTTTATTGACTATGCCAAAGCCTTTGACTGTTTGTATCACAGCAAACTGTGGAAAATTTGGAAAGAGATGGGAATAGCAGACCACCTCACCTGCCTCTTGAGAAATCTGTATGCAGTCAGGAAGCACCAGTTAGAACTGGACATGGAACAACAGACTGGTTTCAAATAGGAAAAGGAGTACGTCAAGGCTGTATATTGTCATCCTGCTTATTTAACTTCTATGCAGAGTACATCATGAGAAATGCTGGACTGGAAGAAACACAAGCTGGAATCAAGATTGCCGGGAGAAATATGAATGACCTCAGATATGCAGATGACATCACCCTTATGGAAGAAAGTGAAGAGAAACTAAAAAGCCTCTTGATGAAAGTGAAAGAGGAGAGTGAAAAAGTTGGCTTAAAGTTCAACATTCAGAAAGCGAAGATCATGGCATCTGGTCCCATCACTTCATGGCAAATAGATGGGGAAACAGTGTCAGACTTTATTTTTTTGGGCTCCAAAATCACTGCAGATGGTGACTGCAGCCATGAAATTAAAAGATGGTTGCTACTTGGAAGGAAAGCTATGATCAACCTAGATAGTATATTCAAAAGCAGAGGCATTACGTTGCCAACTAAGGTCCGTCTAGTCAAGGCTATGGTTTTTCCGGTAGTCATGTATGGATGTGAGAGTTGGACTGTGAAGAAGGCTGAGCACAGAAGAATTGATGCTTTTGAACTGTGGTTTTGGAGAAGACTCTTGAGAGTCCCTTGGACTGCAAGGAGATCCAACCAGTCCATTCTGAAGGAGATCAGCCCTGGGATTTCTTTGGAAAGAATGATGCTAAAGCTGAAACTCCAGTCCTTTGGCCACCTCATGCAAAGAGTTGACTCATTGGAAAAAACTTTGATGCTAGGAGGGTTGGGGGCAGGAGGAGAAGGGGACGACAGAGGATGAGATGGCTGGATGGCATCACTGACTCAATGGACGTGAATCTGAGTGAACTCCTGGAGTTGGTGATGGTCAGGGAGGCCTGGTGTGCTGCGATTCATGGGGTCACAAAGAGTAGGACACGACTGAGCGACTGAACTGAACTGAAAAGACTCAAAAAGTCTATTTCCTATATTTTACAAATGAAAGCATTGATGAGGTTCAGAGAAAGGAAACATACTTAATCGAGATACCTTACTGCTATCTGGATCTCCTGACTCCATATCTAGTGTTCTTTTCACCAGAAACCACAGTTCTAACCCAGTAGTTAAAACTCAAATATATGGCCAGGACTGAGCTAGGTACTGTGGACAGTGTCTATAAAGTATAACATAAGAGGTTTACAATGTGATGAAGGAGAAAATAAATAGCAAGCATTAGACATGGCTTCCCATGTGGCTCAGTGGGTAAAGAAGCTGCCTGCCATGTAGGAGATGACAGAGATATGGGTTCAATTACTGAGTTGGGAAGATCCCCTGGAGAATGGCATGGCAACCAACTCCAGTATTTTTGCCTGGAAAATCCCATGGACAGAAGAGCCTGGCAGGTTACAGTCCATAGGTTGCAAAGAGGCGGACATGACTGAAGCAACTGAGCACACAGCACACAGACAGCAAGCATAAAATCAAATATGTAGTAACAAATACACCAAATACACCAAACTGAAACATCGTCTAAGCTGATAAAGGTAACAATAATATCTACCATTTAATGAGCACTTGGGTTGTACCAGACTTTTGGACCAGGTGATTTAGGTATTTGCAACTGTCTACATGGCAGATTTTATTATGCAAATCAAATGTATTGCTCTAGTTCTTAAAGTACCTGTATATTTCAAAAGCTATGGCAAACCAATACAATATTGTAACTAGCCTCCAATTAAAATAAATAAATTAAATAATAAAAATTCTTCTTCATTAAAGAAAAAAAGCTACGTTTTTAAAAGATTGTTTAAGGATAAATTATTTTAAACTATATTAATATAATATTCAGCTTATTACTAGATATCAAATATTAAATACCAAAGGCAATATATGAGTCAGAACACTAGTACCCAGGAGATTAAGAATAAATTCTTAATTTTATCACTTACTAGCTATACAACCCATATTGTTTATGAAATGGGGAACATAATACTTCTTTTACCTAACCAACCAAGTTAGAAAAAGCACAGAATGAAATATCTTGTGTTTAAAAAGCATTATGCTTGTAGACTTTTGGATCGCAGCTGGAGAGGGTGTGGAGAAAAGGGAACCCTCTTACACTGTTGGTGGGAATGCAAACTAGTACAGCTACTATGGAGAACAGTGTGGAGATTCCTTAAAAAGCTGGAAATAGCACTGCCTTATGACCCAGCGATTCCACTGCTGGGCATACACACCAAGGAAACCAGAATTGAAAGAGACACATGTACCCCAATGTTCATCTCAGCACTGTTTATAATAGCCAGGACATGGAAGCAACCTAGATGTCCATCAGCAGATGAATGGATAAGAGATCTGTGGCACATATACACAATGGAGTATTACTCAGCCATTGTTAAGAATACATTTGAATCAGTTCTAATGAGGTGGATGAAACTGGAGCTTATTATACAGAGTGAAGTAAGCCAGAAAGAAAAACACCAATACAGTATACTAATGTGTATATATGGAATTTAGAAAGATGGTAATGATAACCCTGTATGTGAGACATCAAAAGAGACACAGATGTATAGAACAGTCTTTTGGACGCAGAGGGAGAGGGATAGGGTGGCATGATTTGGGAGAATGGCATTGAAACATGTATAATATCATATATGAAATGAATAGCCAGTCCAGGTTCGATGCATGATACTGGATGCTTGGGGCTGGTGCACTGAGATGACCCAGAGGGATGGTACAGGGAGGAAAGAGGGAGGGGGGTTCAGGATGGGGAACTCTTGTATACCTGTGGTGGATTCATGTTGATGTATGGTAAAACCAATACAATATTGTAAAGTAATTAACCTCCAGTTAAAATAAATAATAATAATATATTTTTAAAAATAAAAAGCATTATGAGATAAACAGTAAGGTCTAACTGTATATCACAAGGAATTATATTCAGTATTCTATAATGAATAGAAAAGAATATGAAAAAATATATATATATATGTGAATCACTTTTCTGTAAAACAGAAACTAATGCAACATTGTAAATCAACTATTTTTCAATTAAAACTTTAATTAAAAATTTTAAAAAGCATTAGAAATTTGAAAATACTGCATAAATGAATGGTATTATAGTAACTTATGTTTGTAATAATGACCCCAAAGCCTTTCATTGTATGAAAACACAGGTCTAATTTAATTTCAATTTTACATACCTCTAGTAAATATTTTCTACATGCTGGGCACTCTATATTGTTGATCAAAGCAAGATTCAGTTATGTTTAATATAAATATTGCATTAAGTAATTTTTGTTATTATTGTAAAGTATTTGAAATAGGAATAATAATTCTTGTCATATGTACCAGCACTCTATTTACCAGAATATTATATTATTTAAAATGCCACTTTCTTCCCAGGGCATATCAATTAAATTATAATATAATTGGTCTGAGCTTTTTTCTTCATCTACTTAGCTTAACCTAGAGAAAACAAGCCAGAACAAGCTTAATATTTATGCCCACACCAAAAGAAAATTAAATTAAAACTCATGTGACTGCTCTCACTTCTATTTCCAATTTATATGATTTTTAAGTAAAAAATAATTGAAAGTTAAAAGGTCAAACTAGCAGCCTCTGAGTTAGTCATAATGTCTGTAGGAAACAATTGACATCATCATTTAATATGACTAACAAGACTCTCATTTCACTTATTATCTGCTTCACAGTGATTCTAATATGTGAGAAAGTTTGATGAAGTGTTTTTAATTTGGAGAATGTGGGATGTGTTCTAACTAGGTTAGTCGGAGAGGGGAGAAGTAACACATGCCAACGGTAGTCAAGTACGAAGTGTCTTACTTGGCTCAAATGGGAGGACCATTATACCTTCTGATACAGATAAAAATGGGATATGGGACAGAAAAATGGGATATGGGACAGAAACACAGGATAGTCATATGTGTACAGGATATCTGGTAACATAGAATTCACATGAGAAAAAGAAAGCATGACATTTTACAACCACACAGAACAGAATGTCTCAAACTCTACAGCTGAGCTCACTGTTTTTCTTAGCCTTTTCATATTGCTTTTTTCCTGTCAGTTATACCACAGATACCACATAATAGACAACAAGTGAACCAGCTGCACTAGAGAAACTCTTCTGATTATTGGAAGAAAATGAGGTTGAAAGCCAATATCATTAAAGGCATTAAAAAGGTGAATACTTAAGGGAATTTCCATATTTCAGCTTCTACTTTTACAACACTGCCTTCCGTTGTAAAATTGAACATGTATTTGAAACAATGAGGGAGAGATCAATTAAGCACAAGGCAAAATAAAATAACACTTAAGAATTAACAATATTTAGTGGGAAATGTTATTATGCTCCAAAAGTTTTGAAATAATTAAGCTAAAATAAAATGTAGAAAACAAGAAGCCTGACATGGAAAGCACCAGAAATTGGTGGTTTCAGCCACCTTCTATTACTCTCTGTCTTCTCTCCAGGTCTCCTCTCTTTCTGGACTTTTTTCTTTCTGCTAACCTGTTGGAAACCTAAATAACCAAATACTCACACATAATTAATCATTAGTAGCTTACAATAATAAGCCTTTTTCCTCACTGCTTTTCCATATGGAGAAGAAAGGCAGATCAGAAATAGTCTTCACACTAATGTAATAACTTTGTGAAAGCCTTTTTTAAAAAATAAATATATTGTTTTATATATGGAGAATACATAGACAAGGGCTAAGAAACTTTAATTTGCATATATGATGATGTTCAGTGAGGAGCAAGGAGTAGTCAGTATATCTAAATATCAGATTTAATTTATAACTTGCCCTGTGGCACTGGGTAAGTTAATTAGCTTCTCTTTTGAGGCTCAGTTGCTTCATAGGAAAAATTATGATGATGTTATCTTTGCAGCCTTACTTAGTAAAATATTGCAAGAGGAATTCAGTTATTCAATAAACTCTATGATTAAATTCTACTATGTATCAGATATTGAATTAGAATGAAATGAGATAATAAATATCAAGACTGTAAGCCCAGATATAAGTTAAGAGTGTTACCATTGCTCTAAAACCTGCCTAACTCCAAAGGGATACAGTTTTGCACAAAGAAAAAATTAAAAGGTACACCAGCTTGACACTTTCTTTTGTATTTTGTATTCTAGAAAGTTTCCATTATTACCTCGCACTTTCTAACCTATAAAAATTACCAAAATTACATAAGAATTAATATTTTTCCTCTCTATGAGATGTGAAAACTCTGATTATCATTTAAATATAAATTTATTTATTTTAATTGGAGGTTAATTACTTTACAATATTCTATTGGTTTTGCCATACATTTGATTATCATTTAAAAGAGTACAGACATGCACAGCAACTATGATTATTATCACTACTATTAACTATTTTTATTACTCATAAAGAAAAGTGAGCATTTAACAAGCAAGCATCTATTGTTCACCACACTTTGTGCTAGCTACTTTACCTATGAAATCTCATTTAAACTTAACAAATACCTAGCAAGGTGTATATTATTATACCCATTTTATAGATCCAATAACCAAGTCCTAGAGAGGAAAAAGTTACTTGGAGAAACTGGTGAAGTTCTAAAAGAAACTCAATTCTCAGTCTCAACACTCATGTTTTTTCAGACCTATAGAAACAATATACTAGACCTGGAATAGTCCATATTTACTGATACAGATACTGCTGTCCACAGAACTCAGATTCTCCATGGAGGCCATAGAGCAAGTTAGTGACAGAGCCAGATCTAAAATGTCTATCTTCTGTTTTCCACTTTAATGTATTTTTCCTTTTAATTTTTAAATTTTCCTTTTAAATTTTTCATTTTAAATTTATGGTGTCAATTTAACTATATTCAACAAATATGATTAATTAATTGAATAAGAAGTTAAGCAGAATTATTGTTAATGTTTATAATTTATTAAACACTAGTTTTCACAAGAACTAAATTTAAAAAGAAAAAGAATTTTAATATATGAGTGCAAGTTGGAAATATTTTTTCATTTTCATTTTATATGTTGCTTTGGCTAGTAGTTTCCTGCCTTTTTTTTTAAGTTTTATCAACTTGTTTCCTGTTTATTGGTTTTTCAAGTAAAAGAGAAAACACTGTTAAAAACTGCAACTGAAAGCATACTATCCAGCACTATAAACGACTAGATATCACATCTAGACTTCTAGAACATTGATTCCAACCACAGTAGAATATGTTTATTTCAAGTGAACATGGAATATTCTTCAGAATGGGCCATATGCTAGGCCATAAAGTAGCCATCAACAAATTTAAAAGGATTGAAATCTTACAAAGTTTGTTCTTTTAATAGAATAAAATTAGAAATCAATAACAGAAGAATATTAGAGAAATTCATAAGTATGTGAAAATTAAATACATTTCTAAATAACCAATGGTTAGAAGAAGAAATCACAAAGGAAATGAGAAAACCCTCTGAGATAAATGAAAAGGAAAACATAATAAAAATTATGGGATGCAGAAAAACCAGTGGAGGGAAATTTATCATCATGAAGACAGATTTTAATAAAGCAGAAAGCTAACAAGGACCTATTATATAGCACAGGGAACTATATTCAATATCTAGTAATAATCTTTAATGGAAGAAAAAGAAGATCTCAAATCAGTAACTCAACCTTCTACCATAAGAAACAAATAAAAAAACTCCACAAACTAAACTCAAATAAGGCAAAAGGAAGGAAATAATGACATTTAGAGCAGAAACTAATGAAACAAAGTACAGAAAAATAATAGAAAAAAATCAATGAATTCAAAAGTTGATTTTTTAAGAAAGATTCTTAGATATACTGTCTTGTACTTCCTTCTCCCTTACTCCTTCTTATCATCTCCCTGATAAACTGCCAATGTGCAAGTCCTTATCTTGGGTTAAATTTGAAAATTTGAGTATGCTAGCTTTGTCATTTACTTATTGTGTGACTTGACTATTTCAGAGTTTCTTTGCCCTTGACAGAGAAGAAGATCAATACTTCAAAACAACCCTAGGTTTGTAGCCAATATACTCAGGTTTTAATAAACTTCAGCTTTGTCTTTTTACAACTGTGAAATCTCAATCAATTTCCTTAATCTCTCCAAATCTATTTCCCCATTTACAAAATGATGATTTAGACCTCCTTCATGGGGCTGTTGAAAATACCAAATAAAGCCCCCCAAAAAGTGAGAATATCTTAGAATCTATAAATTATCATCCAAATATGAGATTATTTTTTATAATTGGAAGGCAAGGGAAAATACCATGTCTTAATTGAGAGATGGCAATTAATTGTTTTAATTCATCTTAACTCAAGTACAATGATGCCAAATTTGAATTAGGTCATTTTATACTTACTGAGAAGTATGTTTCCTCACTTCACCAGGGCTGATATTCTAAGGCTTCAAAAAACTACAAATTTTTGCCTCCTGAAACAGCTAAAAAGCACAGAATAGCTTTTTCATCCCTTCTTGTCATCAACCGGATGGTATACAATGGCCTCCCTTTGATCTGGAGGGCCTACAAGTGCCCAAGACTGGCAGTAACAAGCCCAATACTAGTTGCTCATTATTGTCCTTTAAGAATTAATTGATAAAAAACAAATCAAGTAAGGAAATCTCAAATGATGGGACTTACTCTCTAATATACTACAAGCTGCCAACATCTGGGTGAGCCATTTATCAGTGAAATACCAGGCATGCCAGGAAGAGATTTGATAAATGAGTTAGAGAATGTCTGTTGTTGTTGTTCAGTCACTCAGTCATGTCTGACTCTTTGTGACCCCACAGACTGTAGCACGCCAGGCTTCCTTGTCCACCATCTCCCGAAGCTTGCTCAAACTCAGATCCATTGAGTCGGTGATGCCATCCAACCATCTCATCTTCTGTCATCCCCTTCTCCTCCTGCTTTCAATCTTTCCCAGTATCACAGTCTTTTCCAATGAGTCAGCTCTTTGCATCAGGTAGCCAAAGTATTGGAGCTTCAGTTTCAGCATCAGTCCTTCCAATGAATATTCAGGATTGATTTCCTTTAGGATTGACTGGTTTCATCTCCTTATAGTCCAAGGGACTCTCAAGAGTCACCTCCAACACCACAGTGGAAAATATCAAATCTTCAGCGCTCAGCCTTCTTTAAGGTCCAACTCTCACTTCCATACATGACTATTAGAAAAACCATACCTTTGACTATATGGACATTTGGTGCCAAAGTAATGTCTCTGCTTCTTAATATGCTGTCTAGGTTGGTCATAGCTTTTCTTACAAAGAGCAAATCTCATTTACTTTCATGGTTGCAGTAAACATTTGCAGCGATTTTGGAGCCCAATAAAACAAAATCCGTCACTGCTTCCTTTGTTTCCCCATCTATTGGCCATGCAGTGATGGGTCTTGATGCCATGATCTTAGTTTTTTGAATGTTGGTGTTTACTCATAATTTAATTATTGAAATCCATCATCTTTCCATTTTATGAGAAGAGTATGTAAGATATTCCTCTAACAGATTTGTTGATAATATTTGTTGATACTAGCTTCTTTAATTTTTTCATTAACTCTTAATTATAAAAGTGGATGGTTCATATGAGGTCTTTTTTTTTTCAATTTAAACTGCTTTTATTTTTTTTTAATTTTATTTTTACTTTATAATATTATATTGGTTTTGCCATATATTGACATGAATCTGTCATGGGTGTACATGAGTTCCCAATCCTGAACCCCTCTCCCACCTCCCACCCCGTATCATCTCTCTGGATCATCCCTGTGCACCAGCCCCAAGCATCCTGTATCCTGCATCAACATAGACTGGTGATTCGATTCTTACATGATAGTATACATGTTTCAGTGCCATTCTCCCACATCATCCCACACTTTCCCTCTCCCTCTCCCTCTCCCTCAGAGTCCAAAAGTCCGTACTATACATCTGTGTCTCTTTTGCTATCTCGCATACAGGGTTATCATTACCATCTTTCTAAATTCCATATATATGTGTTAGTATACTGTATTGGTGTTTTTCTTTCTGGCTTACTTCACTCTGTATAATCAGCTCCAGTTTCATTCATCTCATTAGAACTGATTCAAATCTATTCTTTTTAATGGCTGAGTAATACTCCATTGTGTATATGTACCACAGCTTTCTTATCCATTCATCTGCTGATGGACATCTAGGTTGCTTCCATGTCCTGGCTATTATAAACAGTGCTGCAATGAACATTGGGGTACATGTGTCTCTTTCAATTCTGGTTTCCTCGGTGTGTATGCCCAGCAGTGGGATTGCTGGGTCATAAGGCAGTTCTATTTGCAATTATTTAAGGAATCTTCACACTGTTCTCCATAGTAGCTGTACTAGTTTGCATTCCCACCAACAGTGTAAGAGGGTTCCATTTCCTCCACACCCTCTCCAGCATTTATTGCTTGCAGACTTTTGGATCGCAGCCATTCTGACTGGGGTGAAGTGGTACGTAATAGTGGTCTTGATTTGCATTTCTCTAATGAGTGATGTTGAGCATTTTTTCATGTGTTTGTTAGCCATCCGTATGTCTTCTTTGGAGAAATGTCTATTTAGCTCTTTGGCCCATTTTTTGATTGGGTCGTTTATTTTTCTGGAATTGATCTGCATGAACTGCTTGTATATTTTTGAGATTAGTTCTTTGTCAGTTGCTTCATTTGCTATTATTTTCTCCCATTCTGAAGGCTGTCTTTTCACCTTGCTTATATTTTCCTTTGTTCTGCAGAAGCTTTTAAGTTTAATTAGGTCCCATTTGTTTATTTTTGCTTTTATTTCCAGTATTCTGGGAAGTGGATCATAGAGGATTCTGCTGTGATTTACGTCGGAGAGTGTTTTGCCTATGTTGTCCTGTAGGAGTTTTATAGTTTCTGGTCTTACATTTAGATCTTTAATCCATTTTGAGTTTATTTTTGTGTGTGGTGTTAGAAAGTGATCTAGTTTCATTCTTTTACAAGTGGTTGACCAGTTTTCCCAGCACCACTTGTTAAAGAGATTGTCTTTTCTCCCCTGTAAATTCTGTCCTCCTTTTTCAAAGGTAAGGTGTCCATATGTGTGTGGATTTATCTCTGGGCTTTCTATTTTGTTCCATTGATCTATATGTCTGTCTTTGTGCCAGTACCATACTGTCTTGATGACTGTGGCTTTGTAGTAGAGCCTGAAGTCAGGCAGGTTGATTCCTCCAGTTCCATTCTTCTTTCTCAAGATTGCTTTGGCTATTCGAGGTTTTTTGTATTTCCATACAAATCTTGAAATTATTTGTTCTAGCTCTGTGGAAAATACCACTGGTAGATTTATAGGGATTGCATTGAATCTATAAATTGCTCTGGGGAGTATAATCAGTTTCACTGTATTGATTCTTCCAATCCATGAACATGGTATATTTCTCCATCTATTAGTGTCCTCTTTGATTTCTTTCACCAGTGTTTTATAGTTTTCTATATATAGGTCTTTATTTTCTTTAGGTAGATATATTCCTAAGTATTTTATTCTTTTTGTAGGCTAAGTTTTAAAAAATGGTATCCCAAAGCTCACAAATTGTATGATTTATGTAACATTTTTAAAATAACAAAATTATAGAGAATAAAAAGTAATTAGTGGTTTCCAAGGGTTGGAAGTGGTGGTTGGGAAGTAAGAAGGTCTGGCTATAAAAGGGCAACAGAAGGAATCCTTATAGAGATAGAACTGTTCAATATCTTGATTGTAGTGGTAGATACACAAACCTACACATATAATAATAAATTTGTATAGAACTAAATACACTCATACACACACACACACACAAATTAAATCAGAAACCTCTGAAAACTGTTGGTGAATTGAATAAATGTCAATATGCTGATCATGATATTATACTGGTTTTCTAAAAGGGTAACTAGGTAAATACTACACCGCTTCTGTATTTGTACTTAAGCTCCATAACTATCTCAGTAAAAATTTCAATTAAAAAGTACTCATATGTTCACATTACATTTCTATTTGTTAACATTGCTCTAGAATGTTCTTTTTAATTTTCTAAATAGTTGGTAGCTGCTTAAATGGAAATAAATACAATCTCAAAACTTTGGTATTAGCTAAAGTTCACTGTGATCATGGTACACTTAAAGGTCATTTACACTTAATGCATTTCAATTTGAAAATACTCACATGGTATACCTTCCTCATTTACATTATCTGCTTAGCACTTGCAAGCAGAATTCACATTCCAAGTATTTTACAATCACTATGTCATAGACGCTAACCAATGAGCATGGACTAATTATGTAACATAACTGGTATAATCATATTGGTATAACCAGCTAAACATCACACTTAGTTATGGACTTGTGTGCTTTTAAATTTTGCTCAATACTATACTATTTCCTACATGATTTGCTTTTGGGATAGCAGAAAGACCTACCTAACTCATCCATCAGCCAATTCTAAAATAATCAGTAAATGTATATTAAGTACCATTTTAACAGTAGAGAACCTATTGGACTAAAAGTTGGGAATCTGGATGCTTTGTATATGACTTTGGGTAAGACCTATCTTCCCCTTCACTTTCTTGTCATCAGAAGAAATGATTACATGACATGATATGTATCTTTACCATGTCAAACGTTTGGTGAATATCTTTAGTCAATGATTCCTCTTAATTTTTTCCAGATGTAAGCAGATATCTATGCCATGGGCTTCCAAAGTGGAGCTAGTGGTAAAGAACCTCTCTTTCAGTGGAGGGGACAAAAGAGATACGAGTTTGATTCCTGAGTCAGGAAGGTCCCCTGGAGGAGGGCAGAGCAACCCACTCCAGTTTTCTTGCCCATGGACAGAGGAGCCTGGCAGGCTACAGTCCAAAGTGTCACAAAGAGTCAGACACAATTGAGGCCACTTAGCACATAGCACACATCTATGCTACATGTTAAAAAAAAAAGCTATTAATGAACTTGGATAGACAGAGCTCAGAGTTGTAATTAAAGAACACTCAGTATAAAGTCAATCTGATAAATAAGTAATAGTTTTCACACATGCTATTTTGCTGTAAGGCCAGTTATACTTCTTTGATTACTTAGCTGAGGGCTAAAGTAGAAGCAGCTTTTTTGGGTCCAAACTTTCTATGTATTGCTCAGGGAAGCAGAAAACTTGGGACCAGATCCATCTCAATAAGTCACAGCCTAATCCCTAAGAGAATAAAATTAGAGAGAGATAGAAAAAGCAGAGAAAATGAATTCTATAGTGACCCAGGCAAATGACCACTTAAATGAAGGGAGAAGCTGCTCTTAAGCCACTTAGATTTGTATCTCAAAGGCTTCTAAAGTGGCCAAGTTAGGAAGATGGAGTTTGACAGATTTGGATTCCAATTCTAGGTCTACCACTTACTAGCTTGAACTTCATAAAGGCAATTTATCTCAACCTAAAAAAAATGAAATAATAATTCCATACCCCATTAGAAGTATTAAATGAGATAATAAATGAAGCACCTAGCACAGAATTTGGCCAATAAAAATATATAATAAATGATAATGTCTGAAATTAAAGTTTTCTTGAAATCCCAGTCTTCACTAACCCACAAGTCAGTTGACAAGTGTTGGCACCTGGACTAAGGCAGACAATGGAATCCAGGAAGTGTTTGGGTATAATGCATAATAATATCACCTTTTGGCAATGGAAATTGATACTTGAAGATGAACCAGAGAAACAAACAAAGTTTAGTACTCTGACTTTAGACAAAAAGGGCAATAGAAGAAGGAAGCAAATCACTGCTGTTTCTACTTCCTCCTGTTGTCTCCAAAGGCCAACCTACCAAAAGCGCTTTTAAGATTGACCACTCAAGTAAGGAAGCACGTTGGGAGAGAAGGAAACATGTATCCAGAGGGCTATTAGTAATACACATGTAGTCTGAAACTGCTTTTCTAATACCTAACCTAGCAATGTCCTACAAGTAGGAGTCGGATAAAGAGGAGACAAGAGACCTTCAGAAGTAGGAAAGTGAGGCCTAAGTGGGGTAATTTCATTTTGCTGACATTAGGGTAATCCCAATAGGGTTTCTGGACTCCTCTGATGACCTCATTAGTGAGCTTTCTCTTTGCATTCAACCATAACTTGGTACTAGAATGAAGTTTTATATGGCAGACTGCCACTGTCACCAAGGCAACAATGTTGATGTTGGTCTACTACAACCTCCCCTATCTATACCTTTTAAACAGGCATCTCCTTTGTGTCCCTTGCCCAGAAAATTATGTTCTCTGTTGTAATATATGCCAACCTCTTTTCTCAGGTTTTGCTTGGTTAGAGCTTTTCCAGAAATAACTACATTTTTTCCCAGGGAATTCTTGGATATCCAAAGGAATGCCCCTAATGGTAGAATAGAAATCTTCTAGCTCTTTTTCTGAAGTGTTGTTTCCAACACTAAAATCAATGCCAGTTAACATGGCTACATTCTAGGTGGGCTTCAACAACAAATATTCATCAAGCCTTTATCGTGTTCCACACACTTTAGCACATACTGTCTCATGTCTTTCCTAGAAATAGCCAAAGCACATGTTATTAGCCTTATTTTACAAAAGAGAACACTGAAACAAAAAGAGGTTAAGTCCTTTCTCGGAAGTACACAGCTAGCAAAAGACAGAGTTGAGAATTTAAATCAAAACTACCCTACTTCAAGACAAACATGCTTTCTACTACATGTAGTACATACTGTTTTGACCATTAGGACATCACAATTACTTAAATATCAAATTCAAGTTTCAATTCACTTCCTTGAGAAAGCTAGGTGGATTCACCTCCTCAAAGAGCCCCTGACACACTGCCAGTGGGTTAGGGAATAAAAGGATATCATAATTTTCCAATACTTTTCCCCGTGCCACTAAAAATCTGACCAAGTAAAATTGTTTAAAAGCCACATTATTTCTTCTGTCAAACTCATCCCAATGCTTACCACCATAGTCTGAACTGGCATTCAGCCATGATAGGCCTTTACCCAATAAAAATATTATTCCTAGTTCAGGTGAAGGCCTTCCATGACTTTCTCTGCCTTAAATGTCCTTAATCACACATGGGAGATTAAACTTAGAACAAAGACTCCCCGGTCATGGAAAAGAGTAACTTCAATTTAATTAAGGGCAAATCAAAGCTATTAGGGCCTTTCCAAGTGTGAAAGTAAAAATCTGGTAATGGTGTCAAAGATGGGTCCAGCACTCTCATTTTACATGCAAATAATTTGAAGTCCAGAGATGAGAAGGGAATTACTCCAAATCACACAGCAAGAGATGAAACTAAAATCCAAGTATCTAAGACTCAGTCACATAAAAATATTAAGAGCCAAGAAGTAGTATTAGGGCACCAATGGCAGAGAGTAGATGAGCCAGGTTGAAGAAGATTGCAGAAGAAAATATAGGATAACTTCAGAGTTTAGAGATTATCTTACCTCCATGGTGGAATTAAATGAGATAATATACATTGAATATAGCCAGGATAGAGTTTGGCCCACAGCAGATTTTTACAAATGATAATCTATAAATAATGAAAATTCCCAAGTTAGGGCATGTATCAGAATCACTGGAAAGGCTTGGTAAAATACAAGTTTCTGGGCCCCAAACTCAGCATTTCTGATTGAGTATTTGCATTCCTAATAAACTCCTAGATAATGCTGATACTGATGTTCAGAAACCACATTTTCACACCTTGCAAGTAAATTAATCCATGAAAACCAGTTGAACCTCCTATTTAGTTGCTACCCTAAAGCTGGAAAATACAAATGTGTACCTTCTAAAACATGAAACAAACAAAAACAACTAAACCCAAGGCTTTAGGAAACTCCTTTCCATTTCTGAACCTCAATTTTTCTGTATATAAATTAAAGTATTTGGATTAGGTAATCCCTAATGTTCCTTATTCCCATCTCTCTCAGAATTTTCCACAGTTTATTGTGATCCACAGCCATGAAATTAAAAGATGCTTACTCCTTTGAAGAAAAGTTATGACCAACCTAGATAGCATATTCAAAAGCAGAGATATTACTTTGCCGACTAAGGTCCGTCTAGTCAATGCTATGGTTTTTACTGTGGTCATGTATGGATGTGAGAGTTGGACTGTGAAGAAGGCTGAGCGCTGAAGAATTGATGCTTTTGCACTGTGGTGTTGGAGAAGACTCTTGAGAATCCCTTGGACTGCAAGGAGATCCAACCAGTCCATTCTGAAGGAGACCAGCCCTGGGATTTCTTTCGAAGGAATGATGCTAAAGTTGAAGCTCCAGTACTTTGGCCACCTCATGCGAAGTGTTGACTCATTGGAAAAGACTCTGATGCTGGGAGGGATTGGGGGCAGGAGGAGAAGGGGACGACGGAGGATGAGATGGCTGGATGGCATCACTGAGTCGATGGACGTGAGTCTGAGTGAATTCTGGGAGTTCGTGATGGACAGGGAGGCCTGGCGTGCTGCGATTCATGGGGTCGCAAAGAGTTGGACACGACTGAGCAACTGAACTGAACTGAACTGAATTCGATATGGTTGGAAAATATACTTTATGTGATTTAAATCTTCTTAAATATATTGAGACATTTCATGGTTTAACATATGATCTGTTCTGGAGACTGTTCCATGTCACCTGAGAAGAATTTGTATTTTGCTGTTATTGGATATATATCTACTAAGACTAGCTGATTTATAATATTATTCAAGTCTTATTATTTTTGTTGATTTTATGCCTAGTTATCCTGCATACGTGCTCATTCTCTTCATTAGTGTCCAAGTTTTATTGACCCTATGGATTGTAACCCTCCAGGCTCCTCTGTCCATGGAATTTTCCAAGCAAGAATGCTGAAGTGGGTCACCATGCCCTTCTCCATGGGATCTTTCTGATCCAGGCATCAAACCTGCACCTTCTGCATCTCCTGCATTGTATGTGGATTCTTTACCTCTGAGCCATCTTTGATCTATTATTAAAAGTGAGGTATTGAAGTCTTCAATTATTATTATTGAATTGTCTATTTCTCCTTTCAGTTTTTCAGTATTTGCTTTATTTTTCTTTTAGAATTTTTTGTTAGGCTCATATATGCTTATAATTGTTATTTCTTGTTGATGGATTCACTTTTTATCATTGGGAAATGTACCTTTTTAGTCTCTTATAACAATTATTGTCTTGAAATCTATTTTCTCTGATACCAGTATAGCCACTCCAGCTCACATTTGGTTATTGTTTTAATATATACTATTTAGTACATTTTGCATCATTTTATTTTTAATATATTTATTATTTAAATCTAAAGTTTGTTTCTTTTGACAGCATACAGTTGGGTCATATTTTTAATCCATTCTGCCTATCTCAGCATTTTAATTGCAATTTTAATGTAGTTACATTTACTTTTGTTATTAATAAGCTAGGATTTATGCCTGCCATTTTGAGCTTTGTATGCTTTTTTATTTCCCTCAGCTCCCCCATTACATCTTTCTTTTATGTTAAATATTTTCTACAGTATCATTTTAATTCCCTTATTGTTCCCTTTACTATATTTTTTCTATTTGTTGTCTCAGCAACAAATAGGAATGATATTTTATACTATAAAAATCTAGTTCAAATTAATACCAACTTAATTCAATAACATGCAAAAACCTTGCTTCTATAAAACTCTATTATTTCCCCCATTGTTCCATTCTCTTCTCCAGAGTTTATTGTTTTTTTCATTTTTTGTTGTTTATTTACTTATGTTTTGAAACTAATTTTGTAAAGTCTGTATTCTATGTCTTATGTGGTCACTGAAGCCTCTGCTCAGTTAATATGTAGGTCAACTAATGATTGGACAGAGATTTTCAAACACCTGGATCTGTTAAGTCTCTCAGTCTTTGCCAGGAGGTTCTTTGTGTATATATGTTGTGACCTATTCCAATTTCTGCTTGCTCAGAGCCTCTACAGAAGTCATAAGTATCAAGTTAATATCTTCTCAAGTATTTTCTGAGCATGCACACCATTCTGTGAATGCACACAGCCCAATGCATGGTTGTGGTTTCCAAGTCCTCAGGGATACTTTAAAGCTTTTCAAATCCCCTGTGGACATCTCATTCTACAGCTATTCATTTTAAAATTTTTAGTAAGTTTAGTATTTTTCCAAATTGTTATGCACCATCTTAGGCACCTGTGAAGTTAAATTATTGCCTTTGACTGTTTCTGACAAATGTCCCTGAGGGAAAAAGGCTTTTCCACTGGACGAACTCTGAGTCAAGTCAAATAAATGCAAAGAAATAGAGGAAAAGAACAGAATGGGAAAGACTAGAGATCTCTTTAAGAAAATTAGAGATACCAAGGGAACATTTCATGCAAAGATGGGCTCAATAAAGGAAAGAAATGGTATGGACCTAACAGAAGCAGAAGACATTAAGAAGAGGTGGCAAGAATACACAGAAGAACTGTACAAAAAAGATCTTCACGAACCAGATAATCATGATGATGTGATCACTTATCTAGAGTCAGACTCTTAGAATGGAAGTCAAGTGGGCCTTAGAAAGCATCACTACGAACAAAGCTAGTGGAGGTGATGGAATTCCAGTTGACCTCTGTCAAATCCTGAAAGATGATGCTGTGAAAGTGCTGCACTCAATATGCCAGCAAATTTGGAAAACTCAGCAGTGGCCACAGGACTGGAAAAGGTCAGTTTTCATTCCAATTCCAAAGAAAGGCAATGCCAAAGAATGCCCAAACTACCACACCATTGCACTCATCTCACATGCTAGTAAAGTAATGCTCAAAATTCTCCAAGCCAGACTTCAGCAATACGTGAACCATGAATTCCCTGATGTTCAAGCTGGTTTTAGAAAAGGCAGAGGAACCAGAGATCAAATTGCCAACATCCGCTGGATCATGGAAAAAGCAAGAGAGTTCCAGAAAAACATCTATTTCTGCTTTCTTGACTATGCCAAAGCCTTTGACTGTGTGGATCACAATAAACTGTGGAAAATTCTGAAAGAGATGGGAATAGCAGACCACCTCACCTGCCTCTTGAGAAATCTGTATGCAGGTCAGGAAGCAACAGTTAGAACTGTACATGGTACAACACACTGGTTCCAAATAGGAAAAGGAGTATGTCAAGGCTGTATATTGTCACTCTGCTTATTTAACTTATATGCAGAGTACATCATGAGAAACGCTGGGATGGAAGAAGCACAAGCTGGAATCAAGATTGCCGGGAGAAATATCAATAACCTCAGATATGCAGATGACACCACCCTTATGGCAGAAAGTGAAGAGGAGCTAAAAAGCCTATTGATCAAAGTGAAAGAGGAGAGCGAAAATGTTGGCTTAAAGCTCAACATTCAGAAAACGACGATCATGGCATCTGGTCCCATCACTTCATGGGAAATAGATGGGGAAACAGTGGAAACAGTGTCAGACTTTATTTTTCTGGGCTCCAAAATCACTGCAGATGGTGACTGCAGCCATGAAATTAAAAGACGCTTACTGCTTGGAAGAAAAGTTATGAGCAACCTAGATAATATATTCAAAAGCAGAGACATTACTTTGCCGACTAAGGTCCGTCTAGTCAAGGCTATGGTTTTTCCTGTCGTCATATATGGATGTGAGAGTTGGACTGTGAAGAAGGCTGAGTGCCCAAGAATTGATGCTTTTGAACTGTGGTGCTAGGGAAGACTCTTGAGGGTCCCTTGGACTGCAAGGAGATCCAACCAGTCCATTCTGAAGGAGATCAGCCCTGGGATTTCTTTGGAAAGAATGATGCTAAAGCTGAAACTTCAGTACTTTGGCCACCTCATGCGAAGAGTTGACTCATTGGAAAAGACTCTGATGCTGGGAGGGATTGGGGGCAGGAGGAGAAGGGGACGACAGAGGATGAGATGGCTGGATGGCATCACTGAGTCGATGGACATGAGTCTGAGTGAATTCTGGGATTTGGTGATGGAGAGGGAGGTCTGGTGTGCTGATGATTCATCGGGTCGCAAAGAATCTGACACGACTGACATGACTGAACTGAACTGAGATCCTTTTTTTATTCAATAATTATTTTTAATTGGAGGATAATTAATTTACAATATTGTGATTGTTTTTGCCACACATCAACATGAATCAGCCACAGGTATACATGTGTCCCCCACATCTTGAAACCCTTCCCACCTCCCTCCACACCCTATCTCTCTGAGTTGTCCCAGAACACTGGCTTTGGGTGACCTACTTCATGCATCAAACTTGCACTGGTCATCTATTTTAAGTGTGATAATGTGCATGTTTCAATGCTATTCTCGCAAATCATCCCAGTCTCCCCTTATGCTGTTGAGTCAAAAAGTCTATTGTTTACATCTGTGTCTCCTTTGCTGTCCTGTATGTAGGATCATTGGTACCACTTTTCTAGATTCCTATATATATACATATAGGATCATTGGTACCATTTTTCTAGATTCTACACACACACACACACTCACACACACACACACCTTAATACGATAATTATCTTTCTCTTTCTCACTTACTTCACTCTGTAGGCTCTAGGTTCATCCACTTCAATAGAACTGACTTAACTGTGTTAATTTTTAAAGGCGAGTAATATTTCATTCTGTATATGTTCCACAACTTCCTTATCCATTCATCTGCCAATGAACATCTAGGTTGCTTCCATGTCCTACATATTGGAAATAGTGCCACAATGAACATTGAGGTACATGTGTCTTTTACAATTCTTGTTTCCTTAGGGTGTGTGCCCAGAAGTGGGATTGCTGAGTCATAAGGCAGTGCTATTTCCAGTTTTTTAAGGAATCTCCACACCCTTCTCCATAGTGGCAACAGTGTAAGAGGGTTCCCTTTTCTCCACACCCTTTCCAGCATGCATTGCTGTTAGACGGGTTTTTTTTTTTAATTTTAATTAATCATTTTTTATTGAAGGATGATTGCTTTATAGAGTTTTGCTTTTTTCTGTCAAACCTCTACATGAATTAGCCATAGGTATACATATATCCCCTCCCTTTTGAACCTCCCTCCCATCTCCCTCTCCATCCCATCCATATAGTTTGACACAGAGCCCCTATTTGAGTTTGTAGACTTTTTGATAATGGCCATTCTGACCAATGTGAGATGATACTTCTTTATGGTTTTGATTTTTTTTTATTAAAAAAAAATTCATTGGCATATAGTTGATTTACAATGTTGCATTAGATTCAGGTGTACAGCAAATTAATTTGTTTATTCATATACATATATTCCTTCTTTTTTGGTTCTTTTTTCGTATAGGTTATCACAGGATTCTGAGTACAGTTCGCTGTGCTATAAAGTAGTTACTTGTTGGTTATCTGTGTTATATATGTGTTAGTCATTCAGTCATGTCCTACTCTCTGTGACCCTATGGACTGCAGCCCACCAGACTCCTCTGCCCATGGAATTCTCCAGGCAAGAATACTGGAGTGGCTTGCCATTTCCTTCTCCATGTAGTTTTGATTTTAATTCTCTAATAATGAGTAATGTTGGAGAGTGTTATTCTGTTTTCCTCTAAGAGTTTTATAGTTTCTGGTCTTACATTTAGGTCTTTAATCCATTTTGAGTTTATTTTTGTGTATGATGTTCGAAAGTGTTCTAGTTTCATTCTTTTACATACAGTTGATCAGTTTTCCCAGCACGACTTGTTGAAGAGACTGCCTTTCTCCATTGTATATTGTTGCTTCCTTTGTCAAAGATAAGGTGTCCATAGGTGCATGGATTTATCTCTGTACTTTCTATTTTGTTCCATTAATCTATATTTCTGTCTTTGTGCAAGTACCACACTCTCTTGATGACTGTAGATTTGTATTATAGTCTGAAGTCAGGAAGGTTGATTCCTCCAGTTCCATTCTTCTTTTTCTCTTTGGGATCTTTTGTGCTTCCATACAAAATTTGAAATTATTTGTTCTAGTTCTGTGAAAAATACCATTGGTGGCTTGATGGGGATTGTGATGAATCTATAGACTGCTTTGGGTAGTATACTCATTTTCACTATATAGACCCTTCCAATCTAATCCTTGTGAACATAGTATATTTTTTCCATCTATTTGTGTCATCTTGATATCTTTCATCAGTTTCTTAATAGTTTTATATATATAAGTCTCTTGTTTCTTTACATAAATTTATTCCTAAGTATTTTATTCTTTTCTTTGTGATGGTGAAGGTGACTATTTCCTTAACTTCTCTTTCTGTTTTCTCATTGTTATTGAATAGGAATGCAAGTGAGTTCTGTGAGTTAATTTTATATCCTACAACGTTATTGTATTCATTGATTAGCTCTAGTCATTTTCTGGTGGCATCTTTCCTATTTTCTATGTAGAAGGCCATGCCATTTTCAAACAGTGAAAGTTTTACTTCTTCTTTTCCAATCTCAATTCTATTTATTTATTCTTCTCTGATTACTGTGGCTAAGGCTTCCAAAACTATGGTAAATAGTAGTGGTGAGAGTGGGCACCCTTTTCTTGTTCCTGATTTCAGAGGAAATGCTTTCAATTTTTGGCCATTGAGGATAATATTTGCTGTGGGTTTGTCATATTTGGATTTATTATGTTGAGGTATGTTCCTTCTATGCCTGCTTTCTGGAGAGTTTTTATCATAAATGGGTGTTGAATTTTGTCAAAGGTGTTGTTTGCCTTTATGGATAATGAAATGGTTTTTATGTTTCACTTTGTTAATATGATGTATCACATTGACTGATTTGCAAATATTGAAGAATCCTAGCACCCTTTTGATAAAGCCCACTTGGTCATGATGGATGATGTTTTTAACATGTTGGATTCTATTTGCTAGATTTTTTCTAAGGATTTTTGTGTCTATGTTCATCAGTGATATTGGCCTGTAGTTTTCTTTTTGTGTGTATTTGGCACCTTTGTCTGGTTTTGGTGTTAGGGAAATTTTTGGCATCACAGAGGGAGTTTGAGTGTTTGCCTTCCTTTGCAATTTTCTAGAAGAGTTTGAGTAGGACAGATGCCAGCTCCTCTCTAAATTTTTGGTAGGATTGATCTGTGAAGCCGTCTGATCCTGGGCTTTTATTTGTTGGAAGAGTTTTTATTACAGTTTCAATTTTCATGCTTGTGGTGGGTCTGTTAAGATTTACTATTTCTTTCTGATTCAGTTTTGGAAGGTTATACTTTTCTAAGAATTATTCCATTTCTTCCAAGTTGTCCATTTTATTGGTATGCAAGTGCTCATCGTAGTCTCTTATGATCTTTTGTATGTCTGTGTTATCTACTCTGATGTCTCCATTTTCATTTTTAATTTTATTGATGTGATTCTTCTCCTTTTTTTCTTTGATGAGTCTGGCTAATGGTTTGTCTATTTTATTTATCTTCTTACAGAGCCAGCTTTTAGTTTTGTTGATTTTTTCTATAGTCTCCTTCATTTCTCTTTCATTTATTTCTAGTCTGATTTGTCTGCTATACTTTCTTTCCTTCTAATAACTTTGGGGTTCTTTTTCTAGTTGCTTTGGGTGTCAAGTTAGGTTGCTTATTTGATGTTTCTCTTGTTTCTTAAGTTAGGCTTGAATTGCTATGAACCTCCCTCTTTCTGCTGCTTTTACTGAATCCCATAGGTTTTTGGTTATTGTGTTTGCATTTTCATTTTTTTTTCTGTGCATATTTTGATTTCCTTTTTGTCTACTTCAGTGATCTGTTGGTTATTCAGAAGCGTGTTGTTTAACCACCATGTTTGTATTTTTAACAGTATTTTATTTTATTTTTTTCTCCTGTACTTGCCATCTAATCTTACCACATTGTTATCAGAAAAGATTATTGGAATGATTTCAATTTCAAAAAATTTACCAAGGGTAGATTTGTGTTCCAGAATGTGCTCTATCCTAGAGCATGTTCCATGTACACTTGAGAAAAAGGTAAATTCCACTGTTTGTGGGTGAAATGCCCTATAGATATGAATTAGGTCTAACTGGTCCATTGTATCATTTAAATCTTCTCTTTCCTATTTGGTTGATCTATCAATAGATGTGAATGGGGTATTAAAATCCTCCACTATTATTGTGTTATTGTTAATTTCCCATTTCATAGTTGTTAGCATTTGCCTTACATATTGAGGTGCTCCTATGTTGGGTGCATATATATTTATAATTTTTTATATATTCTTCTTGTATTTATCTTTTGATTATTATGTAGTGTCTCTTTGTCTCTTATCATGGTCTTTATTTCAAAGTCTATATTACGTGATATTAGTATTGCTACTCTTGCTTTCTTTTGGTCTTTATTTGCATGAAATATCTTTTTTCCAGCCCTTCACTTTCAGTCTATATGTGTCTCTGGGTTTGAGGTGGGTCTCCTGTAGACAGCATATATAGGTATCTTGTTTTTATATCCATTCAGCCAGTCTTTGTCTTTTGGTTGGTGCATTTAAACCATTTACATTTAATGCAAGTATTGATAAGTATTATCCCATTACCATTTACTTTGTTGTTTGGGGTTTGTTTTTATAAACCTTTTCTGGTTTCCTGTCAAGAGAAGATCCTTTAGCATTTGTTGAAGAGCTGGTTTGGTGGTGCTGAATTCTCCCAGCTTTTGGTTGTCTGTAAAGATTTTGATTTCTCTTTCATATTTGAATGAGATTCTTGCTGGGTACAGTAATCTGGGTTGTAGGTTTTTCTTTCATCACTTTAAGTATATCCTGCCATTCCCTTCTGGCCTGAAGAATTTCTATTGAAAGATCAGCTGTTATCTTTAAGGTAATCTCCTTGTGTGTTATTTGTTATTTTTCCCTTGCTGCTTTTAATATTTGTTCTTTGTGTTTGATCTTTGTTAATTTTATTAATATGTGTCTTGAGGTGTTTTGCCTTAGGTTTATCCTGTTTGGGACTCTCTGAGTTTCTTGGACTTGGGTGGCTATTTCTTTCCCCATTTTAGGGAAGTTTTCCACTATTATCTCCTAAAGTATTTTCTCAAGGCCTTTCTTTTTGTCTCCTTCTTCTGGGACTTCTCCTATGATTTGAAAATTGGGTCATTTGAAATTGTCCCAGAGGTCTCTGAGGTTGTTCTCATTTCTTTTAATTCTTTTTTCTTTTTCCTCTCTTCTTTTATTTTCACCATTCTATCATCCTCCTCACTTATGCTATCTTCTGCCTCAGTTATTCTACTGTTGGTTCTGTCCAGAGTATTTTTGATCTCAGTTACTGCATTATTCATTATTGATTGACTCTTTTTTATTTCTTCTAAGTCCTTGTTAAACATTTCTTGCATCTTCTTAATCCTTGTCTCCAGACTATTTATCTGTAACTCCATTTTGTTTTCAAGATTTTGGATCACATTTACTATCATTATTTTGAATTCTTTTCAGATAGACTCCCTATCTCCTCCTCTTTTGTTTGGTTTGGTGGGCATTTATCATGTTCCTTTACCTGCTAAATATTTCTCTGCCTTTTAATCTGGTCTAGATTGCTGTGTTTGGGGTGGCCTTTCTGTATGCTGAAAGTTTGTGGTTCTTCTTTATTGTGGAGGTTCCTCCCTGTGTGTGGGGTTGGACGAGTGGCTTGTCAAGGTTTCCTAGTTAGGGAGGCTTCTGTCAGTGTTCTGGTGGGTGGAGCTGGATCTCTTCTCTCTGGAGTAAAATGAAGTATCCAGTAGTGAGTTTTGAGATGTCTATGGGTTTGGTGTAACTTTGAACAGCCTGTATGTTAATGCTCAGGGCTATGTTCCTGCATTGGTGGAGAATTAGTGTGGTATGTCTTGCCCTGGAATTTGTTGGCTCTTCAGTGGAGCTTGGTTTCAGTGTAGGTATGGACGCTTTTGGATGAGCTCTTGTTGATTAATGTTCCTTGGAGTCAGGAGTTTTCTAGTGTTATTGAGTTTTGGATTTAAGCCTCCTGCCTCTGGTTTTCAATCTTATTTTTACAGTATCCTCAAGACTTCTCCATCCATACTGCACTGATGATAAAACATCTAGGTTAATGGAGGAAAGATTTTCCACAGTGAGGGACATCCAGAGAGGTTCACAGAGTTACATGGAGAAGAGAAGAGGGAGGAGGGAGTAGAGGTTACCAGGAGGAGACGAGGGGAAATCAAAAGTGGAGAGAGCAATCTAGCCAGTAATCAGTTCCAGAAGTGTTTTCCACAGCCCAGAATACCTAAAGAGATTTACAGAGTTGGGTAGAGAAGAGAAGAAGGAGGGAGGAGATAGAGGTGACCTGAGGAAGAAAGAGGAAAGTCAAAAGGGGGAGAGGACAATCAAACCAGTTACCACACTCTTAATTAAAAATGGGTTCTGGAAATTAGAAGATGGTGGAGGAATAGGACGGGGAGACCACTTTCTCCCTCAGAAATTCATCAAAAGAACATTTCAATGCTGAGTAAATTCCACAAAACAACTTCTGAATGCTGGCAGAGGTCATCAGGCACCCAGAAAAGCAGATCATTGGCTTCAAAAACAGGTAGGAAAAAAATATAATAAGATGAAAAAAGAGACAAAGGAGGTAGGGAGGGAGCTCCGTCCCAGGAAGGGAATCCCATTCCAGGAAGAGACTCTTAAAAAGATAAGTTTCCAAACATCAGGAAACATTCTCACAGCCGAATCTGTGGCGAGCTTTGGAAGCACAGAGGGCAACATAACAGGAAGGAAAAATAAATAAATAATTAAAACCAACAGATTACGAGCCCAACAGTAACTCCCCCAGCAGAAAAGCAGCACAGACGCCTGCATCCGCCACTAGCAAGTGGGCGCTGGGCAGGGAGGAGCGGGAGGCACAGCCGGCAGTGCTTTTTAAGAATCGGGCTGCAGGAGTCATGGGCTGCAGTGCCTTTTTGAGAATCGGGCGGGAACGCCCTGCGCGTGGACAGAGCGAACTAACTTGGGCTAGCAAACCAGAATGCAGGATAGCTACCACAAGAAATGCTCAAACATAAGACACCGCCAGGACCATGCACAGAACAAAGGACGGATCGGAAATAGCCAGCTGCAGACCATCCCCCTCCGGTGACAGGCAGCCAGAGCCTTAAGGGCTGGAAGGGGGCAATCGCAGCCCAAGAGAGACATTACCTACCAAAATGCAAGCAGGCTTCTTTGTTAACTAAGACTTCTGGGGGTTCTGGACAGTCATCATCCACCTGAGAAGGAATGCCAGTGGTACACCCAGAAAACTGACCAACAGGGAAAGGCCATAGTCGCAACGATTGCTCTCGCCAAACTCCTGAGCTACTCGGACCTGGGAAGGGCACAAAACGCAGGCCCAACCAAATCTGCACCTCTGAGGGCTTCCTGAGCACCGAACCTGAGTGGCTTAGACCGGGGAGGTGCATGAACTCTAGGGCTGGATTCAGGCGGTTCCCTGGCAGAGCTACATAGAGCCTGAGCGGTGTGCACCGCGAGCAGGGGCAAGGGCGAGATATACCTTTACTACTTTTACAATCTATTTTTTTTTTTTGAGTTGATGGCGTTGCATGATTGTTTTTTCTTCTTTTTTTCGGTTTTTCCTTTTTTTAAACTTTCTTAAATTCTTAAGTACTCTATTTCTCTAATTATTATTTTTAACAATTCGTGTGGCTTTTTGTTTGTTTGTTTGTTTTTTTGTTTGTTTTGTTTGTTTCTTTGTTTTTTTCTTTCTTTTTTTCCTCTTCTTCTTTTCTTTAATATTGCATTTTTGAAAATCCAATCTCTTCTCCAGACTTTTAATCTTTGCTTTTTGGTATTTGTTGTCAATATTGTACATGTAAAAACCCAATCTTCAGTACCCAATTTTACCTGAGAGCGAGATTACTGGCTTGACCACTCTCCCCTCCTTTGGACTCTCCTTTTTCTCCACCAGGTGTCCTCCATCTCCTCCCTCCCCCTTCTATTCTCTACCCAACCCTGTGAATCTCTGTGTGTTCCAGACGGTGGAGAACACTCAGGGAACTGGTTACTGGCCGGATCTCTGTCTCTGCCTTTCATTTCCCTTTTATTCTTCTGGCCACCTCTGTCTACTTCCTCCCTCTCCTCTTCCCTGTATAACTCTGTGAACACCTCTGAGTTGTCCAGACTGTGGAGCGTACATAAGGATGTGATTACTGGCTAGCTTGCTCTTTCCTCTTTTGATCCCACCTCATCTCCTTCCAGTCACCTCTAACAACCCCCTCCCTCTTCTCTTCTCCGTGTAACTCAGTGAACCTCTATGGGTGATCCTCAATGTGGAGAAACCTTTCATCTTTAACCTAGATGCTTTATCATCAGTGCTGTATAAATGGAGAAGTCCTGAGGCTAGGGTAAAAATAAAACTGAAAGCCAGAAACAGGAGGCTTAAGTCCAAATCCTCAAAACATCAGAGAAATCCTGAATTCAGGGAACATTAATCAATAGGAGCTCATCAAATGCCTCCATACCTACACTGAAACCAAGCACCACCCAAGGGCCAACAAGTTCCAGAGCAAGACATACCAGGCAAATTCTCCAGCAACACAGGAACACACCCCTGAGCCTCAATATACAGGCAGCTCAAAACTACTCCAAAACCATTGACATCTCACAACCCATTACTGGGCAATTCATAACACTCCAGAGAGAAGAAATCCAGCTCCACCCACCAGAGCTCCAACACAAGCCTCCCTAACCAAGAAACCTTGATAAGCCACTGATACAACCCCACCCGCAGTGAGGAAACTCCATAATAAAGAGAACTCCACAAACTGCCAGAATACAGCAAGGCCACCCCAAACAGAGTAATATAAACAAGATGAAGAGACAGAGGAATACTCACCAGGTAAAGGAACAGGAGAAATGCCTACCAAACCAAACCAAAGAGGAGGAGATAGTGAATCTACCTGAGAAAGTATTCCAAATATTGATAGTGAAAATGATCCAAAATCTTGAAATCAAAATGGAATCACAGATAAATAGCCTGAAGACAAGGATTGAGAAGATGCAAGAAAGGTTTAACAAGGACCTAGAAGAAATAAAAAAGAGTCAATATATAATGAATAATACAATAAATGAGATCAGAAACACTCTGGAGGCAACAAATAGTAGAATAATGGAGGCAGAAGATAGGATTAGTGAAATAGAAGATAGAATGGTAGAAATAAATGAATCAGAGAGGAAACAAGAAAAATGAATTAAAAGAAATGAGGATAACCTCAGAGACCTCCAGGACAATATGAAACGCTCCAACATTCGAATCATAGGAGTCCCAGAAGAAGACAAAAAGAAAGACCATGAGAAAATTCTTGAGGAGATAATAGTTGAAAACTTCCCTAAAATGGGGAAGGAAATAATCACCCAAGTCCATGAAACCCAGAGAGATACAAACAGGATAAACCCAAGGCGAAACACCCCAAGACATATATTAATCAAATTAACAAAACCAAACACAAAAAACAAATATTAAAAGCAGCAAGGAAAAAACAACAACTAACACACAAGGGGATTCCCATAAGGATAACAGCTGATCTTTCAATAGAAACTCTTCAGGCCAGGAGTGAATGGCAAGACATACTTAAAGTCATGAAAGAAAATAACCAACAGCCCAGATAACTGTACCAGCAAGGATATCATTCAAATATGAAGGAGAAATCAAAAGTTTTACAGACAAGCAAAAGCTGAGAGAATTCAGCACCACCAAACCAGCTCTCCAACAAATACTAAAGGATATTCCCTAGACAGGAAACACAAAAAGGGCATATAAACCCGAACCCAAAACAATAAAGTAATTGGCAATGGCATCACACTTATCAATAATTACCTTAAACATAAATGGAGTGAATGCCCAACCAAAAGGCAAAGACTGGCTGAATGGATAAAAAAACAAGATCCCTATATATGCTGCCTACAAGAGACCCACCAGAAAACAACGGACACATACAGACTGAAAGTGAAGGGCTGGAAAAAAGATATTCCAAGCAAAAGAAAGCAGGAGTAGCAATACTCATCTCCGATAAAGTAGACTTTAAAACAAAGGCTGTGAAAAGAGACAAGGAAGGCCACTACATAATGATCAAAGGATCAATCCAAGAAGAAGATGTAACAATTATAAATATATATGCACCCAACATAGGAGCACCATAATATGGACGACAAATGTTAACAAGTATGAAAGGGGAAATTAACAATAACACAATAATAGTGGGAGACTTTAGTACCCCACTCACACCTATGGACAGATCAACTAAGCAGAAAATTAACAAAGAAATGCAAACTTTAAATGATGAAATAGACCAGTTAGACCTAATTGATATCTATAGGACATTTCACCCAAAACAATGAATTTCACCTTTTTCTCATGTGCTCACGGAACCTTTTCCAGGATAGATCACATCCTGGGCCATAAATCTAAACTTGATAAATTCAAAAAAATCGAAATCTTTCCAAGCCTCTTTTCCGACCATAATGCACTAAGATTAGATCTCAATTACAGGAGAAAAACTATTAAAAATCTCAACATATGGAGGCTGAACAACACGCTTATGAATAACCAAAAAATCAAAAAAGAAATCAAATTATACAAAAACGAATGAAAATGAAAACACAACAACCCCAAACCTGTGGGATACTATAAAAGCAGTGCTCAGAGGAACGTTCATAGCAATACAGGCATACCTCAAGAAACAAAAAAAAAAGTCAAATAAACAACCTAATTCTACACCTAGAGCAACTAGAAAAGGAAGAAATGGAGAACCCCAGAGTTAGTAGAAGGAAATAAATCTTAAAAATTAGGGCAGAAATAAATGCAAAAGAAACAAAAGAGACCATAGCAAAAATCAACAAAGCAAAAAGCTGGTTCTTTGAATGGATAAATAAAATTGACAAACCATTAGCCAGACTCATCAAGAAACAAAGAGAGAAAAAACAAATCAATAAAATTAGGAATGAAAATGGAGAGATCACAGCAGACAACATAGAAATACCAAGGATCATAAGAGACTACTATCAGCAATTATATGCCAATAAAAGGACAACGTGGAAGAAATGGACAAATTCTTAGAAAAGTATAACTTTCCAAAACTGAACCAGGAAGAAATAGAAAATCTTAACAGACCCATCACAAGCATGGAGATTGAAACTGTAATCAGAAATCTTCCAGCAAACAAAAGCCCAGGTCCAGACGGCTTCACAGCTGAATTCTATTGAAAATTTAAAGAAGAGCTAACACCTATCGTACTCAAACTCTTCCAGAGAATTGCAGAGGAGGTAAACTTCCAAACTCATTCTATCAGGCCACCATCACCCTAATACCAAAACCTGACAAAGACCCCACAAAAAAAGAAAACTATAAACCAGTATCACTGATGAACGTAGATGCAAAAATCCTCAACAAAATTCTAGCAATCAGAATCCAACAACACATTAAAAAGATCATACACCATGACCAAGTGGGCTAATTCCAAGGGATGCAAGGATTCTTCAATATCCGCAAATCAATCAATGTTTTCACCACATTAACAAATTGAAAAATAAAAGCCATATGATTATCTCAATAGATGCATAGAAGGCCTTTGACAAAATTCAACATCCATTTATGATAAAAACTCTTCAGAAAGCAGGAAAAGAAGGAACATACCTCAACATAATAAAAGCTATATATGACAAACCCACAGCAAACATTATCCTCAATGGTGAAAAATTGAAAGCATTTGCCCTAAAGTCAGGAACAAGACAAGGGTGCCCACTTTCACCGCTATTATTCAACATAGTTCTGGAAGTTTTGGCCACAGCAATCAGAGCAGAAAAAGAAATAAATGGAACCCAAATTGGAAAAGAAGTAAAACTCTCACTGTTTGCAGATGACATGATCCTCTACATAGAAAATCCTAAAGACTCCACCAGAAAATTACTAGAGCTAATCAATGAATATAGTAAAGTTGCAGTATATAATATCAACACTCAGAAATCCCTTGCATTCCTATGCACTAATAATGAGAAAGTAGAAAAAGAAATTAAGGAAACAATTCCATTCACCATTACAACGAAAAGAATAAAATACTTAGGAATATATCTACCTAAAGAAACTAAAGACTTATATATCAAAAACTATAAAACACTGATGAATGAAATCAAAGAGGACACTAATAGATGGAGAAATATACCATGTTCATGGATCAGAAGAATCCATATAATGAAAATGAGTATACTCCCCAAAGCAATCTACAGATTCAATGCAATTCCTATCAAGCTACCAGTGGTATTTTTCACAGAACTGGAACAAATAATTTCAAGATTTGTATGGAAATACAAAAAACCTCGAATAGCCAAAGTAATCTTGATAAAGAAGAATGGAACTGGAGGAATCAGCCTGCCTGACTTCAGGCTCTACTACAAAGCCACAGTCATCAAGACAGTATGGTACTGGCACAAAGACAGAAATATAGATCAATGGAACAAAATAGAAAGCCCAGAGATAAACCCACACACCTATGGACACCTTATCTTCAACAAAGGAGGCAAGAATATACAATGGAGTAAAGACAATGTCTTTAACAAGTGGTGCTGGGAAAACTGGTCAACCACCTGTAAAAGAATGAAACCAGATCACTTTCTAACACCACACACAAAAATAAACTCAAAATGGATTAAAGATCTAAATGTAAGACCAGAAACTATAAAACTCCTAGAGGAGAACATAGGCAAAACACTCTCCGACGTAAATCACAGCAGGATCCTCTATGATCCACCTCCCAGAATACTGGAAATAAAAGGAAAAATAAACAAATGGGATCTAATTAAACTTAAAAGCTTCTGCACAACAAAGGAAACTATAAGTAAGGTGAAAAGACAGCCTTCTGAATGGGAGAAAACAATAGCAAATGAAGCAGCTGACAAACAACTAATCTCAAAAATATACAAGCAACTTCTGCAGCTCAATTCCAGAAAAATAAACGACCCAATCAAAAAATGGGCCAAAGTACTAAATAGGCATTTCTCCAAAGACATACGGATGGCTAACAAACACATGAAAAGATGCTCAACATCATTCATTATCAGAGAAATGCAAACCAAAACCACAATGAGGTACCATTTCACACACACCAATCAGAATGGCTGTGATCCAAACGTCTACAAGCAATAAATGCTTGTAGAGGATGTGGAGAAAAGGGAATCTTCTTACACTGTTGGTGTGAATGCAAACTAGTACAGCCACTATGGAGAACAGTGTGGAGATTCCTTAAAAAATTGCAAATAGAGCTGCGTTATGACCCAGCAATCCCACTGCTGGACATACACACTGAGGAAACCAGAAATGAAAGAGACACATGTACCCCAATGTTCATTGAAGCACTGTTTATAATAGCCAGGACATGGAAACAACCTAGATGTCCATCAGCAGATGAATGGATAAGAAAGCTGTGGTACATATATACAATGGAGTATTACTCAGCCATTAAAAAGAATACATTTGAATCAGTTCTAATGAGTTGGATGAAACTGGAGCCGATTATACAGAGTGGAGTAAGCCAGAGAGGAAAACACCAGTACAGTATACTGACACATATGTACGGAATTTAGAAAGATGGTAATGATGACCCTGTATGCGAGACAGCAAAAGAGACACAGATGTATAGAACGGACTTTTGGACTCTGCAGGAGAGGGAGAGGGTGTGATGATTTGGGAGAATGGCATTGAAACATGTATACTATCATGTAAGAAACGAAGTGGCAGTCTATGTTCGATACAGGATACAGGATAGGATGCTTGGGGCTGGTGCACGGGGATAATCCAGAGAGATGATATGGGGTGGGGGGTGGGAGGTGGATTCAGGATTGGGAGCTTGTATACACCCGTGGTGGATTCATGTCAACGTATAGCAAAACCAATACAGTATTGTAAAGTAAAATAAAGTAAAAAAAGAAAAATAATAATCAGCAAAAAAAACCCCACCCTAAATTAAATGAAGTAAGGCTAAAATAAAATAAAATAAAATAAGATAAAATAAAAATAAAATTGGGTAGTGAAGTTTGGATTCTTAAAGGTACAAAACTGACAACAAATGTGAAAAAGCAAAGATTAAAAATCTAAAGTAGAGGTTAGACTCTCAAAAATGCAATATTAAAAAACATAATCACAAAAATTATAACAAATATATATGAAATTTGCTTTAAAATTAGGATCTTTTTTTGCAAGATTATAGTATGTTATAAAATGAAAATTAAAGGAATAATAAAGAAGTTCAAAATAGTAAAAAAAAAAAGTGATAATAGTAAAATATATCTAAGAATATCTCTGGAGCTTTTGCGGGCAATGTGGGGTCAGTTCAGTTTCAGATAGTTCCTTATTCCACCTTATACTTCTTCTCGAGGTCTATAGGCCCTGCTAACTAAAGGGTTTTTATCTGTTGCACCTGTCACTTCCAAAGCAGTTTCCTCTGTTTATTTTGGGTTTTTCTGTCTGCATGTCTCCTCAGTGTCTAATTTCCACCCTGACACAAGTGGGCGAAGGTGGTAACTTATTTAGGCTCTCTTGTTTAGTTGTGCTGTGGGGAGGAAAGAACACTGCAAACAAATATCATTGGAGTGTGTGGGGAGTGCTTGCAGTGTCTGGGCCACACTGGATTTGCCCCCACTCACAGTGTGTATGCTTTCCCGGTCTATACAGCTCAGGCTCCAGGTTGCTCTGCAGGGGAACTGTCTAAAGCAGGCCTTGGGTTGTGTGCACTTCCCAGGTCTAAGTCTCTAAGTTTCAGGTTCTTGGGTACTCCAGAAAGGCACAGACTCTGTTGGGTCAGTGTTTTGTGCCCCTCTCAGGTCCGAGCCACTCAGGCAACCAGGTGATTACCAGGCACGTTCTCCCCAGAGAATGGGCGGTGCATCTTATCACCTCCTCGGTCCCAGGCGCTCAGTTTCCTGGGTGGGCAGCAAGAGTGCCATCTCAGGTGTGCTGTGTATCTCCTCTGGGGAGCTGATCTCTGGCTGTGACCCTCCTGGCAGATGTCAACGATCCAGGATCTCAGGAATACTTGGTTAGTAACTGGGAGCCTGCTCACTGTTTGGTAGTGGAGCCTGCTCGCAGTTTGGCCATCTCTGGGGCCGAGATTGCCACTTTTCAGCTCTGGCTGTTGCCTGCCTGCCTCTCTGCCTCCAGCATGGGATGGGCAGTTCTGCATCCAACTAGCTCTCCTCTGGTATTCACTCAGTCCTTTGTTCTGTGAGCGGGCCCAGAAGAGCCTTAGATTAGAGCTTTTTGTGGGAAAGTTCTTTCTCTTTCTTTTCTTTATTTTTTTCTCTTTCTCTCTGGCTATCCCACAGTTTGGGTTGCTATCTCATATTAGCTCACTCAAATTGTCCTCAGGGCATTCAGGCCTCATCCCTACCCTTAGCAATGTAGCCCATGCCTGCCTGTTCAGCTCCTGCTTGGAGGTGACCAACGCGAGCTTCTGGGCTATATCTCCATTGGGAGTTCTGGTTAGGCACATAATCTGTGGGTTTTATTTATTTATTTTTTCTCCTGGTTATGTTGCCCTCTGAGATTCCAAAACTCCCTAGAGACCTGCTGGAGAGAGGGTTTCCTGGTATTTAGAAACTTCTCCTCTTTCGTGACTCCCTCCCCAGGACAGGTCTCCATCCCTAACTCTTTTGTCTCTCTTTTTATCTTTTATTTTTTGTCTTGCCTCCTTTTGAAGGCAATGGACTGCCTTTCTGGGTGCCTGGTCTCCTCTGCCAGTGTTCAGAAGTTGTTTTGTGGAATTTGCTCAGCGTTCAAAATTTCAATTAATTTTTGTGGGAGAAAGTGGTCTCCCAGTTCTATTCCTCCACCATCTTAGTACTGCCCCCTGGTATTTGTTTTAAAAACATATATTTTTGAAAAGTAACAGTAAGGTATAAAAATGAAAGCTAAAGGAGTAATAAGGAACTAATTTTTTAAAAATATTATAAAGTGATAATAGTAAAAATACATCTAGGAACTTCCCGAGAACTGTCGTGGGCAGTATGGGGTGAATTCAGTGTCACATAGTCCCTTGTTCAAGCTTGTACTTTTCTCAAACTCTGTCGGTGCCCCTCAAATGCACAGTCTCAGGATTCATTGCAAGGTTTTAATCTTTTGCATCTTTCACTTCCAGAGCAGTTCCCCCTTTGTTTATTTTGGCTTCTTCTGTTTGCAAGTCTCTTTAGTGTCTAATTTCCACCCTGACACAAGGGGATGAAGGTAGCCACTTATTTAGGCTAATTTGTTCAGTTGTGTTGTGGGAAGGGTGGGACACTGCAAACAAATACCACTGGCCTGTGTGGAGAGTGCTCACAGTGGATGAATCACACTTGGTTTGCCACCACCCAAGGCTGTGTGTACTTCCCAGGTCCACACTATTCAGGCTCCAGGGTGCTCTGCAATGGCACTGTCCCCAGTGAATCCTGCATTTCATGCACATTTCAGGTCTAAGTCTTTCAGGTTCTCGGATGCTCTGCAGGGGCACAGACCCAAATGGGCTGTGCATTTTGTCCTTAAGATTTTCTATTTCTTTGTGATTCAGTTTTGGAAGGTTATACTTTTCTAAGAATTGGTTCATTTCTTCCAAGTTTTCCATTTTATTGTCATATAGTTTCTTATGGTAGTCTTTTATGATCATTTGTATTTCTGTGTTGTTTGCTGTAATTTCTCCCTTTTTATTTTTAATCTTTTTGATTTGAGACTTCTCCCTATTTTTCTTGATGATTCTGGTTAATGGATTGTTAGATTTCAAAATAAAACTATTGAAAGAGATGAAGAGGGACACTGCATAATGATCAAGAGAACAATCACAAAAGAGGATATAACAACTGTAAATATATGTGCACCCAACCTAGTAGCACCTGAATACATAAAGGAAATATTAAAAACTATCAAAGGGGAAATTGACAGTAACACAATATTAGTGGGGGACTTTAATACCGCATTCACACAGTGGAGAAATCATCAAGACAGAAAATTAACAAAGAAATACAAGCTTTAAACAATGCATTGAACCAGTTAGATCAAATTGATATCTAAAGGCATGTCACCCCAAAACAATGATTTCATCTTTTTTCTCAAATGCACATGGAACATTCTCCAGGGTAGACCACATCCTGGGCCACAAATCTAACCTTGGTAAATTAAAAAAAAAAATGAAATCATTTCAAGCATCTTTTCTGATCACAATGTTATAATCACAGAGGGGGAAACTATAAAGGATACAAACATATGGAGGATTTGGAATAACAATCAGATGACTGAAGAAATAAAAAAAATGAAAGGAAATCAAAATATGAAAATAAACAAATGATAATGAAAACACGTCAATACAAAACCTTTGGGACTCTGTAAAAGTAGATCTAAGAGGGAAGTTCATAGTAATACAAACCTACCTCAAGAAACAAGAGAAATATAAAATAAACAACTTAACTTTACACCTAATGCAACTGGAAAAAGACGATTAAAAAAAAACAAAGTTAGTAGAAGGAAACAAATCATTTAAAAAGGAGCAGAGATAAATGAAAATTAAATGAAGGAGACTATGGCAAAGGTCAGTAAAACTAAAACTTGGTTCCCTGTAGATTATTTAGAAGATGGCCATTCTGAATGGTGTGAGGTGATACCTTATTGTAGTTTTGATTTGCATCTCTCTGATAATTACTGATATTGAGCATCTTTTCATGTGTTTATTGGCCACTTGTGTGTCTTTTCTAGAGAAAGTCTGTTTAGGTCTTCTCCTCATTTTTTAATTGGGATCTTTGTTTTTCTGGTATTGAGCTCTGATAAGGTGATATATATATCTTTTAATGTCTTTTAATGTTGTTTCATTTGCAATTATCTTCTCCCATTCTGAGGGTTGTCTTTTAAACTTTTTTTATTCTTTGTTATGTAAAAGCTTTTAAATTTAAATAGGTCCCATTTTAATTTTTTTTTTTTTAATTACTCGAGGAGGTTCGTCAAGGGTATTTTGATGTGATTTCCATCTAAGAGTGTTCTACCTATGTTTTCCTCTAAGAGCTTTATAGTTTCTGGTTTTGAATTTAACTCTTTAATCCATTTTGAGTTTGTGTGTGTGTGTGTGTGTGTGTGTGTGTGATGTTTAGAATTGTTCTAGTTTCATTTTTTTACATGTAGTTGCCCAATTTTCCAAGCATTACTTATTGAAGAGACTTTCATTACTCTATTCTATATTCTTGACTCCTTTGTCAGTGATCAATTGCCCATAAGTGCACGGATTTTTACTTGTGATTTCTACATTTTCCTTTGGTCTACACTTCTGTTTTTATGCCATTACCATACAGTTTTGATTACTGTAGCTTTTTAGTACAGTCTGAAGTTAAGAAGACTGATTCCTCCAGTTCCGTTTTTCTTTCTTAACATTGTTTTGGCTTTTCTGGGTCTTTTGTGTTTCTACACAAATTGTGAAGTTTTTTGTTTTAATTCTGTGAAAAATACCATTGGTAGTTTGATAGAGATTGAACCAAATCAGTAGATTGCTTTGGGTAGTATAGTCATTTTCACTATATTGATTCTTCCAATCCAAGAACATAGTATATCTCTCAATCTTTTCATATTATCTTTGATTTCTTTCATCAGTGTCTTATAGTTTTCTACATACAAGTCTTTTACATGTTTAGGTAGGTTTATTCCTAGGTATTTTATTCTTTTTGTTGCAGTCGTGAATGGGATTGTTTCTTTTATTTCTCTTTCTGATTTTTCATTGTTATTGTACAGGAATGCATGAGATTTCTGTGTATTACATTTATATACTGCAAATTATTTATATTCATTGATTATCTTTAGTAATTTTCTGGTGGCAACTTTAGGATTTTGCATGTATACTTTACTTCTTCTTTTCCACTCTTGATGAAATCAGAAAGGGGAAGTTGCAATAGACAGTGTAGAAATACAAAGGATCATATGCGACTCCTATGGGCAACTCTTTGCCAATCAAATGGACAATCTGGAAAAAATGTGCAAGTTTTTAGGAAAACACAACCTTCCAATACTGAGCAAGGAAGAAATAGAAAATATAAACTAACCACAATGATTGAAATAAAAAATGTGATCAAATAATCTTCCAACAAAGAAAAACCCAGGGCCAGATGGCTTCACAAGTGACTTTTACCAAAAGTTTACAGAAGAGTTAACACCTATCCTGCTCAAGCTCTTTCAAAAAATTGCAGAGGAAAGAAAACTCCCAAACTCATTCTTTAGGCCACCATAACACTGATACCAAACCCAGACAAAGATATCACCAAAAATAAATTATAGGCCAATATCACAGATGAAAATAGATGCAAAAATCCTCAATGAAATTCTAGCAAACAGAATCCAACAACTCTTTAAAAGGATTATACACCATGATCAAGAGAAGTTTATCCCATTAATGCAAGAATTATTCAATATATGCAAATAAATCAATATGATACTCCATATTAACTAACTGAAAGATAAAAACCATAAAATCATCTCCATAGCTGCAGAAAAAGTTTTGAATAAAATTCAACACCCATTTATAATGAAAACTCCCCAGAAACTAGGCATAGAAGGAACATGCCTCAACATACTAAAATCATATATGATATACCCACATCAAACATTATTGTCAACTGTGAAAAACTAAGAGTTTTTCCTCTAAGATCAGGAGTGAAACAAGGGTGCCTACTATCACCACTATTATCTAATATAGTTTTGGAAGTCTTCACCATGAAAAGGACAGGAGAAAGAAAAACAAAGTGACCTTTAAATACACCATCAGTAAGAAATCCAATTTGGCAACACAACGGGTAATTGAAATCGCAAAATAAAAGAAAAAAAAACGTGAAGAATGAGTTAGTACATTTGTTTTCACTTGTAGATATGCAAGCTTATAACTTTTCAGAAGTGATGGTTTCTAAGAAAAGAGAATGAAATAATTTTTTAAACAAAAATAGTAGTTAACTGTAGTATCTATTGCTTTTCCTAGTTGTAAAATCAGTATTGACAAACTAAAATTAAAAATGTGCAAAGTACAAAGTGGAAGCTCCCTCATGTCTAGTTCCTTCACCACCATTTCTAAACAGATGTTTTGCTCTGTATTTCAAATTAGAGGGGAAGAGGCAATTCCTATTCCCTTCACAAACTCTTCTTTTTTCCTCCCCAATAAGTGGAAATACACATCTAGTCAGATGCTAGACACTTTATATTACAAGGACACACACCTTGGTGAAGCTACTCTCTTATGATTTCTCTTTCTGTGATTGGTCCTTAACAAAAGGTCAGGAGGATATTTGATTTTCTCTTATTTCAAAACTGTGCTTAAATTTTCTTCTCTTTGATCTCCTATTCTTCCATGTGATCTACTGGATTATCAATAAGATCCCAAGAGTCTTTTGTGGATTCAGTCAAATAAAGAGACTAGAGTACATGTTCAATGTGAGCTCACTATATTCCTTATAATAAAATTTTTTTTAATGTTACATAGCTAATGGTCTGGAGAATTTGAACTGTATCCAAGTTTAAAATATGATATATTCTTTTATATTGCTTAGATGAACTCTTTACATATTGCATCTATTAAACCTTTATCAAACATGAGAATTCTAACATTATTTTTTCTGAATTGCTCATGTTTCATTCACTTTTTATTCTAACAACTTGAAGTTATTCTGGCTTTTTCTTATAGGGAATATTCTTAAATACAAAGATAACCTACGATTCCCTATGAAGATCCAGGATAAAATAGTATCAATTGATAAATTCTTAATAAGATAATCAACCTGCTTTCTCTGGTGGCTCAGACAGTAAAGAATCTGCCTGCAATGCAGGAGACCCAAGTTTGATCCCAATATTCTTGCTTGCAGAACGCCATGGACAGAGGAACCTGGCATGCTACAGTCATGGGGTCACAAGGAATTGGAAACGACTGAATGATGAACACTTTTACTTTCATTTTTCTTCCAAGCTTTTACCCAATATATTTTTCTCATCCTTTGCTCCACTGTCTTTATGTTTTTAAATTGAAGTATAGATGATTTACAATTCTGTGTTAGTGTCTGATGTACAGCAAGGTGATTCAGTTATATACAAATATATACACATGATCTTTTTCATATTATTTTCCATTATTGATTATTACAAGATATTGAGGAAAGCTATCATGAATCTCGATAGTGTGTTTAAATGCAGAGACACCATTTTGCAGACAAAAGTTCATATAATTGAGTTCAGATGCTCAGTCATGTCTGATTCTTTGCAATCCCATGGCTTCCCTGCCCATCACCAACTCCCAGAGCTTGCTCAAACTCATGTCCAGCGGGTCAGTGATGCCATCCAACCATCTCATCACCTGTTGTCTTCTTCTCCTCCTGCCTTCTACTTTTTCCAGCATCAGGATATTTTCCAGTGAGTTAGTTCTTTGCATCAGGTGGCCAAAGCATTGGAGCTTCAGCTTCAGCATCAGTCTTTCCAATGAATATTCAAGATTGATTTCCTTTAGGATGGACTGGTTTGATCTCCTTGCAGTCCAAGAGACTCTCAAGAGTCTTCTCCAACACCACAGTTCAAAAATATAAATTCTTTGGTACTCAGCTTTCTTTCTGGTCCAACTCTCACATCCATATATGACTCCAGGAAAAACCGTAGCTTTGACTAGATAGACCTTTGTTGGCAAAGTAATGTCTCTGTTTTTTAATATGCTGTCTAGGTTGGTCAAAACCTTTTGTGCACTAGGAACCAGAGACCCCACAAAGACAGAGCCAGACTTGCTTTTAAGTGTTTGAGTGTCTCCTGTGGAGACACTGACACATAGGTCAGCAGTGGCCTGCCATGGGGGCAGGGGCTCTGATTGCATCAAACATGGCTCATGTATTATGTGGCATAAGCCCTCGTGGAGGACATCACCATTAGCTCCACCATAGAGCCACCAAGCAGATGACCCACAAACTGGAGAACAATTATACCAAAGAAATTCTCACACTGTTAAGAAATTTCTAGGACCCACAACGGATTTCCCAACCTGGGAATCTGGCAAAGGAACTGAGAATACCCAGGAAATTTGACTTTGCAGGCCAGTGGGATTTGGTTATAGAACCTACACAGTACTGGGTAAAGAGACTCTTTGATGGCAGAAAAAACCCTTCATGCACCAAGAGCCAGGAGAGAAAAACAGTGTTCCTACAAGAGACTGAGCCAGACTTACCTGTGAGTGTCCAGGAGTCTTCAGCAGAGGTGTAGGTTGACAGTGGCTTGTTGCATGAGCAGGGGCACTGAATACACAAATCATTTTGAAGGAGGTCACCATTATCTTCATTACCCTTGCCATAGTTTGGCCTCAGGATAAACAACATGGAAGGAACCCAGCAAGAGAAAATTGGATTAAAGATTTATGAAGCATGGCCCCACCCATCAGAACAACACTCAGTTTCCCCCAAAGGTTCATATAGTCAAATATAATAGCTTGCATTTTTCTAGTCCCAAACTCTCAATCCAACTCTCCTACTTTCCCCCCTTGGCAACCACAAATATGTTCTCTATGCTTGTGAGGCTATTTCTATTTTGTAGATGAGTTCATTTGAGTCATATGTTGATCCCACATATAAGTGATATCATATGGTGTTTGTCTTTCTTTTCTGGATTTATTTTGCTTATAATGATAATCTCTACTTCTATCTTTGTAGCTGCAACTGGTGTTATTTTATCCTTGTTAAGACTGAGTAATATTCTATTGTGTGTATGTGTGTATATATATATATATATATATGCCACTTTTTTTCTGAGACAAATAAGAATATTTATTATAGATATATCTGACAAAGGCCTCAAAACCAGAATGTATAAAGAACTCCTACAAACTAACAATTAAAATGCTGATTGCCCAATTGGCAAGTGGGCAAAAACTTTGGACACACACTTCCCAAAAGGTCCAGTCAAAAAGCATATAGAAGATCCTTAATATCCTTCAGTTCAGTTCAGTCACTCAGTTATGTCCGACTGTTTGCGAGCCCAAGAATCGCAGCACGCCAGGCCTCCCTGTCCATCACCAACTCTAGGAGTTCACTCAGACTCATGTCCATCGACTCAGTGATACCATCCAGCCATCTCGTCCTCTGTCGTCCCCTTCTCCTCCTGCCTCCAATCCCTCCCAGCATCAGAGTCTTTTCCAATGAGTCAACTCTTTGCATGTGGTGCCCAAAGTACTGGAGTTTCAGCTTTAGAATCCTAGGGCTGATCTCCTTCAGAATGCACTGGTTGGATCTCCTTGCAATCCAAGGGACTCTCAAGAGTCTTCTCCAACACCACAGTTCAAAAGCATCAATTCTTTGGCGCTCTGCCTTCTTCACGATTCAATTCTCACACCCATACATGACCACAGGAAAAACCATAGCCTTGACTAGATGGACCTTAGTCTGCAAAGTAATGTCTCTGCTTTTGACTATACTATCTAAGTTGCTCATAACCCATGAAATGATGGGACCGGATACCATGATCTTCGTTTTCTGAATGTTGAGCTTTAAGCCTACTTTTTCACTCTCCTCTTTTACTTTCAACAAGAGGCTTTTTAGTTCCTCCTCACTTTCTGCCATAAGGGTGGTATCATCTGCATATCTGAGGTTACTGATATTTCTCCCAGCAATCTTGATTCCAGCTTGTGTTTCTTCCAGTCCAGCATTTCCATGATGTACTCTGCATATAAGTTAAATAAGCAGGGTGACAATACACAGCCTTGATGTACTCCTTTTCCTATTTGGAACCAGTCTGTTGTGCCATGTCCAGTTCTAACTGTTGCTTCCTGACCTGCATACAGATTTCTCAAGAGGCAGGTCATGTGGTCTGGTTTTGCCATCTTTTGAAGAATTTTCCACAGTTTATTGTGATCCACACAGTCAAAGGCTTTGGCATAGTCAAGAAAGCAGAAATAGATATTTTCCTGGAACTCTCTTGCTTTTTCCATGATCCAGCGGATGTTGGCAATTTGATCTCTGGTTCCTCTGCCTTTTCTAAAACCAGCTTGAAAATCAGGAAGTTCACGGTTCACATATTGCTGAAGCCTGGCTTGGAGAATTTTGAGCACTACTTTACTAGCATGTAAGATGAATGCAATTGTGCGGTAGTTTGAGCATTCTTTGGCATTGCCTTTCTTAGCCATTAGGAAATGCAAATTAAAATCACAGTGGGGATTTCCCTGATAGTGCAGTGGGTAAGAATTCACTTGCCAATGCCTGGGACATGGGTTCAATCCCTGATCTGGGAAGATTCCTCATGCTGCAGAGCAACTAAGCCTATGCACTACAACTACTAAATCTATGCTCTGGATCTGGTGAGCTGCAGCAACCAAGCCAAGAGTTGCAACTACTGAAGCCTGTACACCTTCAAGCTGTGCTCTGCAACAAGAAAAGCCACCATAATGCGAAGCTTGCATACCACAACAAATAGTAATCACCACTCTCCACAACTAGAGAAAGCCCATACAAAGAATGAAGACCTAGCTCATCCAAAAATAAATAAATGAAATTATTTTTAAAAACACACACACCCACGCAGTGAGATATTGCTTCACCCCCAAAGAATGAATAATACATAGGAGATTGACAATATCAAATTTTGGTGAAGATATACAGTGAAGGGAGCTTTCATATATGGCTGGTAGCAGTACAGAATGGCAGTTTCTTATAAACATATATGCATAAAATGCCCCAGCAGTTGTACTCTAGGTATTTATCTAATATAAATGAAAACATAGATCCACAAAAAGTGTTATGGTGTTGAAGAAGACTCTTATAAGTCCCTTGGACAGCAAGGATATAAAGCCAGTCAGTCCTAAAGGAGATCAGTCCTGAATATTCATTGGAAGGACTGATGGTGAGGCTGATGGTCCAATACTTGGCCACATGATGTGGAGAAGTGACTCACTGGAAAGGACCCTGATGCTGGGAAAGATTGAAGGCAGGAGGAGAAGGGGCAACAGAAGTTGCAATGGTTGGATGGCATCATTGACTCGATGGACATGAGTTTGAGCAAGCTCTGGGAGTTGGTGATGGACAGGGAAGAGTGGTATGCTGCAGTCCATGAGGTCGCAAAGAATCAAACATGAATGAGCTGAACTGAACTGAACTGAATTGATCCACAAAATACTTCAATGAGAATGTTAACAATCTCTTTATAATAGCCTCCAAAGTGGAAATACATGTTTGTCAACAAGTGAATGGACCAAATAAATTTGATATATTCATACAATGTAATACAATTCTTTAGTTCCTCTTCACTTTCTGCTGTTAGAATGGTATCATCTACCTGAGGTTGTTGATATTTCTCCCATCAATCTCGATTTCAGTTTGTAATTCAACCAGCCTGACATTTTTGATGATGTGCTCTGCATATAAGTTAAATAAAAAGGGTGAAAACAAACAGCCTTATCAAACTCCTTTCTCAGTCCTGAACCAGTCAGTTGTTTCATACAAGGCTCTAACTATTGCTTCTTGAGCTTCAGGCAGGTTTCTCAGGAGATAGGTAAGATGGTCTTGCATTCCCATATCTTTAAGAGTTGGTTATGACACATAGAGTCAAAGGTTTTAGTGTACTCAATGAAACAGAGGTAGATGCTTCTCTGGAATTCCTATATTTTCTCTATGTTCCAGTGAATGTTGGCAATTTGATCTCTGGTTCTTCTGCCTTTTTCTAAACTGAGCTTTGACATCCAGAATTTTTCAGTTCACATAATGCTGAAGCCTAGCATGGAGGATTTTGAACATAACATTATTAGCATGGGAGATGAGTGCAATTGTCCTGTGGTTTGAAAATTCTTAGTACTGCCCTTCTTGGGAACTGGGATGAGGATTGGCCTTTTCCTGTCCTGTGACCACTGCTGGGTTTTCCAAATTTGCTGACATATTGAGTGCAGCACTTTGATAGCATCATCATTTAGGGTTTTAAATATTTCTGCTGGAATTTCATCGTCTTTACTGACAGTAGTACTTCCTAAGGCTCACTTGACTTCACACTCCTGAATGTCTGGCTCTGGGTGAGTGACAACAGCATTGTGGTTATATAGGTCATGAAGACGTTTTTTCATAGAGTTCTTCTGTGTATTCTTTCCATCTCTTCTATATCTCTTCTTATTCTATTATGTATTTACTCTTTACATCCTTTATTGTGCTCATCTTTGAAAGAAACATTCCTTTGCTATTTCCAGTTTTCTTAAAGAGATCTCTAGTCTTTCCCACCACTATTCTACATGATATAAATCAGAAAGTGTTTGTTTGCAGGTAGGTATTGAGTAAAGGACAGAGGGAATGGAAATACCTTTATCTTGTTTTAAGCAATGATTTCCTGAGTGTATATGCATTGTCAAAATTAATGAACTGAATCATTTTACTACATCAAAATTCTGATTAACCTTTTCTGACTGGGATTTTTGTGTCTTTCCAAACTTGTTTAGATGACTGTATGACTGTTTCAAATATATATACACAAAACATCCTTTTGCCATGTGTAACTATGGCAACGTGATGAGTCAAAAAATTAACTAAAATTTGTACTTTTATTTTGTACTGAGTATTTATGTTAATTATACTTTTTCAATTCAGTTCAGTTCAGTCGCTCAGTCGTGTCTGACTCTTTGCAACCCCATGAATTGCAGCGTGCCAGGGCTCCCTGTCCATCAGCAAATCCCAGAGTTCACTCAGACTCACGTCCATTTAGTCAGTGATGCCATCCAGCCATCTCATCCTCCGTCGTCCCCTTCTCCTCCTGCCCCCAATCCCTCCCAGCATCAGAGTATTTTCCAATGAGTCAACTCTTCCCATGCGGTGCCCAAAGTACTGGAGTTTCAGCTTTAGCATCATTCCTTCCAAAGAAATCCCAGGGATGATCTCCTTCAGAATGGACTGGTTGGATCCCCTTGCAGTCCAAGGGACCCACAAGAGTCTTCTCCAACAACACAGTTCAAATGCATCAATTCTTTGGTGCTCAGCCGTCTTCACAGTACAACTCTCACATCCATACATGACCACAGGAAAAACCATAACCTTGACTAGACGGATTTTAGTTGGCAAAGTAATGTCTCTGCTTTTGAATATACTATCTAAGTTGCTCATAACCTTTCTTCCAAGGAGTAAGCGTCTTTTAATTTCATGGCTGCAATCAACATCTGAAGTGATTTTGGAGCCCCCCAAAATAAAGTCTGACACTGTTTCCACTGTTTCCGCATCTATTTCCCATGAAGTGATGGGACCGGATGCCATGATCTTCGTTTTCTGAATGTTGAGCTTTAAGCCTAGTTTTTCACTCTCCTCTTTTACTTTCATCAAGAGGCTTTTTAGTTCCTCCTCATTATCTGCCATAAGGGTGGTATCATCTGCATATCTGAGGTTATTGATATTTCTCCCGGCAATCTTGATTCCAGCTTGTGTTTCTTCCAGTCCAGCATTTCCATGATGTACTCTGCATATAAGTTAAATAAGCAGGGTGACAATATACAGCCTTGACGTGCTCCTTTTCCTATTTGGAACCAGTCTGTTGTTCCATGTCCAGTTCTAACTGTTGCTTCCTGACCTGCGTACAGATTTCTCAAGAGGCAGGTCAGGTGGTCTGGTATTCCCATCTCTTGAAGGATCTTCCACAGTTTATTGTGATCCACACAGTCAAAGGCTTTGGCATAGTCAAGAAAGCAGAAATAGATGTTTTTTTCTGGAAATTTCTTGCTTTTTCCATGATCAGCGGATGTTGGCCATTTGATCTCTGGTTCCTCTGCCTTTTCTAAAACCAGCTTGAAAATCAGGAAGTTCACGGTTCACATATTGCTGAAGGCTGGCTTGGAGAATTTTGAGCATTACTTTACTAGCATGTGAGGTAAGTGCAATTGTGTGGTAGTTTGAGTGTTCTTTGACATTGCCTTTCTTTGGGATTGGAATGAAAACTGATCTTTTCCAGTCCTGTGGCCACTGCTGAGGTTTCCAAACTTTCTGACATATTGAGTGTAGCACTTTCACAGCATCATCTTTCAGGATTTGAAACAGCTCAACTGGAATTCCATCACCTCCACTAGTTTTGTTCCTAGTGATGCTTTCTAAGGCCCACTTGACTTCACATTCCAAGATGTCTGGCTCTAGATTAGTGATCACATCATAATGATTATCCGCGTCATGAAGATCTTTTTTGTACAGTTCTTCTGTGTATTCTTGCCATCTCTTCTTAATATCTTCTGCTTCTGTTAGGTCCATACCATTTCTGTCCTTTATTGAGCCCATCTTTGCATGAAATGTTTCCTTGGTATCTCTAATTTTCTTGAAGAGATCTCTAGTCTTTCCCATTCTCTTTTTTTCCTCCATTTCTTTGCATTGATCGCTGAAGAAGGCTTTCTTACCTCTTCTTGCTATTCTTTGGAATTCTGCATTCAGATGCTTATATCTTTCCTTTTCTCCTTTGCTTTTCACTTCTCTTCTTTTCACTTTTAATTATACTTTTAAGATTTGAATTTTTCCACCTACAACTCCTATTTTCTGTCTACAGATTGTTAATGCTGTTGCAAAAGATATAGAAAATTACAACAGGAAAAAAAAATATCCACCACACATTGAGCTGAACACTAAGGTATATACATGTCATTATATGCAAATTATTCCTTAATGAAGTGAAGGGATTTTTAAAAAGCAGTTCATAAAGTTCTTCAGTATCAGGGTCAGGTGGTGGCTTGGTATGCTTAATATCCTCTTATTTCCTCAATCTCCCCAAACAACCTCAAATAAACATTCAGTCTAAGGTAATGGCATGATATTGGTGTGTAAGTAAATAAGTGACAACTGTGTTTTCTATTCAAACACAATCTTTCTTAAAATTTCATAGCCCTATACTTCAGAAAGATTATCACCCTGATGCATTTCCTACATAAAATTCTAGAGCTATCATTATTCAGTTATTTGATTTATTCTGTAAACAATGTACCATGAGAAGCTATACATGTCTATGCATATATCTGTCTTTCATTCTTCTTAATCACTACATAGGATTCCATTGATAATCCCCTATTGATAGACATTTAGATTGTTTTTAACTTTTCAAAATTATAGTTGGAGCAAGTTTATTAGTAATAGAGGAATAAGCTCCTAAAAGTCGAAATGCTGTCTCAAAGGATATGGTATGATAGATTTTGGTAGATTTTGAAAACTACTCTCCAAAATCTTTGCCAACCAGATAGACAATGCAAACAAACAAAACTTTCATTGCCCATTTAAATGTATATTTCTCTAATTATAATCTAAACTAAGCATATTTGAAAATCTAATGTTTTAACTAGTGACTACAGAGAAGAGATGTGGGTAAGAAGAGAAATGGAGAGAGAAATACAGACCTCAGCATTTGAGCCATCAGTGAGTATTATTCACCTGATCAAGCACCAAACAAGAATCTTTCGAACTTGTCAAAACTAATTGTCAAAATCAGCCCAATTTTCACCAGGCTGTTGTATTTGAGTTTCTAATTCTTTGACAGCTTATTATGGCCTTGTCTGTCACTTTGATTGACAATATTTTCTTAATATGTATATTTTATTGAAGTATAATTGACTTACAGCGTTTTAGGTGCACAGAGAAGTGATTTAATTATCAATATACATATTTAATATTTTTCAGATTATTTTCTATTATAGATTATTAGAAAACATTGACTATAGTTCCCTGTGCTATACAGCAAACTTTTGTTGCTTGTTGTACATCTATTTTTTTTTAAATTAGAAATCTAACATTCTGTTCATACTAAGTCAAACAAGTGTAATCAAAATGTCATAAATTTTGTAATTAGACAAAACTGTTTTCTAAATATATATATAATTTCTAACATGTTAGAAATATTTTAGAAAATATATATACATATATTTTTATAAATATCTATTAATACATATCTATTTATATACATGCAAAAAGTATTTTAGAAAATATATATGTGTATATATATATATTAGAAATTTACATATATACACACAAAACTTTTCTATTGCATTTGATAAAGGCTTCAGAAAGAACATGAAAAAGAGAAGGAGAAATTGAAAAACATAAACTAAATGAAATTGAAGCACTGACTATGGAATAGAAAACGTGGAACAAACTATGATAAAAGTAAAAGACCAGTTGTTTTAAACATGGCTGTTCATTAGAAAAATATGTGGAGCTTTGGAGGGCAAAAGCATTCGTACTTTTTAAAAGAAATTCCAAGACTTGGTTGACTATTTTCTTTCCCATGTTAGGGAAGATTTCAGCTGTTATCTCTCCAAATATTTTCTCAGGTCCTTTCTCTCTTTCTTCTCCTTCTGGGGCCCCTATAATGCGAATGTTGGTGTATTTAATGTTGTCCCAGAGGTCTCTCAGAATGTTTTTTTTTTTTTTTTTTTTTTTTCACTCTTTTTCCTGCATTATGTTCCGGACTAGTGATGTCCACCATTTTGTCCTCCAGGTCATTTATCCATTCTTTTGAATCAGCTATTCTGCTATTGATTCCTCTTAAAGTATTATTCATCTATGTTTGTTCTTTAGTTCTTCTACGTTTTGATAAGCATTTCTTGCATCTTCTCCATTGTTTTCCTGAGATAACGGATCAACTTCACTTTCATTATTCTGAATTCTTTTTTCCAAAAGGTTGCCTATCTCCAAGTCATTTAGCTATTTTCTCTTGTGTTTTATCTTGTCCCTTCTTCTGGTATACAAATTTCTGCTTTTTAATCCTTATTAACTTTCTGTAATGAGGTTTTTGTTTTAGCTGATGTGGAATTGTTGTTCTTCTTTCTTCTTTAGTCTGCCCTATGATGGAGGATGCTAGAAGGCTTGTGCAAGTTTTCAGTGGGAGAGACTGGTGTTGGGAAAAACTGGGTCTGGTGGGCAGGGCCTTGTTCAGTAAAGCTTTAATCCAATTATCTGCTAATGGGTAGGATGTGCTCCCTCCCTGTTGTTAAGCCTGAGGTGACCCAGCTCTGGGGTCTGTGGGCTCTATGGGCTCTATGGTAGGGTTAATAGTGACATCCGTAAGGGCTTACACCAAAAGGGACCTTCCAGGAATGCTGCTGCCAGCATCCTCATCTCTATGGTGAGCATTTGCCAACCCACACCTCCACAGGAGAACCTCCAACACTAGCAGACAGTTTTCCTTCAGTCTTCTGTGGGGTCGCTCCTCCTTTTCTCTGAGTCTTTGTGAGTACAAAATTTTGTGTGTGTCCTCCAAGACTGGAGACTTTGTTTCCCCCCAATCCTGTGGAAGTCCTGTAATCAAATTCCATTAGATTTCAAGGTCAGAGTCCATGAGAATCCAAGATTCCTAGACCCTTTGTCAGATCCCCAGGCTGGAAAGCCTGACATGGGGTTCAGAACCTTCACAACAGTGGGAGAACTTCTTTCCTATTATTGTTCTCCAATATGTGAGTCACCTACCCTTTGGGTATGGGATTGATTTCACCATGATTGTTCCCCTCCTACCATCTCACTGTCACTTCTTCTTTGTCTTTGTATGTGGGATACCTTTTTATTTGGTGGGTTCCAGAGCACTCCTTTTAATGGTTGCTCAACAGCTAGTTGCGATTTTGGTGCTCTCACAGGAGGAGATCAGAGCAGATCTACTCTACCATCTTGAACCAGAACTCTGTATACCAATTTTTCTTTACCTATTCAACTGTTCATGGACATTTAGGATGTTTCCTGTCTTGTCTGTTGTAAACAGTGCCACTATAAACATAGAGGTGCATGTTTTTGTTTTTGTTTAATTATAGTTTTCTCTGAATATATGTCCAGGAGTGGGATTGTTGAATAATATGGTAACTCTATTTTTAGTTTTTTGAGAAACCACCATACTGTTTACCATAGTGGCTGCAATAATTTACATCGCCACTAACAGTGTTTTTCTCGCCTTCTCAAGCATTTTTAATTTGTATACTTTTTAATGAGAGCCATTCTAATGACTGTGATGCAGTACCTCATTGAAGCTTTGATTTGTATTTCTCTGATAATTACCTATCATGAGCTTCTTTTCATGCGCTGATAGGTGATCTATATGTCTTCTTTAGAGAAATGTCTATTTGTCTTCTGCCCATTTCTGGACTGGGTTGTTTAATTTTTGTTGTTATTGAGTTATCTGTGTTGTTTGTATATTTTGGAATTTAGGCATTTGTCAACTGAATTGCTTGCAAATATTTTCACCAATTCTGTATGCTGACTTTTCACTTTGTTTATGATTTCCTTTGCTGTACAAAGCTTATAAGTCTGAGTAGGCCCCTTTTTTGTTTATTTATTTATTTAAAATTTTTATTACCTTGTGAGACTGGGTTAAGAAAACATCAGTATGATTTATGTCAGAGACTGTATTCCCTATATTCTGTTCTAAGAGTTTTATGGTGCCATGTCTTATATTTAAATGTTAAGCAATTTTCAGCTTAATTTTGTGCATGTTTTGGGTGATGTAAAGATGGATTTACAAGTTGCTATTCAAACTCCCCAGCAACACTTAATGAAGATACTATCATTTTCCCATTGTCTATTATTGCCTCCTGTGTCTAAGATTAATTGACTGTAGGAATGCAGGTTTATTTCTTGGCCTTCTGTTTTGTTACATTGATTCATATGTCTATTTTGGTGCCAATATCATGCTGTATTTACTGTAGCTTTTTTCAAATGTACATTGTGCATTCTCTAGAATTGATCACATATTGGAGCACAAAAGAAATCTCAAAATATTTAAAAGGCTAGAAACTATTTCAAGTGGTAAACTATTTTTTACCACAATGACATGAAACTAGAAATCCATAGAAAAATATATGAGAAAAAAAAAAAGATTACTTTGGTACTAAACAACATAGTACTAAAATAAATGGGTCCATGATAAAAGAGGAAATTGAAAAACAATCTTGAGATGACAATGAAAACACAACCGTACAAAATCTGTGAGATGCAGTAAAAGTAGTTGTTAGAGGAAAGTTAAAATAATACAAGCCTCTTCCAAAAACCAGATATATCTCAAATGAAAACAAAATGAAACAAACAATCAAACAAAACCCTAACCTATCAACTACTGGGTGGCCCAAAGTTTCTTTAGGTTTTTAAGTAAAAATAAAAGGAACAGCTTTCAGGGAATTTCCAAGTAGGTGACCATGAGGACAACTGGGGACAATGGCAGCAACCAAAGAGTCCTCTCCTCTCAGACCCTGCCCTGTGTACCTCTCCCAGGTGGCAGTTCCTGAGTTGTATCTTTCGTAATGAGCCAGTGATCTAGACTTCAAGCCCAGGAGGCATCATCTCAAGTGCCCCTGAGAGAACTGCTCCAAGGAGACAAAGGAGGAGCAGGATTATATAGAAGTTTTTCAAGAAAGGGCAGAACCAGATACCCCAAGGTGGCTTCAGTGAGTACTGTTTTGCAGAGTGTGACTCCGTTTCTAAGGGACTTCTGTCAAAATGTGGGCATGACTGGTCCTGTCCACAGACACAGATTTTCTTCTGGGGGCCCATGGAGGTCACAGTGGCACCCTTAGGATCACAGCAGAGGCAAAAGCGGATGCTGGCAATGGCACAGGAGTGGCCGAGAAGAGCTACCCCATGTCTAAGGCCAGGGGTGGTGGCCAAGATGAGTTACCTCCTGCCCGAGGCCAGGGGCGGCAGCTGAGAGGAGCAACCCCATGTCCAAGGAGCAGTGGCTGCATGGGCACAGGAGAGCAGAGAGGAGCTATTCCACATTCAAGGTCAGGAGGGGCGGTGGTGAGGAGATACCCCTTGTCAAGTTTTAAAGGAGATGTCTGAGCGCCTACTGTTATAAATCAAGTTGCTGGGTGACCTGGGATATCTTATTCTTCAACTGATATTTTTGTGTCTTAATACATCTTTCCGTTGAAACAAATCTTGAGAATACTAACAAGCATTCAAGTTTTCAGAAACTATAGTTGCATGGATAAAAAGGAAACACATCATGCCCTGAATTTTCCTCTTAAGAAACAACACTCAGTTCTAAGTGTTCTCTTGGCACCACTGGTCTTCCTGAAGTCAGCTAGTGATGGATTAACACACATGTTGCTTCCTCATTCTGGTCTTCCCTGAGCCGGACTTCATTCAGTTTCTCCAGTGCTGAAAATTGTGGGTTCAGTTCAGTCCAGTCGCTCAGTCATGTCCGACTCTTTGCGACCCCATGAATCGCAGCACGCCAAGCCTCCCTGTCCATCACCAACTCCCAGAGTTCACTCAGACTCACGTCCATCGAGTCAGTGATGCCATTCAGACATCTCATCCTCTGTCGTCCCCTTCTCCTCCTGCCCCCAATCCCTCCCACCATCAGAGTCTTTTCCAATGAGTCAACTCTTTGCATGAGATGGCCAAAGTACTGGAGTTTCAGCTTTAGCACCATGCCTTCCAAAGAAATCCCAGGGCTGATCTCCTTCAGAATGGACTGGTTGGATCTTGCAGTCCAAGGGACTCTCAACAGTCTTCTCTAACACCACAGTTCAAAAGCATCAATTCTTCGGCACTCAATCTTCTTCACAGTCCAACTCTCACATCCATACATGACTACTGGAAAAACCACAGCCTCGACTAGACAGACCTTAGGCGGCAAAGTAATGTCTCTGCTTTTGAATATGCTATCTAGGTTGGTCATAACTTTTCTTTCAAGGAGTAAGTGTCTTTTAATTTCATGGCTGCAATCACCATCTGCAGTGATTTTGGAGCCCACAAAGATAAAGTCTGACACTGTTTCCACTGTTTCCCCATCTATTTCCCATGAAGTGATGGGACTGGATGCCATGATCTTTGTTTTCTGAATTTTGAGCTTTAAGCCAACTTTTTCACTCCCCACTTTCACTTTCATCAAGAGGCTTTTTAGTTCCTCTTCACTTTCTGCCATAAGGGTGGTGTCATCTGCATATCTGAAGTTACTAATATTTCTCCTGGCAATCTTGATTCAAGCTTGTGCTTCATCCAGTCCAGCATTTCTCATGATGTACTCTGCATATAAGTTAAATAAGCAGGGTGACAATATACAGCCTTGACATACTCCTTTTCCAATTTGGAACCAGTCTGTTGTTCCATGTCCAGTTCTAACTGTTGTTTCCTATTGTGGGTACCTTAGCATAAATCAGTTGAGTGATATTAAGACCGTGTTAGTTACTGTTTTATTGTTTCTGCTTCTGTAGGCAGCTTTCAACACTGTTTGCCTTAAACATGTCCTCGGTGGAGTCAGAAACGAATTTAATCCTCTGTCCTAGGGTATACATTTTCTCCACCTTCTGTATGACAGAAGAGGAAATGTGTCAGGTCCTGATAGCAGGAAATCATGTTTAATTATTTACTTATTCTTTTGTGAATGGAGGCACTTGTGCTGTTATTTGAGTTGTGTGTTAACCAAGCAAAAACTGGACAGCTTTTTTTTTTTTTTCCATGAAATATCATTTTCTCTTAACTGCTAGAGAGACTTCAGGATTTAGAAGACTTTTTTTTTGTTTGTTTTTGTTTGCTTGTTTTTGGCTCTGCTGGGTCTTTGTTGCTATGCATGACCTTTCTCAAGTTTTGGGGAGTGGGGCCTGCTCAAGTCATGGTGTGCAGACTTCTTATCAGAGTGGCTTCTCTTGTTGAGGAACAGGGGCTCTAGGGCCCGTGGGCTTCAGTAGGTGTGTGGCTCACAGGCTTAGTCTCATGTGGGATCTTGCCAGACCAGGGATCAAAACCATGGCCCTTTGCTGTGCAAGGGTGATTCTTAACCACTGGACCACCACGGAACCATGGAAGACATTTTTGGAAGTGACCAATGTGAGCTGGTCACCCCAAGGATAACAGCAGACATCAATTATTCTCAGTGATAAGGTTTGACACCTTCTCAATCCTTACAGACTCTTCGTAGGAGATTCCTAGTGATTTTAACAAATGTGATCTTTAATGCTCCATGATACAATGTGTGAATATATTTAGATTTGCTGCATGGCATTCTGAACACTATTTTGTAAATGAATTGTGCATTCTATTAAAAAAAAAAACATTTCTGCTGAAAGATCCATTCAAAATGCAAGACAGAGCCATAGTTTATAATGAAACAGGATATGAAAAGATCATTAATACTACAGATTCCAGATTTCAAGCCATCTGTAAGAAACGACCCATTTTTGGAATTTGGGTGTATGAGAATTTAGACATTTAATTGCATCAGAGAGGAATGTCCACAGTACTCTGAAGAGAAAAAGCTTTTCCAGCTACACATCTGTGCAAGATTGCATTTTATTCTGAGCCTCCAAACACAGCAATGTATGACAACAGATTGAGTATAAGGATGCCCATTAGAATCCAAGTGTCTGCTAGGAAGCCAGGTGTTCACAAGGTCAGCAACAGCCAGAAGACGCTTGTCAAGTCTTCAGTTTGTTTCGTAAAATCTGTTTATTTTCCACAAGTATGTTATTTGTGTTTTGACAGAGCATTACTTGATAAATACTATATAGGAATGTCTCCGTTTCAAGTTGCACCATACTAAACTACATGGGGAGCTTACCCAGTGTCTCAGTGGTAAAGAATAAGGCTGCAGTGCAGGGGCACAGGAGACATGAGTTCAATCCTTGGGTTGGAAAGATTCCCCTGGAGGAGGGCACCACACTCCTGTATTCTTGCCTGGGAGATCCCACGGACAGAGGAGCCTGGGGCAGTGGGGGAGAGGGGCTCCAGTTCAGAAACTGGCAAAGTTAGTTGGACATGACTGAAGCGACTTAGCAGGCATGCAGGCAGCCCACACGAGCTGTTAATTTCTGAAGCCACTGCTAATGATATCAAGGGATCCCGAAACGATCGAGTTTGAGAACTGCTGCTAAAATCGTGTTGCTGAAACCGAGATGACCTTGAACCTCATCTGGGGAGCTTGACACGGACAGCATCTTTGGGTTCATCTGAAAATTGTAATTGTGTCACGGTTTGGGCCAGATGCCTGCACCCTGGCTATAGTTAGGTGAAGTCACTGTGGGGTTGAGAGGAGTGACTTTGCAAATAAAAATTCAGACTACAGACAGCACCTTGAATTTTTTTTTAATCCCCAAATAAATGCTACTTTTTGCTTTTCTACACCTCCTGGTTTTTAGATGTACTCGTGTAAGTGGCCGTGGTGGTTATTTTGGAAAGTTGTGAGTGATCTGTTGATTGTTGCTTGTTGCGCCCTGGTTGCTAAGGTAACTTTCCAAGTGGGGACATTGATCTCTTGTGGTAAGGCCATGTTTTCTGTGGACTTAGAAACATGTGGCTTGGATCTAATGCTCTGAGTATTTTATATATATATATATATATATATATATATATATATATATATATATATAAATCTCCACTCATTTTATTCAGCTGGGCTTAAAACACAAATATTCTTATATACCAAAGTGGTTATGAGTAAACAAGAACAGCTTGTTAAAAACCATCATTTCAATGAAAGAAAATACTGAATACCATTTAGAGGGCATAATTTCTTTACTGTTCCTGTGTTGTTCATCTTTAACTTGAAACTATAGTAACTGAGAAATGGACATGTCCAACATCTTTCATCATCCAGAAAAAGACTAAAATAACTGAACAGTGGTAGGGACAGGGCTTGCTAACGTGACTCTGGGAGAATTTCAAGAAGAAAATATTTATAATGAGGATCTTGGAGAAACAAATATATCCTGAAAAAAAATCACTAATATTCCATTTTTTTTTTTCCAAGACTTGTTGACACTTACAATGTGTTAAATCCCAATACCATGATGGAGAGATGCATAGAAGAGGGTTGCTTTCTTGGTTTTTGAAACTTTTCAAGGCTTGTGCAAGGATTGGGAATCTGGAGAGAGTCGCACATAATTTGAAATATGCTAGAAGAAGAAATGTTTGTAAAACTTGACTGTGAAGTGGCATATTGTTGTTGTTTAGTTGCTAAACCATGTCTGGCATTTTGTAACTCCGTGGACTGCAGCCTGTCAGACTCCTCTGTGCGTGAGATTTCTCAGGCAAGAATACTGGAATGGGCTGCCCTTCCCTCCTGCAGCAGATCTTCCCCATCCAGGGATTTAACCTGCATCTCCTGCATTGCGGGCGGATTCTTTACCACTGAACCACCAGGGAAGCCCTGAAAGTGGTATGTTACCATGGACAGAAGGATAAACAATGGTAAAGAGGAAACAGTTAATAACAGCGACAAGTGAAGACCTACAAATCTGGGAGTTAAAAAACGCAGGACTTCTCTGGTGGTCTGGTGGTTAAGAATGTGCCTTGCCATTCAGGGAACGCTGGTTCAATCCCTGGTCAGGGAACTTTGATCCCACATGCCGAGGGGCTACTAAGCCCAAGTACCACAACTACTGAAGTCCACGCATTAGCACCCATGGTCTGCAATGAGACAAGTGAGCCCAGTGAGAAGGCCATGGCTGTAACTGGAGAGTACCCCACCCCCGCCCTGCCCACGATGGTGTCTAAAGCTATCTCTGGGATTAACCTTTGTCTTTCGGGATAGCGCTGGAAATCTGTGTCCTGCTTTTAGGCAAACAGTGGAGGACCCAGGGCTTTTCTCTTCCCCGCTTCTTCTCAGTTGTGTTCAGCTCAAATGAATTCTGCCCGAGTGGCTTGTCTGGGGGAGGAGGCGTGATGTGGTTCCCTTCAGTAGTCTTCATGCAAGTTATCTAATTTCATCTTACTCATGGTATGGCATTCACTGACAAATTGGATGGTATCATTTAAAACAGCAAGACATATATATGGAATTTAGGAAGTTGGCAATGACGACCCTGTATGCAAGACAGGAAAAAAGACACAGATGTGTATACCAGACTTTTGGACTCAGAGGGAGAGGGAGAGGGTGGGATGATTTGGGAGAATGGGAATTCTAACATGTATACTGTCATGTAAGAATTGAATCGCCAGTCCATGTCTGACGTAGGGTGCAGCTTGCTTGGGGCTGGTGCATGGGGGTGACCCAGAGAGATGTTGTGGGGAGGGAGGTGGGAGGGGGGTTCATGTTTGGGAATGCATGTAAGAATTAAAGATTTTAAAATTTAAAAAAAATAAAAAATTAAAAATAAAATAAAATAAAATAAAATTAAAAAAAAAAAACAGCAAGACAGAATCATGTCCTTTATGAACACAGGTGAAAAATTCTAAAACAGAATGTTGTCAGACCTCACGTAGGTCTAGACCCAAAGAATAATATGTGATAATAAAGTACTATGTATTTCATGAATGAAATTAATGTGAAACTTCAGAAACTGTATCAAGGGACTTCCCTGGTGGTTCAGTGGCTAAAACTCTGCACTCCCATTGCAGGGGCCCAGGTTCAATCTCTAGTCAGGGAACTACATCCCACAAGCTGCAACTAAGATCTGCTACAGAAATTTCATCAGTATAATTAATGATAATAAAAAGTGTAAGACAAAATCCCGTGTAACTACACAGGTATTTGATTAAAAACATAGTTCTTACAAATTAAAAAAAGAAAAGCCTAAGTAAAACAGATACAGAAAAAAAAAAACTTCTTAAATATGATAAATGGTATTAAAATAACAATCATCAATCCAATAGTGAGATTTTGGAAAATTGCTGTTTGAGTTAGGTACAGAACTGCAACATCAGTTTTCATTACTGTCATTAAACTCTCTGTTAATTTACAATAATAAGACACAGAAGAAGATAAAATTTATTTTAATATTAGATTGAGACAATTATTTATTTTTGAAGACTGTTTGGAGACTAATAAAAGCAAACTAGAATTAAGCCAATCTTATCAGGTTAATTAACATCAATACAAGTTGCATACACAAATCAATAGTTGTTTGTTTGCTTTTCTGCAATTGGTAATAATGTCTTAGGAAAGCAAATGAAAAATTGCCAACTGTTAATGATGTTGAAAATGACTAGTTCATAGACATAAAGTTAATAAGAAGGACTTAGAATTTATTTGTATTGCATATGAAAGAAAGCCTGAATATATGAGAGCTAGTCCATTGTCCTGGATTTGAATACTTAATTGTATAAAAACACAAGTATGTAAATTGAATGCATCCCAGTAAAATCTCAGTGCATGGGGAGGGAAGGAGGAAAAGGATTAAATATTCTTCACATTCCATTGACAGCCAAGGATATTGTGAAAAAAAAATAATGTTTGTGCAATGATGCTTGTGTCTTTGTGTGTGGGGGCTGGTCTAATTTTCAGAAATTCCAAGTTACCATAGTTTTTTCAATTAAAATAGCTAATACTAGTGAAGAAATGGATAAACACATAAACAGTAATTAAACAAAAGAGATTACTGATATGTGTGTATATACACATACTCAAAATTTTGATACATAACAATTAAATACATATGTAATTAAGGCTGCAGTTTAATTTAGTAGAAGCAAACTGATTAATTTCTTTGATTATTCTGTCATCATTGACTATCTGTTTAGAAAAAAAGAGAAAAACTACATTCTTATCTACAATCATTTAGAAGCAAATTTAAATGAGTTTAAGAATGAAAAATAAATGCTATTAGATGAAAATTGAACCAGAAAAAAAGGGGGGGGGACAGCTTTCATCTTTGCCAACAACTTATTGAATAGTGTATCTTCCATTATGTTCCACTACTTTCTGCCTTTTTTCAGGCAACTTCAAAATTCCATCCTCCCAAATTTTTTTTTTTTTTTTTACCATTTTTGAGCAAAGAACAGCTCCAGGTGCCTTTTGCAATCTTCCAAGGAATGGATTTTTTTTCTACTAAGAGAATTTTGTAAAGATTTAAATAAATGGACATCCAAAGCTTCAATGTCTGGTGAAAATGGCAAATGAATCAGAACCTCTCAGTTAAATTGTAACAGTTTTTACCTAGTTATCAAAGCAGTATGTGGTCTTGCATTATACTGATGGAAGGTTGTGTATTTTTTGCTCCCTAATTCCAAATGTTTTTCACTGAGTGCTGCTTTCATGTGGTCTAACTGGGAGCAGTACTTTTAGAATTAGTTGTTTGGTTTTCCAGAAGGAGCTCATAATTAAAGGACTCCCTTCCAATTCCACCATATACACAATATCACTTTCTTTGGATGAAAACAACTTTGGTGTGGTTGGTAGTGGTTCATCTCTCTTGTCCTATGATTATTTTCATTCCACATTATTGTTCAGTATCTACTTTCATTGCCTATCACACTTCGTTTTAACAATGGAACATTTATTTACGTTTAAGCAGTGAATTGCATGCAGAAATATGGTCAAGGTTATTTCACTTAACTTATGTGGAACCCAAACATCGAAGCAATGAACATATCCAAGCTAGTGAAAATTATTTTCACCACTTGATTTGGATATTTTGAGTATGCTGGGTATCTCTCACGTGGTGCAAAATTAATTGCTTTCAATTAATGTCCCAGTTTGATCTCTATCAACTTCAATTGGTCTACCTGACCATGGAGCATTGTTTAGTGAGAAATCTCCAGCACAAAACTTCACAAACCACTTTTGATATGTTCAATCAGTCACAGTACTTTCTTTATAAATGCAGAAACATTTTTTGCATTTCAGTTACATTTCTTTCTTCAAATAATAAAGCATAATATGTTGAAAATGCTACATATTCTTTCATCTTCAACATTTTAATAGATACACAAAAATCACTAATTTTGATGTCTTTTCACTACATACTGATATGATAGCTGTCACAACACAATCTAACAATTTTTTATATGAAGTTAAAGAAAACTATGCACCCCTAGAGCCATCTTATGGGAAAAACAAAATGAACCTTTTGGCCAAAACAATAAAAGAATAAGGAAGAGAGCAAACAAAATCTAAAGTCAGCAGAAGGAAGGAAAATAATAAAGATTAAAGAAAAATAAAATAGGGATAAAAACAGAAAAAAAAAACAATACAAGAAAAATTGCTTCTGTGAAAAGAGAAAAATAAATGGCAAATTCTGCATGGGCTCACAAAGAAGAAAAGAGAGAAAATACAAATAATGAAAATGAGAACTGAAAGAGGAGAAACTACAACTGATATGGCAAAAATACAAGTAAATAAATAAGAGAATACTATGAACAATTATATGCTAATAAAACAGACAACATAGAAGACATGGACAAATATCTAGAAACATCAGTTCAGTTTAGTCGCTAAGTCATGTCCGACTCTTTGCAACCCCATGAATCAGAGCACACCAGGCCTCCCTGTCCATCACCATCTCCTGGAGTTCACTCAGACTCAGGTCCATCGAGAAGGTGATGCCATCCAGCCATCTCATCCTGGGTCATCCCCTTCTCCTCCTGCACCCAATCTCTCCCAGCATCAGAGTCTTTTCCAATGAGTCAGCTCTTCGCATGAGGTGGCCAAAGTACTGGAGTCTCAGCTTTAGCATCATTCCTTCCAAAGAAATCCCAGGGCTGATCTCCTTCAGAATGGACTGGTTGGATCTCTTTGCAGTCCAAGGGACTCAAGAGTCTTCTCCAACACCACAGTTCAAAAGAATCAATTCTTCAGCGCACAGCCTTCTTCACAGTCCAACCCTCACATCCAAACATGACCACAGGAAAAACCATAGCCTTGACTACACAGATCTTAGTCGATAAAGTAATGTCTCTGCTTTTGAATATGCTATCTAGGTTGGTCAAAACTTTTCTTTCAAGGAGTAGGCGTCTTTTAATTTCATGGCTGCAATTACCATCTGCAGTGATTTTGGAGCCAAAAAAAAAATAAAGTCTGACACTGTTTCCACTGTTTCCCCGTCTATTTCCCATGAAGTGATGGGACCAGAGGCCATGATCTTAGTTTTCTGAATGTTGAGTTTTAAGCCAACTTTTTCACTCTTCTTTCATTTTCATCAAGAGGCTTTTTAGTTCCTCTTCACTTTCTGCCATAAGGGTGGTGTCATCTGCATATCTGAGGTTATTGATATTTCTCCTGGCAATCTTGATTCCAGCTTGTGTTTCTTCCAGTACAGAGTTTCTCATGATGTACTCTGCATAAAAGTTAAATAAGCAGGGTGACAATATATAGCCTTGACGTACTCCTTTTCCTATTTGGAACCAGTCTGTTGTTCCATGTCCAGTTCTGACTGTTGCTTCCTGACCTGCATACAGATTCCTCAAGAGGCAAGTTAGGTGGTCTGGCATTCCCATCTCTTTCAGAATTTTCCACAGTTTATTGTAATCCACACAGTCAAAGCCTTTGGCATAGTCAATAAAGCAGAAATAGATGTTTTTCTGGAACTCTCTTCCTTTTTCCATGACCAGCAGATGTTGGCAATTTGATCTTTGGTTCCTCTGCCTTTTCTAAAACCAGCTTGAACATCAGGGGATTCACGGTTCCCATATTGCTGAAGTCTGGCTTGGAGAATTTTGAGCATTACTTTACTAGCATGTAAGATGAGTGCAATTGTGCAGTAGTTTGAACATTGTTTGGCATTGCCTTTCTTAGGAATTGGAATGAAAACTGACCTTTTCCAGTCCTGTGGCCACTGCTGAGTTTTCCAAAGTTGCTGGCATATGGAGTGTAGCACTTTCACAGCATCATCTTTCAGGATTTGAAACAGCTCAACTGGAGTTCCATCACCTTCACTTGTTTTGTTGGTAGTGATGCTTTCTAAGGCCCACTTGACTTCACATTCCAAGATGTCTGGCTCTAGATTAGTGATCACATCATCATGATTATCTGGCTCGTGAAGATCTTTTTGTACAGTTCTTCCATGTATTCTTGCCATCTCTTCTTAATATCTTCTGCTTCTGTTAGGTCCATACCATTTCTGTCCTTTATTCAGCCCATCTTTGCATTAAATGCTCCCTTGGTATCTCTAATTTTCTTGAAGAGATCTCTAGTCTTTCCCGTTCTGTTGTTTTCCTCTATTTCTTTGCATTGATCGCTGAAGAAAGCTTTCTTATCTCTTCTTGCTATTCTTTGGAACTCTGCATTCAGATGGTTATAGCTTTCCTTTTCTCCTTGGCTTTTTGCCTCTCTTCTTTTCACAGCTATTTGTAAGGCCTCCCCAGACAGCCATTTTGCTTTTTTGCATTTCTTTTCCATGGGGATGGTCTTGATCCCTTTCTCCTGTACAATGTAATGAACCTCATTCCATAGTTCATCACGCACTCTATCTATCAGATCTAGGCCCTTAAATCTATTTCTCACTTCCACTGTATAATCATAAGGGATATGATTTAGGTCATACCTCAATAGTCTAGCGGTTTTCCCTGCTTTCTTCAATTTAAGTCTGAATTTGGCAATAAGCAGTTCATGATCTGAGCCACAGTCAGCTCCTGGTCTTGTTGTTGTTGACTGTATAGAGCTTCTCCATCTTTGGCTGCAAAGAATATAATCAATCTGATTTCCGTGTTGCCCATCTGGTGATGTGCATGTGTAGAGACTTCTCTTGTGTTTTTGGAAGAGGGTGTTTGCTATGACCAGTGCATTTTCTTGGCAAAACTCTATTAGTCTTTGCCCTGCTTCATTCCACATTCCAAGGCCAAATTTGCCTGTTACTCCAGGTGTTTCTTGACTTCCTACTTTTGCATTCCAGTCCCCTATAATGAAAAGGAAATCTTTTTGGGGTGTTAGTTCTAAATGATCTTATAGGTCATCATAAAACCGTTCAACTTCAGCTTCTTCAGCGTTACTGGTTGGGGCATAGACTTGGATTACTGTGATATTGAATGGTTTGCCTTGGAGATGAACAGAGATCATTCTGTCTTTTTTGAGATTGCATCCAAGTACTGCATTTCGGACTCTCTTGTTGACCATGATGGCTACTCCATTTCTTCTGAGGGATTCCTGCCCACAGTAGTAGATGTAATGGTCATCTGAGTTAAATTCATGCATTCCAGTCCATTTTAGTTTGCTGATTCCTAGAATGTCAACGTCCACCCTTGCCATCTCTTGTTTGACCACTTCCAATTTGCCTTGTTTCATGGACCTGACTTTCCAGGTTCCTATGCAATATTGCTCTTTACAACATCAAATCTTGCTTCTATCATGAGTCACATCCACAGCTGGGTATTGTTTTTTCTTTGGCTCCATCCCTTCATTCTTTCTGGAGTTATTTCTCCACTTATCTCCAGTAGCATATTGGGCACCTAATGACCTAGGGAGTTCCTCTTTTGGTATCCTATCATTTTGCCTTTTCCTACTGTTCATGGGGTTCTCAAGGCAAGAATACTGAAGTGGCTTGCCATTCTCTTCTCCATTGGACCACATTCTGTCAGGTCTCTCCACCATGACCCGCCCATCTTGGGTCACCCCACAGGCATGGCTTGGTTTCATTGAGTTAGATAAGGCTGTGGTCCTAGTGTGATTATATTGACTAGTTTTCTGTGATTATGTTTTGAGTGTGTCTGCCCTTTGATGCCCTCTTGCAACACTTACCATCTTACTTGGATTTCTCTTACCTTGGTGTGGGGTATCTCTTCACAGCTGCTCCAGCAAAGCACAGCTGCTGTTCCTTACCTTGGATGAGGGGTATCTCCTTACCGCCACCATTCCTGACCTTCAACGTGGGATAGCTCCTCTAGGGCCTCCTGTGCCTGCGCAGCCACCACTCTTTGGGTTGCTCCTCCCGGCCGCCACCCCTGGACTCGGGCTCTGGGTGGCTCCTCAAGGCCACCGCCCCTGGCCTCCGGTGTGAGGTGGCTTCTCCTGGCCGCCCCTGATCTCTGATGCAGGGTGTCTCCTCCCGGCTGCCATTGATCTTGGACGTGGGGTAGCTCCTCTCGGCCGCTGCCCCTGACCTCGACATGGGGTGTCTCCTCCCGGCCGCCACCCCTGACCTCACATACAGTTCATCAAAACTGAATCTAGCAAAGTAAACAATTTGAATAAACCAATCATCAGAAGTGAAATAGAGTCTGTAATTAAAAAAAAAAAATCACTGAGAGCAAAAGTCCAGGACAAGAAGTCTTCACTGGGGAATTCTATGAAAGATACAAAGAAGAAATTATACCAATTCTTCTCAAACTCTTCCAAAAGATTTGTTGGGACCTAACAAATGCCATGATAGGCTTCAGGGACTAAGGTAGGACTAAGGAAAGGCTGAGTCATTGCCCAGTGAGGTCATCCCCGCAGATGCCAGGACTTGTCTAATCAGCATACTCCCCGTAACCTGGACATAAAGACATTCCCCTGCAGCCAATAAAGATTAGCCAACTAGTAAATACTAGGATACTCCTGCAGCCAATCAGCCCTTGCCAACTCTATGTTCTAAAACCTATAAATACTGCTGCAAATCTGGGCTCGGGTGGCGGGAGCCCTAGCTCGAGCTAGAAATAAAACCCCTTCATGCTTTTGCATTGCTGTGGATGTCTTATTCTCTCAGTTTTGGGGACTCGGACTCTCGGCATAACAGATTGAAGAGAAAGGGGCACTCCCAAAGTCATTCTATGAAGCCACCATTACCCTGATATCAAAACCAGACAAATGCAATACCATAAAAAATTACAGGCCAACATCTCTGATGAATATAGATGCAAAAATTCTCAATAAAATATTAGAAAATGAAATCACACACATATAAAAAAAGATCACACAACATGACAAAGTTTGATTCATCCCAAAGTCGTAAAGGTGGTTCAACATATGCATATCAATCAATGTGATACACCACATCAAGAAATGTGTCTCCTGCATTGTAGGCAGGCACTTTACCACCTGAGCCACCAGGGAAGTCCCACATCAAGAAAAGAAAATTTAAAAACCACATGATCATCTCAGTAGATACAGAAAAAAGCACCTGAGAATGTTAAACATGCATTTTTGATAAAAAAATTCTTAAGAAAGTGGGTGTAGAGGAAACATGTATCAACATAATAAAAGCTATTTATGATAAATTCACAGCCAACATAACAGTGAAAAGCTGAAAATCTTCCTACTGAAATCTGAATCAAGACAAGGATGCCCCCTCTTACTACTTTTATTCAACATAGTACTGGAAGTCCTAGCCACAACAGTCAGAAAATAAATAAATAAATAAAAGCATCCGAAATGGAAGATAAGAAGTAAAATTGTCATCATATGCAGATTGTGTTGTGCTGTGCTTAACCACTCAGTCCATAGGCTGTAGCCTGCCAAGCTCCTTTGTCCATGGGAATTCTCCAGGCAGGAACACTGGAGTGGGTTGTTATGCCCTCCTCCAGAGAAGCTTCCCAACCCAGGAATTCAACCCATGTCTTCTGAATTGCAAGAGGATTCTTTACCATCTGAGCCACCAGGGAAGCCCAGATGCAAATTATATGATATTATATATAGCAAACCCTTAAGAATCCACACAAAAACTATTGGAACTGATAAATTGGGCAAAGTAGCATAATTCAAGACTAACATACAAAGATCAATTGAATTTCTGTATACTAAAAATGAAGTATAAGGAAAAGTAAAAAAAAAAAATCCCTGTTAAAATCACGTTAAAACAAGCAAATAAAAAAACTCAAAAAATCATAGGTGGGAGGGGGGTTCAGGATTGGGAACACGTGTACACCCGTGGCAGATTCATGTTGATGTATGGCAAAACCAATACAGTATTATAAAGTAAAATAAAGTTAAATAAATAAAACATACTTAGCAATAAACCTGACCAAGGAGGTGACGAAATTCCAGGTAAGCCATTTAAAATCTTAAATGATGATTCTGTGAAAGTGCTGCACTCATATGTCTACAAATATAGAAAACTCATCAGTGGCCACAAGACTGGAAATGGTCAATTTTCATTGCAATCTCAAAGAAAGACAATGCTAAAGAATGTTTAAACTACTGTACAGTTGCACTCATTTCACATGCTAGCAAGGTAATACTCAAAATTGTTCAACTTGGCTTTATCAGTATGTGAACCAAGAACTTCCAGATATAAAGCTGGATTTTAAAAAGGCTGAGGAACCAGTGATCAAATTGCCAACATCCTTTGCATTATAGAAAAAGCAAGAGAATTCCAGAAAAACATCTGCTTCCACTTCATTGACTATGCTAAAGCCTTTGACTGTGTGGATCACAACAGACTGTGAAAAATTTTTAAAGAGATGGGAATATTAGACCACCTTACCCGTCTCCTGAGAAACCTGTATGCTGGTCAAGAAGCAACAGTTAGAAAGGGACATGGAACAACGAACTAGTACAAATGTGGTATCAGAGTACATCAAAATTGTGTACTGTCAGCCTGCAGATGAAAGCAGAGAGTGAAAAATCTGGCTTAAAACTCAATATTCCAAAAACTAAGACCATGACATCTAGTTTCATCACTTCATGGCAAATAGAAGGGGAAAAAGTGGAAACAATGATAGATTTCTTTTCTTGAGCTCCAAAATCACTGTGGGCAGTGAGAGCCCTCTTGAAGTGAAGACACTTGCTCCTTGGAAGAAAAGCTATGACGAACCTAGACAGTGTATTAAAATGCAGAGCCATCTCTTTGTCAACAAAAGTCCATATAGTCAAAGCTATTGTTCTTCCAGTAGTCATGTATGGTTGTGAGAGTTGGATCATATAGAAGGCTAAAGAGTTGATGCTTTTGAACTGTGGTGCAGAAGACTCAGGAGAGTCCCTAGACAGCAAGGAGATCCAACTAGTCAGTCCTAAAGGAAATCAACTGAATATTCATCAGGAGGACTGATGTTTAAGCTGAGGCTGCAACACTTTGGACGCTGGATCAAAGAGCTGACTCATTGGAGAGGATGAGATGGTTGGATGGCATCGCTGACTGAATGGACATTAATTTAAGCAAATTCCAGGAGATATTGAAGGACAGGGGAGCCTGGCATGCTGCAGTCCATGGGGTCACAAAGAGTCAGCCAGGACTTAGCAACTGAAAAGCTAAAACGAGATGAAAGACACGCTGAGAACTATAAAATATTTATAAATAAACTTGAAACTGATTTAAAAATCTAAAAACATCCCATCCTGTTGTATTTGAAGAATTAATATTTTTTTAAATGGCCATACTTCTCAAATCAATCTACAGATTTAGTGCAATCCATAACAAATTATCAGGGGCTTCTCAGGTGGCATTAGAGGTAAAGAACACGCCTGCCAATGCAGGAGATGTAAGAGACATGGGTTTAATCCCTGGGTAGGAAGGTCCCCTGAAGGAGGGCATGGCAACGGACTCCAGTATTCTTGCCTGGAAAATCTCATGGACCGAGAAGTCTGACGGGCTACAGTCCATAGGTTTGCACAGAGTCAGACACTACTGAAGTGACTTCTCATGCACATATCAAATTATCTGTGGCATTTCTAACAGAACTAGAACAAATAATCCTAAAATGTATATGGAGCTATAAAGAACCCAAATTGACCAAAGTAATCTTGGAAAAAAAAAAAAAAAGCAGACTTTAGGCAGTACTAAAAGCTCAGTAGGGCTTCACAGGTGAGTCAGTGGTAAAGAACCCACCTACAAAGCAGGAGGCATGGGTTCAATCCCTGGATAGGGAGGATCTCCTAGAGAAGGAAATGGCAACGCACCTCACTATTCCTGCCTAGGAAATCCCACGGACAGAGGAGATAGGAGGACTGCAGTCCATGGGGTCACAAAAGAGTCAGACAGGACATAGTGACTAAACAACGAAAAACTCAGTAATTAGCCCATGGTTAAACACAGATGACAGTGATGATAATGAGGATATATGTTTGTATATTATATGTCTTCTTTCATAGGGATACATTTTACAACTATATTCATAATAATATAAAAATTAATTATGGTTTCATTTGTCACTTGTCTTTATTCTGACTCTAATTTTACTTGGTTTGAATTTAAATTCCTAGATCACTGTAGATGTGTATTTTCTGGAACAGCTTTTTTACCCTAACATGTAAATAGTAATTTGTCTCATCGTTTGTCTCATCTCCTCTGTTCATGGGATTTCCCTACATTTCTGCTGGAGTAAGGTGCCATTTCCTTCTCGAGGGGTTCTTATCGACCCAGGAATTGAACCCTTGTCTACTGCACTGGCAGGTGGGTTCTTTAACACTGAGCCACCAGGGAAGCCCGTCTCATCCTAGAATACTTAAGATACTATTTATTTTCCCTAAAATTTTGTATAAGTTACTCAATTGTCTTTCCTAGATAAAAAATAATTAGATAAATTAAAGTTTGTATAATTATTAACTGGTTATAGGATAGAGTGCTCTTATAACCTACCCATACATTTATTCAGTTCAGTTCAGTCGCTCAGTCAAGTCCGACTCTGTGACCACATGAACCACAGTTTGCTAGGCCACTCTGTCCATTACCAACTCCTGGGGTTTACCCAAACTCATGTCTATTGAGTCGGTGAAGCCATCCAACCATCTCATACTCTGTCGTTCCCTTCTCATCCTGCCCTAAATCTTTCTCAGCACCAGGGTCTTTTCAAACGAGTCATCTCTTTGCATCAGGTGGCCAAAGTATTGGAGTTTCAGTTTCAATATCCGCGCTTTCAATAAACACTCAGGACTTATTGCCTTTAGGATGGACTGGTTGGATCTCCTTGCAGTCCAAGGGACTCTTAAGAGTTTTCTCCAACACGACAATTCTTTGGTGCTCAGCTTTCTTTATAGTCCAACTCTCACATCCAGACATGACTACATACATTTATATGTTGCACAAATTTAGATGCATACCATTAATATATGATAACATGTGCCTCATTGCACCCTAATTGACATTGATTTAGGGGGAGTCATTTTGGAATTTTTCAGTTTTTCAACAATTATTATTAATTTTTAAAACTTCTTTGGTCAATTTTAATAATTTCCATTTTACATAAAACTTTATATTCCATCAAGAATATATATTTTGTTAGCATAATTCTCTATTGCATAGAGCTTCCCAGGTGGTGCTAGTGGTAAAGAACCTGGCTGCTAATACAGGAGACTTAAGAGACGCAGATTTGATTCCTGGGTCAAGAAGAAGCCCTGGAGGAGTGTATGGCAACCCACTCCAGTTATCTTACCTGGAGAATCCTATGGGCAGAGGAGCCTGGAAGTCTATAGTCCATAGGGTAGCAAAGAGTATGCATAATTCCCTAATAATTTACATGATCTCCCTGACACTTGTGGTTATAACCACTTCTCATTATTCTTTTTGTGAATTTGCTCTCCTTTTTGAACAGACTTTTCTTTAATGCAATGATAGAACTGTATTGATGTACAGCACACTGATTTTTTTAAGGTTTTATAACAATATATAGACTTTAGTTTTAGAGTAATTTATGGTTCACAGAAAATTACATGCAAGTTACAGAAATTTCACATATCCTTCCTGCCCTACTTATGCATAACTTTCTGGCTTATTAACACTACACATCAGAGTGATACATCTTTTTATGATTAGGAGAGGTCATGGTGGAGAGGTCTGACAGAAGGCAGTCCACTGGAAAAGGGAATGGAACACCATGTCAGCATTCTTGCCTTGAGAACTCCATGAAAAGTATGAAAATGCAAAAAGATAGGACGCTGAAAGATGAACTCCCCAGGTCAGTAGGTGCCCAATATGATACTGGAGATCAGTGGAGAAATAAGAAAGAATGAAGGGATGGTGCCAAGGCAAAAACAACACCCAGTTGTGGATGTGACTGGTGATAGAAGCAATGTCTGATGCTGTAAAGGACTCTTGAGAGTCCCTTGGACTGCAAGGAGATCCAACCAGTCCATCCTAAAAGAGATCAGTCCTGGGTGTTCATTGGAAGGACTGATGTTGAAGCTGAAACTCCATTACTTTGGCCATCTGATGTGAAGAGCTGACTCATTTGAAAAGGCCCTGATGATGGGAAAGATTGAGGGCAGGAGGAGAAGAGGACGACAGAGGATGAGATGGTTGGATGGCATCACCAACTCAGTGGACATGGTTTTGGGTGGGCTCTGGGAGTTGATGATGGACAAGGAGGCCTGGATTGCTGTGGTTCATGGGTTCTCAAAGAGTTGGACACGACTGAGTGACTGAACTGAACTGAACAATATATTGACTCATTATCACTCAAAGTTCTTTGTTTGCATTAAGGTTCGTTTGCGTATACTACATGCATTTGGTCAAATATATAGTGACCTGCATCAACTATTATAATATCAGATACAGCAGTTGCTCTGCCCCCTGGAATCTTCTGTGTCCTACCTATTCATTTCTCTCCTAACCTTTGACAACCACGGATATTTTATTGTCTTCCTAGTTGTTCCTTTATTGAATGTTACTATATTGGGATTATACGCTGTAGCCTTTTCAGATAGGCTTCTTTCACTTGGCAATACTAATTCAAATTTCCTTCATTTCTTTTCACAATTTGATAAGTCATTTCTTTTTAAAAATGAATAATCTTTCATTATCTGTGTTAACACAGTTTATTTATTCACCTACTAAATGCCATGTTGGTTCTTTCAGGTTTTGGGAATTATAAATAAAGCTGCCATAAACATCTGTGTGAGGGTTTTGATGTGGATGCAGGATTTCAACACCTTTACATAAGTACTAAAGAGCACAACTGCTAGATTATATGATAAGAGTAAGTTTAACTTTGTAGGAAACTGACAAACTGTCTTCCAAAGCTGTGCCATTTTGCATGTCCAAAGGAAAGAATGAGAGTTCCTGTTGCTCCACATTCTCATTAACATTTGGTATTATGAATGTTCTGTATTTTGGCAATTTTAATATATGTGTAGAGGTATCTTATAGTCCTAATTTGTATTTCCATGAGGATATATAATATGAAGCATATTTTCACATGTTTAATTACCATACATATATCTTCTGTGGTGAGGTGACTGTTAAGGTCTGTGACTCATTTTTTGATCAAAATATATATTTTTTAATATTTTGGGTAACAGTTCTTTATCAGGTAGGTATTCTTGTCTCCAAATGTCTCCCAGTCTGCAGTAAGACTTCTAATTCTCTTGATAGTCTTTCATGAAACAGAAGGTTTTAATTTTAATAAAGTCCAGCTGATCAACTATTTCCCTCATGAATTATGCCTTTGGTGTAGTAGATAAGTATTTGTCTATGAGGGAAGGGAAGGGGAGGCAAAGAGGGAAGGAACTTTTTGTTATTTTTAAATTTCTTTAATATAAATTTATTTTAATTGGAGGTTACTTACTTTACAATATTGTATTGGTTTTGCCATATATCATCATGAATCCACCACAGGTGTACACGTGTTCCCCATCCTGAACCCCCCTTCCACCTCCTTCCCTGTACCATCCCTCTGGGTCATCCCAGTGCACCAGCCTCAAGCATCCTGTATCCTGCGTCAAACCTAGACTGGCGATTCGTTTCATATATGATATTATACATGTTTCAATGCCATTCTCGCAAATCATCCCACCCTCTCCCTCTCTCACAGAGTCCAAAAGACTGTTCTTGCATCTGTGTCTCTTTTGCTATCTCGCATAAAGGGTTATTAGTACCATCTTTCTAAATTTTATATGTATGTGTTAGTATACTATATTGATTTTTTTTCTTCCTGGCTTACTTCACTCTGTAAAATAGGCTCCAGTTTCATCCACCTCATTAGAACGGATTCAAATGTACTCTTTTTAAAAGCTGAGTAATGCTCCATTGTATATATGTACCACAGCTTTCTTATCCATTCGTCTGCTGATGGACATCCAGGTTGCTTCCATGTCCTGGCTATTATAAACAGTGCTGCGATGAACATTGAGGTACACGAGTCTCTTTCAATTCTGGTTTCCTTTTTGTGTATGCCCAGCAGTGGGATTGCTGGGTCATATGGCAGTTCTATTTCCAGTTTTTTAAAGGAATCTCCACACTGTTCTCCATAGTAGCTGTACTAGTTTGCATTCCCACCAACAGTATAAGAGGGTTCCCTTTTCTCCACACTCTGCCAAGCATTTATTGCTTATAGACTTTTGGATAGCAGCCATTCTGACTGGTGTGAAATGGTATCTAAATCTCTGATAATGAGTGATGTTGAGAATCTTTTCATGTGTTTGTTAGCCATCTGTATGTCTTCTTTGGAGAAATGTGTGTTTAGTTCTTTGGCCAATTTTTTGATTGGGTTGTTTATTTTTCTGGAATTGAGATGCAGGAGTTGCTTGTATACTTTTGAGATTAGTTCTTTTTCAGTTGCTTCATTTGCTATTACTTTCTTCCATTCTGAAGGCTGTCTTCTCACCTGGCTTAGAGTTACCTTTTTTGTTCAGAAGCTTTTAATTTTAATTAGGTCCCATGTTTATTTTTGCTTTTATTTCCAATATTCTGGGAGGTGGGTCATAGAAGATCCTGCTGTGATTTATGTCAGAGACTGTTTTGCCTATGTGCTCCTCTAGGAGTTTAATAGTTTCTGCCCTTACATTTAGATCTTTAATCCATTTTGAGTTAATTTTTGTGTATAGTGTTAAAAGTGTCTTAGTTTCATTCTTTTACAAGTGGTTGACCAGTTTTCCCAGCACCACTTGTTAAAGAGATTCTTTTCTCCATTGTATATTCTTGCCTCCTTTGTCAAAGATAAAGGGTCCATAGGTGCATGGATTTATCTCTGGGCTTTCTATTTTCTTCCACTGATCCGTATTTCTGTCTTTGTGCCAGTACCATACTATCTTGATGACTGTGGCTTTGTAGTAGAGCCTGAAGTCAGGCAAGTTGATTCCTCCAGTTCCATTCTTCTTTCTCAATATTGCTTAAGCTATTCGAGGTTTTTTGGATTTCCATACAAATTGCGAAATTATTTGTTCTAGCTCTGTGAAAAATACCATTGGTAGCTTGATAGGTATTGCATTGAATCTATAGATTGCTTTGGGTAATAACCTCATTTTCACTATATTGATTCTTCCAATCCATGAACATGGTATATTTCTCCATCTATTAGTGTCCTCTTTGATTCCTTTCACCAGTGTTTTATAGTTTTCAATATATAAGTCTTTAGTTACTTTAGGTAGATATATTCCTAAGTATTTTATTCTTTTCATTGCAATGGTGAATGGAATTGTTTCTTTAATTTCTCTTTCTATTTTCTCATTATTAGTGTATAGGAATGCAAGGGATTTCTGTGTGTTGATTTTATATCCTGCTAATTTACTATATTCATTGATTAGATCTAGTAATTTTCTGCTGGAGTCATTAGGGTTTTCTATATAGAAGATCATGTCATCTGCAAACAGTAAGTTTTACTTCTTCTTTTCCAATTTGAGTTCCTTTTATTCCTTTTTGTGCTCTGATGGCTGTGGCCAAAACTGCCAAAACTATGTTGAATAGTTGTGGTGAAAGTGGGCAGCCTTGTCTCGTTCCTGACTTTAAGGGAAATGCTTTCAATTTTCCACTGTTGAGAATAATGTTTACTGTGGGTTTGTCATATATAGCTTTTATTATGTTGAGGTATTTTCTTTCTATTCCTGCTTTCTGGAGAGTTTTTTATCATAAATGGATGTTGAATTTTGTCAAAGGCTTTCTCTGCATTTATTGAGATAATCATATGGCTTTTACTTTTCAATTTGTTAATGTGGTGTATTACATTGATTGATTTGAGGATATTGAAGAATCCTTGCATCCCTGGGATAAAGCCCACCTGGTCATAGTGTATGATCTTTAAAATATGTTGTTGGAATCTGATTGCTAGAATTTTGTTAAGGATTTTGGCATCTATGTTCATCAGTGAAATTGGCCTGGGGTTTTCTTTTTATGTGGCATCTTTGCCAGGTTTTGGTATTAAGGTGATGGTGGCCTCATAGAATGAGTTTGGAAGTTTACTTTCCTCTCCAATTTTCTGGAAGACTTTTGAGTAGGATAGGTGTTATCTCTTCTTTAAATTTTTGGTAGAATTCAGCTGTGATGCTGTCTGGACCTGGGCTTTTGTTTCCTGGAAGTTTTCTGATTACAGTTTCATTTACTCTGCTTTTGATGGGTCTGTTAAGATTTTCTATTTCTTCCCAGTTCAGTGTTGGAAAGTTGTACTTTTTCTAAGGATTTCCCCATTTCTTCCACGTTGTCCATTTTATTGGCATATAATTGCTGATAGTAGTCTCTTATGATTCTTTGTATTTCTGTGTTGTCTGTTGTGATCCCTCCATTTTCTTTTCTAATATTATTGATTTGATTTTTCTCCCCCTGTTTCTTGATGAGTCTGGCTAATGGTTTGTCAATTTTATTTATCCTTTCAAAGAACCAGCTTTTGCCTTTCTTGATTTTTGCTATGGTCTCTTTTGTTTCTTTTGCATTTATTTTTGCCCTATTTTTTAAAGTTTCTTTCCTTCTACTAACCCTGGGGTTCTTCATTTCTTCCTTTTCTAGTTACTTTAGGTGTAGAGTTAGGTTATTTATTTGACTTTTTTCTTGTTTCTTGAGTTATGCCTGTATTGCTATGAACCTTCCCCTTAGCACTGCTTTTACAGTGTCCCACAGGTTTTGGGTTGTTGTGTTTTAATTTTTATTTGTTTCTATGCATATTTTGATTTTTTTTAAAAATTTCTTCTGTGATTTGTTGGTTATTCAGCCTCCATATTTTGGAATTTTTAACAGTTTTTCTCCTGTAATTGGGATCTAATCGTACTGCATGATGGTCAGAGAAGATGCTTGGAATGATTTTAATTTTTTTGAATTTACCAAGGCTAGATTTATGGCACAGGATGTGATCTATCCTAGAGAAGGTTCCATGTGCACTTGAGAAAAACATGAAATTCATTGTTTTGGTGTGAAATGTACTATAGATATCAATTAGGTCTAACTGGTCCGTTGTGTCATTCAAAGTTTCTCTTTCCTTGTTAATTTCCTGTTCAGTTGATCTATCCATAGGTGTGAGTGAGGTATTAATGTCTCCCACTATTATTGTGTTCTTGTTAATTTCCCCTTTTATACTGGTTAGCATTTGTCTTACATATTGTGTTCCTCCTATGTTGGGTGCATATATATTTATAATTGTTATATCTTCTTCTTGGATTGATCCTTTAATCATTATGTAGTGTCCTTCTTTGTCTCTTTTCACAGCCTTTGTTTTAAAGTCTATTTTATCTGATATGAGTATTGCTACTCCCACTTTCTTTTGGTCTCTATTTGCGTGGAATAACTTTTTCCAGCCCGTCACTTTCAGTCTGGTTGTGTCCCCTGTTTTAAGGTGGGCCTCTTGCAGACAACTTATATAGGGGTCTTGTTTTTCTATCCATTCAACCAGTCTTTGTCTTTGGTTGACACATTCAACCCATTTATGTTTAAGATAATTATTGATAAGTATGATCCCGTTGCCATTTCCTTTATTGTTTTGGGTTCAAGTTTATACACGCTTTTTGTGTTTTCTGTCTAGTCAAGATCCTTTAGCATTTGTTGGAGAGCTGGTTTGGTGGTGTTGAATTCTCTCAGCTTTTGCTTATCTGTAAAGCTTTTGATTTCTCCTTCATAATAGAATGAGATATCTGTGCAGGTTATTTTCTTTCATATCTTTAAGTATGTCCTGCCATTCTCTCCTGGTCTGGAGAGTTTCTATTGAAAGATCAGCTATTATCCTTATGGCAATACTTTTTTGTGTTATTTGTTGTTTTTCCCTTGCTGCTTTTAATATTTTTTTTTAATCTTTGTTAATTTGATTAATATGTGTCTTGAGGTTTCTCACTTTGGATTTATCCTGTTTGGGGACTCTCTGGGTTTCTTGGACTTAGGTGATTATTTCCTTTCCCATTTTAGGGAAGTTTTCAACTATTATGTCCTCAAGTATTTTCTCATGATCTCTCTTCTTATGTGCTTCTTCTGGGACTCCTATGATTTGAATGTTGGGGCATTTAACACTATCCTGGAAGTCTCTGAGATTGTCCTCATTTCCTTTAATTCGTTTTTCTTTTTTCCTTTCTGATTCATTTATTTCTACCATTCTATCTTCTACTTCCTTGAGAACCCCATGAACAATATGAAAAGGCAAAATAATAGGATACTGAAAGAGGAACTCCCCAGGTCAGTACCTTCCCAATATACTACTGGAGATCAGTGGAGAAATAACTCCAGAAGGAATAAAGAGACAGAGGCAAAGCAAAAACAATACCCAGTTGTGGATGTGACTGGTGATAGAAGCAAGGTCCGATGCTGTAAAGAGCAATATTGCATAGGAAGTTGGAATGTTAGGTGGATGAATCAAAGCAAATTGAAAGTGGTCAAACAACAGATGGCAAGATTGAACGTTGACATTCTAGGAATCAGTGAACTAAAATGGACTGGAATGTATTAATTTAACTCAGATGACCATTATATCTACTACTGTGGGCAGGAATCCCTTAGAAGAAATGGAGTAGCCATCATGGTCAACAAAAGAGTCCGAAATGCAGTACTTGGGTGCAATTTCAAAAAAGACAGAATGATCTTTGTTCGTCTCCAAGGCAAACCATTTAATATCACAGTTATCCAAATCTATGCCCCAACCAGTAATGCTGAAGAAGCTGAAGTTGAACGGTTCAATGAAGACCTACAAGACCTTTTAGAATAAACACCCCCAAAATATGTCTTTTTCATTATAGGGGACTGGAATTGAAAAGTAAGAAGTCAAGAAACACCTGGAGTAACAGGCAAATTTGGCCTTGGAATACGGAATGAAGCAGGGCAAAGGCTAATAGAGTTTTGCCAAAAGAATGCACTGGTCATAGCAAACACCCTCTTCCAACAACACAAGAGAAGACTCTACATATGGACATCACCAGATGATCAAAACCGAAATCAGATTGATTCTATTCTTTGCAGCCAAAGATGGAGAAGCACTATACAGTCAACAAAAATAAGACCGGGAGCTGACTGTGGCTCGGATCCTGAGCTCCTTATTGCCAAATTCAGGCTTAAATTGAAGAAAGTAGGGAAAACTGCTAGACCATTGAAGTATGACCTAAATCATATCCCTTATGATTATACAGTGGAAGTGAGAAATAGATATCCTGGCATGTGAAGTCAAGTGGGCCTTAGAAAACATCACTACAACAAAGGTAGTGGAGGTGATGGAATTCCACTTGAACTATTTCAAATTCTGAAAGATGATGCTGTGTAAGTGCTGCACTCAAGAGGCCAGCAAATTTTCAAAACTCAGCAGTGGCCACAGGACTGGAAAAGGTCAGTTTTCATTCCAATCCCAAAGAAAGGCAATGCCAAAGAATGCTCAAACTACTGCACAATTGTACTCATCTCACATGCTAGTAAAGTAATGCTCTAAATTCTCTAAGCCAGGCCTCAGCAATACGTGAACCATAAATTTCTTCCAGCCCAGCGTTTCTCATGATGTACTCTGCATATAAAGTAAATAAGCAGGGTGACAATATACAGCCTTGACATACTCCTTTTCCTATTTGGAACCAGTCTGTTGTTCCATGTCCAATCCTAATTGTTGCTTCCTTATATGCATATAGTTTTTTTTTTTTTTAAGAGGCAGGTCAGGTGGTCTGGTATTCTCTGGAGAACTCTAAATCTCCTGCAGGTGGGTTCTCTTTTCCTTCCTCCTCTTTGACAACAGCACTTTTCTCATTAAAAAAAAAAAAAAATTAAAAAAAAAAAAACCTTACTCACCTCCATCACTAATCTGGATGTTCCCCTCTATCAATAATCTGGATGTCAGGACCTCCCAGTACCTAACAAATGGCCCAGCCAAAATAAGAGTGTTGCTGTGGAAAATGAATGTGCCTAATTGCCTCTTAACAAGAAATTTTGCAGGATAGGGGATTTCTAATGCTTTGCTTTCAACAAAATGCTGAAGCATATAATGGAGTTGTCAGTCAATAAAGCATTAAAAATAATTTTTGTTGATAGATCATGATGGAATTTGGGGCACACAGCTCAGATGAAATGCAATGAAGTGTGTGACAACACTGTGAGAAAAAAAAAATTCATTTTCTTCTAATTATTGTGTGACCAAAGTTTCTTGTGTTTACATTTTTAAAAAGTAAGAAAAGAATCAAAATAAAATCAATACTAAACTGTGTCATTCTAGCAATAAACAATGTTTATCCACAAGTGCATGAACTAACTGAGAAACACCAATTCCATCTCTAAGACATATTTCCAAAACATTTCTCATATTGTATATTTAAATTATATTTCAAATTGTATGCAATAATTAATTGTTTTTATGTCTTCCCAGGTAGCTCACCTGGTAAAGAAACCACCTGCAATACAGAGGACCCTGGTTCAGTTCCCAGTGGCACGTGGAAACTTCCCAGAACAGGGATCAAACCTGTGTCCCCTGCATTGGAAGGCAGATTCTTATCCATTGCATCAGTAGGGAACTCCTAAGGGCTTTCAATTTTCTTGGTACTTTCAAGGTAAAATCTTTGTTTGTTCTATTGTTTTCCTATTCTCTATCCAATTGGTTTCTTCTTTTTTCGATTGGTTTATCACATATTCTGGTTCAAAATCTATTGTAATTTTGTGTATGCTGATTTTTCATTTTATCATTTGAGGTTTTGTTGGGTTTTTGTTTCTATTTTTTCTCTCATCTTTTTCTTTTAAAATATTTCAAATTTTGAAACTGGAGCCGATTATACAGAGTGAAGTAAGCCAGAAAGAAAAACACCAATACAGTATACTAACACATATATATGGAATTTAGGAAGATGGCAATGACGACCCTGTATGCAAGACAGGGAAAGAGACACAGATGTGTATAATGGACTTTTGGACTCAGAGGGAGAGGGAGAGGGTGGGATGATTTGGGAGAATGACATTCTAACCTGTATACTATCATGTAAGAATTGAATCGCCAGTCTATGTCTGATGCAGGATACAGCATGCTTGGAGCTGGTGCATGGGGATGACCCAGAGAGATGTTATGGGGAGGGAGGTGGGAGGGGGGTTCATGTTTGGGAACGCATGTAAGAATTAAAGATTTTAAAATTTAAAAAAAAATAAAAAAAAACATTAAAAAAAAAAGAAAATACATGCATACTTCACTTAGATTCACCAACTGTTAATACTTTTCCATATTTGCTTTACCTGTGTGTGGATGTCTATATCCACCTAGCTCTATGTCTGTCCGTCTGTATGCATGTAGATAGGTAAGTGTGTGTTTATCTGTACTGTTTGGTAGCTTTGACTACATGTGACATGCTTCACCCATACATATTTTAGCATGCTCTTTTCTTTTTAATTAGAGCATATGCCTACATAACCACAGGGGCTTACCAGGTGGCTCAGTGGTAAAGAATACACCTGCCACTGCAAGAGATACAGGTGCAGGTTCAATCCCTGGGCCATAAAGAGCCCCTGGAGAAGAAAATGGCAACCCACTCCATTATTCTTGCCTGGCACATCCCATGGACAGAGGAGTCTGATGAGCTATGGTCCATGGGGTCGCAAGAGTCAGACACAAATGAGCACGCACACATCCTTCTACATAACCACAGTACAATTTTTACACTTGGTTCCAGTGGTTTCCACAAGATTTTTACATTGTAAGAGTTCCATTTCCCCCTTGTGATCAATAAGAGATCTGTGAAGTGATATTTTGAGACAGTGTGAATATCCTAGTCTTCAACATGCTTTCATCTGATAGTTTTATCACCCATTGATGATTTTTACCTGAATCAGTTCTTAGTGTGGTGGTTATATAATGACTTTCAGTCATTTCTTCTACATTCATTGGAGTGAGTTGCCATTTCCTTCTCCAGGGGATCTTCCTGACCCAGGGATCGAACCCGGGTTTCCCACATTGGAGGCAGACACTTTAACCTCTGAGCCACCAGGGAAGGCCTTATTGGTTGGGATTCTCCTATAAATAACAGGTTTTCTTTATCCTTCCTTTTTGGGGGGAAGTTTTTTCAGTATCAATGAACTGGTTCAAAATTAGGAAAAGAGTACACCAAGCCTGTGTATTGTCAGCCTTCCCTTCCCTTCCCTTCCCTTCACTGCCCTTCTCTTCCCTTCTCCAGTGGATCTCCCACACTTAGGAATTGGACTGGTGTCTCCTGCATTGCAGGTGGATTCTTCTGGGAAGAACCGCTGGAGAAGCGATAAGCTACCCACCGCAGTATTCTTGGACTTTCCTTGTGGCTCAGCTGGTAAAGAATCTGCCTGCAATTTTGGGTTAGATCCCTGGGTTAGGACAGTCCTCTGGAGAAGGGAATAGTTACCCACTCCAGTATTCTTGCCTGGAGAATTCCATGGACAATACAGTCCATGGGGTCACAAAGAGTTGGAAACGACTGAATGACTTTCACTCAAGGTTTTTAAATTAATTTATATTTTTATAAACTGTAGTAAGAATAACTCTATGTGTTTAAAAAGAACATTGAGCCTTATGGTGAGAGGAAATCTTACAATTTCAATTTAATTGCTCTGGCTATTGGGGAGAATGTAAATTAGTGCAACCAAATTTTTCTTTTTGTGTTTGTAGTCTTTGCCAAATCAGGGTGATTTGGCCTTGTAGAATGAGTTTGGAATTATTCCTGCCAGAGCAATTTTTTGAAAGACTTTCAAAAGTATAGTCATCTAAATGCTTGATTGAATTCACCCGTGAAGCCATCTGGCCCTGGGCTTTTTTTTTTTTTTTTAATATTTTTTAAAATATTTTTTATCACAGTTTCGATTTCAATGCTTGCAATTGTCTTGTTCATGATTTCTATTTTTCCTGATTCAATATTGGAAAATTGAACTTTTCTAAGAATCTATCCATTTCTTCTGTCCATTTTTTGTTTGTCCTATATTTGCTCATATGGTCTCATAGTCCTTTGCATTTCTGTGTTGTCTGTTGTAACCACTTCTTTTTCATTTCTTACTTTGTTCATTTGATTCTTCTCTCTTTTTTCCTTAATGAGTCTGGGTAAATGTCAATTTTGTTTATCTTCTCAAAGAACCAGCTTTCAGTTTTATTAATATTTGCTATTGTTTCTTTAATTTCTTTTTCTTTTATTTGTGCTCTGATCTTTATGATTTCTTTCCTTTTGCTAACTTTTTTTGTTATTGTTGTCTTTGTTATTTTTCTTCTTCTTCTTTCTCCAGTTGTTTTAAGTGTAAAGTTAGGTTGTCTAATCAGTGTTTTTCTCATTTCTTTGGTAGAATTGTATTGCTATAAATTTCCCTCTTGGAACTACTTTGGCTGCATCTCATAACATTTGAGTTTTCTTCTTTTCATTGTCATTTGTTTCTAAGAATTTTTTTAACTTCCCTTTTTATTTCCTGAATAACTTGCTTTTTATTTATAAATGTGTTATTTAGTCTCTATGTGTTTGTGCTTTTTACAGTTCTTTTTTGTGTAATTGTGGTGAGAAAAAATGCTTGGTAAGATTTCAGTTTCTTAAATTTACTGAGGCCTGAGTTTTGACCCAAGATGTGGTCTATCCTGGAGAATGTCCCATGTGCACTTGAGAAGAAATTGTATTTTTCTACATTTTGATGGAATGTCCTGAATATATCAATTAGCTCCACCTGGTCTAAGTGTCATTTAAGGCTTGTGTTTCCTTATCAGTTTTTTGTTTTGAAAATCTGTCCATTAGTGTAAGTGTGATTTTAAAGTCTCCTGCTAATATTGTTACTGTATGTTCCTCCTTTTATGTCTGTTAGTGTTTGTCTTATGGACTGAGGTATTCCTATGTTGGTTGCTATAACTGTGGTTATTGATATTTCTCCCGGCAATCTGGATTCCAGCTTGTGTTTCTTCCAGTCCAGTGTTTCTCATGATGTATTCTGCATATAAGTTAAATAAGCAGGGTGACAATATACAGCCTTGATGTACTCCTATTCCTATTTGGAACCAGTCTGTTGTTCCATGACCAGTTCTAACTGTTGCTTCCTGCACTGCATACAGATTTCTCAAGAGGCAGGTCAGGTGGTCTGGTATTCCCCTCTCTCTCAGAATTTTCCACAGTTTATTGTGATCCACACAGTCAAAGGCTTTGGCATAGTCAATAAAACAGAAATAGATGTTTTTCTGGAACTCTCTTGCTTTTTCTGCGATCCAGCAGATGATGGCAATTTGATCTCTAGTTCCTCTGCCTTTTCTAAAACCAGCTTGAACATCAGGAAGTTCACAGTTCACATATTGCTGAAGCCTGGCTTGGAGAATTTTGAGCATTACTTTACTAGCAGGTGAGATGCCTCTTGATGAAAGTGAAAGAGGAGAGTGAAAAAGTTGGCTTAAAGCTTAACATTCAGAAAACGAAGATCATGGCATCTGGTCCCATCACTTCATGGGAAATAGATGGGGAAACAGTGGAAACAGTGGCAGACTTTATTTAGGGGGGCTGCAAAATCACTGCAGATGGTGACTGCAGCCATGAAATTAAAAGACGCTTACTCTTTGGAAGGAAAATTATGACCAGCCTAGATAGCATATTCAAAAGCAGAGACATTACTTTGCTGACTAAGGTCAGTCTAGTCAAGGCTATGGTTTTCCCAGTGACCATGTATGGATGTGAGAATTGGACTGTGAAGAAGGCTGAGGGCTGAAGAATTGATGCTTTTGAACTGTGGTGTTGGAGAAGACTGTTGAGAGTCCCTTGGGCTGCAAGGAGATCCAACCAGTCCATTCTGAAGGAGATCAGCCCTGGGATTTCTTTGGAAGGAATGATGCTAAAGCTGAAGCTCCAGTCCTTTGGCCACCTCATGCGAAGAGTTGACTCATTGGAAAAGACTTTGATGCTGGGAGGGATTGGGGGCAGGAGGAGAAGGGGACAACAGAGGATGAGATGGCTGGATGGCATCACTGACTCGATGGATGTGAGTCTGAGTGAACTCCGGGAGTTGGTAATGGACAGGGAGTTGTGGCATGCTGCAATTCATGGGGTCACAAACAGTCGGACATGACTGAGTGACTGAATTGAACTGAACTATGTTGGGTACTTGAATATTTACAATTTTTATGACTTTTTATTTTATCCCTTGATCATTATGTTGTGCCCTTACTTATTTCATGTAATATTCTTTAAGGTCTATTTTGTCTGGGGTGAAAATTGCTACTTCAAGTTTCTTTTCATTTCCGTTTACATGAAATATCTTTTTCCATCCTCTCACTTTCATTCTGTACATGTCTCTGGCTCTGAATGTGTGGCTTCTAGACAGCATATATATGGGTCTTGTTTTGATAGGCTGTGGCTGTGAGCTGGGAACACCGCCAGGATTCTTGGCACCCAGAGGAGAGGAGAGGATTTTGATCTGGGACCAGAGACAAGGTTTAACCACTAGGAGCTTTTGCATAGCAAAGCTTTATTAAAGTACAAAAGGTATAGAGAATGCATCTGCCATAGTCATCAGAAGGAAACAAACGATTCCACCTGCCCAGTTTTTTAAGCAAGGCATCTTACACTCATTAGCACACATTGCTGATCATAGATAAAAAAAAAAAAAAAAACCTCAAGGCTGAGGGAATTGCACCAGCTTTCTCTCCCACAACACACATATCTGCACAAGGGAAATCACCTCCAGAGAAGATGTCTCTGGGCGAGATACATTATATTCATAAAACAATTGACATAAGCCTTGAAGGAAAATAGACCTCTAAACAAGATACATAATTTGATTAACATAGCTTAAGAAAAAGTTCCATGAGCAAGATGTATTGTTTGTTGGGCAATTAGCAGCTCAAGATTTAGAAAAATATTAGTTTTAAGTGGAACCAATTGATATCATAGCAACAGGATCAAAAGGAGCCTCCTATGTGGCTAAAGAGGATATGAAGGCATGTAGGAAAAAAAAAAAAAAAAAAGAAAAGTTTGCCACTTGTAGTTTGTTTCCACCTGCTGCTTGGATTTCTCTGGTGTCCCTTACATTTAAACTAGTTGGGGGGGGGGTGGTCTTAAGATGGCAGAGGAATAGGACGGGGAGACCACATCTCCCCCAAAAATTCATCACAAGAACATTTGAATGCTGAGTAAATTCCAAAAAACAACTTCTGAATGCTGCAGGCACCCAAAAAAGCAGCCCATTGTCTTCAAAAGGAGATGTTTTATCAATGGTGTTATATAGATGGAGAAGGCTTGAGGCTACTGTAAAAATAAGACTGAAAACCAGAAGCATGAGGCTTAAGTCCAAACCCTGAGAACACCAGAGAGCTCCTGACTCCAGGGAACATTAATTGACAGAAGCTCATCAAATGCCTCCATACCTATACTGAAACCAAGCATCACCAAAGTGCCAACAAGTTCCAGAACAAGACATATCACTCAAATTCTCCAGCAACACAGGAACATAGCCCTGAGCTTCAGTATACAGGCTGCCCAAAGTAACTCAAAACCCACTGACATCTCATAACTCATTATTGGACACTTCATTGCAATTCAAAGAGAAGAAATCCAGCTCAACTCACCAGAACATGGACACAAGCTTCCCTAACCAGGAAACCTTGACAAACCACCTGTACAACCCCACCCACAGCAAGGAATCTCCACAATAAAGAGAACTCCACAAACTGCCAGAATACAGAAAGCCCACCACAAACACAGCAATATAACCAAGAAGAAGAGACAGAGGAATACCCAGCAGGTAAAGGAACAGGATAAATGTCCACCAAACCCAACAAAAGAGGAAGAAATAGGGAATCTACCTGATAAAGAATTCCGAATAATGATAGTGAAAATGATCCAAAATCTTGAAAACAAAATGGAATCACAGATAAATAACCAGGAGACAAGGATTGTGAAGATGCAAGAAAGGTTTAACAAACACCTAGAAGAAATAAAAAAGAGTCAATATATAATGAATAATGTAATAAATGAGATAAAAAACACTAAGGAGGGAATCAACAGTAGAATAACAGAGGCAGAAGATAAGATTAGTGAAGTAGAAGACAGAATGGTAGAAATAAATGAAACAAAGAATAAAAAAGAAAAACAAATTAAAAGAAATGAGGACAATCTCAGCGACCTCTGGGATAATGTTAAATGCCCCAACATTAGAATCATAGGAGTCCCAGAGAAGCACACAAGAAGAGAGACCATGAAAAAATACTTGAGGAGATAATAGTTGAAAACTTCCCTAAAATGGGAAAGGAAATAATCACCCAAGTCCAAGAAATCCAGAGAGTCCTAAAAAGGTTAAAGCCAAGGTGAAACACCCCAAGACACATATTAGTGAAATTAACAAAGATCAAACACAAAGAACAAATATTAAAAGCAGCAAGGGAAAAACAACAATTAACACACAAGGGGATTCCCTTAAGGATAACAGCTGATCTTTTAATAGAAACTCTTCAGACCAGGAGGGAATGCAGGGCATACTTAAAGTGATGAAAGAAAATAACCTACAGCCTAGATTACTGTACCGGAAGGAGTCTCATTCAAGTATGAAGAATAAATCAAAAAAGCTTTACAGACAAGCAAAAGCTGAGAGGATTCAGCACCACCAAAGTAGCCTTCCAACAAAGGCTAAAGGATACTCTCTAGACAGGAAACACAAAAAGGGTATATAAACTTGAACTTCAAAAAATATAGTAAATGGCAAAGGGATCATACTTATCAATAATTACCTTAAACATAAATGGGTTGAATGCCCCAACCAAAAGACAAAGACTGGCTGAATGTTTACAAAAACAAGTCCACTATATATGTTGTCTACAGGAGATCCCCACGAAACAAAGGACACGTACAGGCTGAAAGAGAAGGGCTGGAAAAAGATATTCCATGCAAATAGAGACCAAAAGAAAGCAGGAGTAACAATACTCATATCAGATAAAATAGACTTTAAAACAAAGCTGTGAAAAGAGACAAAGAAGGACATTACATTATGATCAAATGATCAATCCAAGAAGATATAACAATTATAAATATATATGCACCCAATATAAACATAAGAGCAACACAATATGTAAGACAAATGCTAACCAGCATGAAAGGGGAAATTAACAATAACACAATAATAGTGGGAGACTTTAATACCCCAGCCACACCTATGGATAGATCAACTAAACAGGAAATTAACAAGGAAACAGAAACTTTGAATGATACAATAGACCAGTTAGAACTAATTGATATATAAATGACATTTCACCCCAACAATGTATTTCACCTTTTTCTCAAGCACAAATAGAACCTTCTCCAGGATAGATCACGTCCTGTGCCATAAATCTAGCCTTGGTAAATTCAAAAAAATGAAATCATTCCAAACATATTTTCTGATCACGATGCAGTACAATTAGATACCAATTACAGGAGAAAAACTGTTAAAAATTCCAACATATGGAGGCTGAACAATACGCTGCTGAACAACCAACAAATCACAGAAGAAATCAAAAAAGAAATCAAAATATGCAAAGAAACGAATGAAAATGAAAACACAACAATCCAAAACCTGCGGGACAATGTAAAAGCAGTGCTATGGGGAAGGTTCATAGCAATGCAGGCATACTGCAGGAAACAAGAAAAAAAGTCAAATAAAGAACCTAACCTAAAGCAACTAGAAATGGAAGAAATGAAGCACCCCAGGGTTATTAGAAGGAAAGAAACCTTAAAAAATAGGGCAGAAATAAATGCAAAAGAAACAAAAGAGACCATAGCAAAAATCAACAAAGCCAAAAGCTGGTTTTTTGAGAGGATAAATAAAATTGACAAATCATTGGCCAGACTCATCAATAAACAAGGGGAGAAAAATCAAATCAATAACATTAGAAATGAAACTGGAGAAATCACAACAGACAACGCAGAGACACAAATAATCATAAGAGATTACTATCAGCAATTGTATGCCAATAAAATGGACAACCTGGAAGAAACGGACAAATTCTTAGAAAAGTACAACTTTCCAAAACTTAACCAGGAAGAAATAGAAAATCTTAACAGATCCATCACAAGCACAGAAATTGAAACTGTAATCAGAAATCTTCCAGCAAATAAAAGCCCAGGTCCAGATGGCTTCACAGCTGAATTCTACCAAAAATTACGAGGAGAGCTAACACCTATCCCACTCAAACTCTTCCAGAAAATTGCAGAGGAAGGTAAACTTCCAAACTCATTCTATGAGGCCACCATCACCCTGATACCAAAATCTGACAAAGATGCCACATAAAAAGAAAACCCCAGGTCAATTTCACTGATGAACATAGATGCAAAAATCCTCAACAAAATTCTAGCAATCAGAATCCAACAACACATTTAAAAGATCATACACTATGACCAAGTGGGCTTTATCCCAGGGATGCAAGGATTCTTCAGTATCCACAAATCAATCAATGTAATACACCACATTAACAAATTGAAAAATAAAAGCCATATGATTATCTCAATAGATGCAGAGAAAGCCTTTGACAAACTTCAACATCCATTTATGATAAAAAAAAAAAAAACTCTCCAGAAAGCATGAATAGAAGGAACATACCTCAACATAATAAAAGCTATATATGACAAACCCACAGCAAATATTATCCTCAATGGTGAAAAGTTGAAAGCATTTCCCCTAAAGTCAGGAACCAAACAAGCGTACCCACTTTCACCACTTCTATTCAACATAGTTTTTGAAGTTTTGGCCACAGCAGAGCACAAAAAGAAATAAAAGGAATCCAAATTGGAAAAGAAGTAAACTCGCTCTGTTTGCAGATGACTTGATCCTCTACATAGAAAGCCCTAAAGACTCCAACAGAAAATTACTAGAGCTAATCAATAAATATAGTAATGTTGGAGTATATAAAATTTACACAGATAAATCCCTTGCATTCCTATACACTAATAATGAGCAAATAGAAAGAGAAATTAAGGAAATAATTCCATTCACCATTGCAAAAAAAAGAATTAAACACTTAGGAATATATCTGCCTAAAGTAAAAAAAAAAAAGACCTATATATAGAAAACTATAAAACACTTGGAAAGAAATCAAAGAGGACACTAATAGATGGAGAAATATACTGTATTCATGGATTGTAAGAATCAATATAGTGAAAATGATTCTATCACCCAAAGCAATCTATAGATTCAATGCAATCCCTACCAAGATACCAACTTTTTTTTCACAGAGTTAGAACAAATAATTTCACAATTTGTGTGGAAATACAAAAATAAAAAAACTAGAATAGGCAAAGCAATCTTGAGAAAGAAGAATGGAACTGGAGGAATCAACCTGCCTGGCTTCAGGCTCTACTACAAAGCCACAGTCATCAAGACAGTATGGTACTGGCACAAAGACAGAAATATAGACAAATGGAATAAAATAGAAAGCCCAGAGATAAATCCATGCACCTTTGAACACCTTAACTTGGACAAAGGAGGCAAGAATATACAATGGAGAAAAGACAATCTCTTTGACAAGTGGTGCTGGAAAAACTGGTCAACCACTTGTAAAACAATGAAACTAGAACACTTTCTAACACCATACAGAAAAATAAACTCAAAGTGGATCTAAGCGTAAGACCAGAAACTATTAAACTCCTAGAGGATAACATAGGCAAAACACTCTCCGACACAAACCACAGCAGGATCCTCTATGACCCACCTCCCAGAATAATGGAAATAAAAGCAAAAATAAATAAATGGGACCTAAATAAAATTAAAAGCTTCTGCAAAACAAAAGAAACTCTAGTGAAGAAGTGAGGTCACTCAGTCGTGTCCAACTCTTTGCGACCCCATGTACTGTAGCCTGCCACGCTCCTCTGTCCATGGGATTCTCCAGGCAAGAATACTGGAGTGGGTTATCGTTTCCTTCTCCAGGGGATCTTCTCGACCCAGGGATTGAACCCAGGTCTCCCACATTGGAGGTAGATGCTTTAACCTCTGAGCCACCAAGGGAAAGGCAGCCTTCAGAATGGGAGAAAATAATAGCAAATCAAGCAACTGACAAAGAACTAATCTCTAAAACATACAAGCAACTCCTGAAGCTTAATTCCAGAGCTATAAACGACCCAATCAAAAAAATGGACCAAATAGCTAAACAGACATTTCTCCAAAGAAGACATACACATGGGTAACAAACACATGAAAAGATGCTCAACATCACTCATTATCAGAGAAATTCAAATCAAAACCACAATGAGGTACCATTTCATGCCAGTCAGAATGGCTGCTATCCAAAAGTCTACAAGCAATAAATGCTGGAGAGGGTGTGGAGAAAAGGGAACCCTCTTACACTGTTGGTGGGAATGTAAACTAGTACAGCCATTATGGAAAACAGTGTGGAGATTCCTTAAAAAGAAAAAAAAAAAAAAACTGAAAATAGAACTGCCATATGACCCAGCGATCCCTCTGCTGGGCATACACACTTAGGAAACCAGAACTGGAAGAGACATGTGTATCTCAATGTTCATTGCAGCACTGTTTATAATAGCCAGGACATGGAAGCAACCTAGATGTCCATCAGCAGATGAATGGATAAGAAAACTGTGGTACATATACACAATGAAGTATTACTCAGTCATTAAAAAGAATACATTTGAATCCATTCTAATGAGGTGGATGAAACTGGAACCTATTATACAGAGTGAAGTAAGCCAGAAAGAAAAACACCAATACAGTATAGTAACGCATATATATGGGATTTAGAAAGATGGTAACGATAACCCTGTATGTGAGACAGCAAAAGAGACACAGATGTATCGAACAGTCTTTTGGCCTCTGTGGGAGAGGGAGAGGGTGTGATGATTTAGGAGAATGACATTGAAACATGTATGATATCACATGTGAAACGAATTCCAGTCCAGGTTCGAAGCATGATACAGAATGCTTGCAGCTGGTGCACTGGGATGACCCAGAAGAATGGGATGGGGAAGGAACAGGGAAGGGGTTCAGGATGGGGAACACGTGTACCCCCATGGCAGATTCATGTTGATGTATGGCAAAACCAATACAATATTGTAAGGTAATTAACCTTCATTTAAAATAAATAAATTTATATTTAAAAAATAATAAAGTAGTTTTTGATATATATGTTCTTATTGACATTTTCTTAATTGTTTTGGATTTGATTTGTAGGTCATTTTTTCTCTTTGTTACCTGTAATATAAATCCCTTTAATATTTGTTGTAAATCTCGTTTGATGGTTTTAAATTTTGCTAATTTTTGCTAGTCTGTAAAGCTTTTGATTTTTCCATCGATTTAAATGAAATCCTTGCTTGGTAGAGAAATTTTGTTTGCAAATTTTTCCCTCTCAGTACTTTAAATATATCCTGCCTTTCTCTTCTGGCCTGCAGAGTTTCTGCTGAAAGATCAGCTGTTAAGCATATGGGGTTTCCCTCCTATATTACTTGTTCCTTTTCCCTTGTTTCTTTTAATATTCTTTCTTTGTTTTTATTCTTTGTTAGTTTCATTAATATGTGTCTTGACATGTTTCTCATTTCTCCTTAGGTTTATCTTATATAGGACTCTTTCCATACTTCTTGGAATTGATTTACTATTTCCTCTCCCATGTTGGGGGAATTTTTTACTATAATCTCTTCAAAATTTTTTTCATACCCTTTCTTTTTCTCTTCTTCTGGGACTCCTATAATTCTAATGTTGGTGCATTTAATATTGGCCCAGATGTCTCTGAGACTCTCCTCTGTTCTTTTTATTCTTTTTCCTTCATTCTGCTTTTCAACAGTTATTTCCACCATCCTATCTCCCAGCTCACTTATCTGTTCTTCTGCTATTGATTCCTTCTAGAGTATTTTTAATTTCAGTAATTTTGTTATTTGTTTCTATTTGCATATTCTTTATTTCTTCTTGGTCTTTCTTAGATGTGTTAATTGATTTTTTTCATTTTCCTCATCCTTTTTTTGAGGTTTTAGATAATCTTTACTATCTTTTCCTGTATTTTTTTTCAGGTAGTTTTTCTATTTCCTCTTAGTTTATTTGAACTTGTGTGTTTCTAGATTGTTCCTTCATTTGTGCAGTATTTCTCTTCCTTTTCATTTTTTCTTTAAACTTATTGTGTTTGAGGTCTCCTTTTCTTAGGCTTTGAAGTTGAATTCCTTCTATTCATTCTCTTTTAGTTTCTTCTCTTTTGTTTATATTTTGATTTGATTTGTCCAATAGTTGTCCATTTTGTTGTAGACTTTTCTATGAACCACCTCTTGAATTTGCTTGTTTGTTCTAATATTTTATGTTTTTGAAATTATTGATGTCTGATTTTATCATTTTTATTTACTTCATACATTCTTCATCACCTTGTGATTTGTTTGCAATACTCAGTTTACTTTTTATTTGTTATTGATTTTTGTTGTTTAATAAGAACACAAAATCTTTTTATATGATGTTTATTATAGCTTTGCTTTGTCCCATCAGTTTTAATTCATGGTAGAGTTCTTATTGCCCAAATAATGATTATAGTTTTGGTATATTTTCATATAAGAAAAAAATAGAATTTCATTATCAGTTTAGTTTCCAATTTAAATTTAAGTAGAGAACATAACCCATAAATTGTTTCATTTAGGGAATAAATTAAACATGTTTTGAAGATCTAATATACAGAAATTTTTGTATATATTCAGTTGATATTTAAAAAAGGCTATATCTTATTTTTCATTTTCAAGATACATCAAATACAGTATAAATATGTAATTATATATTTATATAAACAATATATGATGCAAAAATGTTTGCATATTAAAAATTTTAAACCAAAATTTTATTTATTTTTAATATAAATTTATTTATTTATTTATGTATTTTAATTGGAGGTTAATTACTTTACAATATTGCATTTGTTTTGCCATACATTGACATGACTCTGCCACAGGTGCACATGTGTTCCCCATCCTGAATCCCACTCCCACCTCCCTCCCCATGCTATCCCTCTGGGTCATCCCAGTGTACCAGCACGGAGCATCCTGCATCATGCATCATATGTATCATGCATGTCACATGTATCATGTATGTGAAGACATGCTGCTGCTGCTGCTGCTGCTGCTAATTCGTTTCAGTTGTGTCCGACTCTATGACCCTAGAGACGGCAGCCCACCAGACTCCCCCATCCCTGGGATTCTCCAGGCAAGAACACTGGAGTGGGTTACCATTTCCTTCTCCAATACATGAAAGTGAAAAGTGAAGGTGAAGTCGCTCAGTCGTATCTGACTCCTAGCGACCCCATGGAATGCAGCCTACCAGGCTCCTCTGTCCATGGGATTTACCAGGCAAGAGTACTGGAGTGGGTTGCCATTGCCTTCTCCATGAAGACATCCTAGCCTGATTTATTTTCTACCTACTTGATCTACGAAAGACAGAGACATATGTAAAACACACACATAAACACATACATATGAAAAGCTAATATTTCTTTACTTAGCAATAACAAGAAAAAACCTGTTTACTGAGTAGTTCCAATGTTGAATGAGATGATTGCTTCACTTTTATTTCCCTTTGCACATCTCCCAGTTAATTCTTGGTTTTGTTTAGGCAAATAAAATATTGTAGGATTTTTGTTCATAATTATTATTATTGCTAAAGTATTATTTTTCAGAGGATGAATTCAAGATATTCAAATGGTAGGTCCTGAACTCACCTCTTGCCATGGACAACCAAATCAAATCTATAGGTTCACAGGGAACAGTTCCCTCTCAAAAAAAAATAAATAAATAAATAAACAACCGAATCTAGATGACTGACTATTAAAACACCAAAAATACAAGGAACACAAATCCACATAAAACAAGTACGAGAGGCTGAATCACAATCTCATCATAAACTCCATCCCTATCATGGTAACCAACAATCAAAAGGAAACTCAAAAGCCAATGCCTATTCCTGATGGATTCATACATCTGGCATCCCAACTTTTAAGGCCTGAAATTGAGATAGAATCCCCCAAAATATTTAGCTTTGAAAGCCAATGAGGCTTGCATCCACAAGACCCACAGAAAAGTAGAAACACTTCTTAAACTGCTGGCTCACATGAACATATCTGACACAGGGCCCAGTGCAGAGGAAGCTGACTGAAAAAGAGGGTTTCTGTGAAAAATGCTTATTTACTTATATGAAAACATCAGTCTGAGGGTCAGGCATACATCTAGGATCCTACTGAAATAGGACCATCCCCATGGAAAAGAAATGCAAAAAAGCAAAATGGCTGCCTGGGGAGGCCTTACAAATATCTGTGAAAAGAACAGAGGGGAAAAGCAAAGGAGAAAACGAAAGATATAAGCACCTGAATGCAGAGTTCCAAAGAATAGCAAGAAGAGATAAGAAAGCCTTCTTCAGCGATCAATGCAAAGAAATAGAGGAAAAGAACAGAATGGGAAAGACTAGAGATCTCTTCAAGAAAATTAGAGATACCAAGGGAACATTTCATGCAAAGATGGGTTTGATAAAGGACAGAAATGATATGGACCTAACAGAAACAGAAGATATTAAGAAGAGGTGGCAAGAATACATGGAAGAACTGTACAAAAACGATCTTCACGACCCAGATAATCATGATGATATGATCACTAATCTAGAGCCAGACATCTTAGAATGTGAAGTCCAGTGGGCCTTAGAAAGCATGACTACGAACAAAGCTAGTGGAGGTGATGGAATTCCAGTGGAACTGTTTCAAATCCTGAAAGATGATGCTATGAAAGTGCTACACTCAATATGCCAGAAAGTTTGGAAAACTCAGCAGCGGCCACAGGACTGGAAAAGGTCAGTTTTCATTCCAATTCCAAAGAAAGGCAATGCCAAAGAATGCTCAAACTACCGCACAATTGCACTCATCTCACATGCTAGTAAAGTAATGCTCAAAATTCTCCAAGGCAGGCTTCAGCAATATGTGAACCATGAACTTCCTGATTTTCAAGCTGGTTTTAGAAAAGGCAGAAGAACGAGAGATCAAATTGTGAACATCTGGTGGATCATGGAAAAAGCAAGAGAGTTCCAGCAAAACATCTATTTCTGCTTTCTTGACTATGCCAACGCCTTTGACTGTGTGTATCACAATTATCTATGGAAAATTCTGAAAGAGATGGGAATACCAGACCACCTGACCTGCCTCTTGAGAAATCTGTATGCAGGTCAGGAAGCAACAGTTAGAACTGGTCATGGAACAACAGACTGGTTCCAAATAGGAAAAGGAGTACGTCAAGGCTGTATATTGTCACCCTGCTTATTTAACTTATATGCAGAATACATCATGAGAAATGCTGAACTGGAAGAAACACAAGCTGGAATCAAGATTGCCGGGAGAAATATCAATAACCTCAGATATGCAGATGACACCACCTTAATGGCAGAAAGTGAAGAGGAACTAAAAAGCCTCTTGATGAAAGTGAAAGAGGAGAGCGAAAAAGTTGGCTTAAACTAAACATTCAGAAAAAGATGATCATGGCATCCAGTCCCATCACTTCATGGGAAATAGATGGGGAAACAGTGGAAACAGTGGCAGACTTTATTTTTTTCGGCTCCAAAATCACTGCAGATGGTGACTGCAGCCATGAAATTAAAAGATGCTTACTCCTTGGAAGAAAAGTTATGACCAACCTAGATAGTATATTCGAAAGCAGAGACATCACTTTGCTGACTAAGGTCCGTCTAGTCAAGGCTATGGTTTTTCCTGTGGTCATGGATGGATGTGAGAGTTGGACTGTGAAGAAGGCAGAGCGCCGAAGAATTGGTGCTTTTGAACTGTGGTGTTGGAGAAGACTGTTGAGAGTCCCTTGGACTGCAGGGAGATCCAACCAGTCCATTCTGAAGGAGATCAACCCTGGGATTTCCTTGAAAGGAATAATGCTAAAGCTGAAGCTCCAGTACTTTGGCCACCTCATGTGAAGAGTTGACTCATTGGAAAAGACTCTGAAGCTGGGAGGGATTGGGGGCAGGTAGAGAGGGGGATGACCAACGAAAAGATGGCTGGATGGCATCACGGCTCGATGGACGTGAGTCTGGGTGAACTCCGGGTGATGGTGATGGACAGGGAGGCCCAGCGTGCTGTGATTCATGGGGTCTCAAAGAGTCGTACACGACTGAGTGACTGAACTAAAATGAGCTGAACTGAAATAGTTACTAAACATAGAAGCTGCTGGATGCCATCTTTTTGCTCTCTCTATGCCTTCTTCCATCTCACTGATATCTCCCCCAAAATAGTTTGAAGTATTGTGTGGCACACAAATATGTGACTATCACTTATGATACACTTTTAGATCCCTGCCACTGGTGGCCAGGAAAAATTATGTTAGTAAATCTCACAGGAGTGTAGAAAATTGAGAAAGAGTTCTTAAACAACTATCAGCCTAAAGGCACAGTAACAACACAACAAACTAAGACAACCAGTATTTCTGTGATGAGGTCTATTAGCTATCTTCATAACAGTGTCCTGAATGACAAGCTTCCAATTAAACACACGTATAAGGCCAGCTATAATCTGTTCCAGAGGATTTAGAGGGTAGATACTAATTTTGTACTCTCCACCCATTATGCCACAGAATGCTAGAATCTCCTTGAAGGGGAGGTTGTATATACATCTGATACACCAATGTTTTTGCAGCTGTCACAAAGGAGAAGCCACTTGGTCTCTTGGACCAAATGGCCAGTAGGGATTGTGTTCATTATTTCAGTGGTATGGTAACAAATAAAGAAACAGTTCTTAAGTTTTACCCCATTAATCAATGAAGATGATTACTCTCCTAGTGTACCCCCTAAAGAGTTATATTTATATACTTTAAAAGCTTCTGAATGAGAGAATGTCTTTCAATCATTCTGAATCTAGGTGCAGACAGAAATCATTCCCTTTGGGACACTGACAGGCCCTTTCATACCTCAACTATTAGGAGCCACTAAAATAAAGTAGTTTGTTTGGACAATCACAATGATTATGGTTACAACCAAGAGCTTGAGTAGGATATAATCATAAGGTTAATTTTCTACTTGAGGCCAATCTATAAATATTGGGAAAGGTTTGGTCTAATGCATAGACACCAACACTAGGATGACCCAGAGGGATTGGATGGGGAGGGAAGAGGGAGGGAGGTTCAGGATGGGGAACACATGTACACCCATGGCAGATTAATGCCAATGTATGTCAAAACCAATACAATATTGTAAATAACTAGCTTACAATTAAAATAAATAAATATATATATATAAACTACCAGTAGAGAGTTAGGCAAAATGATGTGACAGACAAACATGTTCCAAATGAAACAACAAGATAAAACTTCAGAAAAATAAAAACATTTACATAATGAAGATAGGTAATCTATCTAAAAAAAGTTCAAAGTAACATCATAAGGATGCTCACCGAGGTTGGGAGGGGAGGAAAAACAAAATGAGAACTTCAAGAGGCAGATTGTTGTTCAGTCACTGTCATGTCTGATTCTTTGTGACCCCATAAACTGCAGCACACCAGGCTTCCTTGTCCTTCACTATCTTCCAAAGTGTGTCCCAACACATGTTTATTGAGTCAGTGATGCTATAAAACCATCTTAGCCTTTGCTGCCCCCTTCTCCTCTTGCTCTCAATCTTAGCCAGAATCTTTTCCAATGAGCCAGCTCTTCACATTAGTTGGCCAAATAATTGGAGCTTCAGCGCCAATCCTTCCAATAACTATTCAGGGTCAGTTTCCTTCAGGGTTGACTGCTTTGATCTCCTTGCTCTCCAAGGGACTGTCAAGAGTCTTTTCCAGCAGCATAACTCAAAGCATCAATTCTTTGGTGCTTAACCTTCTTTATGGTCCAACTCTCACATCAGTACCTCTCTACTGGAAAAACCATACCTTTGATTAGATGGACCTGGACATTTGTCAGCAAAGTGATGTTTCTGCTTTGTAATATGCTGTCTAGATTGGTCATAGCTTTTCTTCCAAGGAGCAAACATCTTTTAATTTCATGACTTCAGTCACTGTCTGCATTGATTTTGGAGCCCAAGAAAAGGAAGTCTCTCTGTTTCCATTTTTCCCCATCTATTTGCATGAAGTGATGGGATCAGATGCCATGATCTTCATTATTCCAATTCTGAGTTTTAAGCCAGGTTTTTACTCTCCTCTTTCACCTTTGTCAAAATGCTCTTTATTTCCTACTTGCTTTCTGCCATTAGAGTGGTATCATCTCCATATCTGAAGTTGTTGATATTTTTCCCAGTAATGTTCATTCCAGGTTGTGAGATATCCAGCCTGGCATTTCACATGATGTACTCTGCATGTAACCTAAATAAGCAGGATAAAAATATAAAGCCTTGAGGTACTCCTTTCACAGTTTTAAACAAGTCTGTTGTTCCATGTCTAGATCTAACTGTTGCTTCTTGACCTGCATATAGATTTCTCAGGAGGCAGGTAAGGTGGTCTGGTACTCCCATCACTTTAATAATTTTCTACTGTTTGCTGTGATCCACACAGTCAAAGAGTTTAGCATAGTCAATGAAGCAGAAGTAGATGATTTTGGAATGGGCTTTTTTTTTTCTATGATCCAATGGATATTGGCAATTTGATCTCTAGTTCCTCTGCCTTCTCTAAATCCAGCTTGAACATCTGTAAGCTCTTGGTTCACAAAATGTTGAAACTTAGCTTGAAGGATTTTGAATATTACCTTGCTATCATGTGAAATAAGCACAATTGTATGGTAGTTGAACATTCTTTGGCATTGTCTTTCCTTGGGATTGGAATGAAAACTGACCTTTTCTAATGCTGTGGCCATTGCTGAGTATTCCAAATTTGCTGTCATATTGAGTGCAATGCTTTAACAGCATCGTTTTTAACATTTGAAAGAGCTCAGCAGGGATTCCATCACCTCTACTATCTTTGTTCATAATAATACTTCTGAAGGTTACAGGATGACTGCCTATAAGTGACTAACCACACCATTGCAGGTATCCGGGTCTTTGAGACCTTTTTTTTTTTTTAATATAAATCTTTTTATTTTTATTGGAGGCTAATTACTTTACAATATTGTATTGGTTTTGCCATACATCAACATGAATCCGCCACGGGTGTACATATGTTCCCCATCCTGAACCCCTCTTCCACAACCCTCCCTAACCCATTCCTCTGGGTCATCCCAGTGCACTAGCCCCGAGCATCCTGTATCATACATCAAACCTGTATGGACATTCATATCACATATGATATTACATATGTTTCAATGCCATTCTCCCAAATCATCACACCCTCTCCCTCTCCCACAAAGGCCAAAAGACTGTTCAATACATCTGAGTCTCTTTTGCTGTCTCACATACAGGGTTATCGTTACCATCTTTCTAAATTCAATATATATGCGTTACTATACTGTATTGGTGTTTTTCTTTCTGGCTTACTTCACTCTGTATAATAGGCTCCAGTTTATCCACCTCATTAGAATGGATAAAAATGTATTCTTTTTAATGGCTGAGTAATACTTCATTGTGTATATGTATCAAAGCTTTCTTATCCATTCATTTGCTGATGGACATCTAGGTTGCTTCCATGTCCTGGCTATTATAAACAGTGCTGTGATGAACAATGGGATACACATGTCTCTTTCAATTCTGGTTTCCTCGGTGTGTATGCCCAGAAGTGGGATTGCTGGGTCATATGGCAGTTTTATTTCCAGTTTTTTTAAGGAATCTCCACACTGTTCACCACAGTGGCTTTACTAGTTTGCATTCCCACCAACAGTGTAAAAGGATTCTCTTTTCTCCACATCCTCTCCAGCATTTATTGCTTGTAGACTTTTAGATAGCAGCCATTCTGACTGGCATGAAATGATACCTCATTGTGGTTTTGATTTGAATTTCTCTGATAATGAGTGATGTTGAACATCTTTTCATGTGTTTGCTACCCATGTGTATGTCTTCTTTGGAGAAATGCCTGTTTAGTTCTTTGACCCATTTTTTGATTGGGTCGTTTATAGCTCTGGAATTGAGCTGCAGGAGTTGCTTGTATATTTTTGAGATTAGTTCTTTGTCACTTATGTCATTTGTTATTGCTTTCTCCGATTCTGAAGGCTGTCTTTTCACCCTGCTTATAGTTTCCTTTGTTGTGCAGAAGCTTTTAATTTTAATTAGGTCCCATTTGTTTATTTTTACTTTTATTTCCAGTATTCTGGGAGGTGGGCCATAGAGGATCCTGCTGTGATTTATGTTGAAGAGTGCTTTGCCTATGTGCTCCTCTAGGAGTTTAATAGTTTCTGGTCTTATGTTTAGATCTTTAATTCATTTTGCATTTATTTTTGTGTATGGTGTTAGAAAGCATTCTAGTTTCATTCTTTTACAAGTTGTTGACCAGTTTTTCCAGCACCACTTGTTAAAGAGATTGTCTTTTCTCCATTGTATATTCTTGCCTCCTTTGTCAAAGATAAGGGGTCCATAGGTGTGTTGATTTAGTTCTGGGCTTTCTATTTTCCTACACTGATCTATATTTCTGTCTTTGTAACAGTAACATACTGTCCTGATGACTGAGGTTTTGTAGTAGAGCCTGAAGTCAGGCAGGTTGAATCCTCCAGTTTCATTCTTCTTTCTCAAGATTTCTCTGGCTACTTGAGTTTTTTTTGTATTTCCATACAAATTGTGAAAGTATTTATTCTAGCTCTGTGAAAAATACCATTGGTATCTTGATAGAGATTACACTGAATCTATAGATTGCTTTGGGTAGTATACTCATTTTCACTATATTGATTCTTCTGATCCGTGAACATGGTATATTTCTCCATCTATTAGTGTCCCCTTTGATTTCTTTCACCAGTCTTTTATAGTTTTCTATAAATAGGTCTTTATTTAGGTAGATATATTCTTAAGTATTTTATTTTTTCGTTGCAATGGTGAATGGCATTGTTTCCTTAATTTCTCTTTCTATTTTCTCATTATTAGTGTATCAGAATGCAAGGGATTTCTGTGTGTTGATTTTATATCCTGCAACTTTATTATGTTTATTGATTAAGTCTAGTACTTTTCTGGTGGAGTCTTTAGGGTTTTCTATGTAGAGGATCATGTCATCTTCAAACAGTGAGAGTTTTACTTCTTCTTTTCCAATTTGGGTTCCTTTTATTTATTTTTCTGCTCTGATTGCTGTGGCCAAAACTTCCAGAACTATGTTGAACAGTAGTGGTGAATGTGGGCACCCTTGTCTTGTTCCTGACTTTAGGGGAAATGCTTTTAATTTTTCACCATTGAGAATAATGTTTGCTGTGGGTTTGTCATATACAGCTTTTATTATGTTGAGGTATATTCCTTCTATTTCTGCTTTCTGGAGAGTTTTTATCATAAATGGATGTTGAAGTTTGTCAAAGGCTTTCTCTGCATCTATTGAGATAATCATATGGCTTTTATTTTTCAATTTGTTAATGTGGTGTATTACATTGATTGATTTGTGGATATTGAAGAATCCTTACATCCCTGGAATAAAGCCCACTTGGTCATAGTGTATGATCTTTTAAATGTGTTGTTGGATTCTGATTGCTAGAATTTTGTGAATAATTTTTGCATCTATGTTCATCAGTGATCTTGGCCTGTAGTTTTCTTTTTTTGTGGCATCTTTGTCAGGTTTTCGTATTAGGGTGATGGTGGTCCCATAGAATGAGTGTGGAAGTTTACCTTCCTCTGAAATGTTCTGGAAGAGTTTGAGTAGGATAGGTGTTAGTTCGTCTCTAAATTTTTGGTAGAATTCAGCTGTGAAGCCCTCTGGCCCTGGGCTTTTATTTGCTGGAAGATTTTTGATTACAGTTTCAATTTCCATGCTTGTGATGGGTCTGTTTGTATTTTCTATTTCTTCCTTGTTTAGTTTTGGAAAGTTGTACTTTTCTAAGAATTTGTCAATTTCTTCCAAGTTGTCCATTTTATTGGCATATAATTGCTGAAAGCAGTCTCTTATGATCTTTTCTATTTCTCTGTTGTCTCTTGTAATTTCTCCATTTTCATTTCTAATTTTATCAATTTTATTTTTCTCCCCTTGTTTCTTGATGAGTCTGGCTAATGGTTTGTCAATTTTATTTATCCTCTCAAATAACCAGCTTTTGTCTTTGTTGTTTTTTGGTATGATCTCTTGTTTCTTTTTCATTTATTTCTGCCCTAATTTTTAAGATTTCTTTCCTTCTTCTAACTCTGGGGTTCTTCATTTCTTTCTTTTCTAGTTGCTTTAGGTGTAGCGTTAGGTTATTTATTTGACATTTTTCTTGTTTCTTGAGGTTTGCCTACATTGCTATGAACTGAGACCTATTTTGTATAGTTCTTTTGTGTATTCTTGACACTGTGTGCATGCTCAGTTGCTTCACTTGTGTTTGACTCTTTGTGTCCCTATCAATAGTATCCAAGCAGGCTCCTCTGTCCATGGGATTCTCCCGGCATGAATGCTGGAGTGCGTTGCCAAGCCCTCCTCCAAGGGATCTTCCAGGGATTGAGCATGTCTCTTGCCTTGTAGGTCAATTCTTTACCCTTGAGCCACCAGGGAAGCTGATATTCTTGCCACTTCTTAATCTCTTCTGCCTCTCTTTAGCTCCTCACTTATGTCATTCATTTTGTCCCATTTTGCATCAAATGTTCCCATGATATCTCCCTTTTTCTTTAAGTGATCTCTAGTCCTGCCCATTCTCTTGTTTTCCTCTATTTTTTTTTTTTACATTTTTCACTTAAGAAGAATTTTCTTTTATCTCTCCTTACTATTCTCTGGAACTCTGCATTCAGTTGGGTATATCTTTCTCTTTATCCTTTGCGTTTTTTCCCTTTTCTTAGCTTTTAGTAAGGCCTCCTCAGACAATCACTTTGCCTTGCATTTATTTTCCTTTGGAATGATTTTGGTCCCCATCTCCCGTACAATATTATAAGCCTCTGTTCATAGTTATTCAGCCACTCTGTCTACCAGATACAATCCCTTGAATCTATTCATCACCTCCACTGTATAATCATAAGGGATTTGATTTAGATTATACATGAATGTTCTAGTGTTTTTCCCTACTTTCTTCAATTTAAGCTTGAATTGCCTTAAGGAATTCATGATCTGAGTCACAGTCAGACCCAGGTCTTGTTTCTACTGTGTGTATAGAACTTTTCCATCTTCACCTGCAATGTACATAATCAGTCTGATTTCTGTATTGACCATCTAGCAAGATCCATATGTAGAGTCACCTCTTGTGTTGTTGGAAGTGAGTGTTTGCTATGACCAGTATGTTCATTTCATAAAACTCTGTTAGCCTTTGTCCAACTTCATATAGTACTCCAAGCTCAAACTTTCCTGTTTTCCCAGGTATCTCTTGATTCCTACTTTTGCATTCCAAATCCTATGATGAAAGGACAACTTTTTGGTGTTAGTTTTAGAAGTTTTTGCAGATCTTCACAGATTCATTCAACTTCAGCTCCTTTGACATTAGTAGAGAGAGAAAAAAAATACATTTATGTGAAAATATTAAGTAAAAGTCACATAGCAGAGTTATATACTGTGACACAATTAATATATAACAAATGACTTCAACAGGGGATTAAATGCAGCAGAAGAAATCATGTGAACTAAGACACAGGGCAGTGAAACTCACCCATGTTGGGGTCCAGTCCCAGTGGATTCAGGGTAATTTGAAGTGGGGACGGAGTTAGCAATTAGGAAAGAATTATTTAATTAGAGATATAAAGAGAGATTAGGGAAGAATAGTGTAGTGAGAGAGAGGAGAGAAAATAGAGGAGAAAAAGAGGCTGTATTCCTTGGTTTACACAGGAGACCAATAAAGCCCGAGACAAGGGGCTTGCACAGTCTACGCAGGCCACCGGTGCCCGCTTGAATAGCAGAGGGTGCCCCGCCTTGGGCTGCCTCTCATGTGGGTCTTAGAAGCCAGGGCAAATAAGTAGAAATGGAGAGCCTCTATGGTCCAGACGGGAATTCAGCCTGAAAAGGAGAGAATGAAAAAAGATGACACAGGGGAAACCAGTCTTTCCAGGAACTAGTCCAACTCTTTATTTTTCAGGAGAGCTTTTATACTTTAAGTTGTACGTAGAGATCAATGGATAATACAAAGTCATGCAGGGTCAGTAGTCCTCATCCTTATTGAGACCACACTTTCTTTCTGCATTCCTTCCGATATACAAAGTTCTCAGGTGATTTACATCATCTTCTGGCCAAGAGGCCTGCTAACATTTTATGACCCTTTCTGATGATGATTAGTCAATCAGAAAACTTATTTTCTCCAAAGGTGATTTTTCTTAAGTCAGGCACCACCCTCTGAAGGCACCAGATAAAGTTGCATTCCTACAGGGCAAAGGTGCAATGGGTTATAATTAAAATAATTTACTTAGCCTAAGGTCTAATGTGATTAATATCAAGGCTAATACTTATTTCTCCTAAATGCTAGTTATATCAATTAGTGTGTATAAGGGGCAAGTGATATGGAGGCTTAGCAGCAAATATTGGCTCAACAATGAAACCCTCCACTGGCATAATTTCTAACTAACTCACTAATACTATACTAATAATTTTCTAACTTCTCAAAAGAATCTGTATTTAGAAAGTTTATGACATCTCATGCCTCTCACGGTTGGGAGGCTGTGAACAATCACATGTGGCTGGATAAACCTGTCAGACAGGCTAGAGAGCCATCAGAGGACTTTTTGGGCTGAAAGACTCTTGTTAAACCCAGGAGATTTATTAACTGGAGCTCTAAGTTAGCTCCTTTTCAGAGAAAGTTTGTGGGGGATAGCCCCCTCCCCCCCCATGTCAGAAGTGTAGGTGAAAGCATAATGCAGTAAGGTAGGCAGACTCTGGTTTTGGGGGTAGATGCTCGAGAATGTACAGGGGGACCCCTGAGGCTTGATCCCACCTTTGTGTATGTCAGGCCTCCCTCCGCATGACCTGTGCCATGGGCGGGATTCCTCACGCTGGCTCCGGGCACACCCAATCAGATCAGCCACAAAGAAAGTGAAGAAACCTTAAGGGACTTATAGAACAACATCAAGAAGACCAAAGTTTATACTTTCTTTAGGTGTCTCAGAAGGAGGAGAGAAAGAAAGGGGAAAAAATGTCATGTAAAGAAATAATGATTAGACCTTTCCTAACACAGAGAAGTAAACACAGTCTATACCCTGGAAGAATTGAGAGTTTCAAATAAAAATGAACTCAAAGATACCCAAAATAAGACCTAATTAAAATTTCAAAAGATTTGGACAAAGATAGAATCTCAAAATAAGCAAGAGAAATACTACTTGTTTTGTTCAAGGAGCCCTGTTTTGCCAAAAGTTATAACTTTCATTTCAGGTTTGAAGAATTCGTTAACAAAAGAAACCAGTCATGATAGACAAAAAATCAATTCCAATATTTAATGAATAATTATTTAATTTACTTTCAATATACACTCACTAAACAAAAAGATAAACAGAAACAGTAAAGGAGAGTTATAGTACATACAACACCAATTGGACTGGTTGGCATCCAGACTCAACCAGCACTATGAAGTTCCATGTAACAGAAATCTGGTGTCCCAGTTGGGAAAAGATTTTGAGCATAATGTCCGCTCCATGGATGAGACTTCAAAATTGCAGTTTGGAGGTTCCTGATTATAATCCCAGGCTGCAAACTGATATCATCATCATTTTTGTAAGCAAATTATAGCTCAGGTTTTATGTAAATTTTTTTTCAATGCTGCTTGTTTTGCTTTGTAAATCTTGGAATATTGTTAAGCCCAGGACATGGTTGGCCAGACTGCTTTCCTGAGCTCAACAATTTCAAGATCTGCCCCCTATCTTAGCTATCACAGCAGGCACATGTTCAGGGCATGGTCTAGGCAGATCAGGGGCAAAGTCAGATGACTGCTTTGATTTCTTATCACTGAAGCTTGAAGAAGACTAGTTCCATTTAACTTCCCTAAACTTCCCATAAGACACTCTGCAGATTTTTTGGTAGAAACTTTTAAGTCTGAAAAGAAGTATCATGATGTTAGGCAGGGTGGTCGGCTCAATGAGGTGCATAACAGCGCTGGGGACCTGAGTCATGTTTCCTGTTTTCTTGAAGAACGTTCCTTAACCAAATAAGGAAAGATTTCTATATGCGATAGCATAAGGAAGGCGTTGCATGAGCTCATTCTGCCTGTCCAATCAGGTATCGCCAAGTACCCTGTAACTGAGACAAAGAGCTGACTGTATATAAACTGCCATACTGCTTTGTTCGGGGCTCTCGTCTGATTCCGCTGTGGCGGATGAGGCTTGAGCCCTAGCGCGCTAGAAATAAAAAATTCCCTTCTTGCCTTTGCATTACCATGGTGGACTTGTTCACTCTCTTGGTTGGTTTGGAGATATGGGCTCGGTGCATAGCATTTGGGGGCTCGTCTGGGATCTCCGGCCTACCGGGGAGGACAACTCTCCTGATAGAAGGGAATAATCTCGTTAGGAGTTGAGAGCTCTGAGCACCGGTGCTAGCAGTGCAGAGGCCTAGATTAAGTCCGGGGCCTGGTATCGTACTGGGTAGGCATCTAGGTGTAAAGCGAAGAGGAAAGCCCAGCATAAGGCTGGGTCCCTGGTAGCGAACCGGGAGGGCAGCTGGAACTGAGGTCGTCTTGACGGTAAGACACTTGCAAGTAGAGAAGGGGTCTCTAGTGTTATAAAGTAGACTGAAAGTAATATTGAGAGTTGGAATCTGTTTGTTGTGTCGTTTCTGTGACTCTGTGTGCCAGCACTGTCCGTGTGAGTCTTGTTGTCATTGTCCGTGTTCTCTGTACCCATGGGGCAATCTACTTCTACTCCGCTGTCTCTGATGACTGACCATTTTTCTGATTTTAAGTCTAGAGCTCAGAATCTTTCGTTACTGGTGAAGAAGAGCAAATTGGTGACTTTCTGTTCTGCCGAGTGGCCCACCTTTGACGTCAGATGGCCACAAGAGGGAACCTTCAATCCCCAAATTATCCAGGCAGTTAAAGAGAGGGTGCTTATCCCTAGTCCTGCCAGGCACCCAGACCAGACTCCCTACATTCTGGTCTGGCAGGATCTAGTGAGAAACCCGCCAGAATGGCTTAAACCCTTTGTTCTCACTCCTTCTAAACCTCCTAAACCTCCCCGTCCCTCTTCCCCGACTCCAACCTCGCTAAACCCATAGGTACTAGTCATGAAAGCTTCTGAAGAAAAAGAAGAAAAACAGGACGAAAAACGACCTAAGCCAGTGTTCCAGGAATCTCCTTCTCTGTATCCTAATCTGATTGACCTGGAAACCGAGTTGTTCCCACCCCCGTACACGGATCCACATCCGCCCTTGCTTCCACAGGTTCCACAAGTTTCATCGGGAGAAGCCTAGAGGAGGGCCAAGCCCTCGGCTCCTCCTAGGGAAGGGGGCCCTGCCCAGGGAACTCGGGGAAGAGCAAGGAAAATGGCCAGTGCAGTGGAAGAAGAAGGCCTGGAAATTCCCTCCTCCACTGTTCACGAGTTTCCGGTCTGGGCGGGGCCAGCCAGAGAGGGCGGGGAACGGACATATCAGTGTTGGCCCTTTGCCACTAGTGATTTGTACAGTTGGAAGACTCAAACTCCCTCCTTCTCCGAGAAACCGTAGGGTCTTATTAATCTTTTAGAATCTATCCTCTTTACTCACAATCCCACTTGGGATGATTGTCAGCAACTGTTACAGGTACTTTTTACTACAGAAGAGTGCAAATGGATCCTGTCAGAAGCCTGGAAAAATGTTCCAGGGGTGGATGTGAGGCCCACAATACAGCCTCACTTCATTGAAGAGGGGTTCCCTTTAGTGCGACCCAAGTGGGACTTTGAACGCGATGAAGGTAGGGAGCGTCTCTGAGTGTACCGTCAGACTCTCATGGCTGGCCTTAGAGCAGCCGCCAGAAAGCCAACTAATTTGGCCAAGGTAAATTCAGTGAGGCAAGAGCCAAATGAGAGCTGGCAGCCTTCCTTGAAAGGGTAATGGAAGCTTTTAGACAGTATACTCCTATGGACCCACAGGCAGATGAGTCTCGAGCAGCAGTTATGCTAGCATTTGTGAATCAGGCAGCCCCCAATATTAGGAGAAAGTTACAAAAGATAGAGAGGTTGGGTGAACAGTCCCTGCAAGATCTAGTGAGGGCAGCAGAGAGAGTTTTCAATCATAGAGAGACCCCAGAGGAGAGAGAGGATCTCATTAGAAGGGAAGAAAGAGAATTTAGAGCTGAAGAAAACCGTAAGAACCAAAAAGAGCTGGCTCAGATACTTTTCACTGGAATTGAAAACAAAAATAGGTTCCAAAAAGGGAAAAAGCTAGACTCAAAGACTGAGGAAAAACCTGCAAGGTGCAAGCTTGAAAAAAAACAATGTGCGTTTTGTAAGGAGATTGGACATTGGAAAGATAAATGCCCCAAGAAAAACCTAAAAGAGGGGTCCAAAAATCCCAAGAATGAGACTCCCTCTCCTAACAGTCATATCCTCTATGCGGGTGAGGATAGTGACTAGGGGGGTCAGGGCTCGATGCCCCTCCCCGAGTCCTGGGTAACTATAAATGTGGAGGGGAAACCGGTTGGCTTCATGGTGGATACGGGAGCTCAATACTCAGTCTTAAACCAAAGAGATGGACCCATGTCTAAGAAAAGTAGCTGGGTGCAGGGAGCAACCAGGACTAAGCGATATGGATGGACTACAAAACAGCATGTGAACTTGGGGACCCACCAAGTGACCCATTCCTTTCTGGTGATACCTGAGTGTCCAGCGCCCTTGCTGGGAAGAGATTTACTGTCAAAAGTAAATGCCCAAATTCATTTCGACCATGGGCAAGTGTCAGTTTTAGATGGAACCGGGCATCCTCTTCAGGTCTTGTCTCTGGCATTAAAGGATGAATACAGACTGTACTTGCCAGAGGCCCCAGCGACAATAAGTCCCGAAGTACAGCCATGGGTTCAGAGATACCCTCAGGCCTGGGCTGAAACAGCAGGAATGGGACTGGCCAAACAGAGGCCCCCTATTATTGTGGAACTGAAAGCCAGTGCCACACCGGTGAGAGTGCGGCAGTATCCCATGAGTCAAGAGGCTCGGCAAGGAATTACTCCTCACATACAACACCTCATAGACGCTGGGGTCTTGAGAAAGTGCTGGTCCCCATGGAACACTCCCCTGCTTTCCGTAAAGAAGCTTGGGGGAACTGATTTTAGACCGGTTCAAGACCTGTGAGAAGTCAACAAACGGGTGAGTGATATTCATCCTACAGTTCCTAACCCTTATACATTGCTAAGAAGCTTGCCACCAAGCTACGTTTGGTATAGTGTTTTAGATTTAAAAGATGCCTTTTTCAGTCTGCCTCTTGCCCTTGCAAGCCAAGAGATCTTCGCCTTTGAATGGCAGGAAGACAGTGGTCAGACTCCTGTGCAGCTGACGTGGACTCGCTTACCACAGGGTTTCAAAAACTCACCCACGTTGTTTAATGAGGCCTTGGATGAAGACCTCCATGAGTATCGGGTTGAACACACTACCATTGTTTTATTACAATATGTTGATGACCTTATGCTGGCAGCGACTACGGAAAAAGAGTGCCAAGAGGCAACAGGTGAGCTTCTCCAAACCTTGGGGACTTTAGGTTACAGGGCCAGTGCCAAAAAGGCCCAGATTGCCAAGCAAGAGGTTATATACCTCGGTTATAAGATAAAACAGGGCCAGAGGTGGCTAATACAGGCTATGAAAGAAACCATCCTCCAGATCCCTGAGCCGGCCAACCCTAGACAAGTGAGAGAATTTCTGGGAACTGTGGGGTATTGCCGATTATGAATCTTGGGGTTTGCAGAAAAGGCCAGGCCCCTGTATGAAGGGATCAAAGAAAACAAAGACTGGAAATGGACTGAGTCAATGAAAATGGCCTTTCAGGAGCTCAGGCGTGCCTTGCTGGAAGCTCCTGCCCTTGCCCTTCCTGACCCATCTAAGCCTTTCCAATTATTTTTAGATGAAAGGCGAGGGATAGGAAAAGGGGTACTAACACAGAAGTGGGGACCTTGGAAGCGTCCCATAGCTTACCTTTCCAAGAAATTGGACCCAGTGGCAGCCAGATGGCCACCTTGCCTCTGAATCATCGCGGCCACAGTGCTCCTAGTCCATGATGCTGATAAACTGACTTATGGACAGAGACTCTTGGTCTACACTCCTCATGCTATAGAGAGAGTTCAGAAACAACCCCTGGGTAAATGGATTTCCAATGCCCGCTTGACACACTACCAGGCCCTGCTACTTGACACCTCACGGATTCATTTTCAAACGCCCTGCACTCTAAACCCGGCTACTCTTTTGCCCAATCCGTAGGGGGATAGCCCCCTCCACAACTGTGATGAGATACTGGCCGGGGTAACGGCAATACAGAAGGACTTAACAGATACGCCACTGGATAACAGTGAGCTAATATGGTTTACAGATGGAAGCAGTTATGTAAAAGATGGACAGAGACGGGCGGGGGCCACAGTGGTAGATGATTCTGGATGGACGATATGGGTGGAGACTCTTTCCCCAGACACCTCAGCACAAAGAGCAGAGTTAATTGCCCTGATTCAAGCATTAGAGAGAGCTAAAGGAAAAAGAACAACTATTTTTACTGACAGTCGCTATGCTTTTGGCACGGTACATATCCAGGGCCCGATATATCAGGAACGGGGGTTTTTGATAGCTGAAGGAAAAGAGATTAAAAACTTGCCAGAAATCCGTCGACTTCTGGAGGCTGTGCAGTTGCCTCATGCTCTGTCAATAGTACATGTACCTGGACATCAAAAAGGGGACAGCCCCACAGCACGAGGAAATCGTGCTGCAGATCTGGTGGCTCGAAAAGCAGCTAATGAAGATTTCATCACTCCGGTGTTGGTGATCGGACTTCCACCCCCAGGTATGGGAACTTTGCCCCAACCCCTGAGTATTCATCCACAGACCTTGCCTGGATCCAGGAACATCCCTACCTCCAACAAGGAGAGGATGGATGGTACCGAGACTCTGATAGTTACTTGATACTCCCTGCTCAGTTGGGACGGCAACTGTGTGAGCATCTACACTCGTCTACTCATCTGGGAGAGAAAAAGACTCTGATGCTTTTTCAAACTGCGCGCCTGCGATTCCCCCAGCACCAAACAACTATGAAGAACATAGTACATGTTTGTAAGGCATGTCAACAGATGAGGCCAGGAAAGAGGCAACACGCAGGACTGAGGTATCGGGGAGAAGGGCCAGGGCAGTACTGGGAAATAGATTTCACTGAGGTAAGGCCAGGCAAGTATGGTTACCGGTACTTGTTAGTGTTGGTAGATACCTTCTCAGGGTGGGTAGAAGCTTTTCCTACTAAGGGAGAAACTGCAATGGTAGTGGCTAAAAAGATTTTAGAAGAAATAGTTCCCAGGTTTGGCCTGCCAGTGACTATTGGTTCTGATAATGGACCTGCTTTTGTGAGCCAAATAGTTCAGAACCTTGCCTGGGCTCTAGGGACCAAATGGAAATTACATTGTGAATACAGCCCAGTGAGCTCGGGGCAAGTTGAAAGAATGAATCAGACCCTAAAAGAAACTTTAACTCAATTGGCTATAGAGACTGGTGGGGACTGGGTGACTCTCCTTCCCTTTGCCCTCTTTCGTGCACATAATGCTCCTTATCAGCTTAATCTGACCCCATTTGAAATTCTGTATGGGTGACCTCCCCCTGTATGTCCAATATTTGAAGGAAAGAAACTTCCACCTCCTACTTTGGGGCAATTCCAGGAGGCTTTGATGGCTTTGGGCAAAGAGCATTCTCGCGTCTGGAAACTGCTCCAGAAAATACATGAGGGTCAAAACAAGGGGACTATCCCCTCACATAACATTGGCCCTGGAGATTGGGTGTGGGTCAAAAGGCACCACACCAAGGCACTAGAACCTAAATGGAAGGGTCCTTATGTTGTTGTTCTTACCACCCCAACTGCCCTAAAGGTCGACGGTATCGGGCCTTGGGTGCATTGCAACCACATACGCCCAGCCACTTCAGCAGAGCAGGAAGACGCTAAAAAAGAATGGGAAGCATCTCTGCACCCATCCAACCCCCTGAGGCTGAAGCTTCTGTGTCGTCGACAGGACCAAGGCAACTCGTATGGACCATCTTATGGATGACCATGTTACTCTGCTTCGAAGCTGCCAGCGTGAACCTGCGCCAATCCATCAAAATCACCTGGAAACTGAAAAATGGACTAACATGTGAGATGCTTAACTCCACCACCACAATACATCCACCAAATACTTGGTGGCCAGACTTATACTTTGACCTTAAGCCAGTGGTAAATGTACCTTGGAAAGGGGGCTACCTCCAGAATCATGCATTCTGGGCATGTCCAGGTGCACCCAGGCACAACTGGAAGATCTGCAGGAGGATACAGGACTCTTATTGTAAATCTTGGGACTGTGTCAAAAAAAGAATTTTGTGTTATGGTGGCTGTGATACCAAAGATACTGTATCGACCAGAAGAAGCTGTATATGATTATCGGGCCCACAAATTGACTCTTAATCAACAAGAAAGAGCTTATAAAGTTAAGAGAGAGCACATTACTGCCATAACCATAGCAACTATGTTTGGTCTGGGAATAGCCGGGGCCGGAACTGGAATAACAGCTTTGTCCATGCAAAGTCAAGGATTTAACTCTTTAAGAGCAGCCATAGATGAAGACATCACTCGTATAGAACAGTCTATTAGTCATTTAGAGTCATCTTTAACTTCCCTGTCTGAAGTAGTTTTGAAAAATAGAAGAGGGCTAGATCTGCTATTTCTGCAACAGGGGGCACTTTGTGCCGCCCTAGGAGAAGAATGTTGTTTTTATGCAGACCATACTGGAATAGTTAGGGAATCCATGGCCAAAGTGAGAGAGGGGCTAGCCCAGTGTAAATGAGAGCGTGAGGCTCTACAGGGATGGTTTGAGTCCTGGTTTCAACAATCCCCCTGGCTGACTACTTTAATCTCTACCCTGCTAGGACCCCTGATAATCCTTCTAATAATGCTTACGTTTGGCCCGTGTATTATCAATAGACTTGTAGCCTTTGTAAAAGAGTGCATTAACACAGTACAACTGTTCGTGCTTCGGCAGCAATATCAAACAGTATCTCAGGACCCAGAGGAGGATTCCTCTGTATGATCTGAGAACAGAGGGGGAATGTTAGGCAGGGTGGTCGGCTCAATGAGGTGCATAACAGCACCGGGGACCTGAGTCATGTTTCCTGTTTTCTTGAACATTCCTTAAGCAAACAAGGAAAGATTTCTATATGCGATAGCATAAGGAAGGCGTTGCATGAGCTCATTCTGCCTGTCCAATCAGGTATCGCCAAGTACCCTGTAACTGAGACAAAGAGCTGACTGTATATAAACCGCCATACTGCTTTGTTCGGGGCTCTCATCTGATTCCGCTGCGTCGGATGAGGCTTGAGCCCTAGCGCCCTAGAAATAAAAAATTCCCTTCTTGCCTTTGCATTACCATGGTGGACTTGTTCACTCTCTCGGTTGGTTTGGAGATACGGGCTCGGTGCATAACACATGATATATACAAAGAGCTTGGGGAAAAAAGCAAAAACAAATAAATAAACAAACAAACCAGAAAACTTTCTAAGCAAGAATACATTTCCTGGCAAAGTTGTCATTTAGAATGAAAAGAGTAATAAAGAGTTTTCCAGACAGACAAAAGCTAAAGCTAGTGGAGGTGATGGAATTCCAATTGAGCTATTTCAATTCCTGAAAAATGATGCTGTGAAAGGCCTGCACTCAATATGCCAGCAAATTTGGAAAACTCAGCTGTGGCCACAGGACTGGAAAAGGTCAGTTTTCATTCCAATTCCAAAGAAAGGCAATGCCAAAGAATGCTCGAACTACCCCACAGTAGCACTCATCTCACATGCTAGTAAAGTAATGCTCAAAATTCTCCAAGCCAGGCTTCAGCAGTACATGATCCATGAACTTCCAGATGTTCAAGCTGGTTTTAGAAAAGGCAGAGGAACCAGAGATCATATAGCCAACATCTGCTGGATCATGGAAAAAGCAAGAGAGTTCCAGCAAAACATCTATTTCTGCTTTATTGACTGTGCCAAAGCCTTTGACTGTGTGGATCACAATAAACTATGGAAAATTCTGAAAGAGATGGGAATACCAGACCACCTAACCTGCCTCTCGAGAAACCTATATGTAAGTCAGGAAGCAACAGATAGAACTGGACATGGAACAACAGACTGGTTCCAAATAAGAAAAGGAGTATGTCAAGGTTGTATATTGTCATTCTGCTTATTTATATGCAGATTTCATCATGAGAAACTGCCGGGGGCCAGGGTGAGGAACTCCACCCATGGCAAAGGTCATGAGGAAGGAGGCTTGGCATACGCAAAGGCGTGATCAAGCCTTGGGAAACCCCCTGTTCCCGAGCATCTAACCCCAAAACCAGAGTCTGTTCTATGCTCTCACCTACACCTCTGACTTTACGGCGGGCTCTCCCCCATAACCATTTCTCTCAGAGAAGGAGTAAACGAGCAGCTCCAAGTCAATAAAAATTCCTGGGCGTGACAAGAGTGTTTCAGCTTACGGACTCCTCTGAAGGTTATCTAGCCCACCTGTATAGGTTATTCCGGCCACATGTGATTGTTTACAGCCTCCCAACCTGAGAGGCATGAGATGTTTTAGACTTACTAAAGGCAAATTCTTTTGGGGAATTAGAAATTATTAGTATAGTGGGTTGGTTAGGAATTATATTGGTGAAGGGTTTTTCATTTGTTGTGTCAATAATTGCTGCTAATTCCCTGCTCTGGGTGGGGCAAGGATGTCTCAGGTCAAACCTCTCTATTGACAGACTAGCTTGTGTGACAGGATTATCCATACTCCTGCCACTATGCACATGATTGTTTACTACCTCTCAACCATAAACAGCACAGAGAGTTTTGGAGTATTTTGAAAGTCTTAATTAGCATAGGGCTTTTTTCTTCTTGTTGAGTCAATGATTGCCGCCAGGCCTCCATATCCTTAGGCACCTGGAAATATATTAATCAATGTATTTGGAATATAGAAAAGGAAACATAGTAGTTTTTAAGGTTAGCAATACTAGTCTTTTTGAGTTAATGAATTTTCTCTTTTGTAATAGATCACTGTACTTTGTTATAAATCACTGTGTCCTTGCTATGTAAAAATGTAACTTTATCACTATCTTAAGACTAAATAGATCTTAAGGGGAGCATTGGTGAAAGGCTTTTCATTTGTTGGGCTGATGTTTGCTGCTAAATTTCCATATTCCCTGCCCTTATAATGAATATAACTAGCATATAGGAGAAATAAGCATTAACCTTTAAGATTAATAATGTTAACCTTGGGTTAAATAAATGCCTTTCTTGATTGTAACTCACTACACCCTCACCCTATAGGAATGCAACTTTATTTGGAAGGTGGTGCCTGGTTTAAGAAAAAAAACACCCTTGGAAAAAATAAGTTTTTGGTTATCAGAAAGTATCATAAAATCCCTAAGACCTTTTTATGTTAAGCACGTGATTTTGATAAAGGTCAGGACTGCTGATCCCCACGTGATTCTGTATTCATCCCTATGTGTAACAAAAGGTATATAAGCAAAACCAAAAATAAAGAAATCGGATCAGTTTCTGGAAAGACTGATTCCCCCATGTCGTTCTTTCTTGCTCCTCGTTTTTCTGGCTGAATTCCCATCTGGAGCATGGATGCTATTCCATGTAATCCAAGTTATTCAGCCTCTTTTCTCCACTCGTTTCTAATCTCTCTATATATCTGTAATTAAATATGTATTTTTCCAAAGACGCCAACGCCATCCCCACCTTCGAATTCCCTGGATCCACTGGGGCTGGACCCCAGCAAGAAACACTGGGCTGTAAGAAGCACAGCTAGAATCAAGATTGCTGGGATAAATATCAATAACCTCAGGTATGCAGATGACACCACCCTTATGGCAGAGAGTGAAGAAGAACTAAAAAGCCACTTGATGAAAGTGAAAGAGGAGAGTGAAAAAGTTGGCTTAAAGTTCAACATTCAGAAAACAGATCATGGCATCCAGTCCTATCACTTCATAGCAAATAAATGGGGAAACAGTGGAAACAGTGGCTGACTTTATTTTTTGGGGCTCCAAAATCATTCCAGATGGTGATTGCAGCTATGAAATTAAATATGCTTACTCCTTGGAAGGAAAGTTATGACCAACCTAGACAGCATATTAAAAAGCAGAGACATTACTTTGCCAACAAAGGTCAGTCTAGTCAAGGCTATGGTTTTCCCAACGGTCATGTATGGATGTGAGAGTTGGACTGTGAAGAAAACTGAGCCCCGAAGAATTGATACTTTTGAACTGTGGTGTTGGAGAAGACTTTTGAGAGTCCCTTGGACTGCAAGGAGATCCAACCAGTCCATTCTAAAAGAGATCAGTCCTGGGTGTTCTTTGGAAGAAATGATGCTATAGCTGAAACTCCAGTACTTTGGCTATCTCATCCGAAGAGTTGACTCATTGGAAAAATCTTTGATTCTGGGAGGGATTGAGGACAGGAAGAGAAGGGGATGACAGAGGATGAGATGGCTGGATGGCATCACTGACTCGATGGATGTGAGTTTGAGTGAACTCAGGGAGTTGGTGATGGACAAGGAGGCCTGATGTGCTGCAATTCATGGGTTCGCAAAGAGTCGGACACAGCTGAGTGACTGAACTGAACTGCACTAAACAGTCAGGACCCTGCCCCTAGTAGGCAACGCTGCTCCACCTAGGCTATTAATAAAATACTTTAATGCCCCTAACAGGGTCAAATAAACCACTCTTTTGTCACTACTTCTGTTATTACCTAAAATGAAATGCTTACCAGGGAGACACCCTAACCTGCTCTTAAGGAGGACTGGGGGAAGAAATCAGTGACTTACAATCCCTTAGAGTTAGAGTACAAAGCTTATGACTGTTTCACTGTTTATCAGTCTCAGGGTACAGGCTTGGATTGTTTTACATCATGATATCTATTCCCATCCACAGTGGCAAAATAGCAATGAGTTACAAACCCCTTAATTCTACCCAGCACTGGTCACGCTGGAGACCTTGGGGAAGCCAAAACTCCAGTCAAGTGGTCCCAGGAGGTCATCATGCCTTGACCTGCCTGGGGATCTGGTCCTTGAAATGTTGTCATGCCTTAACCTGCTCGTGGATCCGCCAGTCCCGAGGGTCCCAGGAGGTCATCATGCCTTGACCTGCCCTGGCACCCAATTCTCAGGAAGGCAGTCATGCCTCGACCTGCCTGGGGATTCAGTCTCTAGGAAGCTGTTATGTCTCAGCTTGCCTGGGGATCTACACCCTGACCCGGGGATGTCTGGCTCTCAGGTTGCAACAGTACTGGGTAGAATAAGCTTCATAAAGACTCACCCCTAAGGAAGTCCACCCTTGGATACAGAAGGAAGCCTATTACTTGTCGGACTGTGCCCAGTCTCAGCAATAACTCAGGAGCCCAATGAGAACCCTGTTGCCTTTCCAGAAAGGCTAAAAGAAGCCCTCCAAAAGTTTACCAATCTGGACTTAGACTCTTATGAGAGACAGGTGATTTTAAAGGACAAATCCCTGTCCCAATGTGCATCAGATATCAGAATTTAGTTACGTCTACAGCAGAAGGACCTTGCTGCTTCTTTAGATGAGATGATCCAGACAGTCACCAATGCCTTTTATAACAGAACAGGAGAAGGAGGCCAAGGCCCAGGAGAGGGATAGAAGGAAAGAGACAAGGCATGCCCAGATGTTGGCTGCCCTCCATAGAAGCCCTATGGCACACCTTGATTCCTTGAAGGACAAGGCACAAGGCAAATGCCTAATCTGTAGACAGGCAGAGTATTGGGCCAAAGAGTGTCCAAACCACGATAAGTCTCCTAGAACGACTTGCCACAAATGCCATCAACTGGGACTTTGGGTGTCACTCTGCCCTCGGGACCCAAGAGCCTCAAGGTCAAGCACCAAGCCTCCCTTCATGATGGCTCAAGAGGACTGAAGTGGCCCGCTCCAGCCAGCCTGCCTGTCACAGATAACCATCATGGGGCTGGAGCCAAGGGTCCAACTGGATATGCCAGGTAGGTCTGAGAATTTCTTGGTTGACACAGGGGCTACCTACCCTGTCTTGATCTCCTACTCTGGAGCCTTCTCCTCCCAAACCTGTACCATTTTGGGAGCTACAGAAAAAGTAACTACTAAAATATTCACCTGAGCACTTCTTTGTTGCCGGGATGGACAAATATTTTCCCACCCATTTCTGGTGGTCCTTGAGTGTCCTACTCCCTTATTGGGAAGAGATATACTAACTAACCCAGAAATGCACAAGGAAACCAAGCAGCTAATCAGGCAGCTAAAAGAGCAGCATTACAGAACCATGATGCTGTACTGATGCTACTTATGATTGTTTTCATGCATTATAAATTTTCTAACCTGTTTGTCTCTGCTCAGGTCAACAAGCTACATGTGGTATCAGTTCAACAAAGATACAAAACTACAGCCAACCAGGAAAAATATCACTCACCCTTAGATGAACACTGCTATGCGGACTCTGAGGCCTGAGACTAGAAAGAGGGGAAGGCCCAATACCCTTTGCCATCCCAATTCAGCAGGAAGTAGCCAGAAAGACCTCAATGCCCCTGTTCCCAAAGAATTAGGCCTCCCATCTCTTGAGGGGGGGATGTTAGGTAGTTAGAATAGGGAAAAGGAGTCCAAAATTGCAGTGACCAGAAGACAAGGAAGATAAAATCCCAAGAAAATAGAACAAAGGAAGGCCAAAGAAAGTTCCAAGGACCAGAGTGAGGACTTCAAGTAGAACAACACTCCTGGCTGAGCCCAATTAGCATAGGGCAGGCCCAGGGGGAAGAAAACATATAAAAGGAGGAGGCAAGCACTCTCTCTCTCCTGTGTGTGTACGCTCTTTCTCTCTCTCTCTTCTGTGGTGCATATGCTCGCTGTCTCTCTCTCTCTCTCTCTCTCTCTCTCTCTCTCTCACCCGTAGGGTATGCTCTTTCTCTCTCTTTCTCTCCCCTGCATATGTACATGCTCTCTCTCTCTCTCTCTCTCTCTCTCTCTCTCTCTCTCTCTCTCTCTCTCTCCCTTTTGCGTGCACTCTTTCTCTCTCCCTATCCACCCCCACTGCACGAGCATGCTGGTGCGCTCCTCCACACTCTTCTCTTCTTTGAGGATGGATTCTCCTGCTATCTTCTAAATAAAATAAAGCTGTAAAACTGATTTGTCTAAGAGCTATGACACGGTTTGTTCAAGACCCGAGAGCTGTGACATGCCAAGGGCTTTAATGTCTGTCACCCCAAATCATTGTTGTGACGAGACAAGAAGTGAATGAGAAACATACATTTGCCTGACATGAAAAAATGTGGTCCAACAGAGAAGGGAATGGCAAACCACTTCAGTATTCCTACCTTGAGAAACCCATGGAGAGTATGCAAAGGCAAAAAAATGGAAAACTGAAAGATGAACTCCCCAGGTTGGTAGGTGCCCAATATGCTACTGGAGATCAGTGGAGCTGACTGTGGCACAGATCATGAACTCCTTATTGCCAAATTCAGACTTAAGTTGAAGAAAGTAGGGAAAAACCATTAGATCATTCAGGTATGACCTAAATCAAATCCCTTATAATTATACAGTGGAAGTGAGAAATAAATTTCATGGACTAGATATGATAGACAGAATGCCTGAAGATCTATGGACTGAGGTTCATGACATTGTACAGGAGACAGAGATCAAGACCATCCCCACGAAAAACAAATGCAAAAAAGAAAATGGTTGTCTGAGGAGGCTTTACAAATAGCTGGGAAAAGAAGAGAAGCCAAAAGCAATGGAGAATTGGAAAGATATACCCATTTGAATGCAGAGTTCCAAAGAATAGCAAGGAGAGATAAGAAAGACTTCCTCAGTGATCAATGCAAAGAAATAGAGGAAAACAATAGAATGGGAAAGACTAGAGATCTCTTCAAGAAAATTAGAGATATCAAGGGAACATTTCATGCAAAGAAGGGTTTGATAAAGCACAGAAATGGAATGGACCTAACAGAGGCAGAAGATATTAAGAAGCGGTGGCAAGAATACACAGAGGAATGGTACAAAAAAGATCTTCACGACCCGGATAATCACGATGATGTGATCACTCACCTAGAGACAGACATCCTGGAATGTGAAGTCAAGTAGGCCTTAGAAAGCATCACTATGAACAAAGCTAGTGGAGGTGATGGAATTCCAGTTGAGCTATATCAAATCCTGAAAGATGATGCTGTGAAAGTGCTGCACTTAATATGCCAACAAGTTTGGAAAACTCAGCAGTGCCCACAGGACTGGAAATGTCAGTTTTCATTCAAATCCCAAGAAAGGCAATGCCAAATAATGCTCAACCTACCTGTATTGTTATGTGGGTTGTCTACCACTAGAGCAACTTAGGAAGCCTAAAGAAGTTGTTGTACGTATATACAGTGAAATACCACTCAGCCAGAAAATGGAACAAATTTGCATCTGTTATAGTGAGATGGATCAACCTAGAGACTCTTAAACTGAGTGAAGTACTTCAGAAAAAGAAAAAAAATACAGTATGTTTAGGTGGCAGTCGAGAGGAGCTACCCTGCGCTTGAGGCCAGGGACAGTGGCCGGGAGGAGCCAACCTCCGTCCAAGGCCAGGGGCAGTGGCAGGGAGGAGCAACCCCACGTTCAAGGAGTGGTGGCTTCCCGGGCACAGGAGGGCCTAGAGGAGCCATCACACACTGAAAGTCAGGAAGGGTAGTGGGAGGAGATACCCATCATCCAAGGTAAGGAGCAGTGGCTGCGCTTTGCAGGAGCAGCCGTGAAGAGATACCCCACATCCAAGGTAACAGTAACCCCAGTAAAATGGTAGGTGGTGCAAGAGGGCATCACAGGGCAGACAAACTGAAACCATACTCACAGAAATCTAGTCGATCTAATCACACTAGGACCACAGCCTTGTCTAACTCAATGAAACTAAGCCATGCCTGCAGCGCAACCCAAGACAGGCGGGTCATGGTGGAGAGGTCTGACAAAATGTGGTTCACTGGAGAAGGGAATGGCAAACCACTTCAGTATTCTTGCCTTGAGAACCCCATGAACAGTATGAAAAAGCAAAATGATAGGATACTGAAAGAGGTACTCCCCAGGTCAGTAGGTGCCCAATATGCTACTAGAGGTCAGTGGAGAAATAAATCCAGAAAGAATGAAGGGATGGAGCCAAAGCAAAAACAATACCCAGCTGTGGATGTGAATGGTGATAGAAGCAAGGTCCGATGCTGTAAAGAGCAATATAGCATAAGAACCTGGACGTCAGGTCCATGAATCAAGGCAAATTGGAAGTGGTCAAACAGGAGATGGCAAGAGTGAACATTCTAGGAATCAGCGAACTAAAATGGACTGGAATGGGTGAATTTAACACAGATGACCATTATATTTACTACTGCGGGCAGGAATCCCTCAGAAGAAATGGAGTAGCCATCATGGTCAACAAAAGATTGTGAAATGCAATCTCAAAAATGACATAATGATCTCTGTTTGATTCCGAGGCAAACCATTCAATATCACAGTAATCCAAGTCTATGCCTGAACAGTAACGCTGAAGAAGCTTAAGTTGAACGGTTCTATGAAGACCTACAAGACCTTTTAGAACTAACACCCCAAAAAAGATGTCTTTTTCATTTTAAGGAACTGGAATACAAAAGTAGGAAGTCAAGAAACACATGGAGTAACAGGTAAATTTGGCCTTGGAATGCAGAATGAAGCAGGGCAAAGACTAATAGAGTTTTGCCAAGAAAATGCACTGGTCATAGCAAACACCCTCTTCCAACAACACAAGAGAAGACTCTACACATGCATATCACCAGATGGTCAACACCGAAATCAGATTGATTCTATTCTTTGCAGCCAAAATGGAGAAGCTCTATACAGTCAACAACAACAAGACCAGGAGCTGACTGTGGCTCAGATCATGAACTCCTTATTACCAAATTCAGGCTCAAATTGAAGAAATTAGGGAAAACCGCTAGACCATTCAGGTATGACCTAAATAAAATCCCTTATGATTATACAATGGGACTGAGAAATAGATTTAAGGGCCTAGATCTGATAGATAGAGTGCCTGATGAACTATGGAATGAGGTTCATGACATTGTACAGGAGACAGTGATTAAGACAATCCCCATGGAAAAGAAATGCAAAAAAGCAAAATGGCTGTCTGGGGAATCCTTACTAATAACTGTGAAAAGAAGAGAGGCGAAAAGTGAAGGAGAAGAGGATAGATATAAGCATCTGAATGCAGAGTTCCAAAGAATAGCAAGAAGAGATAAGAAAGCCTTCTTCAGTGATCAATGCAAAGTAGTAGAGGAAAGCAACAGAATGGGAAAGACTAGAGATCTCTTTAAGAAAATTAGAGATATCAAGGGAATATTTCATACAAAGATGGTCTCGATAAAGGACAGAAATGATATGGACCTAAAAGAAGCAGAAGATAGTAAGAAGAGGTGGCAAACGTACATGGAAGAACTGTACAAAAAAGATCTTCAAGACCCAGATAATCATGATAATATAATCATTAATCTAGAGCCAGACATCTTGGAATGTGAGGTCCAGTGGGCCTTAGAAAGCATGACTACCAACAAAGCTAGTGGAGGTGATGGAATTCTAGTTGAGCTGTTTCAGATCCTGAGAGATGATGCTGTGAAAGAGTTGCACTTACAAATGTGGAAAACTCAGCAGTGGCCACAGGACTGGAAAAGGTCAGTTTCATTCCAATTCCAAAGAAAGGCAATGCCAAATAATGCTCAAACTACCGCACAATTGCACTCATCTCACATGCTAGTAAAGTAGTGCTCAAAATTCTCCAAGCCAGGCTTCAGCAATACGTAAACCGTGAACACCCTGATGTTGAAGCTGGTTTTAGAAAAGGCAGAGGAACCAGAGATCAAATTGCGAACATCCGCTGGGTCATGGAAAAAGCAAGAGAATTCCAGCAAAACATCTATTTCTGCTTTCTTGACTATGCCAAAGCCTTTGACTGTGTGGATCACAATAAACTGTGAACAATTCTGAAAGAGATGGGAATACCAGACCACCTGACCTGCCTCTTGAGAAATCTGTATGCAGGTCAGGAAGTAACAGTAAGAACTGGACATGGAATAACAGACTGGTTCCAAATAGGAAATGGAGTACATCAAGTCTGTATATTGTCACCCTGCTTATTTAACTTGTATGCAGAGTACATCATGAGAAACACTGGACTGGAAGAAACACAAGCTGGAATCAAGATTGGTGGGAGAAATATCAATCACCCCAGATATGCAGATGACACCACCCTTATGGCAGAAAGTGAAGAGGAACTAAAAAGCCTCTTGATGAAAGTGAAAGAGGAGAGGGAAAAAGTTGGCTTAAAGCTCAACATTCAGAAAATAAAGATCATCGCATCCAGTCCCATCACTTCATGTCAAATAAATGGAGAAACAGTGGAAACAGTGTCAGAGTTTATTTTTCGGGGCTCGAAAGTCACTGCAGATGGTGACTGCAGCCATGAAATTAAAAGACGCTTACTCCTTGGAAGAAAAGTTATGACCAACCTAGATAGTATATTCAAAATCAGAGACATTACTTTGCCGACTAAGGTCGTTCTAGTCAAGCCTTTGGTTTTTCCTGTGGTCACGTATGGATGTGAGAGTTGGACTATGAAGAATGGTGAGCACGGAAGAATTGATACTTTTGAACTGTGGTGTTGGAGAAGACTCTTGAGAGTCCCTTGGGCTGCAAGGAGATACAACCAGTCCATTCTGAAGGAAGATCAGCCCTGGGATTTCTTTGGAAGGAATGATACTAAAGCTGAAACTCTAGTACTTTGGCCGCCTCATGCGAAGAGTTTACTCATTGGAAAAGACTTTGATGCTGGGAGGGATTGGGGGCAGGAGGAGAAGGGGATGACCGAGGATAAGATGGCTGGATGGCATCACTGACTCGATGGATGGGAGTCTGAGTCAACTCCAGGAGTTGGTGATGAACAGGGAAGCCTGGCATGCTGCGATTCATGGGGTCACAAATAGTTCGACACGATTGAGTGACTGAACTGAACTGAACTGAACTGAAGCGATTATATGGAATCTAGAAATATTGTAGGGAAGGAATGGAGACCCAAATATAAAGGATGGTTTTGTGGATGCACTGAAGGAAGGAGAAAGTGGGATGAATTATTCAAGTAGAATTGGCATATACACACTACCCTGTGTAACGTATAAAGCTAGTGGGAAGCTGCTGTGTAACATAGAAAGCCCAGGCTGGTGTGATTGGGTTTGGGTGGGCAAGAGGTTCGAGAGGGAGGGGTATATATAAGTATATATAAATATATATATAAGTATGTGTGTGTGTGTATATATATATTTTATATATTTATATATATGTATGTATGTGTATATATATATATATATATATATGTATGTATGTATATGCCGGGAACCATCATGAGGAATCCTGCCCATGGCAAAGGTCATGAAGAAGGAAGCCTGACAAAATGTAAAGGCGGGGATCAGACTTCAGGAGTTCCCCGTGGAATTTCCTGAGCATCTAACCCCCAAATCAGAGTCTGCCTGCTTTACTATATTATGCTTTTCACCTTCTCTTCTGACATTAACAGGGGGCTGCCCCCACCAGCTTTTTTTAGGAAAAAGTTAGTTTAGAGCTTTTAGATAATAAGTCTCCTGGGCATAATAAGAGTGTTTCAATCCAAAAACCCCTCTGATGGCTCTCTAACTTGCCTTACCTGGAGTGTTACAACTACGCCTGTGATTGTTTGCAGCCCCCCAACTGTGAGAGGCATGGGAAGCCTAAAACATAAAGCCTTTCAAAGAGCTAAAAGTTATTAGAATAGTGCTGGTGTAAGATTTCATTATTGGGCCAATGCTTGTTGCTAAGTTCCCATATCTCTTACCCACTGTACACCTGGGAGGACATTTGTTAACATATTTAGAATGTAAGAATAAACAAGTGTAGCCTTGAAACTGACCACATCAGATTTTTGAGCTAATTGGTTCTTTCTTTGTTGTAACTTACTGCACCTTTGCTTCATGAAAATGTAACTTTGTTTGATACTTTCTGAGTCTGACATAGATTAGAAATATAAAGAAAAAAACACTTCAAGGGAAAATAAGTTTTCTGGTTGAGCAGCCTTTATCAAAAGAGGGTCTTAAAATGTTTCACAGGCCTCCAAGGCCAGAAGATAATGTACACAGCATCATTTGTGGGAAAGGTATAAAAGTTCTTTTAAAAAATAAAGTTATTGGGGCCTCGCTCACTGAAGCAGCTTGGTCTCCCCGTGTCTTCTTTATTTTCTGGCTGAATTCCCATCTGGGGTGTGGAGGCTCGCCATGTATACTTACTTGCCCTGGCTTCTAAGACCCATGCGAGAGGGAACCCAAGGCAGTGCACCCTCCACTATTCAAACGGGCGCCGGTGGCCTAATGTCGATGGTGCAAACCTCTTGTCTCGAGGTTTTATTAGTTCTCCATGTAAACCAAGTTATTCAGCCTCTTTTCTCCACTAATTTTCCTACTACACTATTCTTTCCTAATCTAATCTTATATTTCTAATTAAATAAATCTCTCTTCACCGACTCTGTCCACCCTTTGAATTCCCTGGATCCACCGGGGCTGGACCCTGGCAAGTATATATATAGTTATGACTGATTCATGATGTTTTTCAGCAGAAACCAACACAACTTTGTAAAGACATTATCCTCCAATTAAAAATTTAAAAAAATAATAAGAAAACTTTGAATTCTAGATGCTTATGCCTGTAGTAGAATTAAGACCTATATTTTAAAATTCAAAATAATATTGTGCTGTTTAAAAAAAAAATTAGGCAAATGGAAATACAACATACCAAAACTCATGGGATGAGACAAAAGCAGCTTTAAAAGGGAAGTTCAAAGTAAGAAATGACTTCTGCTGCTGCTAAGTCACTTCAGTCATGTCCAACTGTGTGCGACCCCATAGACGGCAACCCACCAGGCTCCTCCATCCCTTAGATTATCCAGGCAAGAACACTGGAGTGGGTTGCCATTTCCTTCTCCAATTCATGAAAGTGAAAAGTGAAAGTGAAGTCACTCAGTCGTGTCTGACTCTTAGCGACCCCACAGACTGCAGCTTATCAGGCTCCTCCATCCACAGGATTTTCCAGGCAAGAGTACTGGAGTGGGATGTCACTGCATGAAATTAAAAGAAAATTTGAAATAAAACCTAACTGTATACTTCGTAGAAGCAGAAAAAGAAGAACCAATTGCAAAATTAGTAGTAAGGAGTAACAAAATCGTAGTCCAAATCAGAGGTGAAAAAGGCAATAGAAAAAAAAATAAATAAAACTAAGAGCTAGTTTTTTGAAAGTTTAAACAAAACTGTCAGATCTTTAGCCAAATTCATCAATTATATATATATATAGGTTTCCCAGGTGGTGTTAGTGGTAAAGAACCCATCTGTCAATGCAGGAGATGTAAAAAAAAGTGGGTTCAATCCCTGGGTCAGGAAGATTCCCTGGAGGAGGGCAAGGCAACTCACTGCATTATTCTTGCCTGGAGAATTCCACGGATAAAAGAGCCTAGTCGTCTACAGTCCACGGGGTCACAAAAAGTCAGACATAGCTGAAGTGACTTGACATGCATGCACACATATTTATGTAGGTTGGTGAAAAAGTAACTGCAATTTTGGATTGTGAATTTTAAATCAATACAACTAGGTCAAACACATCTTTATTAATCAAATACAGTTTTGTGTTGATACATTACAGTCAACACATTTTTGCCAAAAAGAAATGTCTGTTTACTACTGTTCCATTAAAATCCATGCTTTGAGATTCAAATAACATTTGGAAAGCATTTTCTGCCTCTTGCAAGCATTTTCCCTGCAAAAAGTTGTCGAAGTGCTTGAAGAAGTGGTAGTCAGTTGGCAAGAGGTCAGGTGAATATGCTAGATGAGGCAAAACTTCATAGCCCAATTCTTTCAATTCTCAAAGCATTGGTTGTGTGATGTGCAGTCAGGCATTGTTGTGGAGAAGAATTGGGCCCTTTCTGCAGACCAATGCTGCAGCAAGCATTGCAGTTTTTAGTGCATCTCATTGATTTGCTGAGAATACTTCTCAGATGTAATGGTTTAGCCATTACAATGGTGTGTTGCGGATCACAATTGTAGCAGACCACCAAACAGTGACTAGGACCTTTTTTTGGTGCGAGCTTAGATTTGGTAAGTGCTTTGGAGCTTCTTCTCAGTTCAAACACTGAGCTGGTTATCACCTATTGTTGAATAAAATCCACTTTTCATCACACATGACAATCCGATTGAGAAATTGTTTGTTTTTGTTGCATAGAATAAGAGAAAATGACACATCAAAACAATCTTTTTTTTTATTTGCTGTCAGCTCATGAAACACCCACTAATTGAGCTTTTTCACCTTTCCAATTTACTTCAAATGATGAACAACTGTAGAATGGTTGAGGTTGAGTTCATCGTCAACTTCCCGTGTAGTTGTAAGAGGATCAGCTTCAGTGAGCCTCTCAACTGGTTATTGTCAACTTCTGATGACCGGCCAATGCTCTCCTCATTTTCAAAGCTCTTGTGTCTTCTGTAAAACTTCTTGAACCACTGCTGCATTGTAGGCTTTTTAGCAGTTCTTGGGTTAAATGCACTATTGATGCTGCGAGTTGTCTCCACTGCTTTATGACCCGTTTTGAACTCAAATAAGGAATTCACTCAAATTTACTTTTTGTCTAGCGTCATTTCCCTAGTCTAAAATAAATAAAAAATAAACTGCAAGCAATAAATCATTTGCAAAATAAATCAAGCAAGAAATGTGCTTTCAATTGATGTATCAGTTCAGTTCAGTTCAGTCGCTCAGTCGTGTCCAACTCTTTGCGACCCCATGAATCGCAGCACGCCAGGCCTCCCTGTCCATCACCAACTCCCGGAGTTCACTCAGACTCACGTCAATCGAGAAGGTGATGCCATCCAGACATCTCATCCTGGGTCGTCCCCTTCTCCTCCAGCCCCCAATCCCCCCCAGCATCAGAGTCTTTTCCAATGAGTCAACTCTTCGCATGAGGTGGCCAAAGTACAGGAGTTTCAGCTTTAGCATCATTCCTTCCAAAGAAACCCCAGGGCTGATCTCCTTCAGAATGGACTGGCTGGATCTCCTTGCAGTCCAAGGGACTCTCAAGAGTCTTCTCCAACACCACAGTTCAAAAGCATCAATTCTTTGGTGCTCAGCCTTCTTCACAGTCCAACTCTCACATCCATACATGACCACAGGAAAAACCATAGCCTTGACTAGACGGAACTTAGGCGGCAAAGTAATGTCACTGCTTTTGAATATACTATCTAGGTTGGTCATAATTTTTCATATAGCAACCACATATATTTAAGAATGTATTCCAATATCAAACAACAAATTTCAAAAATGCATAACCACAATTACTTTTGCACCAACCTAATATATAAAAGTCAAATAAATAATATCAAAAATGGAAAGGAAAGTATTAAAATTGATACCACAGAAATACAATGGATTAAAATAAACTACTATGTAAAAATTATATGCCAACTAAATGGGCAATGGGACTTCCCTGTAGCTCAGACAGGGAAGAATATGCTTGCAATGCAGGGGACCCAGGTTCATTCCCTGAATCTGGAAGAGCCTCTGGAGAAGGGAATGGCAGCTCACTCCAGTATTCTTGCCTGGAGAATCCCATGAACAGAGAAGCCTGGCAGGCTACAGTTCATGGGGTTGCAAAGAATCAAACATGACCGAGCAACTAACACTAATTGGACAACATAGAATATATGGATAAATTCCTAGGTACATACAACTTAACAAGTCATGAATAAATAGAAACAGGAACAGATCAATTACTAGGAAGGAGATTGTATTGATAATTTAAAAATAATTCCCAACAAAAGGAAGTCTAAGATTAGATGGTTTCACTGGTAAATTCTATTAGTGATTTAAATAATAATTAATACAAATCATTTTCAATCTACTTTAAAAAATTAAAAGAGAAAGACATGCATTTAAATTCTTATTAGAAAGCTAGCATTAGCCTGATTAAAAAAAAAAAATTGGACAAGGACACCAGAAGATAATGAAATTACAGCCAATGTCCTTAATGAATATGCCTTCATAAATCCTCAATAAACTTTTCACAAGCCAAATAAACAATGTATTAAAATGATCATATGCCATAATTAAGTGAGATTTTTCAAGGAATGCAGACAGTTCAATATATGCATATCAATAAATGTGGTATACCATGTTCGAAGTGAAAGTTATTCAGTCGTGTCTGATTCTTTGTTATCCCATGGACTATATAGCCCATGGAATTCTCCAGGACAGAATCCTAGAATGGGTAGTTTTTCCCTTCTCCAGGGGATCTTCCCAACCCAGGGATTGAACCCAGGTCTCCCACATTGCAGGTGGATTCTTTACCAGCTGAGCCACAAGGGAAACCCAAGAATACTGGAGTGGGTAGCCTACCCCTTCTCCAGGGGATCTTCCCGACCCAGGAATCAAACTGGGGTCACCTTCATTTCAGGCAGATTCTGTAACAACTAAGCTATCAGGGAAAATAAAAATGATATTACCAAGGAGAGAACAAGATGTCGGAGGAGAAGGTGGATGAGGAGTACATCTCTTCATGGACATCAGGAATACACGTTCAGACACAGAAGTGCATGTAGAACACCAGCTGAGAGCAGACAGAAGTACCTGACCAGCAGAAAAGGATATATAGGACCACTCAAAACTCAGTAGGATGAAGGAACTAAGGGGAAAAACAGAAATGTTAGTAGGACTGGACCTGCTTTTGGTGGGTGGCAGAACTGAAGCAGGGGTCTGATCCCCACATAGGGGCAATTGTCTGAGTTAGAGGAGAAACATTTAAGGCTGAGAGTGAAACAGCGGATTGGTGGCAGCCTAAATGGAATGAGAATCAGACAGTCCTTGCAGCAGCCATATATACCCCAAACAGGGACACAGGTCCCCTAGAAGGCACAGAGGCTGGAAGCTGGAGTTTAGGTATTGTGGAGAAATCCCAGGGCAAGGGCTGCTGTTGATGGTGAAGAGACAGATTGAGGGGATGTGAGAGAAAAGATGCCACAATCACCCTAATACTAAAAACAAAGATGCCTCAAAACAGAACACTACAGAATAGGCAGAGCTATGGAGAAAGACTGGCCAAAGAAGCCTTCTGATCGCCAGTGACAAGAAGTTCAAAAAAAGACTCTGATAAGGCCATAACTCCTGTGGAGGAGGCAGTCCATGTCCTTGCACACTTGGTGCAGCCAGGGTCCCCATAAGCCAAGCAACTGTGCCATCTTCATGCTCAACTCTCACTGGGGCAGAGTTGCCATAGGCAAAAAAAGTCTTGCCTCTATGTGCACAGGGTTCCTTCAGTCATGTCTGACTCTTTGTGACCTGGTAGACTGGCCTTTCAGGCTTCTCTGTCAGGGAGGGGGGTTCTCCAGGCAAAAATGCTGGGCTGTATTGGCCAATACTGGTTTCCATATCCTTCTAGAGCACTGTATTTCCTGCTGCCCTAGCCACCAACTCCGCTGAGTACCTGGTGCTGCCAGAACGCCTGTGACCCAAGCAGCTGCACCACCTCCACATCTGGCCCTCACAGGGGCAGACCTAAGTCCTCCAGGGCAGCCTCAGGAGCAAATCGCAGTAGACAGCCCACATGCAGAGGTGGAAATAAAACTGCAATTGCAATCCAGGTGCAGTATGGCTAAGGAAGAAGACCCAAAACCCTCCCACCAGCTGTAAAAGTTTCAGATTAAATCCACACAATCAACTAGGCGGACTCTGTGTCTATGGAATATATAAAAGATCATTGAGAGCTTCCACAAAAGAAAACACACTAGTTCTGATAGCTGTGGACATTAGAAACAAGAACACACAGGAGTGGACCAGATTAGAATCTGAGCTACCCTCAGAGCAGGTCTAGAGATAAGCAAAGTGTTAGAGGGCATCCTAGAGAGGTGAGGTGGATTGTGACTCCCAGTGAGGGAAAGGATTCTGACAGTGGTGACTCAAGAAAATTATTTATTATTCTTATATTTTGACTTGTTCTATAGATTCTTTTGGACTTTTTTATTATTTTTTGCCCCTTTTTTCCTCCCCTCTGTTGTAGTTATTGATTTTATTGGCACCATGAAATGTAATTAAGTTTTTGAGCTTTTTATTTTTTTCCTTTTTTTTTTAATTGTAGATATAAACCTCTGCCTCTATGTTGGGCTTTTACAGTTCTGGGGAGTTTTCCCTTTTTACTTGTTTTTCTTCTTTTTAATTTTAATTTTTTAAACCTCTTATTATTTTTTTTACATTTATTCCTTTGTTTGCATTTCCTACTGTTCTTTTCCCCTTGAAATTAATCTTTAATATATATAAATCTTCTTTATCTACCTCTACTTAGCTTTGCATATCTATTATTTCTTTCTTTTGTTTCTTTCCTTTCCTCTCAACATATTTGTTAGTTTTATTTTCATTGCTTTATTTCCCAATTGGCAACTGACTTTAGTTTTGTTTTCCAATTGTGCTTTAGTTAGTTTTGTTCTGGTAGACATAATGTTTAGTTCCTTTTGTTTGCTGGGTCAATTTATTGTACTTTATTTTCGTTGGACTGTTTTGATTTTGTTTATGGGTGTATATGTATATGTGTATATTCAGTTACAATTATTATTGTTATAAACCTCTGCATCTATGTTGGGCTTTTTCAGTTCTGTCGAGTTTTTTTTTTCTTTTTTCTGTCTTCTTCCATTATTTTTCTTTTCTCTTTTTTTAAATTTTAACTTTTAATTTTTATACCTATCATATTTTTCTACATTTATTCCTTTTTTTGCATTTCCTACTGTTCTTTCCCACTTTCAGTTAATCTTTAATATATATAAATCTTTTACATTTACCTCTATTTAACTTTGCATGTCTATCCTTTCTTTCTTTTCTTTCTTCTTTCCTCTCAAAATAATTGTTAGTTTTTGTATTCATTGCTTTATTCCCCATGTAGCACCTTGCTTAAGTTTTGTTTTCCAGTTTGTGCTTTATTTAGTATTGTCCTTAACTGGTAAATATAATTTTTTTTTTATTTTCTTTTTTAGCTGGGTCAATCTATTATATTTCACTTTTTTTGGACAGTTTGATTTTGCTTATGTATGTGTATGTATATGTGTATATTCCATTACTTTAATTATTATTTGCCTGATTTTGTAATTGTCATTTGTCTGGAGTTCATCTTTCGTTTCTCGTTTTTGGATATTTGTTTTAATCTCACTTAATGTCATAACAAACCACTTGTGAAACCGTCATTCCTGACCAGAAATCAAGCCCTGAGCCTTTGGAGTGGGAGCACTCACTCCAAGAATCTAGACTACCAGAGAATTAACCCTAGGGAGTATCAAATACTGAGAACTCACACAAAGGAATCCACTGAAATACAAGACCTGGCATCATCCAACCACCAGTAGCACCCTGAGTAGGATGCCTCATCTAAACAAACAAAAAGAAAATAAAAACCCAATCATCAGCAGACAGTATTACCACCTCACTCAGCCTTGCTCATTAGAGGAGAAACAAACAAACAAACAAACATTCAGCACAAGTCTCACCCTATACGAAGCTTACTCAAACCACTGGACCAAACTTGGGAGGTCAGAAAACAAAAGGAAGAAAGAATTCAACCCTGAAGCCTGGGAAAAGGAGATCTCAAATACTATAAGTAAAAATAAATAAATACATAATGAAAAGGCAGAGACATACTACACAAATGAAGGAGCAAACTAGAAACACAGAAGTTCAAATAAATGAAGAGGAAATAGGCAAACTACCTGAAAAAGTATCCAGAATAATGATTGTAAAGATGATCAAAAACCTCGAAAACAGAATGGAGAAAATGAAAGAATTAATTAACAAACAACTAGAAGAATTAAAGAATAAATATACAGAGACAAACAATACAATTACTGAAATTGTAATTAAAAATACTCTAAAAGGAATCAACAGCAGAATATCTGAAGCAGAAGAATGAATCAGTGACCTGGAAGATAAAATGGTGGAAATCACTTCTGAAAAGCAGAATAAAGCAAAAAGAATGAAAATAACTGAGGATAGTCTCAGAGACCTCTGGGATAATATCAAACACACCAACATTCAAATTATGGGGGTCCCAGAAGAAAAAGTGAAAAATAAAGGGTATGAGAAATTTTTTGAAGAGATTATAGTTGAAAACTTCCCCAAAGTGGAAAAGGAAATAGTCAATCAAGTCCAAGAGGCACAAATAATCCCATACAGGGTAAACTCAAGGAGAAACATGCTAAAACACATGCTAATCAAACTAACAAAGACTAAACACAAAGAAAGAATATTAAAAGCAGTAAGGGAAAACAACAAGTAACATACAAAGGAAATCCCATATGCTTAACAGCTGATCTTTCAGCAGAAACTCTGCAGGCCAGAAGGGAATGGCAGGATACATTTAAAGTACTGAAAAGGGAAAACCTACAATCAAGATTAGTGTACCCAGCACAGATTTCATTTATAATTGATGGAGAAATCAATGCTTTTCAGAAAAGGAGAAGTTAAGAGAATTCAGTACCACCAAACCAGCTTTACAACAAATGTTAAAGTGATATATATAGTCAAAACATACAAGAGAAGAAAAAGATCTACAAAATTAAGCCCCAAACAATTAAGAAAATTACAATAGGAATATATATATATATATATATATATATATATATATATATCAATAATAACTTTAAATATAAACAGACTAAATTCTCCAACCAAAGGACACAGACTGGCTGAGTGGAAAACAAGACCCATATATATGCTGTCTATAAGAAACCCACTTCAGACCTAAAGATACATATAGACTGAAAGTGAGAGGATGGAAGAAGCTATTCCATGATAATGAGAAGAAAAAGAAAGCTGGAGTAGCAATCCACATATCAAACAAAACAGACCTTAAAATAAGAAAGATTACAAGAGATAAAGAAGAACATGACATAATGATCAAGGGACCAATCCAAGATGAAGACATAACAATTGTAAATTACTATGCACTCAACTTAGGGGCACCTCAATACATAAGACAAACACTAACAGACATAAAAGGAGAAATTGACAGTAACACAATAATAGTAGGAAACTTTAGCATCCTACTCACAGCAATGGACAGATCATCAAAAGAGAAAATTAATAAGGAAACACATGCCTTAAATGAAACATTCTAAAACAAATGGAAAACGAAGAATAAAAACCCTCAAAATTAGCAAAAAGAAATAAATCATCAAGATCTGAGCAGAAATAAATGAAAGAACCAAAATAAAGATTAATAAAACTAAAAGCTGGTTCTTTGAGAAGGTAAGCAAAATTGACAAACCTTTAGCCAGACTCATCAAGAAAAAAAGAGAGAATAATCAAATAAGCAAAATTAGAAATAAAAAAGAGGTTACAACAAACAATGTGCAAATACAAAGGATTATAAGAGACTATCATGAACAAATATATGGCAATAAAATGGATAACCTGGAAGAAATGGACAGATTCTTAGAAAACTTCAATCTTCCAAGACTGTACCAGGAAGAAATAAAAATTATGAACAACCCAATTACAAGCACTGAAATTGAAGCTGTGGTCAAAAATCCCCCAAAAAACAAAAGCCCAGGACTAGATGACTTCACAGAATTCTATCAAACATTTAGAGAAGAGCTATTATCTATCTTTCTAAACCTCTTTCAAAAAATTGCAGAGGAAGCAAAACTTCCGAACTCATTCTACAAGGCCATCATCACCCTGATACCAAAACCAGACAAAGACAACACACACACAAAAAGACTATAGGCCAATATAACTGATGAATACAGATGCAAAAATCCTCAACACAATTTTAGCAAACATAATTCAGCAACACACCAAAAAGCTCATACACCATGATCAAGTTGGGTTTATTTCAGGGATGCAAGGATTCTTCATTATATGCAAATCAATCAATGTGATACACCATATTAACAAACTGAAAGATAAAAACCATATGATAATGTCAATAGATGCAGAAAAAGCCTTTGACAAAATTCAGTACCCATTTATGATTTAAAAAACTCTTCAAAAATTGGGCATAGAAGGAACCTACCTCAACATAGTAAAGGTCATAAATGATAAGCCTACAGCAAACATTATTCTCAATGGTGAAAAACTGAAAACATCCCCCCTAAGATCAGAAACAAGAAAAGGGTGTCCACTCTCACCACAATTATTCAACATAGATCTGGAAGCCCTAGCTACAGCAACCAGAGAAGAAAACAAAATAGAAAGAATCCAGATTAGAAAAGAAGTAAAGCTCTCACTATTTTCAGATGACATGATACTGTACATAGAAAACCCTAAAGATAGTATCAGAAAATTACTAGAGCTCATCAGTGAATTTAGCAAACTTTCAGAATACAAAATGAATACACAGGAATCATTTTTCAGTGATTTCTAAATGCATATAATATATGCATTTCTATATACTAACAATGAAATATCAGAAAAAAAGGAAATTAAGGAATCAATCCCATTCTCCATTGCAACAAAAAGAATTAGGTATCTAGGAAAAAACTTACCCAAGGAGACAAAAGGACTGTACACAGAAAATTATAAGACACTAGTGAAAGAAATCAAAGATGATCTAAACAGATGGAGAGATATTCCATATTCCTGGGTAGGAAAAATCAATATTGTGAAAATGATGATACTACCAAACACAATCTACAGATTCAATGTGATCCCTATCAAATTGCCAATGGCATTTTTCACAGAACTAGAACAAAAATTTCACAATTCATATAGAGACACAAAAGACCCCAAATAGCCAAGACAGTTTTGAGAAAGAAGAATGGATCTGAAGGAATCAACCTTCCTGACTTCAGATTATACTACAAAGCTATAGTCATCAAGACTATATGGTACTGGCACAAAAACAGTAATATAGGCCAATGGAACAAGATAGAAAACCCAGAAATAAACTCATGCAACTGTGGGTACCTTAGTTTTTACAAAGGAAGCAAGAATATGCAATGGGACAAAGACAGCCTCTTCAATAAATGGTGCTGGGAAAACTGGACAGCTATATCTAAAAGAATGAAATTAAAACACTTCCTAACACCATACACAGAGATCAAGTCTAAATGGATTAAGACCTAAATTTAAGACAAGAAACTATAAAACTCTTAGAGGAAAACAAAGGCAGAACAATCTCTGACATAAATCAAAGAAAGAACCTCTATGATCCGCCTCCTAGTGTAATGGAAACGAAAATAAACAAGTGGGACCTGATTAAACTTAAAAAGTTTTGCACAGCAAAAGAAATGATAAGCAAGGTGAAAAGACAACCCTCAGAATGGGAGAAAATAACAGTAACTGAAAAGACTGACAAACAATTAATTTCCAAAATATACAAGCAACTCATGCAACTCAAAACCAGAAAAACAAACAACCCAATCAAAAAGTGGGTAAAAGACCTAAACAAACATTTCTCCAAAGGAAACATACAGATGGCTAACAAACACATGATGCTCAACATCACTCATTATTAGAGAAATTTAAATAAAAACTATAATGAGATATCACCTCACATTGGATAGAAAAGCCATCCTCAAAAAGTGTACAAACAATAAATGCTGGAGAGGTTGTGGGGAAAATGGAATGCTCTTGCATGGTTGGTTGGAATGTAAATTGATACAGCCACTATGGAAGATGGTATGGAGCTTCCTTAGAAAAAAAAAAAAAAAAGGGATAAAACCACCATATGACCCAGCAGTCCCACTCCTAGTCATATACCCTGAGGAAACCAAAACTGAAAAAGACAAATGTATCCTGTTGTTCACTGCAGCACTATTTACAATAGCTAGAACATGGAAACAACGTAGATGCCCATTCATAGATGAATGGATAAAGAAGTAGTGGTACATATACACAATGGAATATTACTCAGCCATAAAAAAGAACACATTTGAGTCAGTTCTAATTAGGTGGATGAACCTAGAGCCTACTATGCAGAGTGAAGTAAGTCAGAAAGAGAAAGATAAATATTGTATACTAATGTACATTACAGAATCTAGAAAAATGGTACTCTAGAACTTATTTCCAGAGCAACAGTGGAGAAACAGACATTGAAAATAGACTTATGGACACAGGGAAAGGGGAGGAGAGGGTGAGTTGTATGCTGAGAGTAACATGGAAACTTTCATTACCATATGTAAAATAGATAGCCAATGCGAATTTGCTGTATGTCTCAGGAAAATCAAACAGGGGCTCTTTATCAACCTAGAGTGGTGGGATGTGGAGGGAAATGGGAGGGAGGTTCAAAAGGGCGGGGACATATATATACCTATGGCTGACTCATGTTGAGATTTGACAGAAAAGACAAAATTCTGTAAAGCAATTATCCTTCAATTAAAAAATAAATAGATTAAAAAAAAGAATGTTTGAGATAGCTTCATATCTCCATACATTAAAGTATACATTTAATCTCCATAGATTAAAGTCAAGGCGAATTATCTTCAGATTGTCACAAAAGCACTGAAAAGCTCGCTTCCATTCAGTTCAGTTCAGTTCAGTCGCTCAGTCGTGTCCGACTCTTTGCGACCCCATGAATCGCAGCACGCCAGGCCTCCCTGTCCATTACCAACTCCCGGAGTTCACTCAGACTCATGTCCATCGAGTCAGTGATGCCATCCAGCCATCTTGCCCTTAGTCATCCCCTTCTCCTCCTGCACCTAATCCCTCCCAGCTTCAGAGTTTTTTCCAATGAGTCAACTCTTTGCATGAGGTGGCCAAATGACTGGAGTTTCAGCTTTAGCATCATTCCTTCCAAAGAAATCCCAGGGCTGATCTCCTTCAGAATGGACTGGTTGGATCTCCTTTCAGTCCAAGGGACTCTCTTCAGCACTCTGCCTTCTTCACAGTCCAACTCTCACATCCATATATGACTACTGGAAAAACATAGCCTTGTTTCCATTACAACATCTTATCTTTGAGAAGCAGGGTTTTCTGCAGTAACAGCAACCAAAACAAGATTACAGAGTAGACTGGACATAAGTAACTCACCTCGTGAGTGTCACTGTCTTCCATCACCCCCAGCTGGTTGCAGGAAAACAAGCTCAGGGTTGTAACTGATTCTGCGTTATGGTGAGTAGTGAAATGATGTATAATTATTTCATTACACATCACAATGTAATAACGATAGAAACAAAGTGCACAATAAATGAAATGCACTTCAGTCATCCTGAAATCACCACCTCTCCACCACCAATCCATGGAAAAATTGTATCCTACAAAAACAGTCTCTGGTGCCAAAAAGATTGGGAGTGCTGATCTAAAGTAATAGGCCCCTTTGTATGGAGTTTATACTCTTAGAATAGAGATCACAGCATGTGAAGTTATTAAAAGTCATCAACATCTTATCCATGGTGAGTTCTTATTGACCTATTGTAGTTGCATATGATTGCTTACATTTTTATTAAAAAGGAAGTACATTAAAGGTCAGAAATTGCTATAGGCTTGAAGGCTCTTAACAAATAATTGAATTTACAAATAAGCCAATTATGGGGCCTTTAGACATGAGTACTTGATATAATATCATAAAGAGGTTAAACTATGAAATTGTAAAATATAAATGTGTACAGCAGCACTAGTGGTAAAGAACCTGCTTGCCAATGCAAGAGACGTAAGAGATGCAGGTTCAATACCTGGGTCAGGAAGATCCCCTGGAGGAGGGCATGGCAACCCACTCCAGTATTCTTGCCTGGAAAATCCCATGGACAGAGAAGCCTGGAAGGCAATGGTTCATAAGGTCACAAAGAGTCAGACATGAGTGAAGTGACTTAGCATACACGGGAGTAAAGGCAAAGCTAGGTTCATAATTTTAGAGTTATTGCAAGTATACCAAAGCTTAATAGGTAATGCTAATTGTTCATACTATGTGTCCCTCAAATGAGCACTAGTGGAATATGGTAAAATTTATTATAGGTTTCTAGAATTTATACAACCTAAATTCCTTATAGCGTTCAGTACTTAAATAGTTTTGTGGATTTCACAATACTGTTATCGGTGAGAAAAAAAGAATCACTGCAATATTGAAAATAACTTCTTTAGGAAAGTTTTTCACATATAAATCAGATCTATTACAGAACACCAAACAGAAATGTAAAGATATAATTTCTAAATTCAGGAAAGTAGCACAAAATGAAACTTAAGAAGGTTGAGCAATTTGGCATGCTTTACACAAAAAGATTAAACAATTTAAATATTTTAAATTTAAAACATTCTCTACTATATGATTAAAGAGCTTACTTAGAAACACACACACATACAAAGGATGAATCATTGTCAGTGTTGTAGCTAACACATTGATGCTGCTTTCAGATATCTAAATCCCATAAATTCAAAAGAGAAAGGTAAGAATTATTTCATTGCCATTTCAAACAACTAGTTCCATTTAGTTCAGTCGCTCAGTTGTGTCCGACACTTTGCGACCCCATGAATCGCAGCACGCCAGGCCTCCCTGTCCATCACCAACTCCCGGAGTTCACTCAGACTCACGTCCATCGAGACAGTGATGCCATCCAGCCATCTCATCCTCTGTCGTCCCCTTCTCCTCCTGCCCCCAATCCCTCCCAGCATCAAAGTCTTTTCCAATGAGTCAACTCTTCGCATGAGGTGGCCAAAGGACTGGCGTTCCAGCTTTAACATCATTCCTTCCAAAGAAATCCCAGGGTGGATCTCCTTCAGAATGGACTGGTTGGATCTCCTTGCAGTCCAAGGGACTCAAGAGTCTTCTCCAACACCACAGTTCAAGAGCACCAATTCTTCGGTGCTCAGTCTTCTTCACAGTCCAACTCTCACATCCATACATGACCACAGGAAAAACCATAGCCTTGACTAGATGGACCTTAGTCGGCAAAGTAATGTCTCTGCTTTTGAATATGCTATCTAGGTTGGTCATAACTTTTCTTCCAAGGAGTAAGCGTCTTTTAATTTCATGGCTGCAGTCACCATCTGCTGTGATTTTGGAGCCCAGAAAAATAAAGTCTGACACTGTTTCCACTGTTTCCCTATCTACTGCCCACGAAAGTGATGGGACCAGATGCCATGATCTTCGTTTTCTGAATGTTGAGCTTTAAGCCAACTTTTTCACTCTCCTCTTTCACTTTCATCATGAGGCTTTTTATTTCCTCTTCACTTTCTGCCATAAGGGTGGTGTCTTCTGCATATCTGAGGTTACTGATATTTCTCCCGGCAATCTTGATTCCAGCTTGTGTTTCTTCCAGTCCAGCGTTTCTCATGATGTACTCTGCATAGAAGTCAAATAAGCAGGGTGACAATATACAGCCTTGACGTACTCCTTTTCCTATTTGAAACCAGTCTGTTGTTCCACTAGTAATACCTATTAAATTAAAAATTGACAAAAGCTTGAAGTGGTTACTAGGTTTTTTTTTCCCCCTCCCTTTAAAAAATATAAGCCATAGAGTAAATGCATGAATAAATATCTTTAGTATCCCACACACTTTAATGTTGAAGTCATATAGTAAATCTCTGATCCTATTATTAAATATGCTCATTTCTTGTTGACTTTTACTCTTAACAGATCTCAGTCTCCAGCACTTATCAATGGCACGTTTGTTGAAACCTGTGAGGAAATGCACAAGAAAATGGCTTTTTCACTTTTCTGAAAATAAAAATATACCTAAATTTGCTCTCTACTTTCCCTATATTCCACCCCTACTCTCTTTCACTGTCTTAATAACATAGGGTGAAGGAGGAGATAAATTGCCTGCCCTGCAACAGGTCTCTTCTATGAAGACAGAAGGACTTGTGATTGTTGTAAAGTTGGTAAACAAATATACAAAGGTTACTAACATCATGAATTTCTTCTACAGCAACCAGATCTTCATGAACCACATAAATGTGAAGCAGCTATTTGCCACTCAATTTTTTTTTAAAGCCTGAAATGAGAAATTCTTAACACCATTATTTAAATTTTCACCTATAGCAGACACACTTTTAATATAGACTTTACTTTTAGAACAGATTTAAGCTCATGAAATATCTTTTATTTGAAAATTATTTCAGTGAATTGGAATGTTATGGCTCAAGTAATTATTTTTTAAAATGTGGAAGCAATATTATTTGGAAGAGTTGACATCCAAAATACATACTGCCAGTCTGCCAAAGAGCTCCACCAGATTCTTTGGAGGCATAACAGTGGAGGTATTTAGAGGCATCAGATAGCAGTTCCCTAGCAGCAAGTCCAGGTAAGCAGTCATGCCCTGTTGGGGAGGGGAAAATGTTAGGTATGATTTACAGAGTATCAATGCTGCAGATTTTTCAACGACCATTAGAACAAGCATCTACAACCTTTCAAAATCAATTAATGTATATTCAATAGCAAAAGAATGAAAAAGGCTCTGCTGCAAAAAGTTACGTTTATCAACATATTTAATACCAATAAATTTAAGGAAAAAAGAAATTCAGAAATATCTGTAAGAAGGAGAAACACACATTTTCGAAGTCGTGAATAATTGCTGCAGTGTTACTATCAGAGAATCTGGGGACAGGCACATCAATGATTGCAATGTTGTCCTCCTCACAAATGTCAACCTCTTTCATCACAGGCAGAAAGTAGGGTTCCTTTCCTTGGAGGGAATTTGCAGGAGCCTCGGAATCAAAGAAGCACATTTCTCCAGGGTAGATGGTACTCTAAAAGACAAAAGGTGACAATCAAAACTTTCTAACACTCACTACCTTGACATTTAAACCATTTCTCAAGCTCAAATCAGTTTGTTGTACCAGTTATCAAGCTGAGGATTGTTGATTACAGTCATAACCATGAAGACAAATCAATTTTACTCTGAAAGGTAATTTGAAAATTTTCCCTAAATTGTTTCTCTTGTGGCCATCACAGAATTATTTGTTTCCACTAAATATGTAACAATTAGTAATCCAAAAGATAATAACTTTCATTAATATTACCTTCAGCATGAAGTACTTGTAAATACAGGCTCCACCAACAATAAGTCCTGCCAAGATGAATGAAAGGCTTAAGAGAGTAAGCATACATCTCCCAGAGGAACCTGCTTTTTCCTTGGTGGCAACTCAGAGTTCCTATTTATTCAAAAGCAAAATTAAAAACAAACAAACAAAGAAAACAAATTGTGCTTTTAAACACATAGTTTCTTTTTTATACATTTTACTGCCTTTGAAACCCAAAATATTTTAGATAGATGTTAAGTCACCCTAGCCTAAAAATCATTTCAAGACAATTCTTGATGTTTAATAGATGTGACAATCTCCAATTTATAATGACCTTTTTATTTTTCTGGCATTTCCAAATTCAAATATAAAGTTATTTCAAAGTATATACTTCTAAAATCAGCTGAAAATAACCATGCATTTATGCAATAAGTTATCCTCTTTAAATAAATGGAACCCGTTACTTTCTGGACTTGTGCAGTGATATAATCACTAACTTTCTGGAATACAATAGTTTCTTTAGTATTTTTTATATATCAACTTATTTGCCAAATTAAAAGTGAATTAACAACCTTTGGTTTATTAAGTGATTTTCAGAAAGCTGTTTTTTGAAAATTAACTTCTATAGGAAGAAAGGAATTCTATAAATTAGGCATATACCATTTCACCCTATTTTATAAATTAAAATATTGAAGACAAAATTTATTTCATAACTTTTTTAAATCGGAGAATAATTGCTTTACAGTGTGTTTACATAGCTTTACAATGTTTGGTTTCTGCCATATGACAATGTGAATCAGCCATAAATATACATATGTCTTTTCCCTCTCGAACCTTCCTCCCACTCCCATCCTATCCCACCCTTCTAGGTTGTCACAGAGCACCAGGCTGAGCTCCTTGTTTTATACAGCAACTTTCTACTAATTTTAATGAGAAATTGGGCTTCCTAATGTCATCCAATATTATATGTCTGAGTATTGCTTTTAATAAAATAACATTTTTTTACCTTCTGGGTAAAACACTAGATTTAAAGTACATTGATACTTAGGAACAAAGCTGTGTGTGCAAAAGTGACTATAAAATTTTGTTAAATCTACCATTTGGTTGGGCTTCCCAGATGGAGCTAGTGGTAAAGAACCATCCTGCCAATGGATGAGGTTTGATCTCTGGGATGGGAAGAGATCCCTAGAGGAGGGCCTGGCAACCCACTCTAGTATTCTTGCCTAGAGAATCCCATGGACAGAGGAGCTTGGAGGACTACAGTCCAAGGGGTTCCAAAGACTTAACAGGACTGAAGCAACCTAGCATGCATGCATAATTTGTTTAGTAACTGGAACAAAAGAATCCAAAGTAAACAAGCAACCAATTAACTTTGTACTCTTCTCAGGGCAGTGGAAGGGGCCCTTCAATACAATTCTTTAAAGTCACAATGTCCTAAGCAGCAATATTAGTGAAAGGTAGAATGAATAAAGTCAGCAAATTTATTCTTTAATAATTGTTCAAATTGGTATATAAATAGAATTGTTTTAGTCTTTCAGGCCATTAGCTTTTTTCCATAACTACTTAATACTAATTAAACTTTAATTAATTTGGTGAAAACAAATATATGGATTCTAAGGAGAGGCAATCATTTCATAAACTGTTTAAAAATTATTTCTCTTTTAAATTAAAATAAATTTAGTATTCATAGTTTCTTAGCTAAATTTATTCATTTTTAAGCCCTCTATTAATACTTTATAAGACTGGAAGGCTTTCTGTGTCTTAATAATTTTTAGAAATTTAGATTATTTTTATTAAAAAATAACCTTAGATAAATACTACAAATATTATCAATTATGATTGTGAATACCTGTAATCTAGAGCTACAGGCTTAGAAATTATATTTTAGATGATTAAACTGATGTCCAGAAAAATGAAGTGACATGTTCATAAGTCAGAAAAATGACTTACTTTGAAATTTGCAAAGGAATTTATTTTTTTTTCTTTTCACTGAGATCTGAGAAGAGAAATCTGCACTTCAATTTTATTTCTCCCTTCAATATTTCAGGAATTTTATTATTAAACAAGGTTTAAGTACTATAGTGCCCATTTCATAAAATTTCCCACCATAGTAGGTAAGATATGGAAACAATCTAATTGCCCATGGATGGAAGAATGGACTAGGAATCAGGATTTTGTTTTCATTTAAATTTTCAAGACTTCAGTGTGGTTGGGGTTCTCACCACAGTTCATTTCCCTCTGAACATTTTTTTAAAGTCATTGTACACAACCTCTGACATACTATTTTGTCATGTTCAACAGCAAAAAAGACACAGATGAGTATAACGGACTTTTGGACTCAGAGGGAGAGGGAGAGGGTGGGATGACTTGGGAGAATGGCATTCTAACATGTATACTATCATGTAAGAATCGAATCGCCAGTCTATGTCTAACGCAGGATACAGCATGCTTGGGGCTGGTGTATGGGGATGACCCACAGAGATGTTATGGGGAGGGAGGTGGGGGGGGGTTCATGTTTGGGATCACATGTAAGAATTAAAGATTTTAAAATTAAAAAAAATAAAAAAATAAATAAAAACAGTCATCCATAAAAAATACCCACATGTGATAATAATTTTGATAGCAATGACTTGACTTTCTGTCTTGCTGATCTTCAACAAACACAATACATATATTCTAAAAAAAAATTTCCTATGAACTTATCAATATATTACAATATAATGTGTCAAATATTATTGAATCAGTGAATCAGTGTTTTACAGTGGCCAAGTCAGGATACTGTGGGAATTTCATCACCTAATAAAGAAATATAATCACAGCCTGCATGCTCAAATTTGTTTATTCTACATAACATCACAGGCCTAGTAGAAGTATTGCTTGCATATTAACTGAATTCAACAAATCATGGAGTTTGTGGTGATGAGGGGAAAATAATATTATTTTGTGACTATACTTAACTGCTGGCATCTAATTAGACTTCCGCAAAAAATCTGTCCATTTTTCCCCTTACAAAGTAAGTAGGACAGTTACATATTTGACCTATCATTTACAAAAAAAATCCTCAATACAAGGGGGTGTTTTTGAGTTCTGAAATGTGCAATAAACAACAGCTAGTTTGATTGCTGGGTTAATTATTGAAAGTTTCCCTGATAAAAATTCTGCAAAGGCTCATTAGCATTTCAAATTATGTGCATAATCAGTTTTACTACATGGATTCTCATTTTATTTAAAGGTCTTTTCAAATCTCCACTCTGAATGCAAAAGACTTTATAGAGAGAACAAGGCAAATTGGGGCAGATCTGTAAGCTCCAATACTGTACAGATTTTATAGAACAAGAAAAATATATATATCATTGTACGTTTTAACATTGAAATTTTACCGAGGGAAATGACAAATAGTTTACAAACGCTGAAAACATGCTAAATGTTTAAAGGAAATAGAAAATGCAATAAATAGACAATGGCTAACATTTTCAGGGGAGAAACTTCCCCAGTTACTGGAAATACTAGAAGATTATATTACAAGGTCAGACCTGTTTCAGATCTTTCAATGGGGGAGGGTGAGCAGAAGGGCTATCGCTCAAAAAGAAAGTACTGTACTAGAAAGGAAAAAAGAGAGAGAGAGAAAAATACAAAAACTCTCAACATTTCTTCTACAGAAGAAGAATGTTTCCTTCAGGAAATGCCACTAGGAAAACACAAGGATTTTGCAGTAAGAGGGCACACCGGACATCTCAAATTCGAATTAAGACCAACTTCAGTTATGGCAGTTCCTTTACCAAAAGAGAAGGAGGCGGCACAGCTTAAGGTCACGTATGGCCAAGGAGAAACTGAAAATATACACCAGTTGGAGGGGGTAGGGGAAAAAAGACACTTGCTCCAATCTGTACAGCAGCCAATCAAAGCTGACCTCTTCCCACTTCCACAAGCACTCAGCGATCCTAGAAAGATTTAGATTCCTAGAACTTCATACATGTCAAAAGGGAAGAAAGAAGTCCCGTGTCCTTGCTCATTCTGCATATCCACCCCACCCCCTGTGGAAAATGTGTGTCCTTGGAACTGACTGGGTGACTTGCCCTCCTCGTTGATCCCTAGCCACCCACATGTCCCCCAGGAGAAGGTGACATCTGGTTCCAGGACTTCTCTTCAAACTCCCTCCAATATTCCTCGCCAATGTATAATGTAACCTGGGAACCCCGCGCAAAGCGCTGAGATGCTAAGGGGCTTGCAAGCAGCACAAGCGGAAGATGGTGCAGATAGAATGGGGGAGACTGGGCAAAGCCAACAGAGAGCACAGGGAGCATTGCCAGGGAACACAGAAACTGCAGAGTAGGTTTTGTTTTTGTTTTTGTTTTTGTTTTTTCCTTTTCCACCTTTTCCCTTGCTTCTCCACAAACCACCCCCACCCTGCCTTCTGGACCGTAGCAGGCAGTCAGGGGAAGAGTAGGGATTGCTACCTTGCTGGTCAGGATCTGAGCTTGGACCATGCAGCTTATAAGGGCCTCCACGTCTTGCTGCGCCTCCTCTTTTTGCACTGCTGTGGGTGTATTGAAAGCAATTTTCACCGTGGTGAATCTTCGGACAGCGCGGTAAGGCACTGCTGGAATCAGTGTTCTGGGCTGCAGGTTGGAGGAGGACAAGATAGCACTAGCCCGAGCAGCACCTTCTTTCTCCTCTTCTGCTTTTACACTGCTGGGAGCCCAGGTCTGGGTATACTTGAGACACAGTCTCAAGCTGGATGGGAGACCATGGGCGGGCTTAGGGAAGGGCCCAGCAAGGACAAGGAGGGAGTCCAAGTGCTGGAATGGAAGTGGGAGTTGCCAGTGGTAGAAAAGAAATGGGGTGGAGCCGATGGCCTGAGACTCAGAACTCCTTACCTGAACTTCAAGCGTGCTCCCACCTATCTCTCTGCTCCATCAGATAAGGAAGCATGCTGTGTCCTATCTCTTTGTCTCTGTCCGGGCCACAATAGCCCTTGACCCTGATTTTAGTTTCTTAAAAGTGGACCTGGCCTCCCACAGGGCCAAGAACTGTAACTTGGCATCCTTTCAAGCTTCCTCCTCTCTGCACCCACCCAAGACCTGAAAGCATAGTTCCAGGACTGTTCTGTAACTTTACAATAATAGTCCCTTTAAAGAACACTCAGAGCATGTTTGGAGTTACTTGGTTCATTCTCTCAACACATTTTTTTTTTTCATTACTTGACATTTAAAAAAATTTTAATTTCCTATCCCAGAGCAATCCTAAATCAGATATACAGGACACCTACCTCCTTAAATCCCGTTTTGCAGGTAATACATGATGTAACACCCAGGAATGTAGAAAGCTCATAGAAAATCTAGGAAATAATCCAGATCTTTTAATCTCCCAGGACAGGGAATCGAGACCAGGATCTCAGCGCAAAACTAGTTTCTTTTCAGCTACCAGCTATGACATCCATTGGGAAAAAAGCAGGTGTGTGTGTGTGTGTAGCTATGTGTTTCAAGAGGTAGAAATATGGGTGGAGGATAGAAAATCTAGCCAGATGCTAACACAGATCTAGTGAGAAGAAAAACAATAATCTCAAAGGGACTGAATTAGAAATCATCATTGACACATTTACACATGCTGTTTCTTAACAGTCAGTTCTGCATTTGGTGACAATAATACAGAACTTCACTGTATGAAATTCATGTTGTGAAAGTTGGTGACTGAGGGTAGTAGTGGTAAAGGGTTTATTCCTGGTGCCTGAGACAGTAGAGGGATCTGTTTTTGTGAAAGTAATAACACTTACAAAAAAAAATCCAGCTTATGCTGCAGAATCCCCCTTCTACTCATATACTTATTAAAATGACTGGAAGGTATTGACAGTCACCATCCCTCTGTCCAAGAAATTATGGGTTGGAGTTTTTCTCACTGATGTTTCTTTAACTCTAAAGTGCATAGCCTGTCTCCACTGTGGGAACTTTGTGAAAACAGCCTTCATTTTCTTGGATAGGCTACAGATGGGAAGGTAGATGGAGGGTAACAGTGGAAAGCCTGTGCCTTACACAAGGCCAGATGTATGAGTTTGCTTAGAAATATCAGTGTCTTATGTTATTTTACTTATTCTTTCCTAATTGTGACCATTATAAGTTAACCATTATATTCTTATATTCTTTCCTAAGTGTGACCATTATAAGTTAATTTTTGAGGCAATCTTTAGTGTAGGCTGAGGAAATATCAATTTCCTAAGATGTTTCTTTTGCAGTTACTTACTGTTTGTCATCACATTTTTGACAACTCAGCCTAGGGTCTGTCTTATTCTGGCCCTGTGATCCATACCACACAGATTGTTGAACCAATGGCTGCTCTGACACATCTGTCTATCAAGTGCAATGTTCTGGATGAGATAATAATGTATATTTTAGTCTGTCTTCCCTTGAAAATGGTCATGTAGAGAGGGCAAAGATTATTTCTATTTTTCAAATGAATAGACTCAAATTCTCATGACAACCAATGAAGTATATGATTAATTGCAGGATTTATGACATTGAGAAAATCACCTCATCTCCTTGGGTCCCACTTTATCCTCAGTAGAATGGTAAAATATTTTCTTCCTGCTGCTGTGAGGATCATTTAGGATAATGCAGGAGGAAACATAATATAAATTATGAAAAGGATAGAAGAGTGAGATGGTTGGTTATGCTACAATTCTTATTTTAGTATATAATACAGTCATGTTTCACAGTTATAATATATTTTCTTTTTATCCTTCAACTATTCTTTAGCTTCTAGAGCTGCTTAAGCTCCAACAGTCTTTGAGTATAGATCATCTTGGAAAAGGTCAGACTTCTAGGAATAGTCACATAAATCAACATTTAACTTTTCTGTTGAATTTTGAAAACTTAGGCCATCTTCTGTTTGTTTAAGCCATACTGCCTTTTAGGAATAACACCCATACATATCTAAGGGCCTTTGCTGTTATTGGACATAAGTGATGTAGGCATGGTCTCAAGTTAGCAGGTACTGCTGTTATCCAAGTTAGCAGATATTGCTGTTATTCTTTCGTTATAAATAAGTAATGCTTCTTTTAGAATCATAGGATAGCAGTAACACACATCATTAGTATCCATTTATGAAAGGCAAATACTTCCTGCATGCTTTTTTTTTTTAATTTAAAAATGTAACCTGACACTTGCTCATTGGGCTGCAACCAGAAAAGTGAATATATTTCATCTAGCAAAAAATCAGTTAAGCTCTTTCTTGTACTTGTTCCTTTCTAGCAACAACTTCTTATTTTTCAGAATCAACTTCTCTCAGTTTCTTGTCTTTGGAAACCATGCAGATCTGGCTGCTATATTGATTTCAACTAACATCTTTGTTGTTGTTTTCTCTATTTTTATTGAAGTATAGTTGATTTTCAATGTTGTGTTAATTTCTGCTGTACATCAAAGTGACTCAGATATATACATATACACATTATTTTTTATATTCTTTTCCATCATCATTTATCCCAGGAGATTGGATATAGTTCCTTGTGCTATACGATAGGATCTTGTGTTATCCATTCTTAATGAAATAGTTTGTATCTATTAATCCTAAACTTCCAATTCATCATTCACTCTCTCCCCTCCCCAAATGTCAGTGGGACAAATGTTCCAATCAAAAGATACACAGTGGCATACTCGACAAAGAAACAAAAGCTTACAATATACTGCATATAGAAGATCCACTTTAGGGCAAAGGACACACATACATTGGAAAGTGAGGGGATGAAAAAAGCCATATCATGCAAACTGAAAAGAAAAATTGGGAGTTGCCATATTCATATCAGGTAAAATAGACTTTAAAACAAAGGCCATAAAGATAAATAAAGAAGGTCACTGTATAATGGGAAAAAGATCAGGGCAAGAAGAGGATTTTACACTTGTCACTATATATTCACCTAATATAGGAATGCCCAAATGCATAAAACAAATACCAGTACCTAATGTTGTTAACCATATCAGAATACACATCATTCAAGTCTATGAATGATTTCCATGTTCTCACATGCCAAATAATGACTAAATTATTACAACTTGAGCTGAATGGAACACAGAAAATAATTGAATGTCAAGCAACGTTGTCAACTCTCTTTGAATGACCTCAAATCCCCCCAAATTCCACTACACAAAAATAAGGTTACTAGTGGCATCTGTGATATTATTTAACTTGTTAATTCATTTCTTTGTCCATCAAGTATTTACCTTTACCAGGTGCCTACTGCCTTATGCTGTAATCAGCCATGGGAATGCAGAGGTGACCAAGCAGATACAATTTTGCCCTCATAAAGCATATCACCATTGCACCCATGGAAATGCTATTTGTTGTGAGTTCTCTAAATTTTGTAGTGGGAATGTGGGTCCTGAGCTGTGGAGTTCAGTTCAGTTCAGTCCAGTCCTTCAGTCGTGTCTGACTCTTTGTGACCCCATGAATCACAGCACGCCAGGCCTCCCTATCCATCACCAACTGTCAGAGTTCACCCAAATTCATCTGCATCGAGTCGGTGATGCCATCTAGCCATCTGATCCTCTATCGTCCCCTTCTCCTCCTGCCCCCAATCCCTCCCAGCATCAGTGTCTTTTCCAATGAGTCAGCTACTTGCATGAGGTGGCCAAAGTATTGGAGTTTCAGCCTCAGCATCAGTCCTTCCAATGAACACTCAGGACTGGTCTCCTTTAGGAAGGACTGGTTGGATCTTGCAGTCCAAGGGACTCTCAAGAGTCTTCTCCAACACCACAGTTCAAAAGCACCAATTCTTCAGTGTTCAGCTTTCTTCACAGTCCAACTCTCACATCCATATGTGAGCACTGGAAAAACCATACCCTTGGCTAGACGGACCTTTGTTGGCAAAGTAGCATTTCTGCTTTTTAATATGCTCTCCAGGTTGGTCATAACTTTCCTTCCAAGGAGTAAGCATCTTTTAATTTCCTGGCTGTAATCACCATCTGCAGTGATTCTGGAGCCCCCCAAAATAAAGTCTGACACTGTTTCCACTATTTCCCCATCTATTTTGCATGAAATGATGGGACCAGATGCCATGATCATAGTTTTCTGAATGTTGAGATTTAAGCCAACTTTTTCACTCTCCTCTTTTACTTTCATCAAGAGGCTTTTTAGTTCTTCTTCACTTTCTGCCATAAGGGTGGTGTCATCTGCATATCTGAGGTTATTGATATTTCTCCCGGCAATCTTGATTCCAGCTTGTGCTTCTTCCAACCCAGCGTTTCTCATTATGTATTCTGCATATAAGTTAAATAAGCAGGGTGACAATATACAGCCTTGACATACTCCTTTTCCTATTTGGAACCAGTCTTTTGATCCATGTCCAGTTCTAACTGTTGCCTCCTGACCTGTATACAGGTTTCTCAAGAGGCAGGTCAGGTGGTCTGGTATTCCCATCACTTTCAGAGTTTTCCACAGTTTATTGTGATCCACACAGTCAAAAGCTTGGCATAATCAATAAAGCAGAAATAGATGTTTGTTTTCTTTTTTTTTTTTTTTTCCTGAAACTCTGTTGCTTTTTCGATGATTCAGCAGATGTTGGCAATTTGATCTCTGGTTCCTCTGCCTTTCCTAAAACCAGCTTGAATATCTGGAAGTAGGATATAGCAATTCTGCAATCCAGCAGAGCACTTACACCCACAGATAGTGCTACCAAGAATGCTTAAATTCCAAGCTCATCTACAATGGTTCAAGGATCCAGCATTCTATTTAGGAAAAGTGACGTGACAGAAAGACGTGTATTGGGGAATGAGTTAGGAGGTACTCCCATATTCCAGGTAGAGGAGCTGGAAAACATTGACAGCTGCAATATTGACAGTAAATGGGCAACTTTCATAAATATCTAGGAGCCATATTTTATAAATTATGGTGCAGGAATAAGTTATTTGAAGGAAAAAAATGTAGAAAATATAATTCTGTTTTGGATGATTGTGAATTCAAGGTCTGGGAAATGGTGGTATCTTTGATAACAATACCAAACTTTTGTTGGAAACATCAAATGCTAGATTTCTGTGCTAAGTTAAATTGATAAAGTTATTTAATCTTTACCACAATGCTGAGAGGTATTATTACATTTCCTATGTCATTAATGAAGAAGCTGAATTTCCAAGAAGTCAGACAACTTGCCCAAGGTTAAATTCTAACCCAGGTGCTCTGCTTTCAGTGATTATACTCAACCATTATATTGTGTTGCTGCCACTAAAATAAATGAGACAATTAAGGAGGGAGCTGGCTTGAAAGCAGATAAAATAATTAGCATATTCTCTAGGGAAATGAAGCAAGAATCCCCTGCCTATACTTCAAACAGAGATTCCTGCCTAAGATTTTGTTGAGGATTACAAACATTTGAAACCCTTGTGCAACTTTGCTAGCCATGGGTACATGGCTGTAGGCTACTCATTTAAAAGCATATATAGAAACAACTATGGGTCTTCCTTGGTAGCTCAGATGGTGAAGAATCTGCCTGGAAACAAAGAGACCTGGCTTCGATCCCTGGATCAGGAAGATCCCTTGGAGAAGGAAATGGTTACCCACTCTAGTATTCTTACCTGGGTAATTCCATGGACAAAGCAGTTAGTGGGCCCAAGTCCATGGAGTCTCAAAGAGTCAGACATGACTGAGAAACTAACATTTTCACTTCATTTTCACAGAGAGATCTGGTCAGCCACCTGCTGGAGTAGACTCATTTCTTGACTCCATTTAAGGTTACTTTGTAGGCTAGTAAGCTATGATAAGGGGGGAATGCAAAGTTTTCTTAAATATAAGAAATAAATATCATCATCTCTTCACATGACTTAGTCATAACCTTGGGGTTAAGAGGAAAATGTGCTCCACCCTCATTTATAAAAGTCACTTTTCTTATTATTTAAGGCAACAGAAAAATCAAATGAAAACAATTGTATTTTCACACATCTAAGTTGTGTAAAAGTTCTTATCTCATTGCAGACTGTCTGTGCACTTTTTAAAATAGTTAGAACCAATATCCAAACATGTCTTTTCTGATCAATCTTTACATAAGTTCCAGTCTTGAATAATACAAGAGAGAAATTCAAGTTTAGCCCTAAGAATGCTTTGAAAAATGTCTACTTGGTTCAGTTGCTCCAATACTTATTACTGAGTGATACTAAGATATCTTTGTGGCTTCAGAGTTATGTTCCTATTCAATGAAAGCACACTCATTTGAATTTGTATTAATGATTGTTAAACCAAATCTTATTTTTATTTTCATGTTTAGTTTTGTTGGTAGATCAACATATTCTGTTCCTAGTTTCTTCTTAAAGAACACAGAATCCCAATTTTTTTTTTATGACACAAGATTCATATTGATTGTTCTTTGCAGCTTCCCTTTTTATTTCTATTTGATTAACTTTTTTTAAAAATAAAACTTCAAAGAATTCATATTCCAAAGCCTTTACTTATACTAAAGCATTATGGTATATTGTTAATAATGAGAAAACATAACAAACGACTGCTATAAATTAGACTGCAATTAGGTCTTCTGCTGAGGTACAGGTCAGCAGTGGCCTGCTGCAGGGGCAGGGGCTCTGGGTGCAGCAGACCTGGGTGTGGCATGAGCCCTCTTGAAACGAGGTCAACATTAACCCCACGTAGAGCCTCCAGAACTTACACAGAACTGGGGAAACAGACTCTTGGAGGATATAAACAAAATCTTGTGCACACCAGGACCCAAGAGAAAGGAGCAGTGACCCTACAAGAGACTGACCCAAACCTGCCTGTGAGTGTCCAGGAGTGTCCAGCGGAGGTATGGGTTGGCAGTGGCCTGCTGCAGGGTCAGGGGCACTGATTGTGTCAGTGTGTGCATGGGACCTTTTGAAGGAGGTTGCCATTATCTTCATTGAGTTCAGTTCAGTTCAGTTGCTCAGTCGTGTCTGGCTCTTTGCAACCCCACGAATCACAGCACACCAGGCCTCCTTGTCCATCACCAACTCCTGGAGGTCACTCAGACTCATGTCCATCGAGTCGGGGATGCCATCCAGCCATCTCATCCTCTGTCGTCCCCTTCTCTTCCTGCCTTCAATCCCTCCCAGCATCAGAATCTTTTCCGATGAGTCAACTCTTCACATAAGGTGGCCAAAGTATTGGAATTTCAGCTTCAACATCAGTCCTTCCAATGAACACCCAGGACTGATCTCTTTTAGTATGTACTGGTTGGATCTCCTTGCAGTCCAAAGGACTCACAAGAGTCTTCTCCAACACCACAGTTCAAAAGCATCAGTTCTTCAGCACTCAGCTTTCTTCACAGTCTAACTCTAACATCCATACATGACCACTGGAAAAACCATAGCCTTGACTAGATGAACCTTTGTTGGCAAAGTAATGTCTCTGCTTTTGAATATGCTATCTAGGTTGGTCATAACTTTCCTTCCAAGGAGTAAGAATCTTTTAATTTCATGGCTGCAATCATCATCTGCAGTGATTTTGGAGCCCCAAAATGTAAAATCTGACACTGTTTCCCCATCTATTTCCCATGAAGTGATGGGGCCAGATGCCATAATCTTAGTTTTCTGAATGTTGAGCTTTAAGCCAACTTTTTCACTCTCCACTTTCACTTTCATCAAGAGGTTTTTTAGTTCCTCTTCACTTTCTGCCATAAGAGTGGTGTCATCTGCATATCTGAGGTTATTGATATTTCTCCCAGTAATCTTGATTCCAGCTTTCGCTTCTTCTTCCAGCCCAGCGTTTCTCATGATGTACTCTGCATATAAGTTAAGTATTCAGGGTGACAATATGCAGCCTTGACATACTCCTTTTCCTATTTGGAACCAGTCTGTTTTTCCATGTCCAGTTCTAACTGTTGCTTCCTAACCTGCATGCAGATTTCTCCAGAGGCAGGTCAGGTGGTCTGGTATTCCCATCTCTTTCAGAATTTTCCACAGTTTATTGTGATCCACATAGTCAAAGGCTTTGGCATAATTAATAAGACAGAAATAGATGTTTTTCGGGAACTCTCTTGCTTTTTCGATGATCCAGCGGATGTTGGCAATTTGATCTCTGGTTCCTCTTCATTACCTCCACCATAGATTGATCTCAGGTCAAGCAACAGGGAAGGAAAACAACCACACCCACCAACAAAAATTGGATTAAGATTTACTTAGCATGGCCCTGCCCATCAGAACAAGACCCAGTTTCCTTCACAGTCAATCTCTCCCATCAGGAAACTTCCACAAGCCTCTTATACTTATCTATCCAAGGGCAGACAGAAGGAAAATCAAAATCACACAAAACAAATCAAACTGATCACATAGACCACAGCCTTGTCTAACTCAGTGAAACTATGAGCCATGCTGTGTAAGGCCACCAAAGAGGGATGGATCATGGTCAGGGGTTCTGACAAAATGTGGTCCAATGGAAAAGGGAATGGCAAACCACTGCAGTATTCTCGCCTTGAGAAACACATGAACAGTACTAAAAGGCAAAAAAGATTTGATGGTGTAAGATAAACCCCCCAGATGTGTAGGTGCCCACTCAATATGCTACTGGAGAAGAGTGGAGAAATAACTCCAGAAAGAATGAAAAGTGCAGCCAAAGCAAAATCCACACCCAGTTGTGGATGTGGCTGGTGATGGAAGTAAAGTCCGATGCTGTAAAGAACAATATTGCATAGGAACCTGGAATGTTAGGTCCATGAACCAAGGTAAATTGGAAGTGGTCTAACAGGAGATGGCAAGAGTAAACATTAACATTTTAGGAATCAGTGAATTAAAGTGGACTGGAATGGGCTAATTTAACTCAGATGACCATTATATCTACTACTGTGGGCAAGAATCCCTTAAAAGAAATGGCATAGCACTCATAGTAAAAAAGAGAGTCCAAAATGCAGTAGTTGGGTGCAATCTCAAAACGACAGAATGATCTCAGTTCGTTTCCAAGGCAAACCATTCAATACCACATTATCCAAGTCTATGTCTCAATCAGTAATGATGAAGAAGCTGAACTTGAACAGTTCTTAGGAGATTTATAAGACCTTTTAGAATTAATGCCCCCAAAAGGTGTCATACTCATTATTGAGGACTGGAATGCAAAAGTAGGAAGTCAAGTGATACCTGGAGTAACACGTAAATTTGGCCTTGGAGTGCAAAATGGACCAAGGCAAAGTCTAGCAGAGTTTTTCCAAGAGAACACACTGGTCATAGCAGACACCTTCTTCCAACAACACAAGAGAATACTCTACACATGGATATCACCAGATGGTCAATACTGAAGTCAGATTGATTATATTATTTACAGACAAAGATGGAGAAGCTCTATACAGTCAGCAAAAACAAGACCAGGAGCTGACTGTGGCTCAGATCATGAACTCCTTATTGCCAAATGCAGACTTAGACTGAAAAAAGTAGGGAAAACCATTAGACCATTCAAGTACGACCTAAATCAAAGCGCTAATTATTGTACAGTGGAAGTGACAAATAGCTTAAGGGATTAGATCTGATAGACAGAGTGCCTGATGAACTATGGATGAAGGTTCATGACATTATACAGAAGACAGGGATCAAGACCAGCCCCAAGAAAAAGAAATGCATAAAAGCAAAATGGCTGTCTGAAGAGGCCTTACAAATAGCTGAGAAAACAAGAGAAGCCAAAGACAAATGAGAAAAGGAAAAATATACCCATTTTAATGCAGAGTTCCATAGAATAGCAAGGAGAGATAAGAAAGTCTTCCTCAGTGAGCATTGTAAAGAAATAGAGGAAAACAATAGAATGGGAAAGACTAGATATCTTATCAAGAAAATTAGAGATATCAAGGGAATATTTCATGCAAATATGGGCACAATAAAGCAAAGAAAATAAATTGACCTAACAGAAGAAGATATTAAGAAGAGGTGGCAAGAGTACATGAAGAACTGTACAAAAAAAGATCTTCATGACCAAGATAATCATGATGGTGTGATCACTCACCTAGAGCCAGACATCCTGGAATATGAAGTCAAGTGGGCCATAGAAAGCATCACTACAAACAAAACTGGTGGAGGTGATGGAATTCCAGTTGAGCTATTTCAAATCCTGAAAAATGATGATATGAAAGTGCTGCACTCAATATGCAAGCAAATTTGGAAAACTCAGCGGTGGCCACAGGACTGGAAAAGGTCAGGTTTCATTCGAATCCCAAAGAAAGGCAATGCCAAAGAATGTTCAAAGTACCACACAATTCCACTCATCTCACATGCTAGCAAAGTAATACTCAAGATTATCCATGCCAGGTTTCAACATGGAGAACCATGAACCATGAACTTCCAGATGTTCAAGCTGGATTTAGAAAAGCCAAAGGAATCAGAGATCAAATTGCCAACTACCTTTGGATCATCAAGAAAGCAAGAGAGTTCCAGAGAAACATCTAATTCGGGATTATTGGCTATGCCAAAGCCTTTGTGTTGATCACAACAGACTGGAAAATTCAAGACATGGGAATATCAGACCACCTGACCTGCCTCCCTAAGAAATCTGTATGCAGGTCAAGAAGCAATAGTTAGAATTGGACTTGGAACAACAGACTGGTTCCAAATCAGGAAAGGAGTACATCAAGACTGTATATTATAAACCTTCTTATTTAACTTATATGCAGAGTACATCCTGAAAAATGCCAGGTTGGATGAAAGACAAGCTGGAATCAAGATTGCTGGGAGAAATATCAATAACCTCAGAGTTGTAGATGGCATCGCCCTCATGGCAGAAAGCACAGAAGAACGACTGAGCCTCTTGATGAAAGTGAAAGACGACAGTGAAGAAAAGTTGGCTTAAATCTCGACATTCAGAAAAATAGGATCAAGGCATCTAGTTCCATCATTTCATGGCAAATAGTTGGGGAAACAATGGAAACAGTGATAGACTTAATTTTGGTGGGCTCCAAAATCACTGCAGATGGTCACTGCAACCATGGAATTAAAAGACGCTTGCTCCTGGATGAAAAACTAGACAGTATATTAAAAAGCAGAGACATTTATTTCACAACAAAGGTCCATATACTCAAAGCTATCATTTCTGCAATATTCACATATGAATGTGAGTGTTGGACTATAAAGAAAGCTGAACACTGAAGAATTGATGCTTTTGAACTGTGGTGTTGGAGGAGAATCTTGAGAGTCCCTTGGACTGCAAGGAAATCAAACCAGTCAATCCTAAATTAAATCAGTCCTGAATATTCATTGGAAAGATGGATGCTGAAGCTGAAACTCTAATACTTTGGCCACCTGATGCAAATAACTAACTCATTGGAAAAGACCCTGATGCTGGGAAGAATTGAAAACAGTAAGAGAAGGGGATTACCGAAGATGAGATGATTGGATGGCATCACCAACTCGATGAACATGGCTTTGAGCAAGCTCCAGGAGATGGTTATGGACAGGGAAGCCTTATGTGCTGCGGTCCATGGGGTCGCAAATTGTCAGAGATGACTGAGCAACTGAACTGAACTGAACTAGGTCAGTGTCACAGTTAGTCCTAACAAATTAAGTCAGATCATTATTGGAAAATCTGGTTGACAATATTCTAACCCAAGCTTAAGGTGTGTAAAATGTGTTTTTTACACTTTAGTGTGGGGTCCACGTTTCTGTACTAGTGCAAAAGGGAATTTTTGCATAAAGGAAGAATATAGCGTATGACACATCAGTTACACTTCCTGACTTTCAAGTTATGAGAATTATCTTTTCAGAACTTGTTTTCTGTTTTAATAACTGAAATTTGTAATTGCCTCTACCACATTGAGAAGAATTCTATATAAAAATGTTGTCCACATAGCCTGGGAAGGAAGGGTTTATATTACTATGTTCTGCTTGTGTTGTAGTTAACTCAGAATAACTGGCTTCTTTCCTCATATTTGGCATTGGAATTTTAAATTTAAAAGATTCTACTAAATGAAGCAAACTAGAATACTGCCATTTATAAATAGAAATAGACAATTATATAAATGCTAATATTTATTATGAATAAAGATACTCTTTTCTTTCATCCACTGTGATCTTACCCCTTGACATTTAAGCTTTAAAAATACATTTTATTTACAAGAACTGTGACATGCTTAATTCTCCACTTCTGTAAACCTTGGAAGGTAGCGAAAAGACATCCCATCCTGGAGTACTCTTATCCAATTTCCTTTTCATTACCTTTTGGGGTTGGAAATTGTAGTTGATTGGCAGTGGTATCTTATTTGGTGTTTTATTTGTGAAGACCTTAAGAATAAATCAGTCCTCAATCAATGGCAAGAATTGTTATTGAACAACAGTGAGGCATGCATAGAAATGAAAATGCACGTAAGTTTAGAAATAACCCAGGAATGAATTCACTCAGAAGGCTAAGAAATCCTATGGGACTGTGAATATGGATGAGGAAGTGATAACTAAGAACATCCAAAAAATACTGTGATGAATGTGCTGAGACTGTGACCAGAATATGATTGTCACCCAAAGCAATTTCTTCAAAGACAATTTTGTAAGAAAAACATTTGAATTCCAAATGTGCATCTAAATACAGGTAGAAATATCTTCCCCAAAATTCAAAATAAGATAATTATAATTGTTTCTGAAATTCAAGGAAGCCAAAAGGTCTCCTAACAAATCAACCTAAGCACATGATCCGTTGTCTGTGTGTGTGTGTGTGTGTGTGTGTGTGTGTGTGTGTGTTAGTGAACATGCTCTCTTGAGGCTAGTTTCTCCAAATCACATTACTGTCTTAGGCATTCAAAGAAATTTTACCTGAAATCCTCCACAACATATCTATATATTTTGTGTACTTTTGGTGTACAGCATAAGATAGTCAAGTTCTTCTCATCACACACTGTACCTTAATCTAGAACAATATTGGCATTGCTCTTACTTCTTAGTCCTTATTAGTATCTTCATTTTTGTGTTTTCTATGTATAGTGGTGAAATTCCATAGTGGCTCAGAAGTAAAAAATCCTGCCAATGAAAGAGTTGAGGGTCTGATTCCTGGGTCAGGAAGATCCTCTGGAGAAGGAAATGGCAACACATGGCAAGAATACAGAGAAGAACTGTACAAAAAGGTCTTAATGACCTGGACAACCATTATGGTGTATGAGTTACTCACCTAGAGCCAGACATCCTGGAGTGGGAAGTCAAGTGCACCTTAGAAAGCATTTCTACAAACAAAGCCAATGGAGGTGAAGGAATTCCAGTTGAGCTATTTTAGATCTTAAAAGATAATGCTGCTAAAGTGTTGTACTCAATATGCCAGCAAATTGGGGAAACTCAGTAGTGGCCACAGGACTGGAGGAGTCAGTTTTAATTCCAATCCCAAAGAAGGGCAAGGCCAAAGAATGTTCAAACTATTGTACAATCGTGCTCATTTCACATGCTAATAAGATAGTTTTCAAAATCCAGTTCTGTCTCTGTATATATATCCATTAGAGTTCCCACATGGAATTTTCTCCTTCAGAGATGGTTCCAGTAGATGCTCATGTGATTCCACTTGTATACATGTATTTTTAAAACTTGATGAGGCAATGCTTGATGTATAGTGCACATTGACTTGGAAGCATGCAGCACCCTCAAGAAGTCTTATGCATAGTTTCTCCTTGGTGGTAAGTACACAGCAGAAATCTGTTCTCACTTAAGTCTTGAGTCTCAATCTTAACTCTCACTTCCTCCATCGTGTTTTCCTGGAGCAAAGTTCTCATATTCTTTGACCTCAACCAACACTAATTTTGTATAAATCCTTTCTCCTGTTTTTTTTTCATGCCACAGTGTGTGATTGTATTTCATCTCCCTAACTATCCCGTGTTTCTAAAATGAAGAGGTTGTGTTCCATGTTTTATATCTTCACAGTGTCCAGCATGAATCTGAACAAATACCTAGTCCGTTTTCAAACCAGACTTACTGATTATGTTAGTTGTTGATAATTGCTTCTCTTTGGGAAGAAAGAGGGAGAAAGTAAGTAGAAAATTAAGAGGGCTTTATGCTTCCTATACTCTCATACTTTCAATCTACCAATTAGCAAATCTACAGTGATCTTCTTTTACATGTCCAACTCTGCACTACTCAGGAAATATAAGAAATACCAAGAATGCTATCTTTTATAAAGACCTTTAAACACTTCTGCAATAGAAAAGTAAAATTTTGTTATATAGAGTCTTAGCTTTATGTCCCTTTTTTCATTTGGTTCTATTTATATTCATCATGGCAGAGCTTAACAGTCCTGTCCTATCCTTCCCTCTTTTTTTTTTTTTTTTGAAACCAATAAAGTTGCTTAGAAAATGCATATGATTTTGGTAGACCACATAGGTTTGCTACTATATCCCTCCTTCTGAATTGAATTGAGACCTTGTCAGGTCTACTCCTGACAACAAAGGAGCAGAGGGCAACAGAGGATGAGATGGCTGGATGGCATCACTGATTCAATGGACATGAACTTTAGCAAACTCTGGGAGATGGTGAGGGAGAGTGAAGCCTGGTGTGCTTCAGTCCACGGGATCAGGAAGAGTCAGACAAGACTTGGAGACTGAACAATAACAGGTCTATTCTACAGGGCATATCTGATCCAGAGAAACAGAATACACTCTACCTATAGCTCTGAGATATCAAAAAGGAAAAAAAAAATACTACTTTTCTTTTATTCACCAGTAAAGAAGTCACTGCTCCCATGGGAAGGAGGAAATAGGGGTGAGTGTAGGTAAAATCAGAGTTCTTTTTTAGGGAATTCTGCCTTTCTATATGGAAGCAAGAGCACTGATAAATAAATGCTCACCCCAACACCTACCTCACTGGGTTCTTTTTAAAATTTTATTTCTTGTGATACTTTATTATTAAGAAATAACTGACATACAACTTTATATTAGTTTCAGTTATACAACATAATGACTCAACATTTGTATATATTGCAAAATGATCACAATATCTAGTTAACATTCATCACCATATATTATTACAAAGTACTTTTCTTGTGATGAAAATTTTCAAGATCTACCCACTAAGTAGCTTAAAAATATGAAAACCAGTATTATTAACTATAGTTGTCAAGCTGTCATGTATTTATTTATGAATGGAACTTTATATATTTTTACTCCCTTCACCAACTTCATTCCCCACCCCTGCCTCTGCCAGCCAGCAATCTGTGCTCTGTAAATATGAAATTCTTGCTTTATTTTCTTTTTAGATTTCACATAAAAGTGATGTCATAAGGGATTTGCATTTCTCTGTCTGACTTTTTTCATTTAGCATAATGCCCTCAAAGTTACAAATGGCAAGATTTCATTCTTTTTTTATTGTCAAATGATATTAAATAGTTTATATATTCTTTATCCAAGTTTCCATTTATGGAAACTTAAGTTGTTTACATATTTTCACTATTGTAAATAATGCTGCAATGAATATAAGGTGCATATATTTTCTAATTAGTACTTTTGTTTTCTTTAGATAGATATAATTAAAAAATATAGCTACAAGAAGTATAGTTTCAAGTAGAGTATTGAGGAAATACAGTTCTGTTAGGCTTCAGAAAAGTATTCAAGCAAGTTGTGAGAATAGAGTTTACAATACTTTTAGTCACATAAATCTCTACATTGGATTCTATACCAGCCCAGTTTTTAAAGTATTGTTTTCTTGAAGTATTTTATAAAAGCCTTTAACAATGTGAAATTCTGATCAAGTCTTGTTTTGTTTTGTTTTGTTTTCCTTGAAAGAATAACTATTACTTTACTAATAACAATTATAATTCAAACCACACAGTGTTCAATTTGGCCTTCAATTCAGAAAGTATCAAGTTTGTTTCTAAAACTAGCAACTTTTTTCAGCTCTCTGTAGATAGCACTAGTAACATCTGCTAGCATTAATTTCATAACCCAGAAAATATAATTTTGTTCTTTTTCAATTAAGTCAAATTAATTTGCTTAATGTGCAATCACCTCCCTCAACTCTAAGACAAGTGGGAAAACAAGTTGAGTGACAAGGTATAGGGTGGGGACCAAATCCCCTAAGGACTCAGAATGTTTTCTCTAAGACAGATCATGCAGCTTGGCATAAGAACATTTCTACCCAACATGGGTAGTATCAAGGGTGAGAAAACTTATTTCATTAAAGATCTGACTACATTCATATTACAATAAGATCTTTGTATATGTTGAATAAGTTAATTTGGAAGCAAAGACTGAGGCTTGCCTAGTAGGAACCCAGATGATACAGAGAGCATGTTATTTCAGGGTTTCTTCTGTAAGCAGATACTGTCCTTTTAGTATAAATTATATGACTTTGTACAGGCCAATATTCAACTGGTAAAAGATTATGGGATGAGTAATAGATTACTTTCATGATATTTTACTTATTAATTGAAGGAAAGGCATTTTGTAGTATGTTCAGAATCTTCTCTTACATGAATAAACTGGCTGGAGTAGGACAGTGGATTTAAGAAGATTCCAAAGTAGATAATGGGAGTCAGAATATGTAAGTAAGTGTCAAAAGACTAAAGCAATAGGAATTAGTGGTCAACATCAGAGAGGTCTGGGAGCCTGGGAGCAGTTCATAAAGACTAGCTACTTGTGTAACTATCTTTGGTCAATCTGCACTGGGATATTATATAAGGCCTTGGCATCTTAGTCATTATGTATTGCACTTTCCATTATGTCATGAGTAAATACCCTCAAATATGAAGAACTAGAGTATTGACATGGATGGGGGAATGAAAAAGAGGCCCAATTCTGAGGTATAAAGCATATAAGAAAGTAGAAAATAAGATCAGAGCACGGTTAACAGCAAGCTTGTCTTGATGCTATTTCATGAGATTCCAGCTACTAAATTGGTCTTAGAAAATCAAAGATTTAACTGGAACCTCCTGGTAGACTACTGCTTAATAGAAGGACCAAAGAACTAAGAAACATTTTATTTTATTAAATTTTGTCCCATAGAAACACAACATCTTTTATTTTCCTTTTGACTTTGAAGCCTTTGTGCCAAATACAAAAATAAACCTATCTCTTTTGCTTAATGACTCATTTAGGAAGAAATACTTTTATCAGAAAATTAGTGGCTTTGACCTTTATATATATTTACCTTTAGACAGAGCTTCCCATCCTTCCCCTAGGCTCAACCTAGCAAATCTTGAGTATTCTCTGACCTTTATTAGAAAATTAGTCATGTTTGTTAGGGAAAAACCATTGGCTTCAGGGATAATGAAATCCCAGTTTCCCCTTTTCCCTCTTTCTCGCTCTAGGCATATCTTAAGAAAGAACCATACTGTATTCCCCTTTTCTTTCCAGGCTTGCTTCTCATTAGCTTTTTTCCCCCTCCATACACTGCCTACCTGGGGAGTGCATAAAGTAGGTTTCTTAATGTGTACACAAACTTTATTTAAATCACCAAGGGCCCTAACAGAACTTAAGGCTTCCTTCTCAGTCCCTGTTTGCATTTTAAGCAGCTTTGGCAGTTGTGATGAGGAGTTCTCCATCAGAACTACAGGATTCTATATGTGCTTGTGTAGCTTATGCTTTATATTTATTATCTTTGGCATGTTGAATGATAAGCCTGGACATTCTAATTTTAATAGGCTGCTCTTTTCATTATGGCAAGAGTCAGCAGAGCTAAACCTGCTCTCCAATTTTACTTTTCTCTAAACCTGTAAAGAGTATGTTTGCTTGGCAATGAGGAATTTTCTGTTTTCCAGTATATAGTTTATTTTAGAAAATCTGGGCACTGGGCACAGATGACTATGCTTCTCTATCATACTTCTGCTCATTCAGTTCAGTTCAGTTCAGTTCAGTTCATTCGCTCAGTCGTGTCTGACTCTTTGCAACCCCATGAATCGCAGCACGCCAGGCCTCCCTGTCCATCACCAACTTCCGGAGTTTACCCAGACTCACGTTCATTGAGTCAGTGATGCTATCCAGTCATCTCATCCTCTGTTATCCACATCTCCTCCTGCCCCCAATCCCTCCCAGCATCAGAGTCTTTTCCAATGAGTCAACTCTTCACATGAGGTGGCCAAAGTACTGGAGTTTTAGCTTTAGCATCATTCCTTCCAAAGAAATCCCAGGGCTGATCTCCTTCAGAATGGACAGGTTGGATCTCCTTGCAGTCCAAGGGACTCTCAAGAGTCTTCTCCATCACAGTTCAAAAGCATCAATTCTTCGGCACTCAGCTTTCTTCACAGTCCAACTCTCACATCCATACATGACTACTGGAAAAATCATAGCCTTTACTAGATGGACCTTAGTCAGCAAAGTAATGTCTCTGCTATTCAATATGCTATCTAGGTTGGTCATAACTTTCCTTCTGAGGATTAAACATCTTTTAATTTCATGGCTGCAGTCACCATCTGAAGTGATTTTGGAGCCCCCCAAAATAAAGTCTGACACTGTTTCCACTGTTTCCCCATCTATTTCCCATGAAGTGATGGGACCGGATGCCATGATCTTCGTTTTCTGAATGTTGAGCTTTAAGCCAACTTTTTCACTCTCCTCTTTTACTTTCATCAAGAGACATTTTAGTTCCTCTTCACTTTCTGCCATAAGGGTGGTGTCATCTGTATATCTGAGGTTATTGATATTTCTCCCAGCAATCTTGAATCCAACTTGTGCTTCTTTCAGCCCAACATTTCTCATGATGTACTCTGCATATAAGTTAATTTGCAGAAAATAGGTAAAACCACAAGACCATTCAGGTATGACCTAAATCAAATCCCTCATGTTTATACAGCTAAAGTGACAAATAGACTCAAGGTATTAGATCTAGTAGATACAGTGCCTGAAAAAACTATGGACAGAGGTTCATAACATTTTACAGGAGGTGATGACCAAAATCATCCAAAAGAAAAGAGTAATTCAAGAGGGCAAAATGGTTGTCAGAGGAGGCCTTACAAATAGCTGAGGAAAAAAAGAGAAGAGAAAGGCAAATGAGAAAGGGAAATATATACCTAAGTAAATATAGAATTCCAGAGAACAGTATGGAGAGATAAGAACGCCTTCTTAAGTGAACAATGTAAAGAAGTAAAAGAAACTATTAAAATAAGAATGAATAGAAATTTCTTGAAGAAAATTAGAGCTACCAAGGTAACATTTCATGCAAGTATGAACACAATAAAAAACAGAAATGGCAAGGACCTAACAAAAATGGAAGAGATTAAGAAGATGTGGCAAAAGCACACAGAAGAGCTATACAAAATGATCTTTAATGATCTGGACACCCACAATGATGTGTTAACTCACCTAGAGGCAGACATCCTGGAGTGGGAAGTCAAGTAGGCCTTTGGGAGCATTACTACACACAAAGCTATTGGAGGTGATGGAATTCCAGTTGAGATATTTAAAATTCTAAAAGATAATGCTCTTAAAGTGTTCCACTCAATATGTCAGCAAATTTGGGAAACTCAGTAATGGCAAAAGGAATGGAAAAGATCAGTTTTCATTCCAATCCCAAAAAAAGGGTATGCCAAAGAATATTCAAACTACCATACAACTGCTCTCTTTTAACATGCAAACAAGGTAATCCTCAAAATCGTTCAAGCTAGGCTTCAACAGTACCAGAACCAAGAATTTCCAGATGATCAGGCTGGATTTAGAAAAGGCAGGGGAATCAGAGATTAACTTGCCAACATCCGTTGGATCATAGAAAAAGAAAGAAAGTTCCAGAAAAACGTACACTTCTGCTTCATCGACTGCTAAAGTCTTTGACTGTGTGGATCACATCAAAGTGTGGAAAATTCTTAGAGACTGGAGTACCAGACCACCTTACTTGCCTGCTGAGAAACCTGCATGCAGGGCAAGAAACAACAATTAGAACTAGACATGGAACAATGAACTGGTTTAAAATTGGGAAATGAAAATCTCAAATTGTTTATTGTCACCCTGCTTATTTAGCATCTATGCAAAATATATCATGTGAAATGTCAGGCTAAATGAATCACAAGCTGGAATTAAGATTGTTGAGAGAAATATCAACATCCTCAGATATTCAGATGATGTCACTCTAGTGGCAGGAAACAAAGAGTAACTAAAAAGCCACTTGATAAATATGAAAGTCGAGAATGAAAACGCTAGCTTAAAATTCAACGTTCAAAAAACTATGATAATGACACCCACTCCCATCACTTCAGGACATATAGTAGGGGAAATAGTGGAAACTGACATATTTTCTTTTCTTTGGCTCCAAAATCACTGTGGATGGTGACTGCAGCCAAGAAATTAAGAGACACTTTTTCCTTGGAAGAAAAACTATGATGAACCAAGATAGTGTGTTAAAAAGCAGAGACATCACTTTGGCAACAAAGGTCTGTAGAGTCAAAGCTATGATTTTCCCAGTAGTCGTGGACCACTGTGAGAATTGGACCATAAAGATGGCTAAACAACAAAAAATTGATGCTTTCTAACAGTTGCTGTAGAAGATGCTTGAGAGTCCCTTGGACAGCAAGGAGATCAAACCAGTCAATCCTAAAGGAAACCAATCACATATATTCACCAGAAGGACTACTGCTGATGCTGAAGCTCCAGTACTAGGCCACCTGATGTGTATAGCTGACTCACTGAAAACCACTCTGATGCTGGGAAATATAAAGAGAAGGAGGTGACAGAAGATGAGATGGTTGGTTGGCATCACCAACTCAATGGACATGAGTTTAAGTAAACTACAGAACATAGTGAAGGACAGAGGAGCCTTGTGTGCTGCAGTCCATGGGCTTGCAAAGAGTCTGACACGGCTTAGCATTTGAATAACAATAAGAAGCATATTTTTCCTTTTAATTCCTTAAGAAGGAAACTTTTCTGGTCAAGTATACAACAGAACTACATGAACCTATTATTTAACTTAAAAATCATCAGTGTTTCACCATTATTGTTTGATCCATTCCTTAACTTTTTCAAAGTTGGAGTACATTTTTAAACTTTGGCATAATTTCTTAAAAATAATTATTACTGGAGTATGATTGGTTTACAATTTTGTGTTAGTTTCTGATGTGTAACAAAGTGAATCAGCCATATATATATATCCACTCATTTTCAGATTCTTTCCTATATATGTCACTAGATATTACTGAGTAGAGTTCCCTGTGTTTCTTACTATTAATAGTTATCCATTTTATTTATTTTTTGTTTTCATTTTATTTATTTATTTGTAATTTACAATATTGTATTGGTTTTGCCATACACTGACATAAATCCATCATGGGTGTACATGTGTTCCCCATCCTGAACTTCCCTCCCCATTCCATCCCTCTGGGTAATCCCAGTGCAACAGTCCTGAGCGCCCTGTATCATGCATCGAACATGGACTGGCGATTCGTTTCACATGTGGTAACTTACATGTTTCAGTGCCATTTTCCCATAAAATCCTAGCCTTGCCCTCTCCCACAGAGTCCAAAAGGCACCTATACATCTGAATCTCTTTTGCTGTCTTGCATACAGGGTCATCATTACCATCTTTCTAAAAACAGTGTCAGACTTTATTTTTGGGAGCTCCAAAATCACTGCAAATGGTGATTGCAGCCATGAAATTAAAAGACGCTTACTCCTTGGAAGAAAAGTTATGACCAACCTAGATAGCTTATTCAAAAGCGGAGACATTACTTTGCCGACTAAGTTCCATCTAGTCAAGGCTATGGTTTCTCCAGTGGTCAGGTATGGATGTGAGATTTGGACTGTGAAAAAAGCTGAGCGCCGAAGAATTAATGCTTTTGAACTGTGATGTTGGAGAAGACTCTTGAGAGTCCCTTGGACTGCAAGGAGATCCAACCAGTCCATTCTGAAGGAGATCAGTCCTGAGTGTTCTTTGGAAGGAATGATGTTAAAGCTGAAGCTCCAGTACTTTGGCCACCTCATGTGAAGAGTTGACTCATTGGAAAAGACTCTGATGTTGGGAGGGATTAGGGGCAGGAGGAGAAGGGGATGACCGAGAATGAGATGGCTGGATGGCATCACTGACTCAATGGACATGAGTCTGAGTGAACTCTGGGAGTTGGTGATGGACAGGGAGTCCTGGCATGCTGCGGTTCATGGGGTCACAAAAAGTTGGACACGACTGAGTGACTGAAATGAACTGAACTGAACTGAACTGATACTGTATTGGTGTTTGTCTTTCTGGCTTACTTCACTCTGTATAATCAGCTGCACTTTCATCCACCTCATTAGAACTGACTCGAATGTATTATTTTTAAAGGCTGAATAATACTCCATTGTGTATATATACAACAGCTTTCTTATCCATTCATCTGCTGATGGACATCTAGGTTGCTTCAATATCTTGGCTATTATAAACAGTGCAGCAATGAACATTGGGGTACACGTGTCTCTTTCAATTCTGGTTTCTTCAGTGTGTATGTCCAGCAGTAGAATTGTTGGGTCATGTGGCAGTTCTATTTGCAGTTTTTTAAGGAATCTCCACACTGTTCTCCATAGTGACTGTACTAGTTTGCATTATACTAACAGTGTAAGAGGGTTCCCTTTTCTCTGCACCCTCTCCAGCATTTATTGCTTATAGACTTTTGAATAGCAGCCATTCTGATTGGTGTGAAATGGTACCTCATTTTGGTTTTGATTTGCACTTCTGTGATAATGAGTGATGTTGAGCATCTTTTCATATGTTTGTTAGCCATCTGTATATCTTCTTTGGAGAAATGTCTGTTTAGTTCTTTGGCCCATTTTTTGATTGGGTTATTTATCTTTCTGGAATTGAGCTGCAGGAATTGCTCGTATATTTTTGAGATTAATTCTTTGTCAGTTGCTTCCTTTGCTATTATTTTATCCCATTCTGAGGACTAACTTTTCACCTTGCTTATAGCTTCCTTTGTTGTTGAAAAATTTTTAGTTTAATTAGGTCCCATGTGTTTATTTTGCTTTAATTTCAAATATTCTGAGAGGTGGGTCATAGAGGATCCTGCAGTGGTTTATGCTGGAGAGCGTTGTGCCTCTGTTTTCCTCTAATAGTTTTATAGTTTCTGTCCTTAAGTTTAGATTGTAATCCATTTTGAGTTTGTTTTTGTGTATGGTGTTAGAAAGTAATCTACTTTCATTCATTTACAAGTGGCTGACCAGTTTTCACAGCACCACTTGTTAAAGAGATTGTCTTTTCTCCATTGTATATTCTTGCCTCCTTTGTCAAAGATAAGGTGTCCATAGGTGTGTGGATTTATCTCTGGGCTTTCTATTTTGTTCCATTGATCTATATGTCTGTCTTTGTGCCAGTACCATCCTGTCTTGATGACTGTGGCTTTGTAGTACAGCCTGAAGTCAGGCAGGTTGATTTGTCCAGTTCCATTCTTCTTTCTCAAGATTGCTTTGACTATTTGAGGTTTTCTGTATTTCCATAAAAATTATGAAATTATTTGTTCTAGCTGTGTGAAAAATACTGTTGGTAGCTTGATAGGGATTGCATTGAATCTACAGATTGCTTTGGGTACTATACTCATTTTCACTATATTGATTCTTCTGACCCATGAACATGGTATATTTCTCCATCTATTAGTGTCCTCTTTGATTTCTTTCACCAGTGTTTTATAGTTTTCTATTTATAGATCTTTTGTTTCTTTAGGTAGATATATTCCTAAGTATTTTATTCTTTTCGTTGCAATGGTGAATAGAATTGTTTCCTTAATTTCTCTTTCTGTTTTCTCATTATTAGTGTATAGAAATGCAAGGGATTTCTCTGTGTTGATTTTATATCCTGCTAATTTACTATATTTATTGATTAGATCTAGTAATTTTCTGGTGGAGTCTTTAGGGTTTTCTATATAGAGGGTCAAGTCATCTGCAAACACTGAGAGTTTTCCTTCTTCTTTTCCAATTTGGACTGCTTTTATTTCTTTTTCTGCTTTGGTTGCTGTGGCCAAAACTTCCAAAACTATGTTGAATAGTAATCGTGAAAGTGGGCACCTTTGTCTTGTTCCTGACTTTAGGGGAAATGCTTTCAATTATTCACCATTGAGGATATTGTTTGCTGTGGGTTTGTCATATATAGCTTTTATTATGTTGAGGTATGTTCTTTCTATGCCTGCTTTCTGGAGAGTTTTTATCATAAATGGATGTTGATTTTTGTCAAAGGCTTTCTCTGCATCTATTGAGAGAATCATATGGCTTTTATTTTTCAATTTGTTAATGTGGTGTATTACATTGTTTGATTTGCATATATTGAAGAATCCTTGCATCCCTGGGATAAAGCCCACTTGGTCATGGTGTATGATCTTTTTAATGTGTTGTTGGATTCTGATTGCTAGAATTTTGTTGAGGGTTTTTGCATCTATGTTCGTCAGTTACATTGACCTGTAGTTTTCTTTTTTTGTGGCATCTTTGTCAGGTTTTGGTATTAGGGTGATGTGGCCTCATAGAATGAGTTTGGAAGTTTACTTTCCTCTGCAATGTTCTGGAAGAGTTTGAGTAGGATAGGTGTTAGCTCTTCTCTAAATTTTTGGTAGAATTCAGCTGTGAAGCCGTCTAGGCCTGGGCTTTTGTTTGATGGAAGATTTCTGATTACACTTTAAATTCCGTGCTTGTGATGGGTCTGTTAAGATTTTCTATTTCTTCCTGGTTCAGTTTTGGAAAGTTGTACTTTTCTAAGAATTTGTCCATTTCTTCCACATTGTCCATTTTATTGGCATATAATTGCTGATAGTAGTTTCTTATGATCCTTGGTATTTCTGTGTTGTCTGTTGTGATCTCTCCATTTTCATTTCTAATTTTATTGATTTGATTTTTCTCCCTTTGTTTCTTGATGAGTCTGTCTAATGGTTTGTCAATTTTATTTATCCTTTCAAAGAACCAGCGTTTGCCTTTCTTGATTTTTGCCATGGACTTTTGTTCCTTTGCATTTATTTCTGCCCTAATTTTTAAGATTTCTTTCCTTCTACTAACCCTGGGGTTCTCCGATTCTTCCTTTTCTAGTTTCTTTAGGTGTAGAGTTAGGTTATGTATTTGACTTTTTTCTTGTTTCTTGAGGTATGCCTGTATTGCTATGAACTTCCCCTTAGCACTGCTTTTACAGTGTCCCACAGGTTTTGGGTTGTTGTGTTTTCATTTTTATTCTTTTCTATGCATATTTTGATTTATTTTTTGATTTCTTCTGCGATTTGTTGGTTATTCAGCATCATGTTGTTCAGCCTCCATGTGTTGGAATATTTAATAATTTTTCTCCTGTAATTGAGATCTAATTTTACTGCATTGTGGTCAGAAAATATGCTTGGAATGATTTCTTTTTTTTTTTTAATTTACCAAAGCTAGATTTATGGCCCAGGATATGATCTATCCTGGACCATGTTCCGTGTGTGCTTGAGAAAAAGTTGAAATTCATTATTTTGGGGTAAAATGTCTTATAGATATCAATTAGGCCTAACTGGTCTATTGTATCATGTAAAATTTGTATTTCCCTGTTAATTTTCTGTTTAGTTGATCTATCCATGGGTGTGAGTGGGATATTAAAATCTCCCACTATTATTGTGTTATTGTTAATTTCCCCTTTCATACTTGTTAGCATTTGTCTTACATATTGTTTTGCTCCTATGTTGGGTGCATATATATTTATAATTGTTATATCTTCTTCTTGGATTGATCCTTTCATCATTACGTAGTGTCCTTCTCTGTCACTTTTCAAAGCTTTTGTTTTAAAGACTATATTATCTGATATGAGTATTGCTACTCCTGCTTTCTTTTGGTCTCTATTTGCATGGAAAATCTTTTTCAAGCCCTTCAATTTCAGTCTGTTTGTGTCCCCTGTTTTGAGGTGTGTCTTTTGTAGACAACATGTATAGGGGTCTTGTTTTTGTATCCATTCAGCCAGTCTTTGTCTTTTGGTTGGGGCATTCAACCTATTTACGTTTAAGGTAATTATTGATAAGTATGATCCTGTTTCCATTTACTTTATTGTTTTGGGTTCGAGTTTATACACCCTTTTTGTGTTTCCTGTGTAGAGAGTATCCTTTAGCATTTGTTGGAGAGCTGGTTTGGTGGTGCTGAATTCTCTCAACTTTTGCTTGTCTGTAAAGCTTTTGATTTCTCTTTCATATTTGAATGAGATCCTTGCTGGGTACAGTAATCTCGGCTGTAGGTCATTTTCTTTCATCACCTTAACTGTCTTGCCACGCCCTGCTGGCTTGAAGAGTTTCTATTGAAAGGTCAGCTGTTATCCTTATGGGAATCCGCTTGTGTGTTATTTGTTGTTTTTCCTTTGCTGTTTTTAATATTTGTTCTTTGTGTTTGATCTTTGTTAATTTGATTATTATGTGTCTTGGGGTGTTTCGCCTTGGGTTTATCCTGTTTGGGACTCTCTCGGTTTCTTGGACTTGGGCGATTATTTCCTTCCTCATGTTAAGGATGTTTTCAACTATTATCACCTCAAGTATTTTCTCATGGTCTTTCTTTTTGTCTTCTTCTTCTGGGACTGCTATGATTCGAATGTTGGGGCTTTTAACACTGTCCTGGAGGTTTCTGAGATTGTCCTCATTTCTTTTAATTCATTTTTCTTTTTTCCTCTCTGACTCATTTATTTCTACCATTCTATCTTCTAATTCACTAATCCTATCTTCTGAGAGTGTTTTTGATCTCATTTATTGTATTATTCTTTATATATTGACTCTTTTTTATTTCTTATAGGTCCTTGTTAAACGTTTCTTATATCTTCTCAATCCTTGTCTCCAGGCTATTTATCTGTGATTTCATTTTGATTTCAAGATATTGGATCATTTTCACTATCATTATTTGGTATTCTTTATCAGGTAAATTCCCTATCTCTTTCTCTTTTGTTTGGTTTGGTGGGCATTTCTCCTGTTCCTTTACCTGCTGGGTATTCCTCTGTCTCTTCATCTTGGTTATATTGCTGCATTTGGGGTGTCCTTTCTGTATTCTGGCATTTTGTGGAGTTCTCTTTATTGTGGAGTTTCCACACTGTGGGTGGGGTTGTGCAGGTGGCCCCTCTTGGTTAAGGAAGCTTGTGTCCGTGTTCTGGTGGGTGAAGCTGAATTTCTTCTCTCTGGAGTGCAATGAAGTGTCCAGTAATGAGTTATGAGATGTCAATGGTTTTGGAGAAACTTTGGGCTGCCTGTATATTGGAGCTCAGGACTGTGTTCCTATGTTGCTGGAGAATTTGCGTTGTATGTCTTGCTCTGGAACTTCTTGGCCCTTGGGTGGTGCTTGGTTTCAGTGTAGGTATGGAGGCGTTTGATGAGCTCCTGTTGATTAATATTCCCTGGAGTCAGGAGTTCTCTGGTGTTCTCAGGGTTTGGACTTAAGCCTCCTGCTTCTGTTTTTCAGTCTTATTTTTACAGTAGTCTCAAAACTTCTTCTATACAGCACCATTGATAAAACATCTAGGTTAAAGATGAAAAGTTTCTCCACAGTGAGTGACACTCAGAGAGGTTCACAGAGTTACAAGAAGAGAGGAGGTAGGAGGGAGTTAGAGGTGACCTGAATGAGATGAGGTGGAATCAATAGAGGAGAGAGCAAGCTTGCCAGTAATCACTTCCTTATTTGCGCTCCTCAACTGGACCGCTCAGAGATGTTCATGGAGTTATACAGAGAAGAGGGAGGAAGGAGACAGAGGTGGCCAGGAGGATAAAAGGGGGGGAGAATGAAAAGGAGAGAGACACATCCAGCCAGTAATAAGTTCCCTAAGTGTTCTCCACAGCCTGGAAAACACAAAGAGATTCAGAGAGTTGGGTAGAGAAGAAAAGGGTGAAGGGGGAGTTAGAGGCAACCTGATGGAGAGAAAGGACAGTGAAAAGAGGGAGAGTAATCAGGCCATTAATCTCGCTCCCAAGTAAAAATGATTACTGAAGATTGGGTCCATAAAAATACAAAGTTGATAACAAATACCAAAAGTCAAAAATTAAAAATCTAGAGTAGAGGTTAGATTATCAAAAAGTACAATATTAAAAAAAAGAAAAAAAGTCACAAAATTATTTAATATATATATAATATATATATATATATATATTTTAAAGTTTGCTTTAAAATAGTGTCTTTTTTGACAAGGTAATCGTAGGTTATAAAAATGAAAATTAAAGGAGTTATAGGGGACTTAAAAATTAATTTAAAAAATGGTAACAGTAAAACTATATTTAGTACTTTCTCTGAAGCTGTTGCAGACAGTGTGTGGTCAGTTCATTTTGAGATAGTTCCTTGGTTCAGCTTGTACTTCTCAAGGTCTATAGGCCCCTTCCTATGTAGTCCATGTTAACTTCAGTGTTTTGATCTATTGCACCTGTCACTTCCAAAGTGGTTCCCTCAGTTTATTTTAGCTTCTTCTGTTTGCTTGTCTCTTCAGTGTCTAGTTTCAGCCCTGACACAAGGGGGCTAAGGTGGTCACTGTTTTAGGCTCACTTGTTCAGTCGTGCTGTGGGGAGGGAGGAACACTGCAAACAAATGACACTGGCATGTGATTACAGTGATTTGCCCACACTGGGTTTGCCCCTGTTCACGACGTATGTGCTTTCCCAGTCTACACTGCTCAGGCTCTAGGTTGCTCTGCCGGGAACTGTCTGATGCTGGCCCTGGGTTGTATGCATTCCCCAGGTCTAGGTCACTCAGGTTCAGGTTCTTGGGTACTCCAGAAAGGTGCAGACTTGGTTGGGCCTGAGTTTTGTGCCTGTCCCAGGTCTGAGCATCTCAGGTGATCAGGTGCTTGCTGAGCACAGTGGTCCCCAGTTGAAGACTGCAACTTATTGCCTTCTCTGTCCCAGCCACTCAGTTTTCCGGGTGTACAACAGGCGCACCTCCTCAGGTGTGCCGTATGTCTCTTCTGGGGAGCTGATCTCTGGCTGCGACCCTCCTAGTGGATGTCGACCATCCAGAATCCCAAGAAAACTTTGTTAGCAACAAAGTCTGCTTGCAGTTTGGTATAGGATGCCTCTCTGGGGCCACAATTGCTCTCTTCAGGCTCTGGCTGCCCTTGCCTGCCTGTCTGCAGTGGGGGATGGGCCGGTCATCAGCCAGCTAGCTCTGCTCAGTCCTTTGTTCTGTAAGCCGGCCTGGCAGTGTTTTATGTTAGGGCTTTTCATGGGATAGGTATCACACAGTCTGGGTTTCTATCTCAAGCTAGTTCCCTCAGATTGTCTTCAGGGCATTCAGGCTGGTCCTTACCCTAAGCAATGCAGCTGGCGCCTTGCTTCCAGCCCCTGCTTGCTAGTGGGGGATATGAGCCTTTGGGCTGCTGCTCCACTGGGAGTTGCTGTTAGGCGTGTAATCTGTGGGTTTTGATTATTTGTTTATTTTTCCTCCCGGTTATGTTGCCCTCTGAGATTCCAACGCTCACCTAGGACCTGTCAGAGAGAGTGTTTCCTGGTGTTTGGAAACTTCTCTCTTTTTTTAAGACTCCCTTCCTGGGACAGATCTCCATCCCTAACTGTTTTGCCTCTCTTTTTATCTTTTATATTTTGTCCTACCTCCTTTCAAAGACAATGGGCTGCCATTCTCAGTGCCTGATGTTCTCTGCCAGCATTCAGAAGTTGTTTTGTGGAATTTACTTGGTGTTCAAATGTACTTTTGATGAATTTGTGGGGGAGAAAATGGTCTCCATGTCCTATTCCTCTGCCATCTTAGGACCACCCTAATAGTTATCTATTTAATATACAGTAGTATGTATAAGTCTGGAGAAGGCAATGACACCCCACTCCAGTACCCTTGCCTGGAAAATCCCATGGATGGAGAAGCCTGGTAGGCTGCAGTCCACAGGGTCCCTAAGATTCAGACATGACTAAGCAACTTCACTTTCACTTTTCACTTTCATGCATTGGAGAAGGAAATGGAAACCCAGGGATGGGGGAGCCTGGTGGGCTCCCATCTATGGGGTCACACAGAGTCAGACATGACTGAAGTGACTTAGCATCAGCAGCAGTATGTATAAGTAAACCTCAAAGTCCCAATTTATCCCTTCCCATTTATTTACTTGATAGCCATGAATGTGTGCTCTACATATGACTCTATTTCTATTTTGTAGATAAGTTCATTTGTAACATATTTTTAGATTTCACATATAAGTGGAATTCCAAAGAATAGCAGGAGGAGACAAGAAAGCCTTCTTCAGTGATCAATGTAAAGAAATAGAGGAAAAGAACAGAATGGGAAAGACTAGAGATCTCTTCAAGAAAATTAGAGATATCAAGGGAACATTTCATGCAAAGATGGGCTCGATAAAGGACAGAAATGGTATGGACCTAACAGAAGCAGAAGATATTAAAAAGAGGTGGCAAGAATACATGGAAGAACTGTACAAAAAAGATCTTCACGACCCAGATAATCATGATGATGTGATCACTAATCTAGAGCCAGACATCCTGGAATGTGAAGTCAAGTGGGCCTTAGAAAGCATTACTACCAACAAAGCTAGTGGAGGTGATGGAATTCCAGTGGAGCTGTTTCAAATCCTGAAAGATGATGCTGTGAAAGTGCTGCACTCAATATGCCAGTAAATTTGGAAAACTCAGCAGTGGCCACAGGACTGGAAAAGGTCAGTCTTCACTCCAATTCCAAAGAAAGGCAATGCCAAAGAATGCTCAAACTACCACACAATTGCACTCATCTCACATGCTAGTAAAGTAATGCTCAAAATTCTCCAAGGCAGGCTTCAGCAATACATGAACCTTGAACTTCCTGATGTTCAAGCTGGTTTTATAAAAGGCAGCGGAACCAGAGATCAAATTGCCAACATCCACTGGATCATGGAAAAAGAAAGAGAGTTCCAGAAAAACATCTATTTCTGCTTTATTGAGTATGCCAAAGCCTTTGATTGTGTGGATCACAAAAAACTGTGGAAAATTCTGAAAGAGATGGGAATACCAGAGCACCTGACCTGCCTCTTGAGAAATCTGTACGCAGGTCAAGAAGCAACAGTTAGAACTGGACATGGAACAACAGACTGGTTCCAAATAGGAGAAGGAGTACGTCAAGGCTATATACTGTCACCCAGCTTTTTTAACTTCTATGCAGAGTACATCATGAGAAATGCTGGACTGGAAGAAACACAAGCTGGAATCAAGATTTCTGGGAGAAATATCAATAACCTCTCATATGCAGATGATACCACCCTTATGGCAGAAAGTGAAGAGGAACTAAAAAGCCTCGTGATGAAAGTGAAAGTGGAGAGTGAAAGAGTTGGCTTAAAGCTCAACATTCAGAAAATGAAGATCATGACATTTGGTCCCATCACTTCATGGGAAATAGATGGGGAAACAGTGGAAACAGTGTCAGACTTTATTTTGGGAGGCTCCAAAATCACTGCAGATGGTGACTGCAGCCATGAAATTAAACGACACTTACTCCTTGGAAGAAAATTTATGACCAACCTAGATAGCATATTCAAAAGCAGAGACATTACTTTGCCGCCTAAGGTCCGTCTAGTCAAGGCTATGGTTTTTCCTGTGTTCATATATGGATGTGAGAGTTGGACTGTGAGTAAGGCTGAGTGCCATAGAATTGATGCTTTTGAACTGTGGTGTTGGAGAAGACTCTTGAGAGTCCCTTGGACTGCAAGGAGATCCAACCTGTTCATACCGAAAGAGATCCACCCTGGGATTTCTTTGGAAGGAATGATGCTGAAGCTTTGGCCACCTCATGTTAAGAATTGACTCATTGGAAAAGACTCTGATGCTGGGAGGGATTGGGGGCAGGAGGAGAAGGGGACGACAGAGGATGAGATGGCTGGATGGCATCACGGACTCGATGGACATGAATCTGAGTGAACTCCGGGAGATGGCGATGGACAGGGAGGCCTGGTGTGCTGCCATTCATGGGGTCACAAAGAGTCGGACACGACTGCGACTGAACTGAACTGACATATAAGTGATATCATATGGTATTTGTCTTTCTATTTCTGACTACTTCACTCAGTATGACAACCTATAAGTTCATCCATGTCACTGCAAGTTGCATTGTTTCATTTCTTTTTCTGACTAATACTCCATTGTACCACATCATCTTCATCATTCATCTGTTGATGGACATTTAGGTTGCTTCCATTTCCTGGCTATAATAAATAATGCTGCAATGAACATTAGTATTCATGTACTTTTCAAATTACACTTTTCTCCAGATATACACCCAGGAGTGGGATTGCTGCATCATGTGATAGCTGTAATTTTAGTTTTTATTTTTATTTTTTAAACCTCCATGCCAGAAGCCAGCGTGAGGAATTCCACCCGTGACAAGGTCATGTGGCAGAGCTCTGAGGGCAAGGCTAATCAGACCTCAGGTTTTCCCCATGGAATTTCCTGAGCATCCACCCCCCAAAAAATAAGAACCTACCTGCTTTTCCACTCTTCTAATATTCTCTGGGAAAAGTCAAATCAGGGCTTTAGTTTTCTGCATTTGAAAGGGATGTTTCAGTTAAACCCCTCTGATAGCTCTCTAGCTTGCCTAACAGGTTTCCTGGGATCTCTTACAGCTTGTGAATTGCTTACAGCCCCCCAGCAGCAAGAGGCACAGAGCTTAAAGCATCTTAAGACACAGAGCCTTTTCTAAGAGCTAAAAATCATATCGGTGACGGGTTTTCACTGTTGACTCAATGATTGTGGCCGGGCCTCCATATTCTTTATCTTTTAGGCACCTGGGAGGATGTTAATGTAAACGGGATATGGAAAAAGATATATAGTAGTTTTGATGTTAGCAACACTAGACTTTTGAGCTGATTACTTTTCTTTGTTATATATCACTGCACTCCTCTTGTGTCCTTGCTATGTAATAATGTAACTTTATTTAGTGCTTTCTGAGATTGGCACCAGACTTTGGGAAGATCAACACAAATAAGTCTTCTGGTTGACAAACCCTTATCAGAAAAAAAGGCTGTAAAATGTTAATTGGCCTTTTTGCCCAGAAGATCATGCAAATCACCTAAGACTTGTGTATACATTTAGGTATGCAGAAAGAAAAGCCTGGTTTTGATAAGAGTCTGGGCTGCTAACGCTGCATAACTTTTTGTTACCCATTGATCTCCATGTTTTATCAAAAGTATAAAAGGCCTTCTGAACAATAGAGGACGGAGCCAGTCGCTGGACTGGTTTCCCCCATGTCTCCTCTCTAATTTCTGGCTGGATTCCCATCTGGGGCGTGGAGGCTAACATGTCTACTTACTTGTCCCGGATTTTAAGATCCGCATGAGGTGGAGCCCAAGACGGGGCACCCCCTGATATTCAAGAGGATGCCGGTGGCCTAACGTAGATGGTGCAAGCTCCTTGTCTGGAACTTTATTGGCTTTCCACGTAAACCAAGTTATTCAGCCTTCTTTCTCCACTTAATTTTCCTACTACACTATATCTCCCTAATCTAATCTTATATTTCTATATTAATAAATAAATAAGTTCTCCTCACCAACCCCATCCCTGCTTTGAATTCCCTGGATCCACCAGGGCTGGACCCTGGCACCTCCATACTATCCTGCAGGGATTCCCTGGTAGCTCAAATAGTAAAGAGTCTGCTTGCAATGTAGAAGACCTGGGTTCAATCCCTGGGTTGAGAAGATCGCCTGGAGAAGGAAATGACAACCCACTCCAGTATTCTTGCCTGGAAAATCCCATGGGTGGAGGAGCCTGGCAAGCTATAGTCCGTGGGGTTGCAAGGAGTCAGATGCAACTGAGTGACTTCACATACTGTTTCCCATAGTGGCTATAGAAATCTACATTTCCACCAACAGCGTAGGAGGGTTCCCTTTTCTCCAAACCCTCTCTAGCATTTATTGTTTGTAAATTTTTTGATGATGGCTATTCTGACTGGTGTAAGGTGATATCTCATTGAACTTTTGATTTACACTTCTCTAATAATTAATGATGTTGAGCATCTTTTCATGTGGTTTTTGAGCACCTACTTGTCTGTTTTAAAAGGTTTCCTAGATAGCTCAGTGGTACAGGATCCGCCTGCCAATGTAGGAGACACAGGTGCTAGAGGTTTGATCCCTGTGTCTGTAAGACCTCTGGAGGAGGAAATGGCAAACCATTCCAGTATTTCTTGTCTGGAAAATTCCATGAACAGTGGAATCTGGCTGGCTACAGTCCATGGGGGGCGAAATGAGTTGAACACAACTGAATACACACATACATGTCTTCTTCTGAGAAAAGTTTATTTAGATTTTCCACTTATTTTTTGAATGGATTGTTGGGGAGGGGGAGTTGTCTGTCTGTTTGTTTCTGATATTGACTTCATGCTTTGCTTGTATATTTTGTCAATTCTTTCATTTACTATTATTTCCTCCCATTTTGAGAGTTATCTTTCACCTTGCTTATAGTTTCCTTCATTGTGCAAAAACTTTTAAGTTTGTTTAGGTCCCATTTACTTATTTTTTTCTTTTTATTTTCATTGCTCTAGGAGGTGGATAAAAGAAGATCTTGCTGCAATTTATGTCAGAGAATGTTCTGCATATGATTACCTCTAGTAGTTTTACAGTATCTGGCCTTAAATTTAAGTCCTAAATCCAGTTTGAATTTATTTACTTATTTTTTTGTATAATGTTAGTTGTTGTTGTTCAGTTGCCCAGTTGTGTCCCACTCTTTGAGACCCCATGGACTGCAGCATGCCTGGCCTCCCTGTCCCTCACCATCTCCCAGAGTTTGCCTAAGTTCACATTCATTGCATCAGTGATGTCATCCAGCCATCTCATCCTCTGACATCCTCTTCTCATTCTGCCCTTGAGCTTTCCCATCACCAGGAACTTTTCCAATGAGTCATCTGTTGGCACAAGATGAACAAAATACTGGAGCTTCAGCTTCAGCATCAGCCCTTCCAGTGAATATTCAGGGTTGATCTCCCTTAAGACTGACTCGCTTGATCTCCTTAATGTCCAAGGGACTTTCAGGAGTCTTCTCCAGTGCCACAGTTCAAAGGCAACAATTCTTTGGCATTCTACCTTGTTTATGGTCCAATTATCACAACTCTATTTGACCACTAAAAAGAACATAGTCTTGACTATACAGACTTTGTCAGCACAGTAATGTCTCTGCCTCTATAATGTTACAGACCATTCTACTTTTATTCTTTTACATGCTTTTCTAGAACCATTTATTATACAGACTGTCTTTTCTCCATTGTATATTCTTGCCTCCTTTGTTACAGACTAGGTGACCATAGGTGCATGGGTTTATCTCTGTCCTTTCCAGTCTATTCCAGTGATCTATATTTCTGCTTTTGTGCTAGTACCATACTATTTTGATGACTGTTTCTTTATAGTATAGTCTGGAGTCAGAAAGCCTGATTCCTGCAGCCCCATTTTTCTTTCTCAAGAGTGCTTTGGTTATTTGATGTATTTTGTACTTTCATATAAATTGTAAAATTTTTGGTTCTCATTTTGTAAAAAAAAAAAAAATGCAAGTGGTGTGTTGCATTGAATCTGTAGATTACTTTAGATATTATCGTCATTTTCACAATATTGATTCTTCCAATCCAAGAACATGGTATATATCTCAATCTGTTTGTGTCCTCCTTGATTTCTGTCATCAGTATATTGTAGTTTTCCGAGTATAGGTACTTTCTTCCTTAGGTAGGTTTATTCCTAAGTATTTTATTCTTTTTTTGATGTGATGATAAATTAAATTGCTTCTTTAATTTATCTTTTTGATCTTTCATTATTAGTATATAGAAGTCAAAATATTTCTGTGCATGAACTTTTTATCCTGCAACTTTACCAAATTCATTTTTTAATGCCATTACTTTTATTAGTAGTATCTTTAGGATCTTCATGTATAGTACCATGTCATCTGCAAAGAGTGAAGTTTTACTTCTTCTTTTCCAATTTGGATTCATTTTAATTATTTTTTCTTCTAAGACTGCCATGGGTATAATTTTTAAAAATATGTCAAATAAAAGTGATTACAGTGGACATCCTTGTTTTATTCCTGATCTTAGACAAAATCATTTTAGATTTTTAACCATTTAGAATGACATTTGCTGGTAGGTTTCATCTGTGCCCACTTTCTTAAGAGTTTTTATCATAAATGGGTGTTGAATTTTTTTTAAAAAGCTTTTGCTACACCTATTGAGATTGTCATACAGATTTAATTTTTCACTTTGTTCTGGTATATCACATTGATTGATTTGTTGTTACTGAAAAATCTTTGTGTCCCTGGGATAAACCCCATTTGACCAGTGTGTAAAATCTTTTAAAAAAGTTTTTGAGTTTGGTTTGCTAGTATTCTATTGAGGATTTTTTGTGTCTATGTTCATCAGTGATATTGGCCTGTAATTTTTGTTTTGTGGTATATTTGTTTGATTTGGAATTGGAGTGGTGATGGCTTCATAGAATGAGTTCAGAAGGTTCCTTTTTAAAAGTTGGAGTACTGTTAAGTGATTCCTGACATAATGCTATTTCTCCACTAAATACTTCAGTTTATATTTTCAAAAAAGACAGATAAGGATATTATCACTAAAATTCCATCATCATAACTTAAAAATAATAATAATAACTTCCCTGGTGGTTCAGCCTGTAAAGTGCCTGCCTACAATGTGGGAGATCCAGGTTCAATCCTTGGGTCGGAGAGATCTCCTAGAGAAGGGAATGGCAACCCACTCCAGTATTCTTGCCGTCCCCCACCAAAAAAAGTGGGAAATTTAACAATTTATCAATAATTGCAATTTACACATGACATATTCCCTGATTGCATAAATATGTGATTTTACTATTGTCAATTTGGATCAAGATCCAAATTCTATTAATTTTATTTAGAAATCATGTCTTCAATATCTTTAATTTGTTTTATTCAGACCTCTCCTCATTTTCTCACCCCATTTTAGTTCTTATGAGTGCCTCTCTTTTAAGCATATGCCTTTCAGCTTGAGAATGTAAAGGATTAATTTACCTTTTTCTGAATTCAGCATTAGTTACAAATTAGCTGGAAGAGCCACACATAAATTTATTAATTCAATAGATTCTTCTCAAGTACTTATTGTGTGTCAAGCATAACGGTGGTTCTAGATATCTTAGAATCCTTTAGAAGAAATGGAGTAGCCATCATAATAAGCAAAAGAGTGCAATACTTGGATGCAGTCTCAAAAATGACAGAATGATCTCTGTTCGTTTCCAAGGCAAAACATTCAATATCACAATAATCCCAGTCTATGCCCCAACCAGTAATTCTGAAGAAGGTGAAGTTGATCAGTTCTATGAAGACCTACAGGACCTTCCAGAACTAACATCCCCCCCAAAATTGCCTTTTCATTATAGAGGACTGGAATGCAGATGTAGGAAGTCAAGAAATACCTTGAAAAACAGACAAATTTGTATTTGGAGTACAGAATGCAGCAGGGCAAAGGCTAACAGAATTTTGCCAAGAGAACGCACCTGTCATAGCAAACACCATCTCCCAACAACACAAGAGAAGACTCTACACATGGACATCACCAGATGGTCAACACTGAAACAAGATTGATTATATTCTTTGCAGCCAAAGATGAGGAAGCTCTATATAGCCAGCAAAATAAGATCAGGAGCTGACTGGGCTGAGATCATGATCTCCTTATTGCCAAATTCAGACTTAAATTGAAGAAAGTAAGGAAAAACACTAGACCATTCATGTAAGACCTAAATCATATCCCTTATGATTATACAGTGGAAGTAGGGAATAAAATCAAGGGGTTAGATCTGATAGACAGAGTGCCTGAAGAACTATGGATGAAAGCTCGTGACACTGAACAGGAGACTGGGATCAAGACCATCCCCAAGAAAAAGAAATGCAAAAAGAAACATGGCTGTCTGAGGATGCGTTACAAATAGCTAAGAAAAGAAGAGAAGTGAAAGGCAAAGGAGAAAAGGAAAGATATACCCATTTGAATGCAGAGTTCCAAAGAATAGCTAGGAAAGATAAGAAAGCCTTCCTCAGTGATCAGTGCAAAGAAATAGAGGAAAACAATAGAATGGGAAAGATTAGAGATCTCTTCAAGAAAATTAGAGATACCAAGGGAATATTTCATGCAAAGATGGGCACAATAAAGGAACAGAAATGGTATAGACCTAACAGAAACAGAAGATATTAAGAAGAGGTGGCATGAATACACAGAAGAACTACACAAAAAAAATCTTCATGACCCAGATAATCACGTTGATGTGATCACTCACCTAAAGCCAGACATCTGGAATGCAAAGTCAAGTGTGCCTTAGGAAGCATCACTACAATCAAAGCTAGTGGATGTGATGGAATTCCAGTTGAGCTATTTCAAATCCTAAAAGATGATTCTATGAAAGTGCTACACTCAATATGCCAGGAAATTTGGAAAGCTCAGCAGTGGCCACAGGCCTGGAAAACGTCAGTTTTCATTCCAATCTCAAAGAAAGGCAATGCTAAAGAGTGCTCAAACTGCCACACAATTGCACTCATCTCACATGCTAGAAAAGTAATGCTAAAAATTCTCCAAACCAGGCTTCAACAGTACACGGACCATGAATCTCCAGATGTTCAAGCTGGGTTTAGAAAAAGGAGAGGAACCAGAGATCAAATTGTGAACATCTGTTGAATCATCAAAAAAGCAAGAGAGTTTCAGAAAAACATATGTTTCTGCTTTATTGACTATGACAAAGCCTTTGACTTTGTCGATTACAACAAACTATGGAAAATTCTTTAAGTCATGGGAATACCAGACCACCTGACCTTCCTCTTGAGAAAACTGTATGCAGGTCAGGAAGCATCAGTTAAAACTGGACATGGAACAACAGACTGGTTCCAAATAGGAGAAGGAGTACGTCAAGGCTGTATATTATCACCCTGCTTATTTAACTTCTATGCAGAGTACATCATGAGAAACGGTGGGCCCGATGAAGTACAAGTTGGAATCAAGTTTGCTGGGAGAAATATCAATAATTTGAAATCATGCAGATGACACCACCCTTATGACACAAACTGAGTAACTAAAGAGCCTCTTGATGAAAGTGAAAGAGGAGACTGAAAAAGTTGACTTAAAGCTCAACATTCAGAAAACTAAGATCATGTCATCTGGCCCCATCACTTCATGGCAAATAGATGCGGAAGCAATGGAAACAGTGACAGACAATTTTTTTTTTTTGATCTCCAAAATCACTGCAATTGGTGATTAAAGCCATGAAATTAAAAGATGATTGTTCCTTGGAAGAAAAGTTATGACAAACCTAGACAGCATATTAAAAAGCAGAGACATACTTTGCCAACAAATGTCCATCTAGTCAAAGGTATGTTTTTTCCAGTAGTCATGTACGGATGTGAGAGTTGGAGTATAAAGAAAGCTGAGGGCCAAAGAATTGATGGTTTTGAACTGTGGTGTGGTGTTGGAGAAGACTCTTGAGAGTCTCTTGGACTGTAAGGAAATCCAATCAGTCCATCCTAAAGGAATCAGTCCTGAATATTCATTGGAAAAACTGATGCTGAAGCTGAAACCCCAGTACTTTGGCCACCTGATTCAAAGAACTGACTCAGTGGGAAAGACCCTGATGCTGGGAAATATTGAAGGCCGGAGGAGAAGGAGATGACAGAAGATGAGATGGTTGGATGGCATCACTGACTCAATGGGCATGAGTTTGAGTAAACTCCAGGAATTGGTGATGAACAGGGAAGCCTGGTGTGCCGCAGTCCTTGGTGTTGCAAAGAGTCAGACAAAATTGAGTGACAGAACTGAATTAAGATATTTTATGGTAAAAATGACAGATACAGTCCAGGCTCATGCTGTGGAACTTAAGAAGACAAATAGTTGCATAGTATAATGTCAATTGTGATAAGTTACATGATATAAAATAATGCATAGTAAGGGGATAGAGTGGGTATACAGTGAGGAAGCTAAGATAACGTGATCATAACAGCTGTATAAGTGGCCACTTTTCTCAGGAATAGAGTATAGCATGATAAGTTTGCTAAGTTGAAAGTCACCCCAAAATTTACACAGTCCAATTTCTGGACTATTTGATGACATAGTATTTGATAGATGATTTGTAAAATATCTAGGTTTCAAAGATTTTACTATCCAGGTATCTTTAAGAATTTTATGGTGTTTTTGAGTTGGTAGGCAATGACTATATCTATGTATACTTACATTTTTAGCATATGTTTGACACAAATTTTGGAATAACCCAAACTAGGTAATTTGGAAATACATATGAGCTCACCCTATTTTTCAAAATAGCTTGTTTAATTAGGAATTTTATAACATAACTGAGAATAACTTGAGAATTTTATAACGTTATCTAAATTTCAAACGAGATAAACAAGTATTCTGATATGTATATATATATATATATATACATATACACACACTTGCATATTTTCTTTTCTGCTGTGGTGTTTAGTGCAGGAAGTAGGTGAGAGCATTCAGTGAAAGTGATGAGAGGAAGTGACTTACATGGCTCAGGCACCTGAAAACTTTAGAAAACTTGTTAATTTGGTGTGCAATAAATTTTACATGAAACATATCTTTAAATTTGTCATCTGGTTTCAAGATCTACTGCACACAGATAGTGGTAGATAACCAGATAAGGCACTGGTGACCCACTCCAGTACTCTTGCCTGGAAACTCCCATGGACGGAGGTGTCTGGTAGGCTGCAGTCCATGGAATCACTAACAGTTGGACACGACTAAGCGACTTCACTTTCACGCATTGGAGAAGGAAATGGCAACCCATTCCAGTGTTCTTGCCTGAAGAATCTCAGGGACGGAGGAACCTGGTGGGCTGCCGTCTATGGGGTCGCACAGAGTCAGACACGACTGATGTGACTTAACAGCAGCAGTGGTAGATAACAGAAACATGAAAAGTACACTGTGCATAATCAATGGAAAACCAGCATCTTAGAAGGAACTGTGAAACTAACTTCACCAAATTTATTTACTTGGCAAAACACATTATGTTTGATTATAAAGACCAGTAGTCAAGCTTTCTAATTTCTGAGCATGTGCATTGCAGTAGATTAAATGCTATTAAAGTAAGCATTCATTCCACTCTTAAAAAAATCAAAATCAAATTTAAAATTAACTGAATATCAGTCATTTGATATGATTTGTCAATACATTCTAAAGAAGGGAAAAAGAGACTTCAGTAGGGGAGTATATTTTCATGTATACTTTTTTTTTGGAGAATTGCCATAATTTTGGATCAGGGTACAAACAGAGTTAGGAGAGAGGACTTTTGTTCATTCTTGGTAAAGATTATTTTGAATAGATGAGTTATGTAAAAGTGAACTACGTTGTTGGAGAAGACTCTTGAGAGTCCCTTGGACTGCAAGGAGATCAAACCAGTCCATCCTAAAGGAAATAAGTCCCGAATATTCATTGGAAGGACTGATGCTGAAGCTGAAAATCCAATTCTTTGGCCACCTGATGGGAAGAACCAATTCATTGGAAAAGACCCTGATGCTGGGAAAGAATGAAGGTGGGAGGAGAAGGGGAATGACAGAGGATGAGATGGTTGGATGGCTTCACCAACGTGAAGGACATGAGTTTGAGTAGGCTCTGGGAGTTGGTAATGGACAGGGAAGTCTGGCATGCTGCAGTCCGTGGGGTTACAAAGAGTCGGACAGGACTGAGCAACTGAACTGACTGAATGAATAACATAAGTAAACTAGAGTTAATTTTACCCTCCTATCCTTTCCAGACACCACTCTTATGACAGAAAGTGAAGAAGAACTAAAGAGCCTCGTGATGAAAGTGAAAGAGGAGAGTGAACAAATTGGCTTAAAACTCAGCATTTAGAAAACCAAGATCATGGCATCCCATCCCATCATTTCATGGCAAATAGATGGGGAAACAGTGGGAGACTTTATTTTGGGGGGCTCAAAAATCACTGCAGATGGTGATTGCAACCATGAAATTAAAAGATGCTTACTCCTTGGAAGGAAAGTTTTGACCAACCTATACAGCATATTAAAAAGCAGAGGCATTACTTTGCCAACAAAGGTCCATCTAGTCAAGGTTATGGTTTTTCAAGTAGTCATGTATGGATGTGAGAGTTGGACTATAAAGAAAACCGAGTGGTGAAGAATTGATGTTTTTGAACTGTTGGAGAAGACTCTTGAGAGTCCCTTGGGCTGCAAGGAGATCCAATCAGTCCATCCTAAAGGAAGTCAGTCCTGACTATTTATTGGAAAGACTGATGTAGAAGCTGAAACTCCAGTAATTTGGCCACCTGATGCGAAGAACTGACTCACCTGTAAAGACCCTGATGCTGGGAAAGATTGAAGGCGAGAGGAGAAGGGGATGACAGAAGATGAGGTGGTTGGATGGCATCACTGACTCAATGGCATGAGTTTCAGTAAACTTTAGAAGTTGGTGATGGACAGGGAGGCCTGGCATGCTGCTGTTCATGGGGTTGCAAAGAGTCAGACACGACTGAGTGACTGAATTGAACTGAACTGATTCCTTCTCTTACCTCAAATGTTATTTTAATGCTCTTTGGTAGAACTGCATCCCAGTATTTTCCTCCAATTTTTATATTGAATTTCAGATTTTGTTAGGTAGCATGTACTCACAGTTCTTATGCATGTGTTTGTTCTTATGCATGAATTCTAGAAACAATAAAAACACAAATAGTAGAGCATTTTCTGTTTGGTATCCATGTATTCTCTCATGTAATTATCTATAAACTTTAACATTTACATGTTTCTTCTGTCTTTGGTAATTAGTGAGATATCTATGCCAGTTGTCTTCACTATGACTTAGATAATGTATTATTTTAAGCAATTTATTACATTCCAAGTCATACCCAGTCTTTTTTACATTAGCATCAACTGTGAGCTAAATATTTACAATGTGCATCTCTACAAATCTCCACTTCTTTTTCTAAATTATATGGAAGTGAAAGGATCAATTTAATACGAAAATAATTCTCCAGAATTCATACTACAATTAAAGTGTTATATACTCAAATATTAGTAAATACTGAATTTAAGTTACTGAGATATTCAAAGCCAGAGCCCTTCCCCCAAACAATCATTAAAATAACTTCTGAAGTACCAGGTTTTGTGATGCTTTTTACTTTATTTCTCTCCTCAATCTTAAAAAACAACAAACAAACAAACCAACAAAAAACACACACAAAAAAACATTGTGATTCCACAGGAGTAAAAGCATCTAGGAGAGATCAATATAGTGGAATGAGTATGTGTTTGGATGGAATTCATAGTAGGTGAAAGCAGGAGACGATTTTGTCTCAGATTGACTAAATAGTGAGTTACTAACAAAAGTATTGTAGAGAGTTTCTTAATTATTAGGTCGCAGCAGAGCTTCAAGTATTGGCATCATTACAAATATATAGAAACCAAGTAAAATTGTGCATGTTTAGAACATAATTTGCTCTGCACCTTAAATACTGCTTTAAAACAAGATAGGCTCTAAGAAAATATATATTTATAAAATTTTTTATTAGTTATGCCCATGGCTAATAATGAAAAACAATATTCATTTTGGTTAGTCTAACCTTATCCAAAATAATTGCTTTGTTTAGTCACGAATTTTAAATGAGTCAAGTATGTCTTCATATATCTCTACACACACACACAGAAAAAAAAGAAAACAACTTGAAGATTAGCCATGTATTCATGCATCACTTACAATATATCTTTTCTTATTACTCAAACATGTTTTTTCACATATATCACTCATCTTCGTCACTTTTATCCAAACTTGGAATACAGTTGTATAAGGTTTACTGAGATGAACATCCATATGTTTCTCTTTCCATTAGCTCATTTTAGATTCTAACTTTTGCTTTTAAAACTTTAAATAGCTGCTGAATTTCCTTCCTCTTCCTTCAGTGTAATGAAATAATATTTTGTTTTGAACTTGCTTATTTTAGCTAACTACATAAGTAGAAAAATATTCTCAAAACTTTCATGAGTTGAGAAATGGGGAGAGTACTGAGAATATTATCACTTAATGATCACCATAATCTTATGTGGAAGTCTGGGGCAAAATATCCAATACAGTATCAAATGTATTTCTCTTCCTTAGCATGAAGTGAGATGACCAGATATGCTAGATTGGCTAGGATTCGCCATTTTTGTTTTTGTTGTTGCAATTGGCTGCCTTTGAATGACATATGAAATTTGTAGCTAACAGCTAAATGGATTCTGGCAGGAAATGAAACACTTGACCCAGGAAAGAATTTGGGATGAACATTCAGTGAGAAAAGGAAGACAACTGATTCACAGAGTGATTGACAAGACATTTAAATGAACAAACAAGAATGAATGAGAATCAAGAAGCAAGGAAAAATCATAGTTTGAAAATGATTTGAAAGTCATATCTAAATTAAGGATTTTTGTTTCTAGCAATGGGATTTTTCACAGAACTACAACAAATAACTTCACAATTTGTATGGAAAAACACACACACACACACAAAAAAACTTGAATAGACAAAGCAATCTTGAGAAAGAAGAATGGAACAGGAGGAATCTACTTTCCTGACTTCAGACTATACTACAAACCTGCAGTCATCAAAGCAGTATGGTACTGGCACAAAGACATAAATATAGATCAATGGAACAAAATAGAAAGCCCAGAGATAAATCCATGCACATATGGACACCTTATCTTTGACAAAGGAGGCAAAAATATACAATGAATAAAAGACAACTCTTTAACAAATGGTGCTTGGAAAACTGGTCAATCAGTTGTAAAATAATGAAACTAGAACATTTTCTAACACCATTTAGTTCACTTCAGTCGCTCAATCATGTCCGATTATTTGTGACCCCATGAATCGTAGCACGCCAGGCCTCCCTGTCCATCACCATCACCCGGAATTCACTCAGACTCACGTCCATCGAGTCAGGGATGCCATCCAGCCATCTCATCCTCGGTCGTCCCATTCTCCTCCTGCCCCAATCCCTCCCAGTATCAGAGTCTTTTCCAATGAGTCAACTCTTCGCATGAGGTGGCCAAAGTACTGGAGCTTCAGCTTTAACATCATTCCTTCCAAAGAAATCCCAGGGTGGATCTCCTTCAGAATGGACTGGTTGGATCTCCTTGCAGTCCAAGGGACTCTCAAGAGTCTTCTCCAACACCACAGTTCAACAGCATCAATTCTTTGGTGCTCAGCCTTCTTCACAGTCCAACTCTCACATCCATACATAACCACTGGAAAAACCACAGCCTTAACTAGATGGACCTTAGTCGGCAAAGTAATGTCTCTGCTTTTGAATATGCTGTCTAGGTTGGTCAAAACTTTTCTTCCAAGGAGTAAGTGTCTTTTAATTTCATGGCTGCAAGCACCATCTGCAGTGATTATGGAGCCCCCAAAAATAAAGTCTGACACTGTTTCCACTGTTTCCCCATCTATTTCCCATGAAGTGATGGGACCAGATGCCATGATCTTCATTTTCTGAATGTTGAGCTTTAATCCAACTTTTTCACTCTCCTCTTTTAGTTTCATCACGAGGCTTCTTAGCTCCTCTTCACTTTCTGCCATAAGGGTGATGTCATCTGCATATCTGAGGTGATTGATATTTCTCCCACCAATCTTGATTCCAGTTTGTGTTTCTTCCAGTCCAGCATTTCTCATGATGTACTCTCCATATAAGTTAAATAAGCAGGGTAACAATATACAGCCTTGACGTACTCCTTTTCTTATTTGGAACCAGTCTGTTGTTCCACGTCCAGTTCTAACTGTTGCTTCCTGACCTGCATACACATTTCTCAAGAGGCAGGTCAGGTGGTCTAGTATTCCCATCTCTTTCAGAATTTTCCACAGTTTATTGTGATCCACAAGGTCAAAGGCTTTGACATAGTCAATAAAGCAGAAATAGATGTTTTTCTGGAACTCTCTTGCTTTTTCCATGATACAGCAATTTGGATGTGGGCAATTTGATCTCTGGTTCCTCTGCCTTTTCTAAAACCAACTTGAACAACAGGAAGTTCACTGTTCACATATTGCTGAAGCCTGACTTGGAGAATTTTGAGCATTACTTTACTGGTGTGTGATATGAGTGCAATTGTGCAGTCATTTGAGCATTCTTTGGCATTGCCTTTCTTTGGGATTGGAATGAAAACTGACCTTTTCCAGTCCTGTGGCCACTGCTGAGTTTTCCATTTTGCTGGCATATTGAGTACAGCACTTTCACAGCATCATCTTTCAGGATTTGAAATAGCTCCACTGGAATTCCATCACCTCCACTAGCTTTGTTCATAGTGATGCTTTCTAAGGGCCACTTGACTTCACTTCACATTCCAGGATGTCTGGCCCTAGGTGAATGATCACACCATCGTGATTATCTTGGTCTTGAAGATGTTTTTTGTACAGTTCTGTGTATTCCTGCCACCTCTTCTTAATATCTTCTGCTTCTGTTTGGTCCATACAATTTCTGTCCATTATCGAGCCCATCTTTGTATGGAATATTCCCTTGGTATCTCTAATTTTCTTGAATAGATCTCCAGTTTTTCCCATTATGTTGTTTTCCTCTATTCCTTTGCATTGATTGCTGTGGAAAGCTTTCTTGTCTCTTCTTGTTAGTCTTTGGAACCCTGCATTCAGATGCTTATATCTTTCCTTTTGTCCTTTGGTTTTTGCTTCTCTTCTTTTCACAGCCATTTGTAAGCCCTCCTCAGACAGCCAGTTTGTTTTTTTTGCATTTCCTTTCCATGGGGATGATCTTGATCCCTGTCTCCTGTACAATGTCACAAATCTCTGTCCATAGTTCATCAGGCACTCTATCTATTGGATCTAGGCCCTTAAATCTATTTCTCACTTCCACTGCATAATCATAAGGGATTTCATTTAGGTCATACCTGAATGGTTATATCCATCATTTTAGTATAAATCCATAACATCTTGTTTCTGGATAATTGCACTTGCCTCCATTTCTCTCTTCTAGTTTACTTTATGAAAATATTGCCACCTTTATCTTCTCTAAAAGTCTTGTTCACTATGCCATTGATCTACCTCAAATTCTTTAATGTAACATCATTTCATATAAGACAAATTGCATAGAATATCTGGCTTATTTATCATTCTAATTTTACTGCTCCTTTTTTCTTAGTATGAAATCCCCCGTTCAGCCAGATTGATGTGTTCTGTCACTAAATAATTATGTAAATACTCACCGCTCATTACTGATTTTTTAATATTCATCTGGTTAACCAGAAAGCTCAATTCTTTTCTCTCTGCCAACCTGCATTATATGCTCTGTAATCTCTCCAATACACCTAATCTCTGATATCCAATAGACTTTATTATTTGGTATGACCATAATATGGTTTGTTTTGTGTATGTTGTTATTTAGTTGCTAAGTCACATCCAACTCTTTGTGACCCCATGGACTGTAGCTTGGCAGGTTCATCTATCCATTCTTTCCCCGGCAAGAATGCTGGAGTAGGTTGCCAGGACTTAAAATTGCTTGGCTCTGTTTTTGTTCTTTCCCAATTAGGCAAATGCTTCATCCAAGCAGAAATCATAGCATATCTCCTTACATTTATTTCCCAAAGCATAGCTGCCTCACACATAGTTAACATTCTATGAATATTTATTTGATGTTAAATATATTAATGATACAATAAGAAGATGACATTTGAGCATAGAAGACTATTTCTGAAGTCACTAACTAATAGGTGATGATGAAATAGTCTGAAATACTTAATAAGAGAATAAAACACACACCAATGTACTATACAAACTAGAGCAAATAGTTCTTGAAAGTGGCTATTTTCTCTGTCATAGTATACATAACAAAGGAGATGAAACCAGTCAGTCTTAATGAAGCTAAACCCTGAATATTCACTGGAAGGACTGATGCTGAAGCTGAAGCTCCAGGACTCATTGAAAAGTCCCTGATCCTTGGAAAGATTAAGGATAGAAGGAGAAGAGGGTTTCAGAGGATGAGATGGCTGGATGGCATCACGATGCAATGAACATGAACTTGGGCAAACTCTGGGTGATAGTGAGGGACAGGGAGGCCTGGCATTATGCAGTTCATGGGGTCACAAAGAGTTGGACATGACTGGGCAACTGAACAACAACAGCAACCACTATACATAATGTTTGGGGAACTCACTGGATATGTTGTAATAACTCCAATTTCAATTTGCTATAAAACTGACACAAAGAGAGCATCAATATGCACCACAAAATTGTTTTAGCCTCCCATATCCCTCATGCAAATGTAATCTAGATCTGAAATATTTATTTAATCTGTCATATATTCATATGGAATCCCCCAAAACTTGGCTCTTCTTCCTATAACTCTTACAAAAAGAACTGCTGCAGACTTTCATAGTGGGCTTTTTGAAATGTGAAATACATGTCCAAAAATTTTTCCAACTTTTAGCTAGAGTTAAAAACCATTTGCTTGAATATTGACATATATATTTCAAATGGAACATATTTCACTTGGAAATACCTGATCTTAAAGTCTTTGAACCGTTTTTCCATTTTGAGTTTCTGTTTTGCTTGGTTTTCACTTCTCCACTTACTGTGTAAAAATTAATACTCTCTCCCTGAGGAATTGTAACAAATAATTTATTCTTAAAATTAATTCCCCATGAATTTATAAAAAGGATGATTGACTTATATATATTTTGTATAAAATTATTTTTATTTCCTTTGAGACATGCAAGTTTTGGCTATTTGTTTGTGTATGTGTTTGTGTGTGTGTGTGAGAATGAGAAAATGATCATCAATGAAGTACAGATATTTACTATCAATATAGTAATTGAAGGTTAATTATTTTAAATAAAGAAAATCAACAAAGAGCAAAAACAAAAACCCTGCACTGTATGGAAAATTGTAAAGAAAGAATATCTCCCAAATATCGTCAGTTTCCTTAAGACACCCAGTTTCACAAAAGGTGTTCCTGTCAGCCCTGAAATGCCTACCTATTAAAATGACAGATGCAGGAGTGTTCTTGTTAACTACATTCCTCATCAAATAAATCAAGAGGGCTAAGCTGTTTTAGAAAACAAGGAAAGCATTTTCTCACATTCAAATTCAGGAAAGAATATGAAATGACATAATATTAAGCCAATTTCTTTGTTCAGTGAAACTATGTTTTACAAAATAAACACAACAGTGGTGAAATAAATCACCTTTTGAAAAAGTTTAAAAACAACGGCATTTTTTTTCCCCCAAAGACCTTTTATAAATGTATTCTTGCATTTGATCTTCATACGCCCCCTTCTGGTAAAATAAAGGAGAAACTCAGCAGTCTCTTAAAAGCTGAAATGGGCCTTTAGGACATTGCAGTTCAGTTCATTTCAGTCGCTCAGTCGTGTCCAACTCTTTGCGACCCCATGAATCTCAGCACACCAGGGCTCCCTGTCCTTCACCAACTCCCGGAGTTCACTCAGACTCACGTCCATTGAGTCAGTGATGCCATCCAGCCATCTCATCCTCTGTCGTCCCCTTCTCCTCCTGTCCCCAATCCCTTCCAGCATCATATTCTTTTACAATGAATCAACTCTTCACATGAGGTGGCCAAAGTACTGGAATTTCAGATTTGGCATCATTCCTTCCAAAGAAATCCCAGGGCTGATCTCCTTCAGAATGGACTGTTTGGATCTCCTTGCAATCCAAGGGACTCTCAAGAGTCTTCTCCAACGCCACAGTTCAAACGCACCAATTCTTCAGTGCTCAGCTTTCTTCACAGTCCAACTCTCACATCCATATATGACCACTGGAAAAACCATAGCCTTGACTAGATGGACCTTTGTTGGCAAAGCTATGTCTCTGATTTTCAATATATTATCTACGTTGGTCATAAGTTTTCTTCCAAGGAGTAAGTGTCTTTCAATTTTATGGCTGCAGTCACCATCTGCAGTGATTTTGGAGCCCCCAAAAATAAAGTCTGACACTGTTTCCCCATCTATTTCCCATGAAGTGATGGGACCAGATGCCATGATCTTAGTTTTCTGAATGTTGAGCTTTAAGCCAACTTTTTCACTTTCATCAAGAGGCTTTTTAGTTCCTCTTTACTTTCTGCCATAAGGGCATTTAGATAAAATTATTATTTTAAATTTTTCTTAATTTTCTTAAGAAAATTTTTAAGAATTTTAAAGAAATTCTTAAGAAATTTTTCTTAAATTTTTCTAAATTATTCTTTTACAGTTTTCCTCATGTATTTTTTGTAAATAGATAATTGTGTAATATAAATTGATACCATTGAAGATCCTGTGGTGTTCATATGGAAATAACTTTTTGCAGTTTCTCATATTATTAAAGAAATATATATATATATAAACATATCTCAGAGTTGTGGATTTGGATCCAGACAACTGCAATAAAGTGAATATCTCAATAAAATCAGTTTGAAGTTTTTTGTTTGTTTGTTTTCCTAGTGCATATAAAACATATTTACAGTACACTGTAGTCTATTAAGTGTGCAATAGCATTTTGTCTAAAGAAAACAATATATATACCCTAATTAAAAATACTTTATTGCTAAAAAATGCTAATCATCATCTGAATCTTTAGCTAGTCATAATCTCTTTGCTGATAAAGAGTTTGAAATATTTAGAGATTATCAAAATGTGAACCCACAGACATGAAGTGAGCACATGCTGTTAAAAAAATAGCACTTATAGATTTTCTCAAGCAGGCTTGCCACAAACCTTTAATTTGTAAAAATTGTTGCATGGTAAGCAATAAGAGTTAAGCACATTAAAATGAAATATGCCTGGTATTTACAACAATAAACAATAAACAAAAACTAATTGGACTTCATAAAAGAAAGTATGGTATGTAAATCAAAAGAAATACTTAATGAGACATATTGATACCCTTCTTATGCCTTTCACAATTTCAATTATAATTAGAATAATTGAAACATATATAATGAGCTCCGAATGCATTTTGTATACAATTGCAGAGAAAATAGCTTCATTTTCCAAAATGACATACACCATCAAGCTTGTTCTAAGGGCTTTGGTGAGCACTTATTTGGGAAAGCCTTTGAACACATAACATTAATGGTGCATATTCTGAACCTGGGAAGAGAATTTGGATATGTGAGACCATAAAAAATTAAGTACAAAGTCAGTTATGTGCCTGAAATAAATGTCATTTAGACACTATATTGTATAGAAGTCAACAGAAGTTTTACAGTAGGAAAGTTATGAAAGAGATGGGAATACCAGACCACCTGACCAGCCTCTTGAGAAACCTGTATGCAGGTCAGGAAGCAACAGTTGGAACTGGACATGGAACAACAGACTGGTTCCAAATAGGAAAAGGAGTATGTCAAGGTTGTATATTGTCATTCTGCTTATTTATATGCAGAGTACATCATGAGAAACACTGGGCTGGAAGAAGCACAACTAGAATCAAGATTGCTGGGAGAAATATCAATAACCTCAGATATGCAGATGACACCACCCTTATGGCAGAAAATGAAGAAGAACTAAAGAGCCTCTTGATGAAAGTCAAAGAGGAGAGTGAAAATGTTGGCTTAAAGCTCAACATTCAGAAAACTAAGATCATGTCATCCAGTCCTATCACTTCATGGCAAATAGATGGGGAAATATGGACACAGTGGCTGATTTTATTTTTCTGGGCTCCAAAATCACTGCAGATGGTGACTGCAGCCATGAAATTAAAAGACGCTTACTCCTTGGAAGGAAAGTTATGACCAGCCTAGAGAGCATATTAAAAAGCAGAGACATTACTTAGTCAACAAACGTCCGTCTAGTCAAAGCTATGGTTTTTCCAGTGGTCATGTATGGATGTGAGAGTTGGACTGTGAAGAAAGCTGGGCCCCGAAGAAGTGATGCTATTGGACTGTGGTGTTGGAGAAGACTCTTGAGAGTCCTGTGGACTGCAAGGAGATCCAACCAGTCCATCCTAAAGGAAATCAGTCCTGAATATTCATTGGAAGGACTGATGTTGAAGTTGAAACCCCAGTGCTTTGGCCACCTGATGCGAACACCTGACTCATTGGAAAAGTCCCTGATGCTGGGAAAGATTGAAGGCCAGAGGAGATGGGACGACAGAGGAAGGGGTGGTTGGATGGCATCACTGATTCAGTGGACATGAGTTTGAGTAAACTCCGGGAGTTGGTGATGGACAGGGAGGCTTGGCATGCTGTGGTTCTTTGCATCACAAAGAGTCTGACACAACTGAGTGACTGAACTGAACTGAAATAGACGTAATAGCATAAAATACACAGTGTGATGGCATCTAGAGATCTGAGTAAGTTAGGTTAAATTGGAATTTTACATGAACAATGAAGGATGTTTTAGTAAATTATTTTCCATGAACTATTTGCTTCAAATACTAGTCTGTGATGAAATTTTAAATTATCTATATGATAACTTTTCTAGATAGTGCAATGAGTTTTTCACAGCACTAGAATTATTCCACATTTTATTTTTAAAGTTATGTCTGCCTCACATTTTTGGTTTGCACTAGAAAACACCCACTTTCTATTATGAAATAATATAGACATTGGATAGTATATTTTGTTGGTTTTAAATTAACATTATTAAAAGTGACAGCATATTTTATTATCTTAGATACTTAACTATTTGTGTGGACAGCATATTTCATTATCTTAGATACTTACCTATTTGTGTGGGTATATATATATAGACCATCCGAGCCACGAAGGAAGCTCTCTCTCTACACACACACACACACACACACATGCACACACACACACACACACACAGACATATATATATATATATATATATATATATATATATATACACACAACTTTTAACTGCTATTTACTATTCCATAATGTAAATATTAGGGCTTCCCTGGTGACTCAGTGGTTAAGAATCTACCCACTAAACAGATGTGGGTTTCATCCGTAGGTCAGGAAGATCCCATGGAAAAGGAAATAGCAACATACTCCAGTCCTCTTGCCTGGAAAATCCCATGGACAGAGGAGCCTGGCAGGCTACAGTTCATGGGGTCACAAAAGAGGCACAACCCAGTGACTAAACAACAACAATAACAACATATTAATATGCTGTATTATGTTTATCTAGTCTACAGTTGACTATATAATTTTGCTTCTAAATTTTGCCATTAAAATTTATGCTGTTTTCAGCATTCTTATATGTGTTCTTATGTACAGTGTATTTATATAAAGTGTGATTGCAGAATTGTTAGGGTCTGCACATTTTCAGTTTTACTCAGTACTGGCAAACTTCTTTCCAAATTGGCTCTATAATTTTTTACCACCATCAGCAATGTATTAAAGTGCTGATTCACCTATATGCTCATTGTATTTGATATCTTTGGACTTTTACTTCAGGTTTATTTAAATCTACATGTTTAAATTTAAAGTGTACAATGTGATGCTATTATGGTGTGAACATTAAGCTCTACTCTCATAATCTGATAGAACCACTTCTTTCATAAAACTCTTTAACCTTCAATAGCATCTTTTATGACCTTCCTATGCTCTGGACTGGCTTGCTACACCATCCAGTCCTGACACTGCTTCCCAAAGTTCACAAGTATAGTAATCAGCCTGTGTCTCCTTTCTCTGACTAATGCCCTAGACTCCAAATTGCCCTCTATCAGCCAAAGCTTTTAGTTCCTTTATGTCATATTTCTTCAGAGTCTAGATTAATTTCCTCTATAGTATTGCTATATGATTAATGATTTAAAGGGTTATCTCTCTCCATTTATATTTGCATTTTCATAGTTCTTGTTAGGGAAAGAGACAAATACCACTAGGGAGGATGAGCTTGAGTGGTGAGTGTGATTATGCAAGAGGTCCTTCAGAGTGACATTCAATCACACCTCTAATATATCACTGTCACCCAGCATGAAAGTGAAAGTGAAAGTTGCTCAGTCGTGTCCAACTCTTTGAAACCCCATGGACTCTAGTCCATGGGATTCTCCAGACTAGAAAACTGGAGTGGGTAGCCAATCCCTTCTCCAGGGGATCTTCCTAACCCAGGGATCGAACCCAGGACTCCTAAAGAATTGCAGTTGGATTCTTTACCAGCCGAGACACCAGGGAAGCCCCTAGGAGATTAAAGTAGTTCTGGTTAAATCAGTTCAGGTTTGAGTTTAACCAAAATCACTGCATATGGTGACTGCAGCCGTGAAATTAAAAGACTCCTTGGAAGAAAAGTTATGACCAGCCTAGATAGCATATTCAAAAGCAGAGACATTACTTTGCCAACTAAGGTCTTTCTAGTCAAGGCTATGGTTTTTTCCAGTAGTCATGTATGGATGTGAGGGTTGGACTGTGAATAAGGCTGAGTGCTGAAGAATTGATGCGTTTAAACTGTGGTGTTGGAGAAGACTCTTGAGAGTCCCTTGGACTGCAAGGAGATCCAAACAGTCCATTCTGAACGAGATCGGCCCTGGGATTTCTTTGGAAGAAATGATACTAAATCTGAAATTCCAGTACTTTGGCCACCTCATGCGAAGAGTTAACTCATTGGAAAAGACTTTGATGCTGGGAGGGATTGGGGGCAGGAAGAGAAGGGAACGACAGAGGATGAGATGGCTGGATGGCATCACTGACTCAATGGACGTGGGTCTGAGTGAACTCTGGAAGTTGGTGATGAACAGGGTGGCCTGGTGTGCTGCGATTCATGGGGTCACAAAGAGTCAGACACGACTGAGCGACTGAAATGAACTGAACTGAACTGAAAAGTCAAATAAAACCCTTTTTTACTTGAAAACTTAGAAAAATGCATGAACAAGCTTCTTAGTTTATTCAAGAGAGTTTGCTGACTATGATTATATTTTTGCTGATTTTTCAGGACCTTGGAGTAATCCTTTGGTGCATCAGTTTCCAGTCAGAATTGAACATGAAATGGTAGAAACAAGTAAACCAATTCTGTTGAGTAATGAATCCAGGATATAATCTGAAAGGTATTTGCTCTTTTCTATTTTTCACTACTAAATCATTGATGTCAGAGGCATTGTTGTTATGTTTCCCTTAATTATAATTTCATTATACCTGCCATTGTGTAGTTTTTGTATTTATGATAACTTTATTTCTTATGTGAGACTTTATGATGGTTGATCCTAATAGTGATTTGTAGTCTGTACATACTTGATTCACATTTTACACTTCTTAAAAAGTCTTATTAAAATGTCAATGACAAAAACATAGCCATATCTTAGAAATTGCCTGCAGAAAGACAGTTTGGACATTGCCACCCAGCATCACTTCATGTGTTCCTAATATATATTTTTTGACACATAATAGCTGCTCAGAAAATGTGAATTAATTAGTGACCAGGTTCACTTTGAATTTGCAAGTTAGTGTTTCCCTCTGGAAATTTATCAGACCACTATGTTTATTTGCAAAAGAACTAGAATGACTCTCTAACTAGATGTTGATGGAGAAGCTATTTGAACATTGTTTATCCCTGACTCTTCATTTGATTGTGGTTTCCAAGCACAATAAAAAGAAAATATTTCTTTTAAAAAATTGTACATTTATCTCTATTTCTCTTCTGAGCAATTATGGAGTGTGCTTGGAAGAAATGACTATAAATTTAGTTGAATGTTTCTTGTTCTCCCATAGCCAAAAGTCCAGCCTGAATCAGTTGAGCAATAGAGAAGGGAATAGCTTTTAAAACATAGTGGCCTCATTGATGTGGCCTGCACAATTATCTGTCACCTTGCAGCAATTTATTCAGAAAAATTATTTATATTACTGAAACTGTTGTCCCTGCTTATATTTCACCCCACCAGTGTATAGAAGTTGATTAGTTACTGCAAATTTCTTCCCTCTAAACGTAGAGAGGCTACATGCTAGTTTTTCATCCTTTTCTGTGGTCCCTGAAAACCTAATAGAGAGAAATTTACAAGTCTGAAAAGCAGCAAAAGTTTAGCTTTGTTAGCATGTGAAGAAACATTACAACTTCTAGGGTTTAGAGTTATAACAATTTGAAACTGGTGAAAATGTTAAAATACTGTTCTTTAACACTTCCCCCTCTTTCTGTGTACTGCAAGCTATATTCTTTAGTCATTAATTCATGCACTATGGTTCTATGGTTTGCAAGTAATGTTAAAACAATATTTTCCCTGCTGATATTACTCATATTTTCATTTGTGGCCTAAATGGTCTCTGCAGGAAATATTTACTTTGAGGCTTTGGTTTAGCTCAAAAACGTCAAGTGATCAAACCCAGGCAATGAGTCCATTGATCTTAGCAGTAGAATTCTTGAGTGTAGTATAACGTACAGGCAAGCTGCTACAAAATGTTCCTAAATTATATTTGCACATTTAATGACCTTAATGTTAGCCCATGTCTAAAACAGGTAGGAAGTTGAATTCTTTCCAAATTTTAATTTTTTCCTTTAGTTTTTCTGTGAAAGAAAATAAAAAATTAAATAGGTAGTTGATTTTACCTTTTTTGGTTCTATTTGTCCTTTTCTTTAATCATACCCTCTTTGTTTACTGATTTACTTTTAGATCTTACTCAATTTGATTTTCAGAATGTATTTGTGAATGTGAGAGGTATACATTTTGGGTAACCCCAAACCCTTACAGTATAAAATGGAGTTTCTGGACTCTTAAAAACCTGTTATAAATGAGAGAAGTTGTACATGTGTAGAGGTATTTTTGTTTGACTCAGTATTCTTCCTGTATATTTAAAACTATACTTTGTAAATACACACCCTACTCTAGGGCCCTTTCCAATGTAACCCACTTATAAAGTATACGATAATTTAATATACCCAAACTAAGATAGTCCTGCACATATTCTTGTCTCTTTGGGGGAAACACACACACACACACAAACACACATATACACAACACTTCCAAATCTTTGTAGTAGATGTGTATGAAAATATAAAAAGGAAAGATTTTCTGTAGGAGTGTATTTTTATGAATACAAAATATGCTACATAAAATGATATCTGAAATTTTAAGCATGAACTTAAAATGTTCAACCAACTTTCAAGTAAGTGTAATTTGATTAAGTGTTTATGTGTGTATATGCTCCCACAATGAGTGATCTGAAGCAACTAAAGAAAGTCAGTGAAGGGTGAATTTGTAAGATATGCACAAAATGGGCTCTGTCACACCAGTAAGAACTGGCTTCAAAACACCACTGATAGGTTATTATCTTATGTTATCCTCTTTCAAGATATTTACACTACAGAATAGAACCCGACAAAATAGCACTATTTAGAGAAAATAATTATTTCCTGATAGTAAAAGTGAAAATTATAGTGAGAGGAGTTTGGGGGTAAGATTGGTAAATTACTTCCTGGTACTCCTTGAATTACATTATGCTAATCAGCTCCTCTTCAGCCCATCAGTTTAATAGTATTGCAGCGTAACGTGGCATGTGAGGACTAATTGATTTGCTATGGAAGTTTTATAAATCAATATTTCCAAAGACTTGGAGTTATATGCATATTTTATGACTCTTTTCTTAAATATTGAAGTTTTTAACATTTTAGGTTCAGATAACAATGTAGAAAGTAAAATAATAACTAATATTAAATTAAAAAAAAAACTTACATTCACCTTATATAAGGAACCATAGAGTTCATGACCTTGTTTCCACATTATTTCATTATTTTTCCTTCTGCAAGTTCAATTACTGTTACATCTCATTTATTTCAAGCTTAACTGCCTCATTACTACTTGTTGACACATTCTTACATCCCTGTTGCCTTTGTCAAAATATGCAGTAAGAAATGAAAGTCCCTTGAGTCTGAACCAGAGCCCAAAACTCTAAAGGAGAGATCCAGGAGACACCAGGATACTGGAATTTTCCATGGTAGCTCTCAAGTCAAATATGATTTAGGAATTGGATTCTGTACTGACTCAGTGGCCTGGCTTGCTGTATGAGGCTCATGAAAGGAGAAACTAAAATAAGAAGAGAAAAGGATCTTGGTATGTACTTACCACTAGGCATACATTAATTAAATAATGTGGATTACAGTGGAATTTTTATAAAGGCTCTGTCAAAATGCCATCAGTGTCTAATAGAGGGAAAGTCCCAGGCCTAATGGAAAGTTTGACAGAATGATTTGTTGGAAAAAACCTTACTTTCCTCTATATTTTCCAAAAATTCTTAAGCCTCTGACTTCAGGTATTTAAATCCCAAGGTTGGATTAAAATGCCTATGTTTAACTTGGATCAAGGTAAAAACTGTTTTGGAGTTTTTCAGGAAATGGTAAAAAACAAATTCAAGAATAAGATCCTGTCAAGTTTAGCTCTTCACAAAATAAATAAGTAGAATTTATCTTCAGTAGCTTCTCTCTTTTTCAGGTATTCCTCTCTATTGTTTTTTGGAAACCTGCCCCATCATATATAAGAGGTCCCAAGTGATTTTCCTTTCCTCCCCATTAAGGGTTAATCAGACATGTCAACACAGAATTTTGACATATTTGAAGTGATCTTGCTTCACTTTGAAGAGTCCAGACATATTTTTTCATAAAACATGTCAGTCTTATTGCCTGTTTCTTCAAATGTTTTTCCCTGTGATCAGTCAATCCAATAGACACAGGGAGAAATAAAAAATATGAAGGGACCACTGAAACTAAAATAATGTTATACTTATTCTTTTCTATTACAGTAACATGGGCTTCTCAGGTGGCTCAGAGGTAACAAGCCCACCTGCCAATGCAGGAGACGAGGGTTCAATCCCTCCCTGGGTACATGACTTAGTGACTAAACAACAATTATAGTAAATTGCATATAACATAAAATTTGCCATTTTAATAATTTTGAAGTATGTAAGCCTATAGTATGAAATGCATTTATAATGTAATACACCATCACTATTTAATTCAAGATGTTTTTAATCATGTCAAACAGAAACCCTGTAAACTTTAAGCAATCATTTTTCATTCCCTCCTCTGCACAACCTAAGACCAAAACACATATGCTTTGGATTCACATTTTATATAAATTGAATCATACAACATATGACCTTTAGATTTTAACTTTTTTCATTCACCATTGTTTTCAAACTTTATCCACATTGTATATAACATTAGTACATCATTCCTTTTTATGGATGAACAACATTCCATTGTATTATATAAATATACTACATTTTGTTTATCAGTTGACGGAGATTTGAGTTTTTTTCTACTTTAAATGAATAATGCTGCAATAAGCATCCATGTGCAAAATTTTCTTTGAACACCTGTTTCAAGTATTTAGGGTATATTTCAAGAAATGGGGTTTCTGGCCTTGCTGCGGGGCCGCAGCTCTTCCAGCCGCCAGACAATGTCGTCTCACTTCGTAGAACAGCCACCGCCCCCGCACAACAACAATAACTGTGAGGAAGGCGAACAGTCTCTAACATCGCCTGCCGGCCTCAACAGTTCCTGGGTGGAGCTCCCCATGAACAACAGCATTGGAAATGATAATGGAAATGGGAAGAATGGGGGGCTAGAGCATGTACCCTCCTCATCCTCCATTCACAATGGGGACATGGAGAAGATTCTTTTGGATGCACAGCATGAATCCGGACAGAGCAGTTCAAGAGGCAGTTCTCATTGCCAGCCCTTCCCCACAAGAAGATGGGCAGATCATATTTGATGTGGAAATGCACACCAGCAAGGACCATAGCTCTCAGTCAGAAGAAGTTGCAGAAAGAGAAAAAGAAGTGGATGCTCTGAAGAAAAGTGTAGACTGGGTGTCTGACTGGTCCAGTAGACCTGAAAACATTCCACCCAAGGAGTTCCACTTCAGGCACCCTAAGCATTCCGTTTCCTTAAGCATGAGGAAAAGTGGAGCCATGAAGAAAGGGGGGATCTTCTCCGCAGAGTTTCTCAAGATGTTCATTCCATCTCTCTTCCTCTCCCATGTTTTGGCTTTGGGGCTAGGCATCTACATTGGAAAACGACTGAGCGCGCCTTCTGCCAGCACCTACTAAGGGAGGAGAAGAGTCCCTGGGCCAGCGTGTGAATTGTGAAGTCGTGTCTTGTCACAGTAGTTTATTTGAACTTGAGACCATTGTAAGCATGACCCAACCTCCACCCTCTTTTTACGTATCCAAGTTCCAGTAACTCTCAAATCTAGTATTTTATTCCAACTCTGTTGAGGCATTTTACTAATACCCTCATTCCCTTTTTGGCCTGTAAAACACTTTCAAATTTCCTAATAAGAGTTTACTGTCATTTAGAAATTTGCAAGGGCTTCTTTTCTGCAAACACCACCAGCAGATTGTAATTTTGTCAAGAATGCCATTGTCTTCTCTCCATACTACCAGACCTAGACCTGCACCATTCATGGTATAAATCTTACTCTTACAAGATAACCCACCTGTCTCTTCAAATGAGACCAGGTTGCAAATGATATGAAAGCTTTGTTGTTTTGTTTTTCAAGACAAAGGCAAGCTTCCCTAAGCTTGAATTTATAGTTATGAAAAAAGAAAACAAAAACAAATAAAACAGACAAAATATAACACTAGGAAAAAAATATCCTGGGCAATAAAAAGTTATTAAAAAAAAAGAAAGAAATGGGGTTTCTGGATCTTATAATATTACTATGATTAGCTTTTTGATGAACCAGTAAAATGTTTTCCATAGCAGTTGCACCATGGAACAGTCCCACCAACAAACAGAGGATTTCAGTTTCCCCATATCATCAGCAACCTTAATTATTTTCCATGTTTTGAACATGGTTATCCTAGTAAATGTGAAGTTGTATTTCATCATGGGTTTTATTTGAATTTTACTGAGAGCAAATGACATTTGAGCATATTTTCAAGAGTCAGGCATAACTTAGCGATGAAACTACCACCATATCTTGTGCTTATTGGTCATTATCTTATTGGAGAAATTTCTATTTAGATCTCTTGTCTGTTTTTTTTAAGTTTTGTTGCTTATCTTTTTGTTGTTGAAGTATAAGTGTTCTCTATATAGTCTGAATTCATATATTCTGTATTCTTGACCTGTATTAGATATGATTTACAATCACTTCACTGTATAAGTTTAAGGCATACAGAATGATGGTTTGAATTTTATATATTGTAAAGTGTTTACCACAATTGGTTCAGCTAACATCTATCTTATATAGATACAATAAAAAGAATGGAAAAGAAGAAAAGAAAGAAAAATCTCTCTGTGATGAAAATGCTTAGGGTTTCCTTTGTTACCAAATTTCCTATATATTCTACATCAGTGTTAGCTGTAGTCATAATTTTGTACATTATATCCCTAGTACTTATTAATCTTATAACAGAAAAACTGAGTTGTTTGACCATTTTCCTTCTATTCCTGGTCCCTCACTCTCTTCCTCTGGTAACCACAAGTCTGATCTCTTTTGCTAGGAATTTTCTTTTAAAGATTTCATATGTAAATGAGATCATATAGTGTTTGTCTTTCTTTGTCTGACTTATTTCACTTAGCATAATGTCTTCAAAATCTATTCATGTTGTAACAAAAGGTAGGATTTCCTCTTTTATTGTGGCTAAATAATACTCTATTAAATATCTCACAAATTCTTTATTTGTATATGCCTTGGCTATTGTAAATAATGCTGCTATGAGCATGGGAATGCAAATATCATTCTTGGTTAGTGTTTTCATTTGCTTTGGTTATATTCCCAGAAGTGGAATTTCTGGATCTTGGTAGCTCTATTTTTTAATTTTTTGAGGACCCTCCATATTGTTTTCCATAATGGCTGTACCAATTTGCAATCATGCCAATAGTGCATGAAGTTTCCCATTTCTTCAGATCCACACCAACATTTGCTATCTCTTGTGATATTTTGATAATGATTACTCTAAGAGGTGTGAAATGATATCTCATTGTAGTTTTAATTTGCATTTCACTAATGACTACTGCTTTCGACCATTTCAAGTGCCCATTGGCTTTTCATATATCTTCTTTAGAGTAATGTCAATTCAAGCCATTAGCCCATTTTTAAACTGGGATTTTTTTTTTTTTTTTGCAGTTAGGTTGTATGTGTTCTTTATAGATTTTTGATATTGACCCTTTAACAGAAATGTGATTTGCAAACATTTTCCCCATTCTGCAGTTTGTTTTTCACTTTGTTGATGATCTCTTTTGCTGTGAAGAAGGTTTTTAATTAAGTGCTGTCCTAGTCCTATCTGTTTATTTTTCATTTTGTTGCTTGTGCTTTGCTTGTTGTATACAATAAATAATTACCAAGATCCACATCAAGGAGTTTTATTCCTCTGCTTTCATCTAGCAGTTCTATGGTTTCAGGTCTTACATTTAACTCTTTAATCCATTTTGAATTATTTTTACTGAGTGATATAAGATATATATCCAGTTTTATTCTTTCACGTGTAACTTTCTAATTATTTCAAAATTATCCATTTAAAAAAACTGTCTTTTTTATTGAGTATTATTGGCCCCCTTGTCATATATTATTTGACTGTATATGCTTGTATTTGTTTCTAGGAACTTGATTCTTCTGTTCTATTGCTCTACTTGTCTTCTTCAATTTGCTAAGACTTCTTTGTAGCCTAACACATGTTTTATCCTAGAACATATTCAATGTAAGCTTTAGAAGAATGTGCATTCTGTTGTTACATAGAATGTTTTATATATATGTTAAGTACATTTGCCTATAGTGTTGTTCAAATCTATTGTTTCTGTATTAATTCACTTCCTGCATGACCTCCCCAGTGTGGAAAGCAGGGTTTTAAAATCCCCAAATATTACTGCAACATTTTCTACCTCTCTTTTTAGATATTATTTTTTTGTTTGTTTTATATATTTAGATGTTCACATATTGGGTATATAAATATTGACAATTGTTATAACTTATTGTTGTTCAGTCACTGTCATGTCTGACTCTTTGCAACCTCATGAAATGCAGCATCCCAGGCTTCTCTGTTCATCCCTATCTCCCTGAGTTTGCTCAAACTCATATCCACTAAGTCAATAATGCCATCTAACCATCTCATTCGCTGTCGTCCCCTTCTCCTCCTGCCTTCAATCTTCCCCAGCATCAGGGTCTTTTCCAATGAGTCAGCTCTTCGCATCAAGTGGCCAAAGTATTGGAGCTTCAGCTTTAACATCAGTTCTCCCAATGAACATTCAGGGTTGATTAGTTAGTTATTTCAGTCGTTCAGTCATGTCTGGCTCTTTGTGACCCCATGGACTGCAGCATGACATGCCTCCCTGTTCATCACCAACTCCTAGAGTTTACTCAAACTCATGTCCATTAAGTCAGTGATGCCATCCAACCATCTCATCCTCTGTCGTCCCCTTCTCTTCCTGCCTTCATTCTTCCCCAGTATCAGGGTCTTTTCTAATGAGCCAGCTCTTCGCATCAGGTCACCAGAGTATTGGAGTTTCAGCTTCAACATCAGTCCTTCCAATGAATACCCAGGACTGATCTCCTTTAGGATGGACTGGTTGGATCTCCTTGCAGTCCAAGGGACTCTCAAGAATCTTCTCCAACACCACAGTTCAAAAACATCAGTCCTTCAGTGCTCAGCTTTCTTTATGTTCCAACTCTCACATCCATACATGACTACTGGAAAAACCATAGCCTTAACTAGATGGACCTTTGTAAGCAAAGTAATGTCTCTGCTTTTTAATATGCTGTCTAGGTTGGTCATAACTTTTCTTCCAACAGGGTTGATACCTTTTAAGATTGACCTGGTTTCAACTCCTTGCTGTCCAGGGGACTCTCAAGAATCTTTTCCAGTGCCACAGTTTGAAAGTATTAATTTTTTGGCCCTCAGCCTTCTTTATGGTTTAACTCTCACATCCATACATGACTACTGGAAAAACCATACTTTGACTATATCGACCTTTGTTGGCAATGTGGTGTCTCTACATCTTAAAACACTATCTAGGATTGACATAGCTATTCTTCCAAGGAACAAGTGTCTTTTATTTTTGCAGCAGCAGTCAGTGTCTGCATTGATTTTGGAGCCCCCCCGGAATGAAATCTGACACTGTTTCCATTACTTTCCCCATCTATGCCATGAAATGATAGGATCAGATGCTGTGATCTTCCTTTTATGAGTGCTGAGTTTCATGCCAGATTTTTCATTCTCCTCTTTCACTGTCATCAAGAGGCTCTACAATTCCTCTTCACTTTCTGCCACTAAAGTGGTATCATCTGCATATCTGAAGTTGTTGATATTACTCCTGGTGATCTTGTCATTCCAGCTTGTGCTTCATCCAGCCCAGCATTTTGCATAATGTACTCTGCATGTAAGTTAAATAAGCAGGGTGACAATATACAGCCTTGAAACACTCCTTTCCTAATTTTGAACCAGTCTGTTGTTCCATATCCAGTTCTAACTATTGCTTCTTGTCCTGTGTACAGGTTTCTTGAAAGGGAAGTAAGGTGGTCTGGTATTCCCAGCTCTTTAAGAATATTTCATAGTTTGTTGTGATCCATACAGTAAATGGCTTTAGCACAGTGAATGAAGAAGAAGTAGATTTGTTTGAATCCCCTTGCCTTTTTTATGATTCAGTGTATGTTGGCAATTCAATCTCTGGTTCCTCTGTCTTTTCTAAATCCAGCTCACAAATCTGGAAGTTCTCAATTCATATACTGCTGAATCCTAACTTGAAGGATTTTGAGCATAATTTCTTGATAGAGTGACAAATTTATCATTATATAATGACTGTCTCTTCTTACTATTTTAATTTAAAGTATATTTTTAAATATAAATATAACTACCTCTACTTTTTTGGTTACTTACTTCACTCTGTATGATAATCTCTAGGTCCACCCATGGCTCTGCAAATGGCACAATTTCATTTATTTTTATGACATATTCCATTGTATATATGTATGACATCTATACCCATTCCTCTGTTGATAGAAATTTAGGTTGCTTCCATGTACTGGTTATTTTAAATATGGATGCTATGGATATTGGTGTGCATGTGTCTTTTAAAAATATATTTAGTTGTCTTCTGAAGGGTTAATGCGGCCACAATAGGGAAAGTGGAGATGTGCTGCTTGCAAACAGGATGTTCTGCCAAGGAGACAGAAACAGCCTTGAGTTCAACGGCCCCTTGCCAACAAGGGAACATTCCCTTCCTGTGATAAGAAGGAAGAAGGGGCCCTGAATAATTTCTGCGGTAAGGAGAAATTTCACTCCCTTTTGCTGTATGATAACATTTATGCACATGCGCTGTACTGAACAAGTTTGTTCATACAGTCTGGAATTCTGCCCATAGGGGATGTATATAAACAAACCGCGAGCTCACTGACTTGCACAGTTCTTGTCCCTCTGGCTAGTGTATGTCTTTTGTGAGTGCATGTCTCGTATGTTCTGTGTCATTTCACTCGTAGTAACCAACATCTTCTATTCATGTGAAATTATTTTTTAGTTTTTTTCTATTTATTTACTTTTATTTTTGGCTGTACTGGGTTTTCCAGCTTGCACACAGGCTTTCTCCAGTTGCAGTAAAGGGGGCTACTCTCTAGTTGTGATGTGGCTTCTCTTGTTGTGGAGCACAGGCTGTAGACTGCAGGCTCCAGTAGTTGTGGTGCATGGGCTTAGTTGCTTCGCTGCAAGTGGAATCTTCCTGGACCAGGGATCTAACCAGTGTCCCTTGCATTGCAAAATGGACTTTTAACCTCTGGACAACCAAGGAAGCTCTGCATACATCTTTTTGAATAATGAATTTCTCTGTGCATATGCACAGGAGTGGAACTTCTAGATCATGTGATAGTTGTATTTTTAGTTTTTTTAAAGATCCTCCATACCATTCTCCATAGTAGCTGTACCAGTTTATAGTCCCACCAACAGTGTAGGGGGGTTCCCTCTTCTCCATATCCTCTCCAGCATTTATTGTTTGTAGATATTTTGATGAAATTCTGACTAGTGTGAGGTGATACCTCATGGTGGTTTGATTTGTGTTTCACTGATTAGTGATTTTGAGCATCTTTTCATATGCCTCTTGGCCTTGTGTATGTCTTCCTTGGAGATATGTCTGTTTGGGTCTTCTTCTCATTCTTCTTTGTTTTTTTTTTTTTTTTTTTGTTTTAAATGTTAAACTGTGTGAACTGCTTTGGAGATTAATCCATTGTCAGTTCTTTCATTTGCAAATATATTTTTCTGATTCTGAGGGTTGTCTTTTTGTCTTATTTATGGTTTCCTATTTTGTGTTCTAGCTCTGTGTTTCTTTCCAAAGATTGCTTTAACTATTCAGGGTCTTTTGTGTTTTCATAAGAACTGTAAACATTTTTAATGTAATTCTGTGAAATTAAGATTGCTAATTTGATAGTGATTGCATTGAATCTGTAGATAACTTTGGGGTATGTAATAATTTTCACACTCTTGATTCTTTCAATCCAAGAATATGGTATATCACTCCATCTGTTTATGTCATCTTTGATTTCTTTCATTAGTATTTTATAGTTTTCAGAGTAAAGATCTTTTGCTTCCACAGATAGATTTATTCCTAGATATTTTATTTATTTTGCTGCAGTGTTAAATAAAATTGTTTCCTTTATTTCTCTTTCTGATGTTTCATTGTTAGTGTGTAGGAATGCAAGAGATTTCTGTGTATTAATTTCCTATCCTGCAACATTACCAGATTTGTTGATTAGCTAAAATACTTCTCTGGTGGCACCTTTAGGATTTTCTATGTATATTATCATATCATCAGCAAACAGTTACAATATTACTTCTTCTTTTCCAATTTGGATTTTTAATTTCTTTTTACCCTATGATATTTTTGACTAGGACTTCTAAAACTTTGTTGAATAATAGTGACAAGAGTGGACATCTTCTTGTTCCTGATCTTAGAGAAAAAGCTTTCAGTTTTTGACCATGGAGAATGATGTTTGCCGTGGGTTTGTCACACATGTCCTTTATTATGTTGGGGTAGGTTCCCTCTATGCCCACTTTCTGAAGAGTATTTATCATAAAATGGTTTTGAATCTTTTCAAAAGCTTTTTCTGCATCTATTTAGATTATCACATGAGTTTTATTATTCAATATTTTAATCTGGTATATCACATTGATTAATTTCTGTATATTGAAGAATATGTGCATTCCTGTGAAATATCCCAGTTTATAGTGGTGTATGATCCTTATAATGTGTTGGATTATGTTAGCTGGTATTTTGTTGAGGAGTGTCGCATCTATATTGGCCTATAATTCTTTTTTCCCCCATTTGGTATTGAGGGTAACAGGCAGGAAGGCCAAGGGTCTCCAAATGGAGGAAATCGCCTGCAAGTGTCAGACATTTTTATCTCTCTTAAGCGGCAGGAGGAAACAAACTAGTGATATTTTTTCCTTCTCTATACAAATTTAAACAGAGGTTTCTCTTAAAATTCTGTGTTGCCATAGTGACAGCTGGTTTCACCTGAAGTTAACCAATGCTTTTTTCTTATGGAAATGTTCATCTGAAGCTATGCTAATGTACTATGCATTTACCCCAAACTCTGTCTTCAAGTTGGTTCTGCCTCTTGGCTCAGAACCTACTTGATAAACCAGTATGTTATACTCAGATATTGTTCCTCTAAGCTATGTAAATGGAACTATTTCTATGGTGATCTTCCCTTCTTCAAGATTCAAGTTAATCATTTTATGGCCCAAGATGAACCATTTGGTACCAAGATTATCCCAAAATGCATCTTATGGGTGAGGGGCCTGGTGCCATTCTGAGTTTTAAGACATTCCTTTCTTTCATTAACAGACTGCTAGTGACTATATAACATCCAGCTGAAGACTAGCAGGAGGCTACTCTTTCTGCCCCCTTCTGATGCCTATGTCAGAAGCTTTCTCTATCTCCTTTATACTTTAGTAAAACTTTGTTACACAGAAGCTCTGAGCGATCAAGCCTTGTCTCTGGTCCCGGATTGAATTCTTCTCCTCAGGGGGCCAAGAATTCTGGCATCATGATTCAACAACAACCTTTAAGTATCTTTGTCTGGTTTTGGTATCAAGGTGATGGTGATCTTGTAGAATGAGTTTGGGTGTGTTCCTTTCTCTGCAAATTTTTGGAAGAGTTTGAGAATTAAATGTGTTAGCTCTTCTCTAAATGTTTGATAGAATTTTCCCATGAGGCTCTTTAATCTTGTTGGAAAAATTTTAATTACAGTTTCAATGTCAGTGATTGTGTTTGATCTGTTCATATTTTCTATTTCTTCCTGGTTAAGTCTTGGAAAGGTGTACTTTTCTAAGCATTTGTCCATTTCTTCCAGGTTGTACATTTTTTGACATATAATAGCTTGTAGTATTGTCTTATGATCTTTTGTATTTCTTCAGCATCAGTTGTAACATCTCCTTTCTAATTTCTATTTTCCTTGATTTGAGCCTTCTCCTTTTTTCTTGTTTTTACAGTATTTTATTTTATTTTTGATTGGAGGATAATTGTTTTACAATATTATGATAGTTTCTGGCATACATCAACATGAATCAGCCATAGGTATACGTATGTACCCTCCATATTAAAACTCTCTCCCACCTCTCTCCCCACCCCAATCTTCTAGGTCTTCACAGAGCACTAGCTTTGGGTTCCCTGTGTCATACAGCAACTTCCCACTGGCTATCTATTCTACATATGGTAATATATATGTTTCAATGCTACTCTCTCAAATCATCTTAAATTCTGTCTTCCCCAATGTGTTCAAAAGTGTCTTCTCTATGTCTGTATCTGATTGCTGCCCTTTAGATAGGATCAACGGTATCTGTCTTTTTCTTTCTGACTTACTTCACTTTGTATAATAGGCTATAGGTTTATCCACCTCATTAGAAACAATTCAAATGAATTTGTTTTATAGATGAGAAATATTTCATTGTGTATATGTAGCACAACTTCTTTATCCATTCATCTGTCGATGGACATCTAGGTTGCTACAAAGTCCTAGCTATTATAAATAATGCTGCAATGAATATTGGGGTACATGTGTATTTCTCAGTTGGGTCATATGGTAGTCTTATTTTTAGTTATCTAAGGCCCTCCATAGTGTTCTCCATAGTGGTTGTATCAATTTGCATCCCCACCAACAGTTCAAGAGGGTTCCCTTTTTCCCACAGCCTCTACATTGTTTATTGCTTGTGGACTTCTTGTTGATGGCCATCTATTGATGGACATTCTGACCAGTGTGAGATACTATCTCATTGTTGTTTTGATTTGCATTTCTCTAAGAAGGAGGAGTGGAGAAGGCAATGGCACCGCATTCCAGTACTCTTGCCTGGAAAACCCCATGGACGGAGGAGACTGGTGAGCTGCAGTCCATGGGGTCGCTGAGAGTTGGCACGACTCAGTGACTTCACTTTCACTTTTCACTTTCATGCATTGAAGAAGGAAATGGCAAGCCACTACAGTGTTCTTACCTGGAGAATGCCAGGGACAGTAGGCTGCCGTCCATGGGATCACACAGAGTCAGACACGACTGAAGCGACTTAGCAGCAGCAGCAGCAAGAAGGAGGAGAGAGAAAAAGTTGGCTTAAAGCTCAACATTCAGAAAACGAAGATCATGGCATCTGGTCCCATTACTTCATGGGAAATAGATGGGGAAAGAGGGGAAACAGTGTCAGACTTTATTATTTGGGGCTCCAAAATCACTGCAGATGGTGACTGCAGCCATGAAATTAAAAGACGCTTACTCCTTGGAAGGAAAGTTATGACCAACCTGGATAGCGTAATAAAAGCAGAGACATTACTTTGCCAACAAACGTCCGTCTAGTCAAGGCTATGGATTTTCCAGCAGTCATGCATGGATGTGAGAGTTGGACGATGAAGAAAGTTGAGCGCAGAACTGACGTTTTTGAACTGTGGTGTTGGAGAAGATTCTTGAGAGTCCCTTGGACTGCAAGGAGATCCAACTAGTCCATCCTAAGGAGATCAGTCCTGGGTATTCATTGGAAGGACTGATGTTGAAGCTGAAACTCCAATACTTTGGCCACTTCATGCAAAGAGTTGACTCACTGGAAAAGACCCTAATGCTGGGAAAGATTGGGGGCAGGAGGAGAAGGGGATGACAGAGGATGAGATAGCTGGATGGCATCACCAATTCGATGTACGTGGGTTTGGTTAGACTCCAGGAGTTGGTGATGGACAGGGAGGCCTGGCGTGCTGCAATTCATGGGGTCACAAAGAGTCGGACATGACTGAGCGACTGAACTGAACTGAATAATGAGTGATGTTGGATATCTTTTCATGAGTTTATTATCCATCTGTGTGTATTCTTTGGAAAAAGTGTCTGTTAAAGTTTTCTGCCCACTTTTTGATTGGGTTTGCTTTACTGGTATTGAGTTTCATGAGCTGCTTGTATATTTTGAAGATTAGTTCTTTCTTAGTTGTTTCACTTGCTATTATTTTATCCCATTTTGAGGACTGTCTTTTCTCCTTGCTTATAGTTTATTTCATTGTGCAAAATCTTTTAAGTTTAATAAGGTTCCATTTGTTTATTATTATTGTATTTCCATTACTCTAGGTGTGTCATAGAAGATCTTGCTGTGGTTTATGTTAAAGAGTTTTCTGCTTATGTTTTCCTCTAAGACTTTTATACTTCCTGGTCTTACATTTAGGACTTTAATCCATTTGGAGTTTATTTTAGTGTATGGTGTTAAAAAGTCTCTTAATTACAATATTTAACATAAAACAGCCCAGTTTTTCCAGCACAACTATTGAAGAGAATGTCATTTCTCCATTGTTATTTTTGCTTCCTTTTTCAAAGGTAAGGTGCCCATAAGTGGGTGGATTTATCTCTGAGATTTTTATTTTTTTCCATTGGTCTATATTTCTGGTTTTGTGTTAGTATCATACTGTCTTAATTACTGTAGCTTTATAGTAAAGTCTGAAGAAGGGGAGGTTGATTCTTCCAGCTCCATTCTTCTTTCTCAAGAGTACTTTGCCTGTTTGGTTTTTTAATATTTCCATACAAATTATGAAACTATTTGTTCTAGTTTTGTTAAAATATGCCATTGGTAGTTTGATAGGGATTTCATTTAATCTATCATTTTTAGTATATTGATTCTTCCAATACAAGAGCATGGCATATCTCTCTATCTGTTTGTATTGTCTTTGATTTCTTTCATCAGTGTCTTATGGTTTTCTGCTTACCTGTCTTTTGCCTTTTAGGTAAGTTTATTCCTAAGTATTTGATTCTATTAGTTGTAATGATAAATAGGATTATTTCCTTAATTTCCCTTTCTGATTCTTCATTCCTAGTGTATAGGAATGCAAGAGGTTTCTATAGCATTAATTTTATATCTTGTGACTTTACTATATACATTGGTTAGTGCTAGCAATTTTCTGGTGACATATTTTGGGTTTTCTACGTAAAGAATCACATCATCTGCCAGCACTGAGTGTTATATTTCTTCTTTTCAGATCTGGATTCTTTTACTTTCTTCTCTAATTCTGTGGTTAAAACTTCAAGAACTATGTTGAATAATAGTGGTGAGAGTGTGCACCCTTGTCTTGTTCCTGATTTTAGGGAAAATGCTTTCAATTGTTCTCCACTGAGAGTCATGTTTGCTGTGGGCTTGCTGTTCAGTTCAGTTCAGTTGCTCTGTCGTGTCGGACTCTTTGCAAACCCATAAATCGCAGTACGCCAGGCCTCCCTGTTCATCACCATCTCCCGGAGTTCACTCACGTCCATCGAGTCAGTGATGCCATCCAGCCATCTCATCCTCCGTCGTCCCCTTCTCCTCCTGCCCCCAATCCCTCCCAGTATCAGAGTCTTTTCCAGAGTCAACTCTTCGCATGAGGTGGCCAAAGTACTGGAGTTTCAGCTTTAGCATCATTCCTTCCAAAGAAATCCCAGGGTGGTTCTCCTTCAGAATGGACAGGTTGGATCTCCTTGCAGTCCAAGGGACTCTCAAGAGTCTTCTCCAACACCACAGTTCAAAAGCATCCATTCTTAGGTGCTCAGCCTTCTTCACAGTCCAACTCTCACATCCATACATGACCACAGGAAAAACCATAGCCTTGACTAGATGGACCTTAGTTGGCAAAGTAATGTCTGCTTTTGAATATACTATCTAGGTTGGTCACAACTTTTCTTCCAAGGAGTAAGCGTCTTTTAATTTCATGGCTGCAGTCACCATCTGCAGTGATTTTGGAGCCCCAAAAAATAAAGTCTGACACTGTTTCCACTGTTTCCCCATCTATTTCCCATGAAGTGATGGGACCAGATGCCGTGATCTTCGTTTTCTGAATGTTGAGTTTAAGCCAACTTTTTCGCTCTCCTCTTTCACTTTCATTAAGAGACTCTTTAGCTCCTCTTCACTTTCTGCCATCAGGGTGGTGTCATCTGCATATCTGAGGTTATTGATATTTCTCCCGGCAATCTTAATTCCAGCTTGTGTTTCTTCCAGTCCAGCATTTCTCATGATGTACTCTGCATATAAGTTAAATAAGCAGGGTGACAACATACAGCCTTGACGTACTCCTTTTCCTATTTGGAACCAGTCTGTTGTTCTATGTCCAGTTTTAACTGTTGCTTCCTGATCTGCATACAGATTTCTCAAGAGGCAGGTCAGGTGGTCTGGTATTCCCATCTCTTTCGGAATGTTCCACAGGTTACTGTGATCCACACAGTCAAATTTTTGGCATAGTCAATAAAACAGAAATAGATGTTTTTCTGGAACTCTCTTACTTTTTCCATGATCCAGTGGATGTTGTCAGTTTGATCTCTGATTCCTTTGCCTTTTCTAAAACCAGCTTGAACATCAGGAAGTTCACGGTTCATGTATTGCTGAAACCTGGCTTGGAGAATTCTGAGCATTACTTTACTAGCATGTGAGATGAGTGCAATTCTGTGGTAGTTTGAGCTTTCTTTGGCATTGCCTTTCTTTGGAATTGGAATGAAAACTGACATTTTCCAGTCCTGTGGCCACTGCTGAGTTTTCCAAATTTGCTGGCATATTGATGGCTTTTATTACTTTAAGTATGTTCCTTCTATGCTAAATTTCTGGAAAGTTTTTGCCATAACTTGTTGAATTTTGTCAAAAGTTTTCTCCCCAACTTTTGAGATGATCATACATTTTTCATACATCTTTCAATTTTTTAATATGCTGTATCACACTGATTGATTTACACATACCAAAGAATACTTTCATTCCTGGGATGAAGTCCACTTTATCATGATGTATGATCTTTTTAATGTGCTGTTGGATTCTGTTTTGCAGAATTTTGGTGAGAATTTTTGCATCCATGTTCATCAGTGATATTGGCCTGTATTTTTTTTTTTTTTTTTTACTTTTTTCTTTGTGGCATCTTTGTCTGGTTTTGGTATCAGAGTGATGGTGTCCTTGTAGAATGAGTTTGGGAGTTTTCTTTTTTCTGCAATTTCTGGAAGAGTTTGAGCAGAATAGGTGTTAGCCCTTCTCTAAACTATGGTAGAATTCACCTATGAAGCCATCTGGCCATGAGATTTCGCTTGTTGGAAGATTTTTTAACAATTTTGGCTTCCTCGTTTGTGATTAGTCTGTTCTTATTTTCTATTTCTATTTTTTCCAGTTTTGTAAGATTATACTTTTCTAAAAATTTGTCCTTTTCATCCAGGTTGGCTATGTAATTGGCATATAGTTACTTATGGTAATATCTTATGATTCTTTCTATTTCTATGTTGTCTGCTGCAACTTCTCCTTTTTATTTTCTACTTTTATTTTTTTAAGTCTTCTCTCTCTCTCTCTTTTTTTTTTTTGGCTAACAGTTTTTCAATTCTGTTTTCTTCTCAAAGAACCAGCTTTTAATTTGATCTTTTGTATTGTCTCCATTTCTTCTTAATATATTCCTACTCTGATCTTTATTATTTCTTACCTTCTATTATGTTTGCTTTCTTTTGTTGTTGTCTTTTTCTTCTTCTAGTTGTTTTATATATAAGTTTACTTTACTTATTTGATGTCTGTCTTGTTTTTAGAGGTAAGCCTGTATTAGTATAAATTTGCCTCAACACTGATTTTATTGCACCCCATAAGTTTTGAGTTTTCCTTGTTATTTGTTTATAAACATATTTTTATTTTCTTTTTTGATTCCTTCAGTGATCTGTTGGTTATTCAGAAGCATGTAGTTTATCCTCCATGTGTTTCTGTTTTTTATAGTATTTTTTCCTGTAATTGATATCTAGTCTTACAGAGTTTTGGTCAGAAAAGATGCTTGAAGTTATTTAAATATTTTTAAATTTGCAAAGGCTTGATTGTGGCTTAGAATGTGGTCTACCCTGGAGAGCATTCCATGTGCACTTGAAAAAAATGTGAAAACTATTTTTTTGGGGGGGATGACATGCCCCGTAGATATCAATTAGGCTGTCTGGTCCAGTGTGTCTTTTAAAACTTGTGATCCCTTACTGATTTTCTGTCTGGATGATCTTTCTATTGTTGTGAGTGAGTATTAAAGTCCTCCAGTTTTATTTTGTTACTGTCAATTTCCCCTTTTTGACTTATCTATTGATATGCTCCTATGTAGGGTGCATATGTATTTATAATTGCTATATCTTTTTTTGACTTGATTCTTTGAACATTATGTAGTGTCCTTCTTTGCCTCTTGTAACAGTCCACATTTGCAATCTATTTTATCTAATATGAATATCACTACTCCTGCTTTCTTCTGATTTTCATTTGCATGGAATATCTTTATTCAGCCACTCTCTGTATGCATCCTTAGGTCTGAGGTAGGTCTCTTTTTGACAACATATATAAGGGTCTTGTTTTATATCCATTCAGCCAACCTCTCTTTTGGTTGGAGCATTTAGCCCATTTACATTTAAGGTAATTATTGATATATATGATCCTCTTACCATTTTCTTTATTGTTTTGGGTTTGTTTTGCACGCTTTTTAATTTTACATTTCCTGTCTTTGGCATTTGTTGAAGAGATGGTTTTGTGGTGCTGAATTCTCTTATTTCTTTGTCTGTAAAGCTCTTGATACTACCTTCAAATTTGAATGAGGTATTTTCTGGGTACAGTACTTCTTATTGTGCGTTTTTCTCTGTCATCGCTTTGTGCATATTTTGCCATTCCCTTATGACCTGCAGAGTTTCTGTTGAAAGATCAGTTGTTAGCCTTATGAAGATCCCTTTTGTATTATTTGTTGCTTTTCCCTTGCTGCTTTTAATATTTGATTTTTGTGTTTAATTTTTTTTGGCTTTATTAATGTGTGTCTTGGTGTGTTTTTTCTTGGTTTTGTCTTATATGAGGTTTTCTGGGCTTCCTGGACCTTGGTGGATATTTATTTTCCATTTCAGGGAAATTTTCTCTATAATCTCCTCAAATATTTTTCTCATGCTCTTTCCTTGTGTCTTCTTTTTAGACCCTTATGATTTGAATGTTTTACACTTTATATTGTCTCAGAAGTCTCTGAGACTGTCCTCATTACTTAATTTTTTTCTTTATTGTGTTCTGCTTTAATTATTTCCACTATTTTGTCTTCCTGCTCACTTGTCTGTTCTGCTTCCTCAGTTTTCTGCTGTTGTTTCCTTCTGTTGTATTTCTAATATCCATTATTGTGTTTTTCATTGTTGGTTGTTTACTCTTTAATTCTTTTAGACCGTTGTGAAAAATTTCTTGCATCTTCTTGATCCATCCTTCCTGTCTATTTATCTGTACATCCATTTTGTCTTCAAGATTTTGAATCATCATTACTATCATCACACTGAATTCTTTTTCAGGTAGACTGTTTATTACTCTTCATTTGTTTTCTCTTGTGGGTTTTGTTTGTTTGTTTGTTTGTTTTTATTATGTTCCTCATCTGCTGCATATTTTTTGGTCTTTCATTTTGTTTAAATTACTGTGTTTGGGGCTTTGTTTCTGCAGGTTGGAAGGTCACAGTTCCTCTTTTTTTTTTTTTCTCTCAATTTAATTTTTTATTTTTTAAATTTTAAAATCTTTAATTCTTACATGCGTTCCCAAACATGAACCCCCCTCCCACCTCCCTCCCCACAACATCTCTCTGGGTCATCCCCATGCACCAGCCCCAAGCATGCTGTATCCTGTGTCAGACATAGACTGGCGATTCAATTCTTACATGATAGTATACATGTTAGAATGCCATTCTCCCAAATCATCCCACCCTCTCCCTCTGAGTCCAAAAGTCCGTTATACACATCTGTGTCTTTTTTCCTGTCTTGCCTACAGGGTCGTCATTGCCATCTTCCTAAATTCCATATATATGTGTTAGTATACTGTATTGGTGTTTTTCTTTCTGGCTTACTTCACTCTGTATAATCGGCTCCAGTTTCATCCATCTCATCAGAACTGATTCAAATGAATTCTTTTTAACGGCTGAGTAATACTTCATTGTGTATATGTACCACAGCTTTCTTATCCATTCATCTACTGATGAACATCTAGGTTGTTTCCATGTCCTGGCTATTATAAACAGTGCTGCGATGAACATTGGGGGTACATGTGTCTCTTTCAATTCTGGTTTCCTCGGTGTGTATGCCCAGCAGTGGGATTGCTGGGTCATAAGGTAGTTCTATTTGCAATTTTTTAAGGAATCTCCACACTGTTCTCCATAGTGGCTGTACTGGTTTGCATTCCCACCAACATTGTAGGAGGGTTCCCTTTTCTCCACACCCTCTCCAGTATTTATTGCTTGCAGATTTTTGAATCGCAGCCATTCTGACTGGTGTGAAGTGGTACCTCATTGTGGTTTTGATTTGCATTTCTCTGATAATGAGTGATGTTGAGCATCTTTTCATGTGTTTGTTAGCCATCCGTATGTCTTCTTTGGAGAAATGTCTATTTAGTTCTTTGGGACATTTTTTGATTGGGTCGTTTATTTTTCTGGAATTGAGCTGCAGGAGTTGCTTGTATATTTTTAAGATTAGTTGTTTGTCAGTTGCTTCATTTGCTATTATTTTCTCCCATTCCGAAGGCTGTCTTTTCACCTTGCTTATATTTTCCTTTGTTGTGCAGAAGCTTTTAATTTTAATTAGATCCCATTTGTTTATTTTTGCTTTTATTTCCAGAATTCTGGGAGGTGGATCATAGAGGATCCTGCTGTGATTTATGTCTGAGAGTGTTTTGCCTATGTTCTCCTCTAGGAGTTTTATAGTTTCTAATCTTACATTTGGATCTTTAATCCATTTTGAGTTTATTTTTGTGTGCGGTGTTAGAAAGTGATCTAGTTTCATTCTTTTACAAGTGGTTGACCAGTTTTCCCAGCACCACTTGTTAAAGAGATTGTCTTTACTCAATTGTATATTCTTGCCTCCTTTGTCAAAGATAAGGTGTCCATATGTGTGTGGATTTATCTCTGGGCTTTCTATTTTGTTCCATTGATCTATATGTCTGTCTTTGTGCCAGTACCATACTGTCTTGATGACTGTGGCTTTGTAGTAGAGCCTGAAGTCAGGCAAGTTGATTCCTCCAGTTCCATTCTTCTTTCTCAAGATTGCTTTGGCTATTCAAGGTCTTTTGTATTTCCATAAAAATCTTGAAATTATTTGTTCCAGTTCTGTGAAAAATGTGGCTGGTAGCTTGATAGGGATTGCATTGAATTTGTAAATTGCTTTGGGTAGTATACTCATTTTCACTATATTGATTCTTCTGATCCATGAACATGGTATATTTCTCCATCTATTAGTGTCCTCTTTGATTTCTTTCATCAGTGTTTTATAGTTTTCTATATATAGGTCTTTAGTTTCTTTAGGTAGATATATTCCTAAGTATTTTATTCTTTTCGTTGCCATGGTGAATGGAATTGTTTCCTTAATTTCTTTTTCTACTTTCTCATTATTCGTGTATAGGAATGCAAGGGATTTCTGTGTGTTGATTTTATATCCTGCAACTTTACTATATTCATTGATTAGCTCTAGTAATTTTCTGGTGGAGTCTTTACTGTTTTCCATGTAGAGGATCATGTCATCTGCAAACAGTGAGAGTTTTACTTCTTCTTTTCCAATTTGGATTCCTTTTATTTCTTTTTCTGCTCTGATTGCTGTGGCCAAAACTTCCAGAACTATGTTGAATAGTAGCGGTGAAAGTGGACACCCTTGTCTTGTTCCTGACTTTAGGGGAAATGCTTTCAATTTTTCACCATTGAGGATAATGTTTGCTGTGGGTTTGTCATATATAGCTTTTATTATGTTGAGGTATGTTCCTTCTATTCCTGCTTTCTGGAGAGTTTTTTATCATAAATGGATGTTGAATTTTGTCAAAGGCCTTCTCTGCATCTATTGAGATAATCATATGGTTTTTATTTTTCAATTTGTTAATGTGGTGAATTACATTGATTGATTTGCGGATATTGAAGAATCCTTGCATCCCTGGGATAAAGCCCACTTGGTCATGGTGTATGATCTTTTTAATGTGTTGTTGGATTCTGATTGCTAGAATTTTGTTCCTCTTAATGTAGTCTGTACCCCGTGGGTGGAATTGGTCTAATGCCTTGTGAAATTTCCCTGGTTGGGGCGATTTCTGCCTGCCTTCTGTTGGGTGAAGCTAGATCTCATTTCTGTGAAGGGCAATGCCATTTCTAGTAGTGTGTTTTGGGGTGTCTATGGGCTTGATATGGCTTTAGACAGCCTGTTTGCTAATGTGCAGCCTTGTGTTCCTGTTTTGCTGAAGGATTGTCATGGGGCTTCTGGGATTGTGCTTGCTGGCATTTAGGTAGGGCTTGGTTTTAGTGTTGATTTGGAGTCCTTTGTGGAATTCTCACCTATTAATGTTGCCTGGGGTTGGGAGTTCTCTGGTGTATCAAAATCTTGGGCTCAGGTTTCCTGCCTCAGATGTTCAGGTGTGACACTTTACTGTAGCACCTAGAGCTCACGTGATACATAGCACAGAAGACAAACCCCCCAATATTCTTGGTGAAGGCAACACTCAATGGTTCAGAACACCCAGAAAAACTCACATCAAAGTCCTCCAATATTTATAGGAAGATCTCTGGACCTGTTGTGGGCAGTGTGGGGTCAACACAGTTTCAGATCTGACCTTATTCCAGCTGTACTTGCTCCTAAAGTTTACAGTTACCTCTAAAGTCATCAGACTGTTCCTTGTCCATACACCAGGGGCTGAAGACCAAGGCTTATTAGGACTCAATTGCTCATTTGGGCTTGGGAGAGGGGCGGATATGGTAGCCACTGCTGGGGTTTTCCAGGGAGTGCCTGAAGCAATAGAAACCTGTTGGATCTTGTTACAGTCTGAGGTGAGTCATGTTCTCTCCCAGAGGAATTGACCCCAAGTTGTGGATCCCTAGGAAGGGTCAAGCTATTTAATCTCCCAGAAAGATATGGGCAGTAACTGTTCTTGCTCACAGCCTTGTGGTAGCTGCCAAATCTCGGGTTGGGACCATATTAGTGGTGTTTCATACACTGCCTCAGACACATTTCCTGGCTTTTGCAGTGGCAGTCATGTCTAATTCCACAGCTGGCACTCTGATGGGTTTTTCTGGTTTTGGTGGCCACTGACAGCACTCAGCCACTGTGTCAAGTGTGGTATCTGTGTCCTGGAGACAATGACTTCTTGCCACTCTGGGACACCCAATCTTTTTCTGGACTCTCTCCAAAGAAATAACCCCCTCAGAGTATCTTCATGGCTGCCAACCCCCAACATATCCCTGGGCTCTGACACCTATGCCCAAGTCTTGACACCCCACCTCAACACTGTGCTGTGGGTGGAGGCTTGCTAGTCACTCCTTGGCACCCCACCCCTGACCTTTGCTCTGTGTGGAGGCTTGTGAGCCACCTCTTGGCTGAGAAATAATGTTCAGCAGCAATTTCTGTGGTGAATTTTCTGTTTTGCTCCCTGACATTGCACTCCACTCTGAGGTTCAAAGCTCCGCACTTGTCATGCCTGTGAGGAGGTTTCCTAGTATGCAGAATTTTTTTTTTTCCTTCATGACTCCTCCTCTCAGGGCACAAACCCCCATCCAAAAACCCTTTGTCTCTTTTTATGTCTATCTTTTGTCTTACCTTGTGCTAAGGAGATTGGCTGCGCTGGAAGCTTTGGGTGTTCTGTCATAGTTCCGAAGTTATTCTGTAGGAGTTGTTCCATATTCAATTGAATTTTTGATGTGTTTGTGGGGAAGAATCTTCATATCTTACTCTGTGATTTTCTTCTAACTTCATTATCTTGTTTCTTAAGGTAGGATTTTGTTATAAACTTCCATCTGAGAACTGTTTATGCTGCATCCCATAGATTTTCCGTGTTTTTTTTTTTTTTTTGGTTTTCATTGTCATTTTTTCTGTACATTTTTTGAATTCCTCTTAGATTTCTTAAGAAATCTAGGATATAATCTAAAATCATTAATCTGTTGATTATTCAGAGGTATGTTGCTTAGTTTGCATGTGTGTTTCTAGCATGTTTTTTTTTTTTTTAACTGCAACTGGTTTTTAAAATCAGATCATTGTGGTCATAAAAGATGTTTTATATAATTTCAATTTTCTTAAAGTTACTAAGAATTGATTTGTGACCCGAGATATGATTTATCCAGGAGAATGTTTCATGTACAGTTAAGAAGAAATTGTATTCTGCTGCTTTCAAACAGAATGACATAAATATCAGTTAGTCTCTCTGGTCTAATTTGTCATATATAGTTTGTGATTCCTTATTAATGTTCTGCCTGGAAGATATATCCACTGGTATAAATGAAATGTTAAAGTCCCCAAATATTATTGTGTTACTGACGATTTACCCTTTTATGGTTGTTAGCATTTACATTATATATTGAGGTGCCCCTATGTAGGATGCATATGCCATTACAATTGTTATGTATTCTTATTGGATTGATCCTTTAAGCATTATATAGTGTTCTTCCCTGTCTCTTTCAACAGGGTTCATTTTAAAGTATGATTTGAGTACTGCTACTGCAACTTTATTTTTATTTGCATTTACATGAAATACCTTTTTATAGTCCCTCAATTTCATTATGTATATGTCCCTAGGTCTGAAGTGGGTCTCTTTTATAGAACTATATGCTCTATATAGTGGTCCTTTTTTGGTATCTATCCAGTCAGTCCGTTTCTTTTGATTGAAGCATTTAAATTACATTTAAGGTAATTATCAATATGCATTTTCCTATTGTCATGTTCTTTAATGTTTTGGGTTTGTTTTTGTAGTTTTTTGCTTCTCTTGTGTTTCCAGCCTAGAGCAGTTCCTTTAACATTTATTGTAAAGTTGTTTTTTTGTTTTTTTTTTTGGTACTGAACTCTTATATTCTCCTTTTGTTTAAAGTTTTTGATTTCTCCATCAAATCTGAATCACCTTGAGTCAGATTCCTGACCAACCAGTTGTAGGATTTTCCCTCTCATCATTTTAAATATATCATGCCACTCCTCCTGACCTTCAGAATTTCTGCTAAAACGTCAGCTGATAAATTTATAGAGATTCCTTTGTATGTTATTTGTTTCATTTCTTCACTGCTTTTAATATTTTTGTTTAAATTCAATTTTTGTTAGTTTGTTTCATATATTTCTCAGCATGTTCCTCCTTGAATTTATCTTATATGGGACTGTGTGCCTCCTTGGTTTGGGTGGTCATTTCATTTCCCATTTTAGGGACGTATTCTATTATAATCTCTTCACAAATAGGTTTAGCCACTTTCTTTTTCTTTTTCTTTTTGTTTCTTCTGGGATCCCTATAATTTTAATGTTGATTGTTTAATGTTGTTCCAGAAGTTTCTGAGATTCTACTCTTTCTTTTTCATTCTTCTTCTTCTTCTTCTTCTTTCCTTTATTCTGTTCCTTAACAGTTTTCTCCATCATTCTTCCAGTTCTGGTTTCCCAGGTGGTGCTAGTGGTGAAGAATCTACCTGCCGATACAGGAGATGTAAGAGATGTTGATTTGATCCTTGGGTTGGGAAGATTACCTGAAAGAGGAAATGATACCCACGCTCCAGTATTCTTGCTTGGACAATGCCATGGGCAGTAGAACCTGGAGGGCTACAGTCCATGGGGCTGTGAAGAGTCAGGCATGAGTAAACACACACAAACACAGACAGGCACACACACTCAGACAGTCACACACATCTTCCAGCTCACTTATCCATCTTTCTTCCTCAGTTATTTTGCTATCTATTCCTTTGTGTATGTGTGTGTGTGTGTTTCTTTTTTCTTTCTTTTTTGTTTAAGTTATTGCATTGTTCATCTCTGTTTTTTCCATATTCTAGGTCTTTTTAAACTTTTATCTCTCAGTCTTTGCCTCCATTTTGCTTTGAGGATCTTGGATCATCTTAATTATTGCTACTTTGAATTCTTATTTAGATGGATAGCCTATTTCCTATTCATTTATTTAGTCTTTTTTTTTTAACCTTGCTCTTTTGTCTGCAACATTCTTCTCTGCCATCTCATTTTTTTCTACTTTAATGTATTTTTGATCTCCATTCTGTAAGCTACAGTATCATAGTACCCCTTGCTTCTTGTGTCTGTCCCTTTGTGAGTGTGGTTGGTCCACTGGCTTCTATAAGATACCTGCTGCGATGAACTGATCCTTGTGTACTGGTGGGTGGAGCTAAGTCTTGTCCTTCTGATGGACAGGATCTCATCATTTGTGGTGTCCGTGATCTTAGTACTTTAGACAGTCTGTCTGCTGATGAGTAGGGTTGTGTTTTTGTCTTACTATTTGGCCTGAGATATTCATCATGGAAGCCTGTAGGAAGTTGAGTGAAGCAGCATTTTGGTATTGAGATGAAGACCTCTAGTTGAGCTCACACTTGTTGATATTCCATAAGGCAAGGATTTATCTGCTGATCTAGGCTCCTGGACTCAGCTCTCTCACCCCAGAGGTTCAGCCTATCCTCTGACCTAGGAACCAAGATCCTACAAGCTTTGTAGCATGGCCAAAGAAAGAAAAAACATATAAACAAACAAAAGAAAAAGAAAAACAATAATCAGCAACAAGATAAAACAAGATAGAAAAACAGACAAAGAAAACCCAAAGCAAGTGATAAAAACAAAACCAAACACAAGCAGAAAGTAAAGTGAACAAAAAACAGGAAAAGAACTGAACAAAGGAAACAAAAATGAAAATAAACAACAAAAATAAAACTAAAAACAATAAATAAAAACAAAAGCAGAAAGCAAACTAAAAAGTAAAGAATATATAAAACAACCACAAAAAATTATCCAAAAATAAGAAAAAAGTAAAAGATAACAAAAAAACATGAAACAACAAAATGTAAATAAAAACAGAAAAATAAATTAACCTTTAACTAAAAAAAAGAAAAAATAATTTAAAAACAAAACAGAAAGAAAAACCAAATGAAATATATATTTCTTCCTGTGGCCTCTGGTGAAAAATTCTTAGAGATGAGAATGCCAGACCACCTTACTTACCTCCTGAGAAACCTGTATGCAGGTCAAGAAGCAAAAATTATAACTGAACAAGGAAAAATGGAGTGGTTCAAAATTGGAAAGTGAGTACATCAAGGCCATATATGTCACCCAGCTTATTTAATTTATATGCAGAGTACATCATATGAAATGTCAGCCTGGATGGTGCACAAATTGAAATCAAGACTGATGGGAGAAATATCAATAACCTCAGATAGGCAGATGATACCTCCCTAATGGCAGAAAGCAAAAAGTAACTTAAGAGCCTCTTGATGAAAATGAAAGAGGACCTTGAAAAAGCTGGCTTAAAACTGAACTTTCAAAAAACAAGATCATGGCATCTGGTCCCATCACTTCATGGAAAATAGATGGAAAAACAATGGAAACGGTGAAATACTTTATTTTCTTGGGCTCCAAAATCACTGCAGATGGTGATTGCAACCATGAAATTAAAAGATGCTTACTCTTCCCTGGTGGTGCAGAGGTTAAAGCATCTGCTTGCAATGTGGGAGACCTGGGTTCGATCCCTGGGTAGGGAAGATCCCCTGGAGAAGGAAATGGCAACCCACTCCAGTATTTTTTATTTAATTTTTTTATTATTTTTTTACTTTTTTTTTCACTCCAGTATTCTTGCTTGGAGAATCCCATGGACAGAGGAGCCTGGCAGGCTACAGTCCACGCATCACAAAGAGTCGGACACGACTGAGCGACTTCACTTTCACTTTCACTACTCTTTGCTAGAAAAGCTATGACCAACCTATACAGCATATTAAAAAGCAGAGACATTACTTTGCTGAAAAAAGTCCATAGTCAAAGCTATGGTGTTTTCCAGTAGTCATGTATGGATGTGAGAGCTGGCCCATAAAGAAGGCTGAGTGCTGAAAAATTGATGCTTTTGAACTGTGATGTTGGAGAACTCTCTTGAGAATCCGCTAAATTTCAGGGAGATCAAATCAGTCAATCTTAAAGAAAATCAACCTTGAATATTCATTGGAAAGAGTTATGCTGATGGCTACCTGATGCAAAGAACTGAGTCATTGGAAAAGATTGAGGGCAGGATGAGAAGGGGGTGACAGAGGATGAGACAGTTGGACGGCATCATCGACTTAGTGGAAGTGTGTTTAAGCAATCTCCGTGAGATTGTGAAGGTTAGAGAAGATTGGCGTGCTGTAGTCCATGAGGTTGAAAAGTGCCAGACATGACTGAACAACAGAAGTCCACAGCTACTAAAGCTAGATAAGTCTCAGTTTTGGGTGCTCTCATTGTCCATTTAAATATTCCACAGTTACAAGGTGTATCAAGCAGTTCTTGGGATTTAATTCATAGCCCTGTGCAATTGCAGGGAGGGATTTCCATGCTTATTCTTAGTAGCACAGCCTGCAGGGCTCAGCTTTGCTTTTGGCCCTACATTTGCATGTGGCCCACCCTCTGGAGTCTTTTCCTTATGGAGGAAAGAAGGGGTGAAAGCAAGAGATTATTAGGTCACACTTGCTTTCTTAGGTTTGGGGTGAAATAAGATGACCACAACTGGGGCATGCATGTTCACTCCAGTTGGATCCCACTCTAGTGCCTGTAAGGGGCAGAGATCAGCAGGAAGACTGCGGCATGCTCACTCTGGTGGGAGTCCCTCCCAAAGCCTACAGAAGCAGGGGCTTATGTGGTGGGGGAGGGGCAGTTCCCAATAGCAGCATCACTCCTTTTGCACCACACAACAATAGCACCTCTTTTCCAAGGCAGACCCTATCCTCCAGGGGCATTCCCAGCCATGAAGCTTCTTACTCCTATCTTCTCCAATTGTCTTCATGTAGCTAAGTTTCTTACCCCTGTCTCTTCTTGCAGCCAACAGTGGTCCTCTCCCCACATGTGAACTTCTAACCTCACAATTTTAGCACTCATCTCCTTCATGCACTGGCAGATTCCCATCTCAGGCGGGGTGCTTGGGACTGATTCTTGAGGAAGCTTTTACAGAGGTGGCACTCAAGACCCCAGAGTCTGCATGGACAGAGGAGGCACTAGCTTGAGGGGTGGGCCAGCCTGCTTAGATGGGTACTGCTCCTAGTTCCCACAGAGGTAGGGCTCAATGGGTTGGAAAAAGGATTGCAATGGCTGTCCTGTTGCTTGTACATTACTCAACAATTATACCTTGCTTCTATGGTGGCTTTTCTTTTTCTCCAAAATTTCTTGGTTTTGGAGCTCCTTACTCCAGTCCCTTCAGGTTCTCTCTTCACAGGCAACAGCTATCCCCTTCCTGGGCCACCCTATAAACTCCACTTTCCAGCTCTCAGTCCCCCTCCATACCAGGAGACACACAACTCAGGCTGGGGTGCACAAGGCTGCAGCACAGACCACATATACTTATCTTACTCTGTCTTTCCTTCAACAGACTGTTGCTGCATTCCCCTCTGATCCCTTGAAGCTCTGTCTCTCTCCCAGCTGATTTCCCCACTGTGAGAGTATTTCTCTGAGTGAGGGAACCTCTCCTCACTTTCAGCTCTCCATCAGGTCCTGGTCCCATTCCACATCTTTCTTTCATTATATGTTGTTGCATGGGTTTTTTCTCCCTGTCCTTTTAGGTATCCAAGATCTTCTGCTAGTGTTTAGCAGGTACCCTGTGAGAACTGTTCCATTTATAGATGTATTCTTGAAGTACTTGTGAATAAAAGCATATTCCACATCCTATTCTGCCATCTTGACTCTTCTCCCTTTTTATGATTACTATTTGCTTAAGATATCTTTGGTTATCCCTTTACACTAAGTCTATTTATGTTTAAGGACAAATTGAAACTCTTGAAGGCAGCATGTTATTGAAATTTTTAAAATTCATTCAACTATTCTGTATTTTCATTGATGAATTTTATGTGCCTACATTTAAATTAATTAGTTATAGGTTGATATGTATTTTGATGTTTTTCATTTTTTCCTGCTTGTTTTATAGTGCCGTCATTCCTTGCTTCTTATACTGCTTGTTTTGTTTGTGTATGTTTTTATGTCATTTGCTATTAATATGCTTTGACTTTATCATGTTTTAATGTAATTACTACCAAATTTTTTCCTTGTGGTTTTCATGAGGCTTACACAAAATACCTTAAACTTATACAACTCTATTTTAAAATGATAACAACTTCTAGAGAATTCCTAAACTTTGCACTTTTAATTCTCCTTCTCACATTCCAGGTTACTGATTTTACACTTAACATGTTTTTATATTATTTTGGGAAGATCCACTGGAGAAGGGATAGGCTACTCACTCCAGTATTATTGGGGCTAGTAAAAGATTTTTGCATTTGTAGTTGTTTTTAACTTTTAAACTAGAGTTGTAAGTGAATGATGCATTACTCTTACCATATTGCAAAATCTAACTATGACTACTTATTTACCATTACCAGTGAGATTTATGCACAGATTTACATGAGGTCAATTAGTTTTCTCTCACTTCTACTCAAATAACTCACTTTACATTTTTTGTAGGGCAAGTCTAATGGTAGGTAACTCTCAGCTTTTGTTTGGAAAAGTCTGTTCTTCCTTTGTTTCTGAAGGACATTACCCTGCATATAAAAATTCTTGATTCATAGCAATTTTCTTTTAATATTTTTAATATGTCACCCCATTATTTTATGGCCTAAAAATTTTGTGAAGATATCTACAAAAGTAGATTTTTGAGAGTTCCCTTGCAAATAAAATCTTTTGAGAGTTTCCTTGCACATAAATCCTCTTATTTCTCTGGCTACTCTTAAAATTCTTTTTTTGTCTTTGGATAATTTAATTGTGATGTGTCTATCTGTGTGCTCGGTCACTCATGTCCGACTCTTAGCGATCCTATGGACTATAGCCTTCTAGGCTCCTTTGTCTATGGAATTCTCCAGGCAAGAATACTGGAGTGGGTTACCATTTCCTTTTCCAGTGTCTATTTTATTCAAACCTATTTTGAACATTTTAGACTTGAAATCTGGATGTCCATTTATCTCCTTACGTTTAAGAAACTTTCAGTCATTTTGCTTTAAATATATTTTCTGTCTCTTTCTCTCCTGAGATTCTTATAATGTAAGTATAGTTTACTGTGATTGTGTCCCATGAATCCCATAAGCTTTCTTAAATCTTTATGTATTCTTTCTTTTTTATACTCCTCTGACTGGGCAATTTCTAATGTCCGTTCTTCCATGTTTCTGATTATTTCTTCTGCATGGCTGAGTCTATTTTTGAAATTCTTTACTGAGTTCTTTAGTTCTGTTCTTGTATTTTTCAGTGCTAGGATTTCTTTTTGGCTTTTGGATGATTGCTGTTTCCTTATCTAACTTCTCATTTTGTTCATGCAATTTTACCTAATTGTATCTAGTTATCTGTCTGTCATTTCTTGTAATAATAGTTCACTAAACTTTCTTGAAAGGATTATACTGAATTATTTGTCTGACAGCTCGTAGATCTCCATATCTTATCGTAAATTATTGGATTTTTATTTTATTTGGTTGTGTCATATGTCCCTGATTCTTATGATTCATGATTCCACACACTAATATCTGTGCATTTGAATAATCAGGTTTTTCTTCTACTCTTTACAGGTCTGCTTTAGCATAGACAATTCATTCCTTCCCAGACAGCTTAGTTTGGAGTTCTGGCTATGTCTGCTGGTAATGCCCTTGGGCATGTTGGACCAGTTATTGTGGTCTATATTTGATGAGGCAGCTATTCGAGCTCTGAAGATGAGAATCTGAGTTTCTGCCTCTGGCTGAGAATAGTTGGTAGGAGTCTGAGTTGGTTGACTCTATGTGTGAGGCTGTTGAATGGGCTTAATATTTACATGGAATTTCTGGTTGTACTTACTAGAGGGTGAGGATTGGATACTATATATAATAGTAAATGTAGCTGTGAATTATCCTTTTTTTCTGTTAATATTGTTATTGTTGTTGTTTAATAAAATATTTTATTATTTTTAATATAAATTTATTTATGTTAATTGGAGGCTAATTACTTTACAATATTGTATTGGTTTTGCCATACATCAACATGAATCTGCCACAGGTGTACATGTGTCCCCTCCCCCCGAACCACACTTCCACCTCCCTCCCCATACCATCCCTCTGGGTCATCCCAGTGCACCAGCCCCGAGCATCCTTTGAACCTGGACTGGTGATTCATTTCACATATAATATTATACACCTTTGAACCTGGACTGGTGATTCATTTCACATATAATATTATACATGTTTCAATGTGATTCTCCCAAATCATCCCACCCTCACCCTCTCCCACAGAGCCCAAAAGGCTGTTCTATATATCTGTGTCTCTTTTTCTATCTTGCATACAGGGTTGTCATTACCATCTTTCTAAATTCCATATATATGCATTAGTATACTGTATTGGTGTTTCTCTTTCTGGCTTACTTCACTTTGTATATACGGGCTTCCCTGGTGGCTCAGAGGTTAAAGTGTTTGCCTGCAATGCGGGAGACCTGGGTTCGATCCCTGGGGTGGGAAGATCCCCTGGAGTAGGAAATGGCAACCCACTCTAGTATTCTTGCCTGGAGAATCCCATGGACGGAGGAGCCTGAAGGGCTACATTCCACGGGGTCGCAAAGAGTTAGACACGACTGAGCGACTTCACTTTCACTCTGTATAATAGGCCCCAGTTTCATCCACCTCATTAGAATGGATTCAAATGTATTCTTTTTAATGGCCGAGTAATACTTCATTGTGTATATGTACCACAGATTTCTTATCCATTCGTCTGCTGATGGACATCTAGGTTGCTTCCATGTCCTGGCTATTATACACAGTGCTGCGATGAACATTGGAGTACACATGTCTCTTTCAATTCTGGTTTCTTCGGTGTGTATGTGCAGCAGTGGGATTGCTGGGTCGTAAGGCAGTTCTATTTCCAGTTTTTTGAGGATCTCCACACTGTTCTCCATAGTGGCTGTACTAGTTTGCATTCCCACCAACAGTATAAGAGGGTCCCCTTTTCTCCACACTCTCCCAAGCATTTATTGTTTGTAGATTTTTGATAGCAGCCATTCTGACCAGCATGATAGTACCTCGTTATGGTTTTGATTTCCATTTCTCTGATAATGAGTGATGTTGAGCATCTTTTAATGTGTTTGTTAGCCATCTGTATGCCTTCTTTGGAGAAATGTCTGTTTAGTTCTCTGGCGCATTTTTTGATTGGGTCATTTATTTTTCTGGAATTGAGCTGCAGGAGATGCTTGTATATTTTTGAGATTAATTCTTTGTCAGTTGCTTCATTTGTTATTATTTTTTTCTCATTCTGAAGGCTGTTTTTGCTTATAGTTTCCTCTGTTGTGCAGAAGCTTTTAATTTTAATTAGGTCCCATTTGTTTATTTTTGCTTTTATTTCCAATATGCTTGGAGATGGGTCATAGAGGATCCTGCTGTGATTTATGTCAGAGAGTGTTTTGCCTAGATTCTCCTCTAGGACTTTTTTATGGTCTGGTCTTACATTTAGATCTCTAATCCATTTTGAGTTTATTTTTGTTCATGGCGTTAGAAAGTGTTCTAGTTTCCTTGTTTGACACGTGATTCACCTCTTTTCCCAGCACCACTTGTTAAAGAGATTGTCTTTTCTCCATTGCAAATTCTTGCCTACTTTGTCAAAGATAAGGTGTCCATAGCTGTGTGGATTTATCTCTGGGCTTTCTATTTTGTTCCATTGATCTATATTTCTGTCTTTGTGACAGTACCGTAATGTCTTGATGACTGTGGCTTTGTAGTAGAGCCTGAAGTCAGGCAGGTTGATTCCTCCAGTTCCATTCTTCTTTCTTAAGATTGCTTTGTCTATTCGAGGTTTTTGTATTTCATACAAATTGTGAAATTATTTGTTCCAGCTCTGTGAAAAATACCGTTGGTAGTTAGATAAGGATTGCATTGAATCTAGTATACTCATTTTCACTGTTTCGATTTCTGATCCATGAACATGGTATATTTCTCCATCTATTAGTGTCCTCTTTGATTTCTTTCACCAGTGTTTTATAGTTTTCTATATATGTCTTTTGTTTCTTTAGGTAGATATATTCCTAAGTATTTTATTCTTTTCATTGCAATGGTGAATGGAATTGTTTCCTTAACTACTCTTTCTATTTTCTCATTATTAGTGTATAGGAATGCAAGGGATTTCTGTGTGTTGATTTTATATCCTGCAACTTTATTATATTTATTGATTAGCTCTGGTACTTCTCTGGTGGAGTCTTTAGGGTTTTCTATGTAGAAGACCATGTCATCTGCAAACAGTGAGAGTTTTGCTACTTCTTTTCCAATTTAGATTCCTTTTCTTTTTTTGCTCTGATTGCTGTGGCCAAAACTTCCAAAACTATGTTGAATAGTAGTGGTGGAAGTGGGCACCCTTGTCTTATTCCTTAGTTTAGGAGAAATGCTTTCAATTTTTCACCATTGAGGAAAATGTCTGCTGTGGGTTTGTCATATATAGCTTTTATTATGTTGAGGTATATTCCTTCTATTCTGCTTTCTGGAGAGTTTTTATCATAAATGGATGTTGAACTTTGTCAAAGGCTTTCTCTGCATCTATTGAGAGAATCATATGGCTTTTATTTTTTCAATTTGTTAATGTGGTGAATTACATTGATTGATTTGCAGATATTGAAGAATCCTTGCATCCCTGGGATAAAGCCCACTTAGTCATGGTGTATGATCTTTTTAATGTGTTGTTGGATTCTGATTGCTAGAATTTTGTTAAGGATTTTTGCATCTATGTTCATCAGTGATATTGGCTTGCACTTTTCTTCTTTTATGGCATCTTTGTCAGGTTTTGGTATTAGGGTGATGGTGGCCTCATAGAATGAGTTTGGAAGTTTACCTTCCTCTGAAATTTCCTGGAAGAGTTTGAGTAGGATAGGTGTAGCTCTTCTCTAAATTTTTGGTAGAATTCAGCTGCGAAGCTGTCTGGTCCTGGGTTTTTGTTTGCTGGAAGAATTCTGATTATAGTTTCTATTTCTCTGCTTGTGATGGGTCTATTAAGATTTTCTATTTCTTCCTGGTTCAGTTTTGGAAAGTTGTTCTTTTCTAAGAATTTGTCCATTTCTTCCACTTTGTCCTTTTTATTGGCATATAATTGCTGATAGTAGTGTCTTATGATCCTTTGTATTTCTGTGTTGTCTGTTGTGATCTCTCCATTTTCATTTCTAATTTTATTGATTTGATTTTTCCCCTTTGTTTCTTGATGAGTCTGGCTAATGGTTTTTCAATTTTAGTTATCCTCTCAAAGAACCAGTTTTTGGTTTTGTTGATTTTTGCTATGGTCTTTTTGTTTGTTTCTTTTGCATTGATTTCTGCCCTAATTTTTAGGATTTCTTTTCTTCCACTAACCCTGGGGTTCTTCATTTCTTCCTTTTCTAGTTGCTTTAGGTATAGAGTTAGGTTATTTATTTGACTTTTTTTCTTGTTTCTTGAGGTATGCCTATATTGCTATGAACCTTCATCTTAGCACTGCCTTTACAGTGTCCCGCAGGTTTGGGATTGTTTTGTTTTCATTTTCATTTGTTTCTTTGCATATTTTGATTTCTTCTGTGATTTGTTTGTTATTCAGCCTCCATATGTTGGAATTTTTATTAGTTTTTCTTCTGTAATTGAGATCTAATTTTACTGCATTGTGGTCAGAAAAGATGCTTGGAATGATTTCAATTTGTTTGAATTTACCAAGGCTAGATTTATGGCCAAGGATGTGATATATCCTGGAGAAGGTTCCATGTGCACTTGAGAAAAAGGTGAAATTCATTGTTTGGGGTGAAATGTCCTATAGATATCAATTAGGTCTAACTGGTCTATTGTATCATTTAAAGTTCGTGTTTCCTTGTTGATTTTCTGTTTAGTTGATCTATCCATGTGTGTGAATGGGGTATTAAAGTTTCCCACTATTATTGTGTTATTGTTAATTTCCCCTTTCATATTTGTTAGCATTTGTCTTACATATAGTGGTGCTCCTATGTTGGGTGCATATATATTTATAATTGTTATATCTTCTTCTTGGATTGATCCTTTGATCATTATGCAGTGTCCCTTTTTGTCTCTTTTCACAGCCTTTGTTTTAAAGTCTATTTTATCTGATATTTGTATGGCTACTCCTGCTTTCTTTTGGTCTCTATTTGCGTGGATTTTTTTTTTTTTTTCAGCTCTTCACTTTCAGTTTGTATGTGTCCCTTGTTTTGAGGTGGGTCCCTTGTAGACAACATATATAGGGGTCTTGTTTTTGTATCCATTCAGCCAGTCTTTGTCTTTTGGTTGGGACGTTCAACCCATTTATGTTTAAGGTAATTATTAATAAGTATGATCCTGTTGCCATTTACTTTATTGTTTTGGGTTAGAGTTTATACACCCTTTCTGTGTTTCCTGTCTAGAGAAGATCCTTTAGCATTTGTTGGAGAGCTGTTTTGGTGGTGCTGAATTCTCTCAGCTTTTTCTTGTCTCTAAAGCTTTTGATTTATCCTTCATATATGAATGAGATCCTTGCTGGGTACAGTAATCTGGGCTGTAGGCTACTTTCTTTCATCACTTTAAGTATGTCCTTCCATTCCCTCCTGGCCTGAAGAGTTTCTATTGAAAGATCAGCTGTTATCCTTATAGGAATAACACACTTGTTGTGTGTTATTTGTTGTTTTATTCCCTTACTGCTCTTAATATTTGTTCTTTGTGTTTGATCTTTGTTAATTTGATGAATATGTGTCTTGAGGTGTTTCGCCTTAAGTCTATCTTATTTGAGACTCTCTGGGTTTCGTGGACTTGAGTGATTATTTCTTTCCCGAGGTTAGGCAAGTTTTGAACTATTATCTACTGAAGTATCTTCTCACAGTCTTTCTTTTTGTCTTCTTCTTCTGGGACTCCTATGATTCGAATGTTGGGGCATTTAACATTCTCCCAGAGGTCTCTGAGACTGTTCTCATTTCTTCTAATTCATTTTTCTTATTTCCTCTCTAATTCATTTATTTCTAGCATTCTATCTTCTTCCTCACTAATTCTATCTTCTTCTTCCATTATTCTACTGTTGGTTCCCTCCAGAGTGTTTTTGATGTCATTTATTCCATTATTCTTTATATATTAACTCTTTTTTATTTCTTCTAGGTCCTTGTTAAACCTTTCTTGCATCTTCTTTATCCTTGTCTCCAGGCTATTATCTGTGATCCCATTTTGTTTTCAAGATTTTGGATAATTTTCACTATCATTATTTGGAGTTCTTTATCAGGTAGATTCCCTATCTCTTCCTCTTTTGTTTAGTTTGGTGGGCATTTATCCTGTTCCTTTACCTGCTGGATATTCCTTTGTCTCTTCTTCTGTGTTTGGTCTGGTCTTTCTGTATTCTGGCAGTTTGTGGAGTTCTGTTTATTGTGAAGTTTCCTCACTGTGGGTGGGGTTGTACAGGCGGCTTGTCAAGGTTTCCTGGTTAGGGAAGCTTGTGTCAGTGTTCTGGTGGGTGGAGCTGCCTTTCTTCTCTCTGTAGTGCAATGAAGTGTCCAGTAATGAGTTATGAGATGTCAATGGGCTTGGAGTGACTTTGGGCAGCTTGTATATTAACACTCAGGGCTGGGTCCCTGTGTTGCTGGAGAATTTGTGTGGTATGTCTTGCTCTGGCACTTGTTGGCCCTTGGGTGGTGCTTTGTTTCAGTGTACGTGTGGAGGCATTTGAAGAGCTCCTGTCGATTAATGTTCCCTGGAGTCAGGAGTTCTCTGATGTTCTCAGGATTTGCACTTAAGCCCCCTGCTTCTGGTTTTCACTCTTAGTTTTACAGTAGCCACAAGACTTCTCCGTCTATACAGCACTGTTGATAAAACATCTAGGTTAAAGATGAAAAGTTTCTCCACAGTGAGGAACACCCAGAGAGGTTCACAGAGTTACGTGGAGAAGAGAAGATGAAGAAGGGAGATAGAGGTAACCAGGGTGAGATGAGGTGAAATCAAAAAAGGAGAGAGCAAGCTAGCCTGTAGTCACTTCCTTATGTGGAGTCCACAGTCTGGACTGCTCAGAGATGTTCACAGAGTTATACAGAGAGGATAAGAGGAAGGAAGGAGACAGAGGTGGCCAGGAGGATAAAGGGAGGAATCAAAAGGAGAGAGACAGATGCAGCCAGTAATCAGTTCCCTAAGTGTTCTCCACCATCTGGAACACACTAAGAGATTCACAGAGTTGGGTAGAGATGAGAAGGGGGAGGGAGAAGATAGAGGCGACCTGGTGGAGAAAAAGAGAGTCCAAAGGGGGAGAGAGCAGTCAAGCCAGTAATCTTGCTCCCAGGTAAAAATGCATACTGAAGATTGGGTTCTTAAAGGTACAAAATTGATAACAAATACCAAAAAGCAATGATTAAAAGTATAGAGTAGAAGTTGGATTTTCAAAAATACAATATTAATGAAAAAAAAATCACAAAATTTATAAAATATCTATATACATATGAAGTTTGCTTTAAAAAATAGGGTTTCTCTTTTGTAGGTTATAAAAATGAAAATTGAAGGAGTATTACAGGACTTAAAATTTAAAAAAAAAACATTTAAACATTAAAGAATGGTAGTAAAAATAGTAAAAATATATCTAGGACTTTCTCTGGTGGTGTTGTGGGCAGTGTGGGGTCAGTTCATTTTTGGATAGTTCCTTGATCCAGTTTATATTTCTCAAGATCTATAGGGCTATGTAGTTGGCACTAACTGCAGGGTTTTAATCTATTGCACCTGTCAATTCCAAGGAGGTTCTCTCTGTTTTAGCTTGTTCTGTTTGCTGGTCTCTTCAGTGTCTAATTTCCACCCTAACACAAGGGGGTGGTGGTGGACACTATTTTAGGCTCACTTGTTCAGTCGTGCTGTGGAGAGGGAGGCCCACTGTAAACAAATAACACTGGCATGTGCTTGTAGTGTATCGGCCACACTAGGTTTGCCCCCAGTCACGGTGTGTTTGCTTTCCCTGTCTACACTGCTTAGGCTCTAAGTTGCTCTGCCAGTAACTGTCTGAGGCCGACCCTGGGTTGTATGCACTTACCAGGTCTAAGCCGCTCAGGTTCAGGTACTTGGGTACTCCTCAGAGGCTCAGACTTGGTTGGGCCTGCGTTTTGTGCCCTTCCCAGATCCAAGCAGCTCAGGTGACCAAGTGTTTGACCAGCATGGTCGCTGTGACTTATCACCTTCCCTGTACCTGATGCTCGGTTTTCTGGGTATATAACCAGTGTGCCTTCTCAGGCGGATGTTGACCATCCAGAGCCCCAAGAAGTCTTGATTACCAACGAAGTCTGCTTGCTGTTTGGTAGATAATGCCTCTCTGGGGCCGCAATTGCCCCCTTCCAGTTCTGGCTGCCCTCACCTGCCTGTCAGTGGAGGGGAATAGCCTGGTCTGCAGCCGGCTAGCTCTGCTCAGTCCTTTGTTCTATGAGTGGGCCTGGTGATGTCTTAGGTTAGGGTTTTCCCATGGTAGCTATCCCACAGTCCGGTTTGCTAGCCCACATTAGTTCCCTCAGATTGCCCTCGGGGCATAGAGGCCCAGTCCTTACTCTATGCAATGCAGCCCGTGCCTCCCCTGTCCAGCTCATGCTTGCTAGTGGTGGATGCAGGCATCTGTGCTGCTTCTCCCCTAGGGGAGTTACCATTGGGCATGTAATCTGTGGGTTTTAATATTTATTTATTTTTCCTCCCTGTTATGTTGCCCTCTGTGGTTCCAAGGCTCGCCACAGACTCGGATGTGAGAGTGTTTCCTGATGTTTGGAAACTTTTTTTCTTTTTTAAGACTCCCTTCCTGGGATGGAGCTCCGTCCCTACCTCTTTTGTTTCTCTTTTTGTCTTTTATATTTTTTCCTACCTCGTTTCAAAGACAATGGGCTGCTTTTCTGGGTACCTAATGTACTCTACCAGCATTCAGAAGTTGTTTTTTGTAATTTGCTCAGCATTCAAATGTTCTTTTGGTGAATTTGTTGGGGAGAAAGTGGTCTCTCCATCCTATTCCTCCCTCATCTTCTGAATTATCTTCTCTACCCTTTCAGGGCAGCAGGATTTGTTAATAGATGTTAATTTTATTAACCTTCTCAGCAGCCCTACAATAAAAGGTCTGTGTTATTTTAAAACATCTTTTTTTAAAGCTAGGTATAAGTATGTATTATATTAGTACAAATTTTAAATATTCAGCTTAATTAATGTTTATACCTGTATAACAGTCACACATTTCAATATATAGAATGATTCTAGACCCCTAGAGTCTTCTTTGCTTTCCCTCTCCAAAGTATACAGCTCAATAAAAAAAAATTACATTTTCTTTTCTCTGTTTCTATGAGTTTGGCTTCTTTAGTTTCCACATCTAAAAGATATTATCCAATGTTTGCCCTTCTGTCCTTATTTCATTTATAACGTCCTCAAGTCCCTTCTATGTAATCACAAGTGGTAAGACTTACTTTATTCATCCATAAACAGCACTTATGTTGTTTTCATATCTTGACTATTATGAATAATACTGCAATAATCACAAAAGTGCAAATATCTTTTCAAAATGCTGATTCATTTACTTTATAAGTACCCAGAATTGGAGTTGCTGCTATTTCTATTTCATAAATTTTTTGAGGAACCCTCATATTGTTTTCCATTGTGGTTTTATGAATTACTTTCCCACTAACAGTGCACCATCTTTCTCTTTTCTTCACACTTTTGCCAACTCTTGTTATCTCTTGTCTTTCTGATAACAGCCACTCAAACAGGTGTGAGGTAATATTTCACTGTGGCTTTGTTAAAAATTTCCCTAATGATTATTGATCAGTGACATTTCATGTATTGGGTTGGCCTAAATGTTCCTATGTTTTTTAAGTAAAAATAAAAGACATTTTCCATTTTGACCAAGAACCTTATTGAACAACATATTCACCACTTTGTTCTACTACTTTATCTCTCATTTCAGACAAACATAATTTCATCTTCCCCCAAATTTTTATCATTTTGAGCAAAGAACTTTTCCAGGTGCCTTTTACAGTTTTCCAGGGAATGGATTTTTTTCCATTAAGATAATTTTGTAAAGACAAAAATAAATGGACATCCAAAGATGCAATATCTAGTGAATACAGAAGATGAATCAGAATTTCTCAGCCAAGCTATTTTTATATGGTATCAAAGAAATATACAGTCTGACATTACCCTGATGGAAGATTATGCATTTTCTGTTGACTAATTCCAGATGCATTTTGAAGAATGGTGCTTTCAGTTCATTTAATTGGGAGCTGTAGTTGTTGAAATTAATTGTTTGGTTTTCTGGAAGGAGCTCATAATAGACGATACCTTTCCAATCTTGTTATATATTCATTACCTTTTTTGAAGACTAGCCTTTGATGTGTTTGGTGGTGGTTCATTTTGCTTGCTCCACAATATTTTCCATTCCACATTATTGTACAGTATCCACTTTTCATCACTCATATAATTTATTTTAAAAATCAAACACTTTTTCTTATGTTTCAGTAGAGAATCATATGTGGAAATATGATCAAGAAGGCTTTTTTTCACTTATGTGGAACCCAAACGCCAAAGTGATTAATATGACCAAACAGTTGCAAATGATTCTCAGCACTTGACTTGGATATTTTGAGTATATTGGCTATCTCCTGAATACTATAACAAGGATTGTTATTAATTAATGTCTTGATGTGCTCTCTATCAAATTCAACTGGTTTATCTGACAATGGAGCATCTCCATCAAGAAATCTCTAGTATGACATTTTGTAAACCACTTTTGACATGTTTGATCAGCCACTGCACCTTCTCCAGACCCTGCACAATTCTTTTTTGTGTTTCAATTTTGTTTCTCACCTTTCTTGAAATAATAAAGCATAAAGTGCTGAGAATGTTTCTTTCTCTTCAATATTAAAGTAACTGTACAAAATTCACTAATTTTGATGTTTTCTTAAAATACACTCTGATATGACAGCTGTCACAATACAGTTGAACAGAATTATTTCAAAGTTAGTTAGACAAAACAATTGCACTCATCTCACATGCTAGTAAAGTAATGCTCAAAATTCTCCAAGCCAGACTTCAGCAATATGTGAACCGTGAACTCCCTGATGTTCAAGCTGGTTTTAGAAAAGGCAGAGGAACCAGAGATCAAATTGCCAAAATCCGCTGGATCATTGAAAAAGCAAGAGAGTTCCAGAAAAACATCAATTTCTGCTTTATTGACTATGCCAAAGCCTTTGACTGTGTGGATCACAATAAACTGTGGAAAATTCTGAAAGAGATGGGAATACCATACCACCTAACCTGCCTCTTGAGAAACCTATATGCAGGTCAGGAAGCAACAGTTAGAACTGGACATGGAACAACACACAGGTTCCAAATAGGAAAAGGAGTACGTCAAGGCTGTATATTGTCACCCTGCTTATTTAACTTATATGCAGAGTACATCATGAGAAACGCTGGACTGGAAGAAACACAAGCTGGAATCAAGATTGCCAGGAAAAATATCAGTAACCTCAGATATGCAGATGACACCACCCTTATGGCAGAAAGTGAAGAGGAAATAAAAACCTTCTTGATGAAAGTGAAAGAGGAGAGTGAAAAAGTTGGCTTAAAGCTCAACATTCAGAAAACGAAGATCATGGCATCTGGTCCCATCAATTCATGGGAAATAGATGGGGAAACAGTGTCAGACTTTATTTTTGGGGCTCCAAAATCACTGCAGATGGTGATTGCAGCCATGAAATTAAAAGACGCTTACTCCTTGGAAGAAAAGTTATGACCAACCTAGATAGTATATTCAAAAACAGAGACATTACTTGCCAACTAAGGTCCGTCTTGTCAAGGCTATGGTTTTTCCTGTGGTCATGTATGGATGTGAGAGTTGGACTGTGAAGAAAGCTGAGCACTGAAGAATTGATGCTTTGGAACTGTGGTGTTGGAGAAGACTCGAGAGTCCCTTGGACTGCAAGGAGATCCAATCAGTCCATTCTGAAGGAGATCAGCCCTGGGATTTCTTTGGAAGGAATGATGCTAAAGCTGAAGCTCCAGTACTTTGGCCACCTCATGTGAAGAGTTGACTCATTGGAAAATACTTTGATGCTGGGAGGGATTGCGATTCATGGGGTCGCAAAGAGTCGGACATGACTGAGCGACTGAACTCAACTGAACTGAACTGAAGCACTATTACAATCATCTTAAAGAAAATAATGTATGAAACTTTGTCCAACTCCATATATACATATGGGATACTTGAATGCCTTCTTTGCAAATTAAAGACTATTTAGTCCTCCTTGTTATTGTTGTTCAGTCACCAAGTCATGTCCAACTCTTTGTGACCCCACGGACTGCAGCACACTAGGCCTTCCTGTCCCTCACAGTTTCCTGGAGTTGCCCAAGTTCCTACCCATTGAATCCTTGGTGCCATCCAACCATCCTATCTTATGTCACCCTCTTCTCCTTCTGTCTTCAAACTTTCCAAGCATCAGTGTATCTTCCAATGAATTGGTTCTTCACATCAGGTGGCCAAATTATTGGAATTTCAGCTCTAGCATCAGTCCTTCCCATGAGTATTCAAATTTGATTTCTTTTAGAATTGACTAATTTGTTTTCCTTGCTGTCAAAGGGACTATCAAGAGTCTTCTCCAACACCATATTTTGAAAGTATTGATTCTTCAGCACTCTGTCTTCTTTATGGTTCATATTTCACATCCATACATGATTGCTGGAAAGACCACAGACTTAACTATTCAGATATTTGTTATCAAAGTGATGTCTTAAAAATTAATTAATCTTATTTGGAGGACAATAACTTCACAACACTGTGGTGGCCTCTGCCACACATTGATACTAATCAGCCAAAAGTGCACATGCCCTCCCTCATTCTGAACCCAACTCCCACTTCCCTCCCCTCCCCATTAGTTGTCCCAGAGCACCAGCTTTGAGTGCATCGAACTTGCACTCATCATCTATTTTACATATGGTAGCATACATGTTTCAATGTTATTCTCTCATATCATCTCACCCTTGCCTTCTCCCACATAGTCCAATAGTCTCTTCTTTACATCTGTCTCTGCTTTTTAATACACTGTCTACGTTTGTCATAGCTTTCCTTCCAAGAACCAATTGTCTCCTAATTTCACGTCTACAGTCACCATCCACAGTGATTTTAGAATCTAAGAAGGGGGAATCTGTCACTATTTCCACCTTTTCCCCTTTTATTTGCCATGAAGTGATGGGACTAGATGCCATGATCTCAGTTGTGTCTTTTTGTTGTTGTTGTTTTGTTTTTGTTTTTAATATTGAGTTTTAAACCAGCTTTTTCATTCACTTCTTTAACCCTAATCAAGAGGCTTTGTAGTTCCTCTTTGTTTCTGCCATTAGGGTGGTGTCATCTGGATATCTGAGGTTGTTGATATTTCTTCCAGCAATCTTTCTTCCAGCTTTTAACTTATCTAGCCTGGCATTTCATATGATGTTCTCTGCATATATGTTAAATAAACAGGGTGACAGTATACAGCCTTGTCATACTATCTTATCAATTTTGAACCAGTCAGTTTTTTCATGTAATGTTCTAGCTGTTGCTTCTTGACTTGCATACAGTTTTCTCAGGCGACAAATAAGGTGGTCTGGTATTCCCATTTCTATAAGAATTTCCCACAGTTTGTTGTGATCCACATAGTCAAAGGCTTTAGCATAGTCAGTGAAACAGAAGTAGATGACTTTCTGGAATTCCCTTGCTATCTCTATCTCTATGATCCAGTGAATGTTGGCAATTCAGTTACTGGTTCCTCTGCCTTTTTAAAACCCAGCTTATCCATCTCGAAGTTCTTGACTCAAGTACACCTGAAGCCTAGTGTGAAGGATAACCTTACTAGCATAGGAACTGAGTGCAGTTGTCTGGTAGTTTGAACATCCTTTACTACTGACATTCATGGGAATTGGGATGAAGATTGATCTTTTCCAGTCCTGTGGCTCTGTGTGAGTGACCACACCATCATGGTTATCCACGTCGTAAATGTTCTTTTTTGTTCAGTTCTTCTGTATTGTTGCAATCTCTCCTTGATCTATTTTGCTTTTATTAGGTCTTTACTGTTGCTATCCTTTATTGTGCCCATCTTTGCATAAAATCTTCATTTGATATCTCCAATTTTCTTGAAGAGATATCTAGTCTTTCCCTTCTGCTGTTTCCCTCTATTTCTTTGCATTGTTCATTGAAGAAGGCCTTCTTGTCTCTCCCTGCTATTCTCTGGAACTCTGCATTCAGTTGGGTATACCTTTCACTTTCCCCCTTGCTTTTCACTTTTCTTCTTTCCTCAGCTATTTGTAAAGCCTCCTCAGACAGCCACTTTGATTTCTTGCATTTCTTTTTCTTTCAGATGGTTTTGGTCAATGGTTCTTGTACAATATTACTCTGTCCATAGTTCTTCAGGCACTCTGTCTTCCAGATCTATTCCTTGAATCTATTCATCACCTCCACTTTATAATCATAGAAGATTTTATTTAGGCAGTACCTGACTGGCCTAATGGTTTTCCCATGCTTTCTTTTGTATAAACCTGAATTATGCTATAAGGACCTGATGATCTGGGCCACAGTCAGTCCAAGTCTTGTTTTTGCTGACTGTTTAGAGCTTCTCTATCTTCGGCTGAAAAGAAAGCAATCAATTTGATTTTGGTATTGACCATTTGGTGATGTCCATGTGTAAAGTTCTCTCTTGCATTGTTGGAGAATGCAACACGTTGCACTGGAGAATGCAATGTTGGAGAATGTATTTGCTATGACCAGCGCATTCTTCTCGCAGAATTCTGTTAGCCTTTGTCTTTCTTTATTTTGTACTCCAAGGCCAAACTTTCTGTTACTCCAGGTATCTCTGATTTCTTACTTTTACATTCCAATCTGTTATGATCAATTGGACATCATTTTTTGGTGCTAGTTCTAAGAGGTCTTGTAGATCTTCCTAAAACTGGTCAACTTCAGCTTTTTTGGCATTGGTGGTTGGAGCATAGGGGTGGATCACTGTGATGTTGAATGGTTTGCCTTGGAAACACACCAAGATCATTCTATTGTTTGTGAGGTTGCACCCAAATACTGCAATTCAGGCTCTTTTGTTGACTATGAGTTTTACTCCATTTCTTCTAAGGGCTTCTTGTTCACAGTAGTAGATGCAATGGTCATCTGAATTAAATTCTCCCATTTCCATCCATTTTAGTTCATTGATTTCTAAAATGTTAATGTTCACTCTTTCCACCTCCTGCTGGACCACATTCAATTTACTTTGATTCATGGACCTAACATTCCAGGTTCCTATGCAATACTATTCTTTACAGTATTGAATTTTACTTTCATTACAGACACATCCATGACTGGGCATCATTTCTACTTTGACCCAGCTGCTTCATTCTTCCTGGAGCTATAGTAACTGTCCTTCACTCTTCCCCAGTAGCATATTAGACACCTTCAGACCTGAGGCAGTCATCTTTCAGTGTCATATCTTTTTGCCTTTTTATGAGCTCAGTCCTACGCATTTTAAAAACAAATTACTCGTTTCTTGATATTGATGTTTATATGTACCCTATACATTTTGGCCTTTTTATGTTGTTGATTCTTTTGTTATGAAAAACTTTTCAAGTTTGATGTAGTTCTGCTTATTTACTTTTACTTCTATTGCTTTAGCCTTTGGTATCATATACATAAACTCATTGCTACAACCAAACACAAAGTGCTTTATCAACATTTTTTTCTTCTAGAAATTTTATGGATTCAGGTCTTATGTTTAAGTCTTTAATCCATTTGAAGTTAATTTTTGTAAGTGGTATAAGATGGGGCCCAAATTTACTCTTCTGAGTGTGATTATCCAGTTTTCCTAATACTATGGATCAATGAGTCTATTTTTGCTATTTCGTATTATTTGTTCTGGGCTTCCCTGATGGTTCAGATAGTAAAGAATCTGCCTGCGATGTGGGAGACCTCAGTTGTCTCTCTGGGTTGGGAAGATCCTCTGGAGAAAAGAATGGCTACCCACTCCAGTATTCTTACCTGGAGAATTCCATGGACAGAGGAGACTGGTGAGCTACAGTCTATGGGGTCATAAAGAGTCAGAAACGACTGAGTGACTAACACTTTCACTTTTTCCATTAATTGTTCTCTGGGAAAATATTAGGCTCACTATATCCATGAATGTTTATTTCTGAGCCTGCTCTTCTATTCCATTGATCTATGTTTCTATTTCTCTTCTAGAACCACACTACAGATTTGTATTATAGTTTGAAAAGAGAATGTATGATGCCTCCAACTTTGTCCTTTTTCATAATTGCTTGTTTATTTAGGGCATTTTGTGTTTCCACACAAATTTTAGAATTGTGTTTTCTATTTCTGTGAAAAATGTCACTGGAATTTTGACTTAAATTATGTTAAATTTGTGGAGGGCTTTGGGTAGTATTGGCAATTTGGTAATATTCTTCAGATTCATCAACATGGGATATCATTGCATTTGTGCTTCCTCCAATTCTTTCATTAAAGTCTTACAGTTTTTAATATATCTATTAACTTGGCTAAATTTATTATTTCTTCACAATTCTATTTTATCTTTAATTAATTAATCAATTTTAATTAGAGAGTAAATACTTTAAATTTATTCTTGAGTCTTTTTATTTCACTTAATTTTTATTCCTAAGTCTTTGATTTTTGTGCTACTGTGAATGATATTTTTCTGTATTTATTTTTTGATATTTCATGCTAGCATATAGAACACAACTAACTTCTTTTGATTTTATATCTTGCCACTTTACTGAATTTATCTCTTTGTTATAACAATACTGAGTTGGGTCTTCATGATTTTCCATTTAAGATCATCAATTCAGTTGCTCAGTCATGTCGAACTCTTTGCAAGCCCATGGATTGCAGCACATCAGGCATCCCTGTTCATCACCAACTCCTGGAGTTTACTCAAACCCATGTCCATTGAGTCGGTGATGCCATCCAACCATCTCATCCTCTGTTGTCTACTTCTCCTCTTGCCTACAATCTTTCCCAGCATCAGGGTCTTTACATAATGAGTCAGTTCTTCACATCAGGTGGCCAAAGTATTGGCTTTTCAGCTTCAGCAACAGTCCTTCAAATGAATATTCAGGACTGATTTCCTTTAGGATGGACTGGTTGGATCTCCTTGCAGTCCAAGGGACTCTCAAGAATCTTCTCCAACACCACAGTTCAAAAGCATCAATTCTTCAGCACTCACCCTTCTTTATAGTCCAACTCTCACATCCATACATGACTACTGGAAAAACCATAGCTTTGACTAGATGGACCTTTGTTGGCAAAGTGATGTCTCTGGTTTTTAACATGCTGTCTATGTTGGGCATAACTTTTCTTCCAAGAAGCAAGCATCTTTTAATCTCAAGGCTGCAGTCACCATCTGCAGTGTTTTTGGACCCACCCAAAATCAATTCTGTCACTGTTTCCATTGTTTCCCCATCTATTTAAGATCACTTAATCTACAAATAAACACAGTTTTACTTCATTCTTTCCCAATTGGATGCCTTATGTTTCATATTTCTTTTCCTTACCTGCTTTCTCTGGCTAGGGCTTTCAGTTTTATGTTGAAGAAGAGCTGTGAGATTGAATATCAATACTCATGTCCTGATATTAGAGAAAAGATTTAAAACTTTCAACATTGAGTATGATGTTAGCTGTTGTCTCATAAAAGATAGCCCTTATAGTGTAGTAATACATTTTATCAATACCAAATCTGTTGAGAATTTTTATGGTGAAGCATTTTTCATTTTGTCACATGCTATTTTTTGCATCTATTGAGATGATAATGTATTTGATTTTTCATTCTATTAATGAATTGTATAATATTTATTGATTTGCATATGTTGAACCATCCTTTAGTCCCAATGATAAATCTCAGTTATGATGAATATCCTTTCAATGCATTGTTCAATTAAGTTTGTTAAGTTCTTAGTTAAAATTTGTGCATCTATATTTACCATGTATTTTGGCTTGCATTTTCCCCCTATAAAGTCTGTAATCAATGTAATGTTAGCCTCATAGAATGAGTTTGGAGTTGTTCCCTCTTCTTCAAATTTTTGGGGGGAAGTTAGAAAAGATGGGGCATTATCTTTTTCAGTTCAGTTCCGTTCAGTCGCTCAGTCGTGTCCGACTCTTTGCGACCCCATGAATCGTAGCACGCCAGGCCTCCTTGTCCTTCACAAACTCCCAGAGGTCACTCAAACTCATGTCCATCGAGTTGGTGTTGACATCCAGCCATCTCATCCTCTGTCGTCCCCTTCTCTTCCTGCCCCCAATCCCTCCCAGCATCAGGGTTTTTTCCAGTGAGTCAACTCTTTGCATCAGGTGGCCAAAGCACTAGAGTTTCAGCTTTAGTATCAGTGCTTCCAATGAACACCCAGGACTGATCTCCTTTAGGATGGACTGGTTGGATCTTCTTGCAGTCCAAGGGACTCTCAAGAGTCTTCTCCAACACCACACTTCAAAAGCATCAATTCTTCGGCCCTCAGCTTTCTTCACAGTTCAACTCTCACATCCATACATGACCACTGGAAAAACCATAGCCTTGACTAGATGGACCTTTGTTGGCAAAGTAATGTCTCTGCTTTTTAATATGCTATCTAGGTTGGTCATAACTTTCCTTCCAAAGAGTAAGTGTCTTAGTTCAGTTCAGTCGCTCAGTCGTGTCTGACTCTTTGCGACCCCATGAATCGCAGCACACCAGGCATCCCTGTCCATCACCAACTCCCGGAGTTCACTCAGATTCACATCCATCGACTCCATGATGCCATCCAGCCATCTCATCCTCTGTAGTCCCCTTCTCCTCCTGCCCCCAATCCCTCCTAGCATCAGAGTCTTTTCCAATGAGTCAACTCTTCACATGAGGTGGCCAAAGTGCTGGAGCTTCAGCTTTAGCATCATTCCTTCCAAAGAAATTCCAGGGCTGATCTTCTTCAGAATGGACTGCTTGGATCCCCTTGCAGTCCAAGGGACTCTCAAGAGTCTTCTCCAACACCACAGTTCAAAAGCATCAATTCTTCAGCCCTCAGCCTTCTTCACAGTCCAACTCTCACATCCATACATGACTGCTGGAAAAACCATAGCCTTGACTAGACGGACCTTAGTCGGCAAAGTAATGTCTCGCTTTTGAAAGCATCTTAAGTATAGTTCAAATTCAAACTTTCTTAATTGATTTTAAGACTAGATAATCTTTCCTTTACTGAAAGTGTGCTTTGAAGTCTGCTGCTATTTTATTATCATCTATTTCTTTCTACATTTCTGTTAGTATTTGCTTATAATATTGGATATATTGGGTACATACATTTATGATTGTTGTATTCTCTTGATTAATCAATCCCATGATCTTTATATAGTAAGTTTTTTTATCACTTGTCACAGTTTTTGAATTATAGTTTATTTTTCATATAAGTATAGCTACTTATGGTCTCTTGGTTTGCACTTTTATGGAATATATTTTGTCCCTTCACTTTGGGGCTATGTTTGTCTTTGAAGGTGAAGTGAGGCTATTGTAAACAGCATATATTGGTCTTGTTATTCATCCAACCTGCCACTCTATGCTTTTTGATTTGAGAAATTAAGTCATATGTATTACATGTAATTATTGATAGGTAAAACTTACTAAGGCTCTTAAATTTTTTCCAGTTTTGTTCCCCTTGTGCCTGGTTTATTTCTCCCTCTTTTGCTGTCTTCCATTTTGATGATTTTCCATAGTGTTATACTTTGATTGAGTTCTCTTTATCATTTGTGAATCTATTGTAGACTCTGCTTTATAGGTACCATGGGACATGCATAAAATATCATATAAAGATAACATTGATTTTACAATAGCAACTTGACTTTGATCATGTACAAAATGCTATCTCTTTTGCACCCCCTTTATGCTTTTGACTTTGCAATTTATCTCATTTTAGATGGTGTATTTATTAACAAATTATTTTATCAGTATTTTAATACTCTGCACTTTAACCTTTATGCTAGAATTAAATTATACACCACTAATTTACAGACGAGAACATTTTTAATTTTATTATATATTTACCTTTATCATCATACTCTATATTTTTATAAGTTGTATATAACTAGTTAATATCCTTTCATTTCTGTTTGAAGAACTCCTTTCAAAACCATCTTTTAAGTTAAATCTGATGATAATTAACTACCTCAACTTTTGTTTGTTTGGGAAAGTTTTTACCTCTCCTTCAATTTGGAAAGACAACTTTGACAGGCAGAGTATTCTTGGTTGACAGTCTTTTCCCTCTTTCAGCACTTTGAATATATCATCCCAACTTTTCCTGACCTTTAGATTTCTGCTGATAAATCTGGTGATAGCTTTGTAAGAATTGCCTTATTAGTTATAAGGTTCTACCCTCTTTGTTTTGGGGTTTGATAGTTTTCTTTTTTATATGTCATGTAGAAGATCACTTTAAGTGAGTTTATTTAGAGACACATAAGCTTCATGAACTTGAATATCAAAGTTTATCCCCAAATTTATGAAATTCCCAGCCATCATTTGTTTAAATAAGTTTTCTGTACCCTTCTCCCTTTTTCTTCTAGGAATCAAATAATTGTTTCTTTTCACTGATCCCTATAGAATAAGTAGGCTTTTTCACCTTTTTATTCTTTATCTTGTTGCTGTTGTTGAGGTATAATATTGTATTAGCTTAAAGTGTACAACATAATAATTTGTTGTAAAAAATGATTACAATAATAAATTTCATCTATCAATATTCATATTTACAATACATTTTCTGTAATGAGAAATTTTAAGCCTTATTCTCATAACAATTTTCAATATACATCATTGTTAACTTTAGTCACAATACTCTATATCACCAGAAATTATTTATTTATAAATGGTAATTTGTACTTTTTGACTACCTTCACTTATTTTGCCCACACCAAATAGCAGATTGGCAACTACCTATCAACCCTCTGTATCTATTAGTACAAATCTCTTAGATTTCAAATATGATAAGATCATATAGGATTTCTCTTTCCTTGCCTAACATGTAGATACAAATGGCAAGGTTTCTTTTTTAATGGGTGAGTAGTATTCCTTTGTACACTACACCACATTTTATTCATCTGCCAATGCACACTAATATATTTACATATATTGACTAATTTACACAATTCTGCAATGAATATGGTAATGCAGTTTTTTTTAACATGATGATTTTGTTCTTTCACTTAAATATCCCAAGTGAAATTGATGAATCATATGGTAGTTCTATTTATAATTTTGTGAAGAACCTCCATACTGTTTTCTATAGTGGCCAGACTAATTTACATTTCCATCAATAGTGCATGAGGATTCCCTTTTCTCCACATTTTTGCACTTTTTGTTTCTTGTCTTTATGCTAGTAGCCACTATAAAAGGTATAAGATGATAGCTCATGGTTTTGATTTGCACTTCTCTGATGATGAATGATGCTTAGCACTTTTTTCATATTTATTTTGGATAGGTTTTCATTGAAAAAAAAGTCCATTCTGATGCTGTGATCATTGTTTAATTGGATTTTCCCCCCAATGACTTATATGAGTTACATTTAAACATTAGGTATTAACTCCTTTTAAGATATATGATTGGGCTTCCTTGTAGCTCAGACAGTAAAGCTTCTGCATACAATGCAGGAGAGCCGGGTTCGATCCCTGGGTCAGGAAGATCCCTTGGAGAAGGAAATGGCAACCCACTACAGTATTCATGCCTGGAAAATTCCATGGACCAAGGAGCCTTGTGGGCTACAGTCCATGAGGTTGCAAAGAGTTGGACACAACTGACTGACTTCATAATAAGATATATGATTAGCAAATATTTTCTCCTATGTGGGGAATTATCTTTCCTTTTTATTGTTATTTATTTATTTATTTATTACTTTACAATATTGTATTGATTTTGCCATATATCAACATGAATCTGCCACTGGTGTACATGAGTTGCCAATCCTGAACCCCCCTCCCACCTCCCTCCCCGTACCATCCCTCTGGATCATCCCAGTGCACCAGCCCCAAGCATTCTGGACCCTGCTTCAAACCTAGACTGGCGATTCGTTTCTTAAATGATATTATACATGTTTCAATGTCATTCTCCCAAATCATCCCACCTTCTTCCTCTCCCACAGAGTCCAAAAGACTGTTTTATACATCTGTGTCTCTTTTGCTGTCTCACATACAGGGTTATCATTACCATATTTCTAAATTCCATATATATGTATTAGTATACTGGTGTTTTTCTTTCTGGCTTACTTCACTCTGTATAATTGGCTCTAGTTTCATCCACCTCATTAGAATGGATTCAAATGTATTCTTTTTAATGGCTGAGTAATACTCCATTGTGTATATGTACAACAGCTTTCTTATCCATTCGTCTGCTGATGGACATCTAGGTTGCTTCCATGTCCTGGCTGTTATAAACAGTGCTGTGATGAACATTAGGGTACATGTGTCTCTTACAATTCTGGTTTCCTTGGTGTGTATGCCTAGCAGTGGGATTGCTGGGTCATAAGGCAGTTCTATTTCCAGTTTTTTAAGGAATCTCCACACTGTTCTCCATAGTGGCTGTACTAGATTGCATTCCCACCAACAGTGTAAGAGGGTTCCGTTTTCTCCACACCCTCTCCAGCATTTATTGCTTGTAGACTTTTGGATCACAGCCATTCTGACTGGCATGAAATGGTACTTCATTGTGGTTTTGATTTGCATTTCTCTGATGATGAGTGATGTTGAGCATCTTCTCACGTGTTAGCCATCTGCATGTCTTCTTTGGAGAAATGTCTATTTAGTTCTTTGGCCCATCTTTTGATTGGGTCATTTATTTTTTCTGGAAATGAGCTGCAGGAGTTGCTTGTATATTTTTGAGATTAGTTGTTTGTCAGTTGCTTCATTTGCTATGATTTTCTCCCATTCCAAAGGCTGTCTTTTCGCCTTGCTTAGAGTTTTCTTTGTTGTACAGAAGCTTTTAATTTTAATTAGGCCCCATTTGTTTATTTTTGCATTTATTTCCAGTATTCTGGGAAGTGGGTCATAGAGGATCCTGCTGTGATGTATGTCAGAGAGTGTTTTGCCTATGTTCTCCTCTAGGAGATTTATATTTTCTGGTCTTATGTTTAGATCTTTAATCCATTTTGAGTTTATTTTTGTTCATGGCATTAGAAAGTGTTCTAGTTTCATTCTTTTCCAAGTGGTTGACCAGTTTTCCCAGCACCACTTGTTAAAGAGATTGTCTTTTCTCCATTGTATATTCTTGCCTCCTTTGTCGAAGTTCAGGTGTCCATAGGTATGTGGATTTATCTCTGGGCTTTCTATTTTGTTCCACTGATCTATATTTCTGTCTTTGTGACATTACCATGCTGTCTTGATGACTGTGGCTTTGTAGTAGAGCCTGAAGTCAGGCAGGCTGATTCCTCCAGTTCCATTCTTCTTTCTCAAGATTGCTTTGGCTATTTGAGTTTTTTTGTATCTCCATACAAATTGTGAAATTATTTGTTCTAGCTCTGTGAAAAATACCGCTGGTAGCTTGATAGGGATTGCATTGAATCTATAGACTGCTTTGAGTAGTATACTCATTTTCACTCTATTGATTCTTCCCATCCATGAACATGGTATATTTCTCCATCTATTAGTGTCCTCTTTGATTTCTTTCACCAGTGTTTTAAAGTTTTCTATATATTGGTCTTTTGTTTCTTTAGGTAGATATATTCCTAATATTTTATTATTTTCATTGCCATGGTTAATGGAATTGTTTCCTTAATTTCTCTTTCTAGTTTCTCATTATTAGTGTATAGGAATGAAAGGGATTTCTGTGTGTTGATTTTATATCCTGAAACTTTATTATGTTCATTGATTAGGTCTAGTACTTTTCTGGTGGAATCTTTAGGGTTTTCTATGTAGAGGATCATGTTATCTTCAAACACTGAAAGTTTACTTCTTCTTTTCCAATTTGAACTCCTTTTATTTCTTTTTCTGCTCTGATTGCTGTGGCCAAAACTTCCAGAACTATGTTGAATAGTAGTGTTGAAAGTGGGCACCCTTGTCTTGTTCCTGACTTTAGGGAAAATGCTTTCAATTTTTCACCATTGAGGATAATGTTTGATATACATATATATGGGTTTGTTATATATAGATTATATTATGTTGAGGTATGTTCCTTCTATTCCTGCTTTCTGGAGAGTTTTTATCATAAATGGATGCTGAATTTTGTCAATGGCTTTCTCTACATCTATTGAGATAATCATATGGCTTTTATTTTTCAATTTGTTAATGTGGTGTATTACATTGATTGATTTTTGAATATTGAAGAATCCTTGCATCCCTGGGATAAAGCCCCCTTGGTCATGGTATATAATCTTTTTAATGTGTTGTTGGATTCTGATTACTAGAATTTTATTAAGGATTTTTGCACCTATGTTCATCAGTGATATTGGCCTCTAGTTTTTGTTTTTTTTTTTTTTTTTTTTTTAGCATCTTTGTCAGGTTTTGGTATTAGAACTTTAGTTTGATGTAGTTACAGTTGTTTACTTTTACTTTTGGTGTTAATTCCAAATAAGAATTACCAAGACAGATGTTAAGGAGCTCCTCCTTTACCTTTCCCTTTAGATCTTTTACGATTTCAGATCTTAAGTTCACTTTGAGCTGATTTTTGTTAATGTTATAACAAATTAGTCCAGTTTCATTCTTTTGCATGTGGCTGTTCTGTTTCAATAATACTGTTTATTGAAGAGACTATCCATTCAACATTTTACAGTATTGACTTCTTTTTCATAATTTAATTCTCCAAATTAATTGACCATAAGTGTGTGGGTTTGTTTCCGGACTCTGTATCATGTTCCATGAATCTCTATGTCTGTTTTGATGTCAATACCATAATGTATTGATTATTATACTTTGAAAGATAGTTTGAAATCAAGAAGTGTGAAGCATCTAGCTCTATTTCTCTTTCCTAATATTGCTTTGACTATTGGGGTCTTTTGTGATTCCACATAAATTGTAAGATTATTTGTTTTATTTCTGCAAAACATACCATTATACTTTGTTAAAGAATATTTAAAGATAGGCTTTACTTTTAAAGCAATTTTACATTCATAACAAAATTGAGCAGAAAGTACAGTAATTTCCAACATCTTCCATGTCCCCACACATGCATTGCTTTCCCCATTATCAATATCTCTCACTAGAGTGATATGTTTATTTATTTATTTAAAAAATTATTTCATATTGGGGTATAACTGATTAACGAAATATGTTGTGATAGTTTCAGGTGAACAGAGAAGTAATTCAGTCATACATATGCATGTATCCATTCTCCCCAAAATGCCCTCCCATCCAGGCTGCCACACAACATTGTGAGTTCCACATGCTATACAGTAGGTCTATGGTGGTTATTCATTTTAAACATAGCAGTGTGTACAGGTACATCCCCAACTCCCCAACTATTCCTACCCCCCAACCCTTCCCCCCCCAGCAACTATAAGTTCATTCTCCAAGTGTGTGAGCCTCTTTCTGTTTTATAAGTAAGCTCACTTATATATTTCTTTTTAGATTCCACATATAAGGGATGTTATACAGTGTTTATCCTTCTCTGTCTGACTTACCTCACTCAGTATGACATTCTCTATTTTCATGCAGTTTGCATCAAATGGCATTACTTCATTCTGTTAAATGGTTGAGTAATATTCCATTATAGGGTCTTGCTAGGTGCTCAGTGGTAAAGAATCTGCTTTCTGATTCAGGAAACAAAGGCTGACTCCTGGGTTAGGAAGATCTCCTGGAGAAGAAAATAGCAACCCACTCCAGTATTCTTGCCTGGGAAATCCCATGGACAGAAGCCTGGCAGGCTACAGTCTGTGGGGTTGCAAAAGAACTGGACACGGATTAGCAACTAAACAGCAACAACAATATTCCATTGTATATATGTACTACAATTTCTTTATCCATTCTTCTGTCAATGGGTATTTAGGTTTCTTCCATGTCTTGGCTATTGCAATTGTTGTTGTTCAGTTGCTAAGTCATGTCTTAACTCTTTGCATCCCCATTTTACTTCACTGTCTCCCAGAGTTTGTTCAGATTCATGTCCATTGAGTCAGTGATGCTATTTAACTGTCTCATCCTTTGCCACTCCCTTCTCTTTTTGCCTTCAATCTTTTCCAGCATTCAGTCTTTTCCAATGACTTGGTTTCGTGTATCAGGTAGTCAAAGTATTGGGCTTCAGCTTCACATCAGTCTTTCCAATGAATATTCAGAGTTGATTTCCTTTAGGATTGACTGATTTGATATCCCTGTGGTCCAAGGCACTCTCCAGAGTCTTCCATCACCACAATTTAAAAGCATCAATGTGAAGGAGCTAGAAGGCTTTAAGCAAATACTGAAAATGTATTTGCTCCACTCATGATGAAGGTTGGAAGCTAGGATGAGCATAACAAAGGGTTATGAGCATTCACCGAGTGCCCAAGGCTGGAAACGGATGACAAAGGGTCATACGCCTGGCCTTGAGGCGTTCGGAGGCTTCCTTCTGACCACCTGTTTCTGGGAACAAGGACTGTTGTTTCATGATAAGACTCCCTTTAGAGTTTCGCCAAAGCTATGTTATGACATGGGCGGTGGGAACTGTATTTTATGCTTGAATGCTTTGATGTTTTATCGAGAAAGGCTACGTGCAAGTCTGCTTTATGCTCTGCTCTCTGAGACCATATATCTGCAAAAGCTGGATAATAAAATTTGTCAGTCCACTAGAGGCTGGCCCTGAGTGTCCCCTTCAGAGTGTGGCCCTCCAAGCCTTACACATCAATTCCTCAGTGCTCAGTCTTTTTTACAATCCAAATATTACATCCATAATGACTACTGAAAAAGCCATAGCTTTGACTACATGGACTTTTGTTGGCAAAGTGATGTCCTTGTTTTTTAATATGTTATCTATGTTTTTCATAGCTTCGTTTCCAAGGAGTCATTCTAATTTCATGGCTGTAGTTACCATCTACAGTGATTCTGGGGTCTAAGAAACTCAAATCTGTTGCTGCTTCCATTTTTCCCCTTTTATTTGCCATGAAGTGATGGCACTGGATGTCATGATCTTAGTATGTTAAATGTTGAGTTGTGAGCCAGCTTTTTTACTATCTTCTTTCATGCTCATCCAGAATATTGTAAACAGTGCTACAATGAACATTGATGTACATATTTCCTTTTAAATCGTGTTTTTATCTGAATATTATGCCCAAGACTGTGAGTGTAGGTTAAATGGTAGCTATATTTTTAGTTTTTGAAGAAGCCTTCATGTAGTTCTCCATAACTTTGCATTTTTATTCTTTTTTTTTTCACCATATTTGTTAGTTTGTTTTGTTTTTGCTGCTTCATTCCCCAGTTGGCATCTTGCTTTTTTTTTGTTTTCCAGTTTGTGCTTTAGTTAGTTTTGTTCTTAACTAGTGGAAATCATATTTGGTTTCCTATATTTACAGGGTCAATCTATTGTACTTTATTTTTCTTAACTGTTTTGATTTTGTTTAGCGTGTATATGTATATGTGCATATTCCATTATTTTAGTTATTATTTGCCATATTTTATAATAGCCATTTCTCTGGGGTGCATTTTTAATTTTTTTTAAATTTTTTTACCTTACAATATTGTATTGGTTTTGCCATACATCAACATTAATCTGCCACGGGGGTGCATTTTTTTTGCTTCTTGCTTTTGTGTGTTTGTTTCAATCACATTTAATGCCATAACAAACCACCTGTGGAATCTCCATTCCCCAGCCAGAAATCAAGCCCTGAGCCTTTGGAGTGGGGACACTGACGCCAATAACCTGAACTACCAGAGAACTCCTAACCCTAGGGAGAATCAAATATTGAGAACACGCACAAAGGCAACCACTTGTATACAAGACCTAGCATCACCCAACTGCCAGTAGTACCTTGTGCAGGACACCTCATCCAAACAACAAACAAGAGAAAAATAAAAAAAAAAAACAATCATTAGCAGACAAGATAACCACCTGACTCAACCCTGCCTTTCATAGGAAAAAAAAAAAAAACAACTCACCTCTTCCCAGCAGAACACAAGCACAAGCCACACCCTACATGAAGGTTATGCAAAGCACTGTACCAACCTTATAAGGACAGAAACCAAAAGGAAGAAAAAATTCAACCTCAAAGACTGGGAAAAGGAGATTTCAAACACAATACGTTTCAAGCAATGAAAAGGCAGAGAAATACTGAACAAATGAAGGAACAACCTAGAAACATATAAGTCCAAATAAATGAAGAGAAAATAGGCAACTACCTGAAAAAGAATTCAGAATAATTATGGTAAAGGTAATCCAAAACCTCGAAAATAGAATAGAGAAAATTCAAGAATCAATTAAAAAAGGCCTAGAAGAAATAAAAAATAAACAACAGAGACAACACAATTACTGAAATCAGCACCACTCTACAAGGAATCAGTAGCAGAACATCTGAGGCAGAAGAAAGGATAAGTGAGTTGGATGGCAGAATGGTGGAAATAACTGCTGAAGAGCAGAATTAATTAAAAGAATGAAAAGAACTGAGGATAGTCTCAGAGGCTTCTGGGACAATATTAAACGTACCATCATTCTAATTACAGGGGTCCCAGAAGAAGAAGAACCAAAGAAAGGGTATGAAAAAAAATTAAGAGAATAGAGTTGAAAATTTCCCCAACGTGGGAAAGGAAATAGTCAGTCAAGTCCAAGAAGCTCAAAGAGTCCCATAAAGGATAAACCCAAGGAGAAGAAACACACCACAACACAAACTAACAAAATTAACAAAGATTAACCACAGAGAAAGTATATTAAAAGTAGCAAGGGAAAACACACACACACACAAAATGTACAATTCAGCAGAAACTCTGCATGCCAGAAGATAATGACAGAATATATTTAAAGTACTGAAAAGGAAAAATCTACAATTAAGATTACTCTACCTGACAAAGATCTCATTCAAAATTGATAGAGAAATCAAAAGCTTTACAGACAAGAAAAATTAAGATAATTTAGCACCATTAAACCAGTTTTACAACAAATGTTGAAGGGACTTTATAGACAGGGAAGATAAGAGAAGAAAAAGACCTACAAAAACAAACTCCAAACAATCAGAAATTGGTAATCAGTTCAGTTCAGTATGTCAGTTGTGTCCGATTTTTTGTGACCCCATGGACTGCAGCATGCCAATCCTCCCTGTCCATTACCAACTCACCTGTCATCGCAAACTCATGTCCACTGAGTCAGGAATGCCATCCAACCATTTCATCCTCTGTCGTCTCCTTCTCCTCCCACCTTCAATCTTTCCCAACATCAGGGTTTTTCAAATGAATCATCAATCAAACCTCATTAAATTTAAGAAAACTGAAATAGTATCAAGCATCTTTTCTGACCACAATGCTATGAGACTGATATCAATTATAAGAAAAAATTGTAAAAAACATAAACACTTGGAGATTAAAAAATACAGCTGTTAATAATGAACAGGTTAATGAAGGGAAATAAAAATATCCCTAAAAAACAAATGATAATGAAAACACAACAACTCAAAACCTATGGCATGCACCAAAAGGAGTTTTAAGAGGGAAGTTTATATTAATATAATCCTACCTCAAGAGACAAGAAATCATAGAATAGACAACCTTGTTTTACTCATAAAACAACTGAATAAAAAGAAGAATGAAAACTCCCAAAATTAGCACAAGGAAAGAAATCATAAAGATCTGAGCAGAAATAAAAAAAGAGAGAGAGAAAGAAACAATAATAAAGATTAATAAAGCTAAAAGCTGGTTCTATGAGAAGATAAACAAAATTGGCAAGCCTTTAGCCAGACTCATTAAGAGAAAAAGAAAAATCAAATAAACAAAACTAGAATGAAAAAGAAGAGGTTACAAGAGAAAATGCAGAAATGTAAAGGATTATAAGAGCCTATTATGAGCAACTCTATGATAATAAAATGGACAATCTGGAAGAAATGGACAGATTCTTTGAAAAATTCAGTCTTCAAAAACTGGACCAGGAAGAAATAGAAATTAGGAACATCCAAATTACAAGCACTGAAATCGAAACTGTGATAAAAAATCTCCCCCAAAGCAAATGCCCAGGGCCAGATGGCTTCACAGGTGAATTTTATCAGCATACAGACGTTAGCTATGCCTATCCTTCTAAAACTCTTTCAAAAAAAATTGCAGATTAAGGAACACTTCCAAACTCATTCTATGAGGCCACCATCACTCTGATACCAAAAGCAGGCAGAGACAACAAACACCAAAAAAATAAAATTACGGGTGAATATCATGAATGAATATAGATACAAGAATCCTCAAAATAATTCTAGCAAACAGAGTTAAAGAGGTGGGAGGGGGGTTCATGTTTGGGAACGCATGTAAGAATTAAAGATTTTAAAATTTAAAAAAAATAAAAAATTAAAAAAAAATAAAAATAAAACACAACACATTCTTAAGCTGAGAACCTCCTATAAATTCTTTCCCAGTCTATTAAAGCAATATTGATTTTTCTAAAAAAAAAAAAAAAGTTCATACACCATGATAAAATCAGGTTTATTCCAGAGATGCAAGGATTCTTCAATATATACAAATCAATCAATGTGATACATAATATTATCAAATCAAAAGATAAAAGCCATATGATAATCTAAATAGATGCAGAAAAAACATTTCACAAAATTCAGCACCCATTTATGATTTAAAAAAAATCTTCCAAAAATGGACATAGAAGGAACCTACATCAACACAGTAAAGGCCATATACGATAAGCCCACAGCAAACATTATCCTCAATGATGAAAAACTGAAAGCATTCCCTCTAAGATCAGAAACAAGGCAGTGTATCTACTCTCACCACTATTATTCAAAATAGTTTTGTAAGTCCTTGCTACAGCAATCAGAGAAGAAAAATAAATAAAAGGAATCCAGATTGGATAAAAAGTAAAACTCTCACTGTTTGCAGATGACATGATATTATATATAGAAAGCCCTAGATATAGTATCAGAAAATTACCAGAGTGAATCAGTGAATTTAGAAAAGTATCAGGATATATAATCAATACACAGAAATCACTTGCATTCCTAGTGAAAAATCAGAAAGAGAAATTAAGGAATCAATCCCATTCACCATTTCAGCAAAAATAATAAAAAAATCTAGTAATAAATCTACCAAAGGAGACAAAAAAACTGTATACAGAAAACTATAAGACACTGATGAGAGAAATCAAAGTGGACATAAACACATGGAGAGATATTACATGTCCCTGGGTTGGAAGAATCAATATTGTGAAAAGGACTATACTACCAAATGCAATCTACAGATTCAATAAGATCCCTATCAAATTACCAATGGCATTTTTCACAGAAATAGAACAAAAAGTTTCACAAGTCATATGGAAAAACATAAGATTCCAAATAGCCAAAGCAGTCTTGAGAATGAAGAATGGAGTTGGAGGAATCAACCTTCCTGACTTCAGACAATTATAAACTACAGTCATCAAGATAGTATGGTATTGGCATGCAAAAAAAGAAATATAGACAAATGTAACAAGACAGAAAGCCCAGAGATAAACCCACAAACCTATGGGTACCTTATTTTTGACAAAGGAGGCAAGATATACAATGGGGCAAAGATAGCCCTTTCAATAAGTGGTGCTGGGAAAATTGGACAGCTACATGTAACAGAATGAAATTAGAAAACTAAATTAGAGATACCAAGGGAACATTTCATGCAAAGATGGGCTCCATAAAGGACAGAAATGGTATGGATCTAACAGAAGCAGAAGGTATTAAGAAGAGCTGGCAAGAATACACAGAAGAATTGCACAAAAAAGAAGTTCATGACCAATAAAATCACGGTGATGTGATCACTCACCTAGAGACAGACATCCTGGAATGTGAAGTCAGGTGGGCCTTGGAAAGCATCACTACAAGCAAAACTAGTGGAGGTGATGGAATTCCTGTGGAGCTATTTCAAATCCTGAAAGATGATGCTATGAAAGTGCTGCTCTCAATATGCCAGCAAACTTGGAAAACTTAGCAGTGGCCACAGGACTGGAAAAGGTCAGTTTTCATTCCTATCCCAAAGAAAGACAATGCCAAAGAATGCTCAAACTACCACACAGTTGCACTCATCTCACATGCTAGTAAAGTAATGCTCAAAATTCTCCAAGCCAGGCTTCAGCAATACGTGAACTGTGAACTTCCAGCTGTTCAAGCTGGTTTTAGAAAAGGCAGAGGAACCAGATATCAAATTGCCAACATTTGCTGGATCATGGAAAAAGCAAGAGAGTTCCAGAAAAACATCTACTTCTGCTCTATTGACTAAGCCAAAGCCTTTGACTCTGTGGATCACAATAAGTTATGACCATCCTAGATAGCATTAAAAAGCAGAGACATTACTTTGCCAACAAAGGTCCATCTAGTCAAGGCTGTGGTTTTTCCAGTGGACATGTATGGATGTGAGAATTGGACTGTGAAGAAAGCTGAGCACCGAAGAATTGATGCTTTTGCACTGTGGTGTTGGATAAGACTCTTGAGAGTCCCTTGGACTGCAAGGAGATCCAACTAGTCCATTGCAAAGGAGATCAGTCCTGGGTGTTCTTTGGAAGGAATGATGCTAAAGGTGAAACTCCAGTACTTTGTCCACTTCATGCGAAGGGTTAACTCAATGGAGAAGACTCTGATGCTGGGAGGGATTGGGGGCAGGAGGAGAAGGGGACGACATAGGATGAGATGGCTGGATGGCATCACCAACTCGATGGAAGTGAGTTTGAGTGAACTCCGGGAGTTGGTGATGGACAGGGAGGCCTAGTGTGCTGCAATTCATGGGGTCGCAAAGAGTCAGACATAACTCAGCGACTGAACAGAACTAACACCATGCACAAAGATAAACTCAAAATGGATTAAAGACATAAATGTAAGAATAGAAACCATAAATCTCTTAGAGGAAAACATAGGCAGAACACTCGATGACATATATCACAACAAAATATTCTATGACCCATCTCCTAGAGTAATGAAAAAGAAAGAAAGAATAAACAAGTGGTACCCAATTAAACTTAAAGCCTTTTGCAGTAAAGGAAACTATGAACAAAATGAAAAGAGAGCCCTCAGAATGGAAGAAAATAATAGCAAATGAAACAACTGACACATGATTAACTTCAAAATGTACAAGAAGCATATGTAAGTCAATACCAGAAAAATAAACAACCCAATTAAAAAATGAGAGAAAGACCTAAACAGACATTTGTCTAAAGAAGACATATAGATGGCTAAAAACACATGAAAATATGCTCAATATCACTCATTTTTAGAGAAATGCAAATCAAAACTACAATGTAGTATTACCTCCACTCCAGTCAGAATGACCATCATCAAAATATCTACAAGTAATAAATGCTTGAGAGGGTGTGGAGAAAAGGGAACCCTCTTGCTGTGCTGGTGGGAATATAAATTGATACAGTCACTGTGGAAGATGGTATTAAGATTCCTTCAAAAAACTAGGGATAAAACCATCATATGACCCAGCAATCCCACTACTAGGCTTATACACTGAGGAAACCAAAATTGAAAAAGACATATTTACCCCAATGTTCATTGAAGCACTGTAGCTAGAATGTGGAAGTAACCTAGATATTTGTTGAAAGATGAATGTATAAAGAAACTGTGGTACATATATAAAATTGAATATTACTCAGCTATGAAAAAGAACACATTTGAGTCTGTTCTAATGAGGTGGTTGAACCTAGAGCCTGTTATCCAGAGTAAAGTAAGTCAGAAAGTGAAAGATAAGCATTGTATACTAATGTATATATATGGAATCTAGAAAGATGGTACTGAGGAAATTACTTGGAGGGCAGCAATGGAAAATCAGACATAGAGAACAGATTTAGGGGCATGGCAGGGGGAAGGAGAGGGTAAGCTGTATAGAGAGAGTAACACTGAAACTTCCATTACCATATGTAAAATAGATAGCCAATGGGAATTTGATGTATCACTCAGGGAACTCTAACATGGGCTCTGTAACAACCTAGAGGGATGGATGGGGAGGAAGTTGGGATGGAGGTTCAAAAGGGAGGGGACATATGTTTACGTATGGCTGATTCATGCTGATATCTGGAAAAAATATATATATGTAAAACAATTATCCTTCAGTTAAAAAATAAATAAATTTGCTAAAAAAGTAAGTAAATTTAAGAATAAACAATTAAAAAATATACTGGAGTGGATTGCCATCTTCCTGATCCAAGGATTAAACCTGGGTGTCCTGCATTGCCAGCAGATTCTTTACCATCTGAGCCACCAGGGAAGCCTACACACACACACAGACACACACACACAGACACACACACACAGACACACACACACACACAGATGTTATAAAACCAATTTTGCTTTTTTCTTTGAATCACTTTTTTCTTGCCTAATTGGTCTTGATATCTTCTGAATAAATGTGGCAAGAGTTGTTATATTTGTCTTATTTCTGATCTTACACGAAAAGCTTTCAACTTTTTACCATTAAAAATAATGTTAGGTGTGGGCTTTTTGTATATGATCTTTATTATGTTGAGTACATTTCCTCTATATACACTTTGTTGAGAGTGTTTTTTTTTTTAAATCATGGAATGTATTACATTTTACAAATGCTTTTTTACATCTTTTCAGATTATAATGTTATGTTTATTCTTTATTTTGTTAAAATGGTGTATCACATTGATAAATTTGTGCCTGTTTAGCCTTCTTTACCAGAGAAGGTAATGGCACCCCACTCCTGTACTCTTGCTTGGAAAATCCCAGGGATGGAGGAGCCTGGTGGGCTGCAGTCCATGGGGTCGCTAAGAGTCAGACACGACTGAGCAACTTAACTTTCACTTTTCAGTTTCATGAATTGGAGAAGGAAATGGCAACCCACTCCAGTGTTTTTGCCTGGGGAATCCCAGGGATCGGGGAGCCTGGTGGGCTGCCGTCTATGGGGTCGCACAGAGTCAGACACTACTGAAGAGAGTTAGCAGCAGCAGCAGCAGCAGCAGCCTTCTTTGCATCCCTGAACCAAAACCCATTTGTTCATAGAGTATAATATTTTAATGTACTGGTGAATTCAGTTTCCTAATATGTTGTTGAGGATTTTTATATCTATGTTTATCAGGGTTGTTAGACTATAATTTTATTATATTGTAGAGTCCATTTCTGATTTTGTTTCCAGGCTAATGCTAGTCTCATAAAATGAGTTTGTATGTGTTTGCATGTGTGCTAAGTTGCTTCAGTCACGTCCAGCTCTTTGCGACCTTATGGACTGTAGCTCACCAGGCTCCTCTGTCCAAGGGATTCTTCAGGCAAGAATACTAGAGTGGGTTGCCATGCCCTTCTCCAAGGGATCTCTCCTATCCAGGGATTGAACCTGAAACTCATGTCTACTACACTGGTAGGTGGGTTCTGTACCACTAACACTCCCTGGGAAGCCCGTTGTATATGTTTACTTCTCTTTCATTTTTGGGGAGAGTTTGAAAAGGATTGGTGGAGAGATTGCAAAGGATTGAAAAGGATAGGAGATTATTGACATCCTTTGATGGTGTCACATTTCTTTGATTTTTAATATTCCTTAATGTTTTGTGTTGTTGTCTTCCCATTTGAAAGTGTTCACCTCCTCCAGTTATTACTAACTGCCTTCTGAAGAGAAATATCATCCATCAGTCCTATTAGAGATCTTATGTTTTCTCATACCTTCTATGGTATATTTGATTCATGCTTCTTCCTCTGTCTCATGGCAAATTCTTAAATTTTATGCATTCTCTAAGTCCTGTAGTACAACAGAACAGGTGCTGACAGCCTTCCCTTTATTTTCTAAATGTGGTTCTAAATTGGAAGTTTATTGTCTCTCTCTGTCCTGCAGATTCATGCTAGCTTTCTGTGCATGCTCATTACTTACCTACCAGAACTTGCTTTCAATGTCACCATTAGGTACATTCATAGGGATCTGTCCACAGAAGAGAAGGACGTGTTGACGAGGCATGCAGAACTTCTGGGATGCCCATGAACTAGTTGGGTTGATCCATTGTTGGGCGTCCACAGTGGCTTATTGACAGGCTTCTTGATGGAGTCTGCAATGCAGGTGCTAGAACGCATGTCTCTTTAATGACCTCCAAGTATGCAGTATACCATACTTTCAGCCTCTTCCTTCCTAGCCATGTAACTCACAATTAATTACTCCTCTCCAATGCATCCAAACTTGTGTTTTTTTTTCTCAGTGGCATGTTGGGAAGTCTCTTCTGGAAACTTGTATTTCCACAAATGCTTTCTTGTTCATGGGTGATTTTCTGAAGCAGTGTTCTCCAGGGACACTTGGATCACTACTGAGAGAGACTGTAGTGGTTTCATTAGCAACTACAGAGTCCACAGATTAGACCAAGGTCTGTATTCTTGTTGCCTGATGCACAGGTGCCTGAGACTCTTCCTGGGTTTCCTGAAAAATAGTTCTGGTTACTACAACTCTTATGAGATGCTTTTTATATTTTAGTGGAAGCCAAATTGTTGTTTTTGAGGTGGGTTGCAAATGAGGGACGCCTTATTCAGCTATGTTTCTGAGATCACATTTTGAGATCTACAGAATATTTTCTATGTACCAGGTTCTGTATTGGGCACCAATGAAAAAATCATCCTTCACTTTTATTTACCCATGAATCTAAAGGTGGCATGAACCAGTTTCTACATATATGCCACTGTGGGCTCAAGCATAAAGTAATTTTGTAGATCAAGTAAATTTTGTAGATCAAGTACTTGGCTATTTCTAGCTACATGTACTGTGGTGCTCACTGCACTTCCATAAGGAATAAAAATTCCTCAAATAAATATGCATTAGAGGTTATTTTCAAGCCAAGAGACAGTTCTTTACAAATTGGAATGCAGTATACCATGCTATAATGGATGCCTGAAGTCTCTGTACTTACCAACTTTATGAAATGTCTTTTCCACCTTTATGACTGAGTCTCTGACATTGTAAATATGTGAGCTCTTTAACTTTAGTTATACATATTCTAATTAGATAAAAGTATTTGTTTTTAAAACTTTAGATTCTGGTATTATGAGAATATATAGAAGCCAATCCTCAGTTTATTTGTCTACCAATTTCCATGGCTGAAGTCTCTATATTCTACGTAGAAAAGATGGGTAAAACTACATGAAAAAGCAAGACTTCTCCAATTGATCCCTAATCTGTTTTTAACAATTTCATCAACCAATAATGACACCTACCTGTTCTTCATAGGTTCAGTGACAGTGCCAGGTTTCAGGAATGAGATTACGGATAAGAAAGTTCTTCTGCACTCAGTATGGCTGGTGCGCTTACGAACCATTACAGCTTTTGGATTTTATTATGTCTGGACGATTTTCCAAAATTTTATGATCATGGCGTTTTAGAACATTCTTGGATTGAAGCATGAATATATGTGGGCGATATTTTAGTCTATTCATGTACTGTGTAGTATTGTGTAGTACCAGTACTCATGTTCTGATCAATGACAGCATTGACCAAATGGAGCTTGACTGTCTCCAGTAGCATCAACTTCTTTGCTAAAAATTTAGAATTATGAAATTTATGAAGTTCTAGTGTTTGGTGTATGTAACATCCTCACAAGGGATTGTAATGGACCTCTGGAAGTCAGATCAGCACTGATTAAGACACACATCTAATTCTAAAATAAACTTTCAAAAATCTTTCACATTCCAAAGATAATTATTTTAGTTTATCACTTCATTTTGTGGACTTGAGTATCTTCAATCAATCTCCTGGGAAATACTAGGGATTTTAATGAACTCAGGAACCCCAGGAAACTTTCAAGGAATTAAAACACAAGTTCATTTCTATTCATATCCTGGTATATTTTTTCCCCTAGAGATATGCATCATGTTATTATTCAAGTATTCTACTCTCATCAAGTTAAAAAATAAATAAACTTTGAGATTTTACACTCCATCCATCTCTCTCTCTCTCTCCCTGTCTCTCTCTCTGTCCCCCTTTCTTTACCTCTATATTCTTTTTCAGTTCTGTTCAGTTCAGTTTAGTTCAGTTGCTCAGTTGTGTCCGACTCTTTGCGACCCCATGAATCGCAGCACGCCAGGCATCCCTGTCCATCACCAACTCCCGGAGTTCACTCAGACTCACATCCATCAAGTCAGTGATGCCATCCAGCCATCTCATCCTCGGTCGTCCACTTCTCCTCCTGCCCCTCATCCCTCCCAGCATCAGAGTCTTTTCCAATGAATCAACACTTTGCATGAGGTGGCCAAAGTACACCCAGGACTGATATCCTTTAGAATGAAATGGTTGGACCTCCTTGCAGTCCAAGAGACTCTCAAGAGTCTTCTCCAACACCACAGTTCAAAAGCATCAATTCTTCAGCACTCAGCTTTCTTCACAGTTCAACTGTCACATCCATACATGACCACTGGAAAAACCACAGCCTTGATTAGATGGGCATTTGTTGGCAAAGTAATGCCTCTGCTTTTTATTATGCTATCTAGGATGGTCATAACTTTCCTTTCAAGGAGTAAGTGTCTTTTAATTTCATGGATGCAATCACCATCTTCAGTGATTTTGGAGCCCCCAAAAATTAAAGTCTGACACTGTTTCCACTGTTTTCCCATGTATTTCTCATGAAGTGATGGGACCAGAGGCCATGATCTTAGTTTTCTGAATGTTGAGCTTTAAGCCAACTTTTTCGCTCTCCTCTTTCACTTTCATCAAGAGGCTTTTCAGTTCCTCTTCACTTTCTGCCATAAGGGTGGTATCATCTGCATATCTGCATATATTGATATTTCTCCCGGCAATCTTGATTCCAGCTTGTGCTTCTTCCAGCCCAGCATTTCTCATGATGTACTCTGCATATAAGTTAATTAAGCAGGGTGACAATATACAGCTTTGACATACTTCTTTTCCTATTTGGAACCAGCTTGTTGTTCCATGTCCAGTTCTAACTGTTGCTTCCTGACCTGCGTATAGGTTTCTCAAGAGGCAGGTCAGGTGGTCTGGTATTCCCATCTCTTTCAGAATTTTCCACAGTTGATTGTTATTCCTAGGTCTGTACATGCCCAATAGGCTACTGGAGATCAGTGGAGCAATAACTCCAGAAAGAATGAAGGGATTGAGAAAAAGCAAAAACAATACCCAGTTGTGGATGTGACTGGTGATAGAAGCAAGGTCTGATTCTCCTTCAGAGCTACATTTTATTAAGAGGCTGTCCACACATGGACACTTTGTGACATTTTATAAATAAAAATACAGAACATTCTGTATTTTGTTTGCCAACTCTAAAAGTTCTCAAGGTATTATTTACACTATTCACAGTTACTTCTCAGTTCACTCGAATCAGTCACCCACCTACACCCTTCTATTGAAACCCATTTTGCTCGTGATCTTTATGTTGAAAATTTATATTGAAAAAAAGAAAAAAAACCTAGTATATTTGGTTTCTTATCTTTCGACATTTTACCTCTCTCTTCTTAAAATACTCTTGTCCTTTGTTTGTTATACATTCAACTTTTAACTTTATCTGCTTTACCTCAAGCTTTTTACCTTTTCAATCTAGTCTTTAGATATGGAGTTCTTAGGATTTCACTCTGGGTGCTATTTTCTTTCTCTACTGAATTTCCTCTTAAGAGGAAATCTCATCCAGTCTTTAACAGATTCACACTTAACCTGCTATCTATAACAGGTTATAACTGAATTTTCTCTTAAGAAGAAATCTCATTCAGTCTTTAACAGATTAAAATTTAATCTTTTATCTATACACCATTTATTTTTTAGATCTGTGCTTCCTATTACCAAATTCCAGAATGTTGTCTTCAACTACCTACTTAACATCTGCATTTAAATGTATCCCAGGCAAGTAAAAGAAAATATTTTCTAAAATGAACATTTGACATTCCCTTATTCAACCTCTATCCTTGTAGTATAGTTGGAAATCAGGGAGCACAATACCTTCAGCTTTTTTCTTCTTAAAATTATTTTGGCCACTGCCGGTCATTCATGGTTAAATATAAATTTTGAATTATTTGTTTTAGTTCTGTGGAAAATGCCACCGGTATTTTCATAAGGATTACACTGAATCTCTAGAATACTTTGGGTAGTATGATTTTTATAGCAATATTATTTCTTCCAACCTATAAGCATAGTATATCTTTCCATTTGTTTGTATCATCTTTGCTTCATCAGTTTCTTATAGATTTTTTAGTATAGATCTTTTCCTTTCTTGGTAGATTTATCCCAAGATATTTTATTATTTTTGATGCAATTATAAATTTAATTATTCTCTTTATTTCTCATTTTGATAGGTGATTATTAGTGTGTAGAAAAACAACAGCTTTCTATATATTAATTTTATTTCCTACAACTTTACCAAATGCATTTATTAGTTCTAATATTTTTTGTTTGCATCTTTAGAATTTCCTATATAAAATATCATGTCATCTGCAAACTGTAATAGTTTCGTTTCTTTATTTCCATCTTTTCTTTCTTTCTAGTCTTATCGCTATGGCTTGGACTTCCAATATTACATTGAGAGACATAGTTAGAGTGGGCATCTTTGTCTTGTGCCTGATATTAGAGAAAATGTTTTTAGTTTGTCAACATTGAATAAGATGTTGGCTCTAGGTTTGTCATATATAGCCTTTATTATGTTGAAGTATGATTCCTCTATACTCTGTTGAAAGTTTTTATGATAAATGGATGTTGAGTTTTGTCAAAAGGTTTTTCTGTGTCTAATTGAAATAATCATATGATTTTTATTCTTCAATTTGTTAATGTGGTGTATCACATTTACTGATTTGTGAATATTGAACCATACTTGTATGTATCCTATTTGATCATGGTGCATGATCTGCTCAATGTATTATTAAAATCAGTTTTCTACTGTTTTGTTGAGGATATTATTATCTGTATTCATCAATGATGAAGACATGTAATTTTCCCTTTTTTTGTGGTGTTCTTGTCTTGTTTTGTGTAAAGGTGATGCTGGCCTCATAGAATGAGTTTAATTATGTTTCTTCTTCTTCAGTTTTTTGGAATAATTTGAGAAGTATAAGTGTTAATTTTTAAAATGTTTGGTAGAATTCACCTGTGGAGCAATCTTGCCCTAAGTTTTCCTTTGTTCTAGGTTTTAAAATTACTGATTCAAGTTCATTACTGGTAACTGATCCTTCATATTTTGTATTTCTTCCTGATTAAGTATTGGGAGATTGTACATTCCGAAGAATTTATCTATTCCTTCTAGGTTGTCCAATTTATTGTCATGTAATTGTTCCTAGTAATCTTACGATTTGCTTTATGGTGAATTAAAGCTTTTTGTTTGTTTACCTACATTTCATTTAATAGCCACTGAAAAGACTTTCATTTCTTCTCACTAATCCTGTCCATCAATTATGGTGTTGCTTGCAACTTCTCCTTTCTCTCTCTCTCTCTCTCTCTCTCTCTTTTTTTTTTAAATTTCTGGTTTTATTTGTTTGGGTTTTCTCTGTCTCTTTTTTTTGATGAATCTGGTAATGGTTAAGCTAATTTTCAAAAAGTGAGGGATGCCTTTATACAATATATTATTACTACCTATAGTTATCATATTGTCCGTTAGATTCCATAAATCATTAATCTTGCATAACTGAAGCTTTGTATCCTTTGATCAACATTACTCATTTTCCCCATAATTTAGCCCCTGGAAAACATAAAATAAATGTCTTTTTATGTCTGATTTCTTTCACTTATTATAATATCTTACATGTTCATCCATGTTGAAGTAAATGACAGGAATTTTCTTATTTTTTTTAGATCAGTACCATATAGATCTGTCTTATATGTATATTAATACATAACTATATATGCACATGTTAGTCTTTCAACTGTGTCCAACTCTTTGCAACCTCATGGATTGTAGCCCACCAGGCTTCTCTGAACATGGAATTCTCCAGGCAAGAATAATGGAGTGGGTAGCCATTCTCTTCTCCAGGGTATCTTCCCAACCCAGGGATTGAACCCAGGTCTCCAGCATTGTGGGCAAATTCTTTCCCTTCTGAGCCACCAAGGAAGCCCATATATGCATAGCAATTTCTTTGTCCATTCATCCATTCACTGACACTTGTTTTCATATCTTGGCTACTGTGAATAATGCTGCAGTGAAACTAACTGTGCAGATATATTTTTCAGAGATTTTACTGTGTTTCAATATGTCAAGACATATTTTTTGGATAACATGGAATTTTTTTTGAGAAATTCTATACTATTTTCCATTGTGACTGTGCCACTTTACATTCCTACCAACAGTGCACCAACGTTTCCCTTTCTACAGATTTTCCCAACACCTATCTCTTATCTTGATATCCATTCTAATAAGTGTGAGGTGATGTCTCATTGTGGTTTTACGTTGTATTTTCCTGATGACTAGTGATGTTGAGCAGGTTTCATCTCTCTGTTGGCCGTTTGTATGTCTTCTTAGAAAAATGTTTATTCAGATTCTTTCTCCGTTTTAAAATCAGTTTATTTGCTTTTGTGTTATTGAGTTTTAGGTGTTATTTATATATTTTGGATGTCAATTTATCATCAAATGCATGATGTGTAAATATTTTCTCCTATACAATCAGTTGTCTTTTTATGTTTTAGGATGTTTCATTTGCTATGCATAAGTTTTTAACTAATTGAAAACTAATTATCTATTTTGGCTTTTGTTGCTTTTGCTTTCAGGGTGATATCCACAATGAAAGAAGATTTCCTGTATATTTTTTCAAGTGGTTTCACAATTTCAGGATTTGTCTTTACATTCTTTGTCCATTTGAGCTGATTTTCATATATGGTGTGCAATAAGGGTCCAATTTATTTCTTCTGTATGTGGATATCCAGTTTCCCAATACCATTTATTGAAAAGACTATCTTTTCTCCATTCTTTGTTCTTGACACTTATTTTCAAAGATAATTTGACTGTAGATTTGTGGATCTATTTCTGGGCCTCATATCCTCTTAATTTACTATATGTCTTTTTTAATGAAAATAATTTCTAGTTTTGATTTCCGTATGCTTGCAATATATTTTGAAATTAAGAAATGTGATGCCTCCATCTCTTCTTTTCTTATGCAAGCTTGCTTTGGCAATTTGGATATTTTTGTAGTTGTATGTAGCTTTAGGATTTTGAAGTATTGTTGGAAAAAATGTCACAGCAATTTTGATAATGACTATACTGAACTTATAGATCGCTTTATATGTATATTTTAAAAATGTTAAGTCTCTTAATCTAGGTATTTCAGATGTCTTTCCATTTAGTTGTGTCTTATCTAATTTCATTCATCAATATTTTTTTAGTTTTCAGTGTATAGATATTTCCCTTCCTTGATTAAACTTATTCCTAAGTGTTTTATTCTTCTTGATGCTTTTGTAAATGGGAATTTTATCTTCTATTATTTTTTGTATAGTTGGGTTATCTGAAGGTTTTTTAATTTTTAAAAATATTTTCAGAAAACCAACATTTAGTTTTATTTTTTCTATTATTTTCCTAGTTTTTGTTTAATATATTTCTGATCTAATCTTTATTATTTCCTTCCTTATACTGACCAACCTAGATAGCATATTAAAAAGCAGAGACATTACTTTGCCAACAAAGGTCCATCTAGTCAAGGCTATGGTTTTTCCAGTGGTCATGTATGGATGTGAGAGTTGGACTGTGAAGAAGGCTGAGCACCGAAGAAGTGATGCTTTTGAACTGTGGTGTTGGAGAAGACTCTTGAGAGTCCCTTGGACTGCAAGGAGATCCAACCAGTACATTCTAAAGGAGATCAGTCCTGGGTGTTCTTTGGAAGGAATGATGCTAAAGCTGAAACTCCAATACTTTGGCCACCTCATGCAAATTTTCGATTCATTGGAAAAGACTCTGATGCTGGGAGGGATTGGGGGCAGGAGGAGAAGTGGACGACAGAGGATGAGATGGCTGGATGGCATCACCGACTCAATGGACATGAATTTGAGTGACCTCCGGGAGTATGTGATGGACAAGGAGGCCTGGCGTGCTGCGATTCATGGAGTCTCAAAGAGTGGGACACGACTGATAGACTGAACTGTACTGAGCTGAACTGAATACTGACTTTAGGTTTATTTATTACATAATATTATTTAAGATCAATTTATTAATTTTTGATGGTGTTATTTCAGGTTTTCTTAATACAATACCTGCCTTCTTTATTATATATGTTTTTTTATTACTTTAAATTTCCTTCTTAGAACTTCTTTTACTGTATCCCACAACTGTTTTGGCATGTTGTGCTTCCATTTTCATTTTTCTCATGATATTCCTCATTTATTTTTGATTTCTTTCATGGCCTTTTGGTTGATCAGGAATGTTTTGTTTAATTTCCACATACTTGTGAACTTTCTAGATTTTCCTTCTGCTGAAATTATAAGCAAGATGAAAAGACAGCCTTCAGAATGGGAGAACATAATAGCAAAAGAAGCAACTGACAAAGAATTAATCTCAAAAGTATACAAGCAACTCCTGAAGCTCAATTCCAGAAAAATAAATGAATTGATCAAAAAATGGGCTGAAGAATTAAACAGACATTTCATCAAAGAAAACATACAGATGGCTAATAAACACATGAAAGGATGCTCAACATCACTCATCAGAGAAATGCAAATCAAAACCACAGTGAGGTCCCATCTCACACCAGTCAGAATGGCTGCTAGTCAAAAGTCTACAGACGATAAATGCTGGAAAGGGTGCGGAGAAAAAGGAACACTCTTACACTGTTGGTGGGAATGCAAACTAGTACAGCCACTGTGGAAAACAGTGTGGAGATTCCTCAAAAAATTGAAAATAGAACTGCCATACAACCAAGCAATTCTACCGCTGGGCATACACACCGAGGAAACCAGGATTGAAAGAGACACATATACCCCAGTGTTCACTGCAGCACTGTTTACAATAGCCAAGACATGGAAACAACCTAGATGTCCATCAGCAGAAGAATGGATAAGAAAGCTGTGGTACATATACACAATGGAATATTACTCAACCATTAAAAAGAATGCATTTGAATCCGTTCTAATGAGGTGGATGAAACTGGAGCCTATTATACAGAGTGAAGTAAGCCAGAAAGAAAAACACCAATACAGTATACTAACACATATATATGGAATTTAGAAAGATGGTAACAATGACCCTATATACGAGACTGTAAAAGAAACACAGACATAAACAACAGTCCTTTAGACTCTGTGGGATAAGGCGAGGCTGGAATGATTTGAGAGGTACTGTTGAAAGTGTCATATGTGAAGTGAATTGCCAGTCCAGGTTAGATGCATGAGACAGGGTGCTCAGAGCTGGTACACTGGGATGACCCTGGGGGATGGGATGGGAAAGGAGGTGGGAGGGGGTTTCTGGATGGGGAACACATGTGCACCCATGGCTGATTCATGTCGATGTATGACCAAAACCACTACAATATTGTAAATTAAGTAGCCTCCAATTAAAATAAATTAATTAATTAAAAAATTTCATTCTGATGATTTCTAATTATATAATTGTGATTAAAAAAAGATGATATAATTTCAATTTTCTCAAAGTTGTTAATACTTCTTATTGTGCCTTAGTAAAATATGGAGAATGTTTTGGAAGATGTCCCACGTGCTATTGACCTGTGTGTTTGTATTTATCTGTTTGTTATATCCTTATGCCCTGAGTTATTCAAATCTCTGTTTTCTGGTTGAATTTCTGCCTAGTGGTTTATCCATTGTTGAAAGCAGGGTATTGAAGTCCCCTGAAATTTCACTACTGCTGCCTACTTTCCTCACTTCAGTTTTCTTAATATTTCCTTCATATATTTAAATATTCCTATATCAAATGAATAAATGTTTACAAAGGTTATGCCCACTTGATGTCTTTTTATTATTATTACTATATAATGACTATGCTTCTTGTTGCAGTTTTGACTTAAAGTTTATTTTGTCTAATATAACTATATCTGTTTTATTTTGGTTTCCATTTGCATGAAATACCTTTTCTTTCATCCCTTTAGTTTAAGACTGTGTGTGGCCTTAAAGCTAAAGTGAGTCTCTTGTAGGCAACATATAGTTGCACCTTTCTTTATTCATTTGGTTACATTATCCCTTTAGATTTGTCATCTATATTTAAAGTAACTGTTGATAAATCAAGCCTTACTAGTACAATCTCATAATTTGTTGGCTATTTTATAGTTTCTTTGCTCCTTTCTTCCTCTGTAACAGTGCTTCATTGTTATCCGTGATTTTCCATAGTGTGATTTCTTTCTAATTATATTTTAGTACCTACTGTAGGTTTTTGCTTTGTGAAATCCATTCATGATACTATTCATGATACTAGATCCATTCATATTATTACAGAGAGCATTGGTTCATTCTTTTTATGGCTAAGTAATATTTCATTGTAATACATACCATCTTTATTTATTAATCTTTTCAATAGATATTTTGGTTGCCTTCAGTGACTTGGCTATTGTAAATATTGTGGTACATGTATCTTTTTGAATTATGGTTTTCTCTGAATATATGCCAAGGAATGGAGTTTCTGGATCATAAGGTAGTTATATTTTTAGTTTTTAAAGAAAACTTCATACTGTTCTCCATAAGGCTGTACCAGTTTACTTTCCCATCACCAGTGTAGAAGGATTCCCTTTTTCTTCACATCCACTCCAGCATTTATTGTTCACAGATTTTTTTGTTTGATGATGGATAATCTGACTAGTTTGAGGTGATATTTCATTGTAGATTTTATTTCCATTTATCTAATAATTAGTGATCCTGAACATCTTTTCATGTACTCTTTGGCCAGCTGTATGTCTTTTTTGGACAAATGTTTTAGATTTTCTGATAATTTTTTGATTGGGTTCGTATTGTATTGAGCAGTATGGTCTCTCTGTATATTTTGGAGATTAATTTCTTGTAGGTCACATTGTTTGCAAATATTTTCTCCCATTTGCTGTGTTGTCTTTTTGCTTTGTTTGTAATTTTCTTCACTGTGTAAACTTTTTTGATTTTAATTAAGTTTCATTCATTTATTTTTGCTTTTATTTCTGTTACTTTAGGACATGGATTGAAAAGATATTGCTGTGATTTATGTCAAAGACTGTTCTGCCCAGGTTTTCCTTTAAGAGAGTATCTGGTATTAAATTTAGGTTATTGGTTCATTTTAAGATTATTTTTGTGCATAGTGTTAGAGACCATTTTAATTTTATTCTTTTACATGTAGTTGTACAATTTTCCCAGGATCACCTTTTGAAGAGAGTGTCTTTATCCATTGACTACTAGTCTCATTTGTCATATATTAATTGACTATAGCTGTATGGGTTTATTTCTATGTTTTCTATCTTATTCCATTGATGTATACGTCTGTTTTTATGCCAGTACCATACTGCGTTGATTATCACATGGTCTGAATTCAGGGAGCCTAATTCCTTCAGCTTTATTTTTCTTTCTCAAGTTTGCTTTTTCTATTTGGTATTTTTTGTGGCTCCATACAAATTTTAAGATTTTCTGTTCTATTTCTGTGAAAAATATCATTTATAATTTAACAGGGACTGAAGTGAATCTGAAGTTTGTCTTGAGAAGTATAGTCATTTACAGAATATTGATTCTTCCAATCCAAGAACGTAGTATATCTCTCTGTTTGTTTGTATCATCTTTGATTACTTTCAATAGTGTCATATAGTTTCTGGAGTATAGGTTTTTTTTTGCCACAGTAGGTTGATTTATCCAAACACATTTTATTGTTTTTGATGTGATAGTAAATGGGATTGTTTCCTTAATTTTTCTTTCTTTTGTTGCTAGTGCATGGTAATGCAATGGGTTTTTGTGTATTATTTCTGAATCCTGCAACATTACTGAATTCACTGATGCACTCTAGTAGTTTTCTGGTAGCATCTTTAGGATTTTATATGTAGAGTAGCATGCCATCTGCAAACAGTAACAGTGTTACTTCTTCTTTTCCAATCTGGATTCCCTTTATTTATTTTTCTTTCCTGACTACCATGGCTCAGATCAGTTTAGTCACTCAGCCATGTCTGACTCTTTGCAACCCCATGGATTGTAGCACACCAGACTTTCCTGTCCTTCATCATGTCCTGGAGCTTGCTCAAACGTGTGTTCATCAAGTCAGTGATGGGATTCAACCATCTCATCCTCTGTCATCCCCTTCTCCTCCTACTTTCAGTCTTCCCAAGCATCAAGGTCTTTTCTAATAAGTTAGTTTTTCGCATCATGTGACCAAAAGATAGGAGCTTTAGCTTCAGCATCAGTCTTCCCCATTAATATTCAGGACTGATTTCCTTTAGGATTGACTGGTTTGATCTTGCAGTCCATGGGGCTCTCAGAAGTCTTCTCCAACACCACAGATCAAAAGCGTCAATGCTTAGGCACTCATCTTTCTTTATGATTCAACTCTCACATCCATACATGACTGCTGGAAAAACCGTAGCTTTGACTATATGGACATTTGCCAGCAAAGTAGTGTCTCTGTTTTTTAATATGCTTTATAGGTTTGTTATAGCTTTTCTTCCAAGGAGCAAACATCTTTTCATTCCATGGCTTCAGTCACCATCTGCAGTGATTTTGGAGCCCAAGAAAATAAAGTCTGTTACTGTTTTCATGGCTAGGACTTTCCAAACAATGTTGAATAAAAATAGTCAAAGTGGACATCCTTGTCTTGTTCCTGATATTATTAGAAATGATTTGGTGTTTTCACTATTGAGTATGATGTTAACTGTATATTTTTCATATATGGCTTTTTTTTAAATCAAAAATTGTTGTTTAATTTGTCAAAAGCTTTTTCTTGAGAAAAATGTGTGTTCTGCCGCTTTCAGATGAAATGCTCAGTAAATATCACTTAAATTCATTTGGTCTAATGTGTTATTTAAGGCCTGTGTTTTCTTACAGATTTTCTGTCGGGATGATCTGTCCATTGGTGAAAGTGGGGTTGTTAAAGTCCCCCACTATTATTGTTTTGCCATCAATTTCTTCTTTTATGGCTATTAGCATTCATCTTATATATTGAGGTGTTCCTATTTTGGGTACACATATATTTATGATTATTATATCTTTTTCTTGGCTTGATTCCTTGAACATTAGGTGGTGTGATTCTTTGTCTCTTGTATCATTCTTTATTTTAAGATCTATTGTGTTTTAGTACTGCTACTCCAGCTTTCTCTTACTTTCCATTTATAGCCAATACCTGTTTTGAACTCTTTAGTTTGAATCTGCATGTATTCTGCATCTGATGTGGGTCTTTTGTACACAGTATATAGATAAGTATATATATTATTTGTATAAATTCAACCAGTCTTTGTCTTTTGGTTGGAGCTCATAATTTGCTTACTTTTAAGGTAGTTATCAATATGTATGTTTTTATTGTCATTTTGCAAATTATTTCAATTTGTCTTTTAGGTCTTTTTTCTTCATTTCCTCCTTTATCCTCTTCTCTTATGATTTGATGACTCACTTTAATGTTGTGCTTGGTTTCCCTTTTCTTTTGTGTATACGTATCTATTGTATATTTGTTGTTTGAAATTAACATAAGGTTTTAATATAGCAATATGTGTGTGTGTGTGTGTGTGTGTGTGTGTATACACACACCTTCATTTTTCAGAGCCTTGTTGTGGTGAAGGGGTTTCTGTAACTCAAGGAGGCTTTGAGCCATGACATGCAGGGCCACCCAAGATGGATGGGTCATGGTGAAGAGTTATAATAAATCATGGCCCATCAGAAGAGGGAATGGCAAACCACACCACTATTCTTGCTGTGAGAACCCCATGAACATGAGCAGTATGAAAAGGGAAGAAGATATGACATCACAAGATGAGCGCCCCCCCACACACACTTCAGATTGGAAGGTGTCCAATACGTTACTGGCGAAGAGTGGAGAGAAATTACTAATAGCTCCAGAAAGAATAAAGTAGCTAGGACAAAGTGGAAGCAATGTTCAGTTGTGGATGTGTCTGGTGGTGAAAGTAAAGTCAGATGCTGTAAAGAAATAATATTGTATAGGAACCTGGAATATAAAGTCTGTGAATTAAGGTACATTGGATGTGATCAAGCTAGAGATGTCAAGAGTTAACATCAACATCTTTCAGGAATCAGTGAACTAAAATGGATGGGAATTGGCTAATTTAATTCAGATGACCATTATATCTATTACTTTAAGCAAGAATCCCTTAGAAATTAAGCAACCCTCATAGTAGACAAAAAATTTCAAATGTACTACTTGGGTGCAATTTCAAAAATGACAGAATGATCTCAGTTCCTTTCCAAGGCAAACCATTGAACACCACAGGTAATCCAAGTTTATGCCCTAACCACTGATGCGAAAGAAGCTGAAGTTAACTGGTTCCATGAACACCTAAAAAATCTTCTAGAATTAACACCAAAAAAAAAAAAAACCCACACAAAACAAAACAAAAAAGATAACCTTTTAATCATAATTGGGATTGGATTGCAAAAGTAGTAAGTCAAGAGATACCTGGAGTAACAAGCAAGTTTAGCCTTACAATACAAAATTAAGTGGGGCAAAGGCTGACCGAGTTTGATCTAGATGACACACTGGTCATAGAAAGCATCCCTTTAAAACAACAAAAGCGACTACTATACGCATAGACGTCACCAAATGCTCAATATGAAAATCAGATTGATTATATTTCTTTGGAGATGACGATGAATAAGTACTATACAGTCAGCAAAAACAAGACCGGGAGCTGACTGTGGCTCAGATCATCAGCTCCTTATTGGAAAATTCAAGCTTAAATTGAAGAAAGTATGGGAAAACCACTAGGCCATTCAGATATAACATAAATCAAACCCCTTATACAGTGCAGATGAAAAATAAATTTAAGGGATTAGATTTGGTAGAGAAAGTGCCTGAAGAACTATGTAAGTTTGCAACATTGTACAGAAGTTCAGTTCAGTTCAGTTCAGTCATTCAGTCGTGTCCGACTCTTTGCGGCCCCATGAATTGCAGCATGCCAGGCCTCCCTATACATCACCAACACCCAGAGTTCACTCAGACTCACGTCCATCGAGTCAGTGATGCCATCCACCCATCTCATCCTCTGTCGTCCTCTTCTCCTTCTGCCCCCAATCCCTCCCAGCATCAGAGTCTTTTCCAATGAGTCAACCCTTTGCATGAGGTGGTCAAAGGACTGGAGCTTCAGCTTTAGCATCATTCCTTCCAAAGAAATCCCAGGGTGGTTCTCCTTCAGAATGGACTGGTTGGATCTCCTTGCAGTCCAAGGGACTCTCAAGAGTCTTCTCCAACACCACAGTTCAAAAGCATCAATTCTTTGGTGCTCAGCCTTCTTCACAGTCCAACTCTCACATCCATACATGACCATAGGAAAAACCATAGCCTTGACTAGACGGACCTTAGTAGGCAAAGTAATGTCTCTGCTTTTCAATATGTCATCTAGGTTGGTCAAAACTTTTCTTCCAAGGAGTAAGTGTCTTTTAATTTCATGGCTGCAGTCACCATCTGCAGTGATTTTGGAGCCCCCCAAAATAAAGTTTGACACTGTTTCCACTGTTTCCCCATCTATTTCCTATGAAGTGATGCGACCAGATGCCATGATCTTCGTTTTCTGAATGTTGAGCTTTAGGACAACTTTTTCACTCTCCACTTTCACGTTCATAAAGAGGCTTTTTAGTTCCTCTTCACTTTCTGCTATAAGGGTGGTGTCATCTGCATATTTGAGGTTATTGTTATTTCTCCTGGCAATCTTGATTCCAGCTTGTGTTTTTTCCAGTCCAGTGTTTCTCGTGATGTACTCTGTATAGAAGTTAAATAAGCAGGGTGATAATATACAGCCTTGATGTACTCCTTTTCCTATTTGGAACCAGTCTGTTGTTCCATGTCCAGTTCTAACTGTTGCTTCATGACCTGCGTACAGATTTCTCAAGAGGCAGGTTAGGTGGTCTGGTATTCCCATCTCTTTCAGAATTTTCCACAGTTTATTGTGATCCACAGAGTCAAAGGCTTTGGCATAGGGCAGTGACCAAAATCATCCCAAAGAAAAAGAAATGCGAGAAGGCAAAATGGTTGTCTGAAGAGGCTTAACAAACAGTTGTGGAAAAAAGTAGCAAAATATAACAGAGAAAGTGAAAGATATACCCATCAAATGCAGAGTTCCAGATGATAACAAGGAGAGCTAAGAAGGCCTTCTTCAATAAACAATGCAAAGAACTAGAGGAAAACAAGAGGATGGTAAAAACTAGTGGTCTCTTCAGGAAAATTGAAGAAAACAAGGGAATATTTCATGCAAGGATGTGCATGATAAAGGACAGAAACAGCAAGGACCTAACAGAGGCAGAAGAGATTAAGAAGTGGTGGTAAGAATACACAGAAGAATTATATGAGAAAGTTCTTAACCAGGATCACCACAATTATGTGGTCACTCACCCATGGAGCAGGATATCCTGCGATGTGAAGCCTAGTGGGCTTTAGGAAGCACTACTATGAGCAAAACTAGTGCTGATGATGGAATTCTAGCTGAGCCACGTAGAATCCCAAAAGATGATGCTGTTAAAGTGATGCACCCAATATGTCAACAAATTTGGAAAACAACTGTGGCCGGTAAACTGGGAAATGCTAGCTTTCCTTCCTATCCCAAAGAAGGATGATGCCAAAGAATGTTCAAACTACCACACCATTATGCTCATTTTGCATGGTAGTAAGTTTATGCTCAAAATCTTTCAAGTTGGGCTTCAGCAGTAAAAACTGTGTTTAGAAAAGGTGAAGGAATCAAAGATCAAATTATCATGATTCGTTGGATAATAAAGCAAGCAAGGAAATTCTAGAAAAACATCTACTTCTGCTTCATTGACTATGCTAAAACATTTCACTGTGTGGATCACAACAAACTGGAAAATTCTTAAAATGATGTGAATACCAGATCACCTTACTAGTCCCCTCAGAAAACTGTGGGTCAAGAAGCAACTGTTACAACCAGATATAGGACGACACACTGGTTCAAAATTGGGAAAAGAGTATGACAAGGCTGTATATTGTCACCGTGCTTATTTAACTTACATGCAGAGATGTTGTCTAGTCACTCAGTTGTGTCCTACTCTTTGTAACCCTATGAACAGCAGCATGCCAGTCTTCCCTGTCCTTCACCACCTCCCGGAGCTTGTTCTAACTCATGCCCATCAAATCTGTATTCCATCCAACCATCTTGTCATCTGTTGTCCTCTCTCCTCCTGCTTTCAACCTTTCCAAGCATCAGGGTCTTTTCCAATGAGTTGGCCCTTCCCATCACGTGGCCAAAGTATTGGAACTTCAGCTTCAGCATCAGTCCTTCCAATGAATATCCAGGACTGATTTCCTTTAGGATTGACTGGTTTTATCTCCTTGCAGTCCAAGGGAATCTCAAGAGTCTTCTCCAACACTAGAGTTTGAAGGCATCAATTCTTCAGTGCTCCGCCTTCTTTATGGTCCAACTCTCCATATCAATACTTGACTAATGGAAAAATCATAGCTTTGACTATACGGACTTTGTCAACCAAATAATGTTTCTGCTTTTAGATATGCTGCTAGGTTTGTCATAGATTTTCTCCCAAGGAGTGAGTGTCTTTTAATTTCATGGCTGAAGTCACCATCTGCATGATTATGGAGCCCAAGGAAACAGTCTGTCATTATTTTCATAGTTTTTCCATCTATTTTCCACTGAATGATGGCATCAGATGCCATGATCTTAGTTTTTGAATGTTGATTTTTAAGCCACTTTTTTCACTCTTCTCTTTCACTTTCATCAAGAGGCTCTTTAGTTCCTCTTCACTCTCTGCCGTAAGAGTGGTATTATCTGTATATCTGAGGCTATCAATATTTCTCATGGCAGTCTTGATGCCAGCTTGTGATTCATCCAGTCCAGCATTTCACATGATTTACTCTGCATATAAGTTAAATAAGCAAAATGACAATATACAGACTTAATGTACTTTCCCAATTTTGAACAACAACAACAACAAAAAGATACAAACTAATATATATATATATAGCAAAACAAACTTACAGATACAGAAAATAAGCTAGTTTTTACCAAAGGAAAGAGGGAAAGGACAGGGACAAATTAGGAGTGTGTGCTTAACAGATAAAACACTATATTTAAAATAGATAAGCAACAAGCATATACTGTATACCACAGGGAATTATATCCATTATCTTATAAAAACTAATAATTGAAACTAATCTGCAGAAATACCGTATTACTATACTGTATACCTTAACTGACACAATATTGTAAATCAGATACTTGTTGTTCAGTTACTATGTCATGTCCAATTATTTGAGACTCCATGAACTGCAACAGGCCAAACTCATCTGTCCCCCAGTATCTCCCAGAATTTGCTCAAATTCATGCCCATTGAATTGATGATACTAGCTAACCGTCTCATCCTCTGCTTACCCATTCTTCTTTGTCCTTCTTTCTTGCCCAAGATCAAGGTCTTTTCTAATGAGTCAGCTCTACCCATTAAGTGGCCAAGGTATTAGAGTTTCAGGGTCAGCATCAATCCTTCTGATGAATATTCAGGTTTTACTTCCTTTAGGATTGACTTATTTGATCTCTTTGCAGTCCAAGGGATTCTCAAAAGTCTTCTCCAGCATCAAAATATGAAAGTATCAATTCTTCAGTGCTCAGCCTCCTCTATGGCCCAATTCTCACATTCATACATGGTTACCTGGGAAAAACACAGTTTTGACTATAAAGGCCTCTGTCAGTAAAGTGATGTCTCTGCTTTTTCATACTGTGTCTAGGTTTGTCATAGCTTTCTTTCCATGGAGCCAGTGTCTTTTAATTTTATGGCTGCAGTTACTATCTGCAGTGATTTTGGAATCCAAGAAAATAAAATGTGTAATGCTTGCACTTTTTCCCCTTGTGTTTGCCATGAAGTGATGTGACTTGATGCCATGATCTTATTTTTTTTTTAATATTGAGTTTCAAGCTAGCTTTTTCACTCTCCTCTTTCACTCTCATCAAGAGGCTCTTTAGTTCCTTTTCACTCTCTGCCATTAGAGAGCATAATTGTATATCTGAGACTGTTGATATTATTCCCCAAAATCTTGAATCCAGCTTGTGATTTATGCAGCCTAATATTTCACATGAAGTTCTCTACATATAAGTTAAGTAAGGAGGGTGACAATATACAGCCTTGTCATATTTATTTTCCAATTTTGAACCAGTCAGTTGTTCCACATCAGGTTCTGAATGTTGTTTCTTGATCAACATACAGGTTTCTCAGTACACAGGTAAGATGGCCTGGTATTCCAATCTCTCTAAGAATTTTCCACAATTGTTTTGTGATCCTAAGACTTCCCAGGTGCTTCTAGTGGTAAAAATAAATAATTAAATCCACCTGCCAATGCAGGATATGTGAGAGACATGGATTGTATCCTTGGGTTAGGAAAATCCCTTGGAGAAGGAAATGGCAAGCTATTCCAGTATTCCATCTGGGGAAATCCCATGGACAGAGAAGTCTAGTGGGGTATAGTCCATGGGACTGCAAAGAGTCATACACAACTGACTGTACATACAGCAGACACAGTCAAAGACTTTAGTATAGTTAGTGAAGCAAAAGTAGATGATTTTTCTCAACCTTTCTTTCTTTCTCCTTGGTCCAGCAAATGTTCACAATTTGATCTGTTTCCTCCACCTCTTCAAAAGCCAGTTTCTACATCTGGAAGTTCTCAGTTCATGTATTGCTGAAGACAAGCTTGAAGGATTTTGATCAAAACCTTACTAGCATGGAAAATGAGTACAATTGTGCCATAGTTTGAACATACTTTAGTATTGCTCTTCTTTGGAATTGAAATGAAAACTGATCTTTTCCAGTCCTTTGACCACTGCTGAGCTTTCCAAATTTCCTCGCATATTGAGGGCAGCACTTTAACAGCATCATCTTTTAGGATTTTAATTAGCTTAACTGGAATTCTATCACTTCCTCCAGTTTTGTTTGTAGTAGTTCCTCCTAAGGCCCAGTTGACTTTACACTCCTGGATGGCCAGCTTTATGTGAGTAACCACACCATTGTGCTTATCCAAATCATTAAGATGTTTCTTACATAGTTCTTCTGTGTATCTGTACCAACTTTTCTTACTCTATTTTGCTTGTGTCAGGTTCTTACTGCTTTTATCCTTTAACATATCCATCTGAAAGTCTGTTGCTGAATCACACAAACACCGGGATTCTTGGTCCCCAGAGGAGAAGAATTCAATTTGGGGCCAGAAAGGAGGCTTGATTGCTCAGAGCTTCTGTGTAATAAAGTTTTATTAAAGTATAAAGGAGATAGAGAAAGCTCCTGACATAGGCATCAGAAGGGGGCAGAAAGAGTAGCCTCCTGCTAGTCTTCAGCTGGATGTTATATAGTCACTAGCAGTCTGTTAATGAAAGAAAGGAATGTCTTAAAACTCAGAATGGCACCAGGCCCCTCACCCATAAGATGTATTTTGGGATAATCTTGGCACCAAATGGTTCATCCTGGGCCATAAACTGATTAATTTGAATCTTGAAGAAGGGAAGATCACCATAGAAATAGTTTCATTTACATAGACTAGGGGAACAATATCTGAGTATAACATACTGGTTTGTCAAGTAGATTCTGAGCCATTTGGCAGAACCGACTTGAAGACAGAGTTTGTGGTAAATGTATAATACATTAGCATAGCTTAAGACAAACATTTCCATAAGAAAAATGCTTTGGTTATCTCCAGGTTTGAGAATAGTTAACTTCAGGTGAAACCAGGTGTCATTATGGCAACACAGTATTTTGAGAGAAACTTCCTTTAAAATTTGTATAGAGAAGAAACAAATATCGCTAGCTTGTTTCCTCCTGCCACTTAAGAGAGATAAAAATGTCTGACACTTGCAGGCTATTTACTCCGTTTGGAGACCCCTGGCCTTCCTGCCTGTTATGCTCTCATTCCCCCCTTTTCTTTAGGAGAATCATGTTGCCTAGGGAAAAGGGGCATCATTCTCATTCCATAACTGCTTCTGAGCTGACAAGGGGTATTGTCCCTAAATTGGTGAGGCAACATATTCTCCTAATCCTCATATTGAGGATATCTGATCCAGGGGCCCCAAATAGTAGTTGGGGGAACCTGCAGCAATAGCAGGAGTTTGAGCAACCATTTGTAACTTAAAAGCTTTCATGTGGCTAGAATCAAATCCAGTTACACAGTCACAGATGCAAGGCAAAATAGTAATTAAAATCAGTTACAATCAAAATTAAAAGTCACATTATGTCCATAGTTAAAGTACAACATGTTGCACCAGTCCATTTTGGGGTTGTTAGATGTCATCAGATGAAGAATAGGCATCACACATGATTGTTGTCAAAGATATTCACAGATTTGGAGAAAGTCTTTTCCTTGAAGCCTTGCACTGATGAAGAGGGGAGTGTTCTACAGCCCCAGCAGTTAGACCGATTGTGGAATGCAGTGTAGGAGTGAACCCAGGACAGGAAGGCATTGTCTTGAGGATCAAACGGCAGACTCAGGATATTTGGAGTCTGCAGAAGTAAGTTCACATGGGTTATCAGGCCCATTTGAAAAGTACAAAGTCAGAGCATAGAAAGTAAAGACATAAAATGATGCCACTTAGTTTTGGTCAGGGTGCAGCCTCTTAACTCGAGTGTGATGTACCTACGAATCAATTTCTGGCACTTTGACAGATGTGGGAGAAGAAAGAATAACCTGGTAAGGGCCTTCCCAGAGGGGCTCAAGGGATGGGCCCCAAGATCTCAGGGTTTTTATGAGGACCTCAGTTCCTGGCTCAAATAGAGGCTTGCTTGACTCAGAGGCTGGGTCAGGAGTCATCTCCTGCAGTTCTGTTAATGACTGTTGAAAAGCTGAGAGCTGAGTTATATAACTAGTTAATTCCAAGGCTTCAGGGGCTATAACAATGTCTATGCGTAAGAAGGGCCTTCCATAAATACACTCAAAGAGGGACAGTCTCTCCTTTTTGGGGGCAGTTTGAGCCCTCATTAAAGCTATGGGTAGGACTTTAATCCAATTGTCCTGCATTTTTTGTGTTAATTTGTGCAGATGTCTTTTGATAATGTCATTAGCTTTTTCAACCTTTTCTGAGGATTGAGGTCTCCTGGAACAGTGTAAGTGATGTTTTATTTTTAGAGCTTTAGATAACCCCTGAGTTACAAGCAGCCTTAAAGGCAGAGCCATTGTCACTCTGAAGGCCCTGTGGCAGCCCAAACCTGGGGATAATTTCATGGATTAAAATCTTTATAACCTCCTTAGCCTGTTCACCACGACAGGGAAAAGCCTCAGTCCATCCAGTAAAAGTATCTACCTAAGCTTGTAAGCAAGAACATCCATTAGCTTTTGGCATATGAGTAAAATCAATTTCCTTGTCCTCTCCAGGATACTTCTCACTTCGTTGTATCCAAATTTTGCTAGATTTTCAGTCTTTGGGTTATTTTATTTATTTATTTTTTACAAACCTCACACCTTTTGATAATATTCTTTACAGTTTTCACTACATTTTTACCTTCAAACAAACATGAAGCCATTTGGTAAGTACTCTCTGCACCCAAGTGAAAACTCTGATGTAAACTCTTAAGAATTTTCCACTGAACATTTTTAGGAATTATTAATCGTCCATCTTCGGACTGTAACCATTTTTTTGATCAATAATCTTTGCTCCTCTTTTCTCATATCTTTCTAGTTTTTTCTCAGTATATTGTGATTTTTCCTGTTCCATAAGACCTGTCCAGATAAAAGGCGTCTGTAATGAAGAGGTTTCGAAAAGTTCCACTTTTCTGGCTTGACAGTCAGCCAACTGATTACCTTTGGCTACTTTACACCCATTCCTGCTGTGTCCTTTTCAATGCATAACAGCTACTTCTTTAGGACAATATATAGCAGTTAAGTCTCTCCAACTCCTGAAATGTTTAATAGGTTCTCCTGTTGTTGTTTTAAACTCTCTTTCTTCCATATTGCAGCATGAGCCTGTAAAGTCAAATCAGCATACTTAGAATCTGTAGATATTTACTCACTGTCCTTTGCTTAACTCTAGAGTTTGAATCAGAGCCACAAGCTCTGCTAACTGAGCACTGGTTCCCTGGGGGAGAGATTTTGCTTCCAAAACCTGTTCAGCAGTCACCACGGCATAACCTGCTTTATGCTCTCCATCCCGAACAGAAGAACTGCCATCTATAAATATTTCCATGGCAGGATTGTCTAATGGGGTATCCATTAGATCCTCCTGAACTGCAAAGTTTAAAGTTAGGAATCAGGTGTTTCATTTTCCTTCTCAGGAAGGAAAGTGGCAGGACATAAATTTCCACAAACGTTAAGCTTAGTTACTGGTCCTTCTAACAACAATGACAGATATTTAAGAAGCCTACTGTCTGTCATCTAAATATTAACCTTAGAATTTAAGATTCCATTCACATCAGGAGAATTCAGTACAGTAAGGTTTCATCCACTAATTATTTTTAAAGCTTCAGGTGCTAATAAAGCCACTGCCCCAATTACTCTTAGGCAGTGTGGCCACCCCCGTGAAGTTACATCTAATTCTCTGCTTAGATAAGCAATAGGTTGCTGGTGAGGCCCTCGGGGTTGTGTCAAAACTCCCAAGGCCACAACTTTTCTTTCAGTGACAAATTAAATTCTGATCCTGTGGGCAAGCTCAGAGCTGGAGCTTGTAGGAGAGCAGTCTGAAGAACCTTAAAAGCATTTTGAGTATCTGGAGACCAAACCAGTTTGTCGGTTTGGGCCTGCTGAGTTTCAGGTATAAGTTTATATAAAGGCTGGGCAACTTCCCCATAACCCAGAATCCAAATTCGACAGTAATCTGTGATTCCCAAAAATCCTCTCAATTGTCTTAAAGTCTTAGCTAGGGGATGATTTAGTATAGGGCCTATGGCCCTAGTTCCTTCTGATATGATTAGGCCCAGATATCTAACGGATTTGACAAAGCTGAGCCTTTTCTCTTGATGCCTTGTACCCACAGCCTGCCAGAAAGTTTAAGAAATCTGAGGCTCATGAACAAACTTCCTCTGTCTCAGCACAGAGCAAAATATCATCTACATATTGTAACACCACCGTTTCAGAACTATTAAAGTTTTGTAGATCCCGTGACAAACTTTGTCCAAATGAGTGAGGACTGTCATGAAATAGCTGGGGCAAAACAGTCCAGGTTAACTGAGAAGCTGACTCCGTAGGGTCTTCAAAGGCAAATAGAAATTGACTTTCCTCCACCAAAGGCACTGAATAGAAGGCATCTTTCAAATCAATTACTGAGAAATATTTGGCTCATTCAGGAATTTCAGACAATAGAGTATAAGGATTAGGCACCACAGGGTATAAAGGAACTACAGCCTCATTTATTATATGTAAATCTTGAACTAGTCTCCATTTACCATTTGATTTCTTTATACCCAGCGTAGGAGTTTTGCAGGGACTGTTACAGGGAATTAATATTCCTGTCCCTTTAATTTTTTTTTTTTTAACTTTATTTTACTTTCAACCATTCCTTAACCTCAGGTTTCAGTGGATACTGCATCTTATGTGGAAATAAGTGTGGGTCTTTGAGCATGACAACTATGGGAATAACATTGTGAGCTTGACCTACAGATTTTCCATCAGCCCATATTCTAGGATTTATATTTTGTTCAACTACAGGGAGAGAAAGTGAGGGCTCCATATTCATGAAAACAGAGGCATGGACTTTGCTCAGTACACCTCTCCCCAAAAGGGATGAGGGAGATTCTGGCATGATCAGAAACTCGTGTGAAAATAGCACAGAATCCCAGTTGCAAGATAAAGAATAACTGGAATAATACTTTTTGGCTTGTACAGACAGTCCCATTACGGAGGCGGATGGGGAAGAAAGTGGGCCAGGGGCTTCAGTAAGCGCAGAGTAAGTTGCCCCAGTATCTAAAAGGAAATCGATGGATTGGCTCCCCACAATTATTAATACCTGGGGTTCCTCAGGTGTAATTAGGATGGGAGCTTATGTGGGGGCCCCCGGGCACCTTCAGTCCTGATTGTCTTGAGAGTCTGACCCCGGAGACCTACGCCTCTGGGGCAGTCTCTCTTCCAGTGTCGTCCTTTGCAGACTGGACATGGAGCCAGGGGTGGCTTATATGCCTGAGGGCAATCCCACTTGAGGTGCCCCTCCTTTCCACAGTAATAGCAAGCCCATCCCTTTTCATCTGGTTCCCTCTTGGCATCCTTCTCAGGTTGTTTAAGAACATTTTTCATAGCCATTGTGAAGGCTTCTGCCTTTTTCTTTGTCTTTTTCTGCCTTTCTTTCCTTTCCTCATATTCCCTACCATAATAGACTGTCTGAGCCAATTGTAACAGCGTATCTAAAGACTGATTTGGTCCATATGCCTGTTTTTAATAGCTTACAGCGGATATCTGGAGCCGACTGAGTGAGAATTCTATCTTTTAAGATCACTTTTCTCTTGTTCCTAACAGAACCAGTCTAATTGTAAGACAGTATTATACTTAAGAGGTCCTCCATCTGACCACCATTCACCATCTTCCAATGGACACCGTGGCCATGCAGTATCACATAGGAAGACCAGGTGTGTCTTCCTTAAGCCCTGGGGATCAAATCTATCCCAGTTTTTCAGGATACAGTTCAAAGGAATGAGGCTGGAATTGTTAGCTCCCATCTGTAAGAGAGAAAAAAAGCTACCAGAGCCATCTTTCTACTGGAGGCATCTCTCCCTGCTCTAGATGGGGGTGTAGACACACTTTACACCAAAAACTTTTCCTTCTTGGTCGGACTTAGTCTGTCCCTTACTGACGCAGCTGCCGTACTCGTCCCTCCTAGTTCTACCACTGAGACGGGGTGGGGATGTATCAGCAGGGGTAGACCTGATAGCATCCCTATCTGACGTTCAGCTCTTCACCATTAACCTTGCTTGTCTCTGATGCCACCCAGGATGCAATCAGAGTAACCTTCCAGAATGTCTCCCAAGTTAAGACTGCTGGGGGAAACATTTGTCACCTGAGTGCCTGTGCATGACCCTGAGCATATTCCTGACCGCAATAAGACCGATATGAACATAAAACTGAGATGTTCCTTGCAAGCATCACCACACCAGTATAAGAGCCTCCTCTGGTTCACTAAGAGCCACTGTTACCAAAGGAAAAAAAACCACTTCAGTCCCAATCTGAGTAACCTTTAACCTCAGAGATGTTCTTGGAGTTAGAGCTCCATCTAGCTTCTGAACTTTCGATTCCTAGCGAGGCTAGGTGCTTTTTTGACTACCAATCCAAGTTTGGGACTTAAGTCACAGTACACAGTAACAGTATAGATCACAAGTCCCTTGAAAGTCTATGATCTGATAGATTAGGTTAGTACTTCTAATTCCCAAATAGTTATGAAGTGGTCAAAGAGACTGAAAAGTTTGACCAAGAAAAGAGAGTTTGGTCCACATGCTTTGCCCATTTCTGGTTGGTTCCCGAAGGAGACATTGGGTGCCTCTTGGCATTGGCAGGTTGGTATAAACCCCCGACAAGTTTCTGCCATGAGCAGTATAAGATCACTGTGGAACCGCAGAGCAGGTCTCCTCACTTGCTTCACACAGGGCATGTCATTCATTCACACAAGCACACCGTAGAGTTAGTAAAGCACAGCAGAAAACATGTTTGCTAAGAGAACAAAGAACTAGAGCTCCAAGCATCCTAACCTAGTCCTGAAGGATCACGGAGGAGCCCCCAAGATGAAAGGTTGTTGCTGAATCATGCAAAGACACCGGGATTCTTGGCCCCCTGGAGGAGAATTCAGTCTGGGGCCAGGGACAAGGCTTGATAGCTCAGAGCTTTTGTTTAATAAAGTTTTATTAAAGTATAAAGGAGATAAAGAAAGGTACCAACATAGGCATCAGAAGGGGGTAGAAAGAGTACCCCCTTGCTCGTCTTCAGCTGAATGTTATATAGTCACTAGCAGTCTATTAATAAAATAAAAGAAAGTGAAGTTGCTTAGTTATGTCTGAGTCTGCGACCCCATGGACTATATAGCCTACCAGGCTTCTCCATCCATGGGATTTTCCAGGCAAGAATACTGGAGTGGGTTACCATTTCCTTCTCCAGGAGATCTTCCCGACCCAGGGATTGAACCTGGGTCTCCCACATTGTAAGCCGATGCTTTACCATCTGAGCTATCAGGGAAAGAAAGGAATATCTTAAAACTCAGAATGGCACCAGGCCCCTCACCTATAAGATGCATTTTGGGATAATTTTGGCACCAAATGGTTCATCCTGGGTCATAAACTGATTAATTTGAATCTTGAAGAAAGGAAGATCACCATAGAAATAGTTTAATTTACATAGACTAGAGGAACAATATCTGAGTATAACATACTGTTTTGTCAAGTAGATTCTGAGCCATTTGGCAGAACCGACTTGAAGGCAGAATTTGTGGTAAATGTATAATACATTAGCATAGCTTAAGACAAACATTTCCATAAGAAAAATGCATTGGTTATCTCCAGGTTTGAGAATAGTTAACTTCAGGTGAAACCAGGTGTCATTATGGCAACACAGTATTTTAAGAGAAAACTTCTTTTAAATTTGTATAGAGAAGAAAAAATATATTGCTAGTTTGTTTCCTCCTGCCACTTGTAGGCTATTTACTCCGTTTGGAGACCCCTGGCCTTCCTGCCTGCTACCCTCTCACATCCTTGCATGAAATATTCCCTTGATATCTCCAATTTTCTTGAAGAGATCACTAGTCTTTACCATCCTCTTGTTTTCCTCTATTTCTCTGCACTGTATATATTGAAGAAGGCCTTCTTATCTCTCCTTGCTATTATCTGGAACCCTGCATTCAGTTGAGCATATCTTTCCCTTTCTCCCTTGCTTTTCCCTTCTTTTTTTTTTCCTCAACTCTTTTTAAAGCCTCCTCAAACAGCTACTTTGCCTTATTGAATTTCCTTTTCTTTGGAATGGTTTTGGTCACCACCTCCTGTACAATGTTATAAAACTATGTCCATAGTTCTTCAGTCCATCATTCTAGCAGATCTAGTCCTTTGAATCTATTTGTCAGTTCTACTGTACAATCATAAGATCTTTGTTGTAGGCCATACCTGAATGGCTTAGTGGTTTTCCTTACTTTCTTCAATTGAAGCATGAATTTTGCAATAAGGAGGTCATAATCTGAGCCACACTCAGCTCCAGGTCTTGTTTTTCCTCACTGGATAGAGCTTCTCCAACTTTGATTGCAATCTAATTTGGGATTGACTATCTGGTGATGTCCATGAGTTTTCCATGAGTTTTCTCTTGTGTTGTTGAAAAAGAGTGTATTTATGACCAGTGTATTCTCTTGACAAAACTCTGTTAATCTTTGCCCTGGTTCATTTTGTACTCCAAGGCCAACTTACCTGTTATTCTGGGTATCTCTCGACTTCCTACTTTTGCATTTCAATCCCTTATGATGAAAGGGACATCTCTTTTTTTGGTGTTCATTCTAGAATGTCTTATATGTCTTCATAGAATTGATTAATTTCAGCTCCTTTGGCATTAGTGGTTGGGACATAGTCTTGGATTTGAATAGTTTGCCTTGGAAAAGAACCTATATCTTTTTTTTTTTTTTCACCCAAGTACTGAATTTTGCATACTTTTGTTGACTATGAGAGGTATTTCATTTCATCTAAGGGCACCGTGAACGATATGAAAAAATGTCTAGGTGTTGAATTCTTTAAACTGTATCCACCTAGATTTTACTTTAAACATGATAATGGTATCTTTTTACAGTGTGTTGGGAAAATATTGCATGGCCTAAAGATCTATTTAACTTTTTCACCTTGATTTAATTATTTCCTCATCCGTGCTTGGATTTCAGTGTAACTTCGATTTTATCATTAATCTCAAAACCAATTTAATCTCAGATTTGGATTCCTAAATCTACTTCCTGTTCATTTCTTAAAAGCATTTAATACGTTGCCCAATTCCTTATCTATTTCAGACTTTTAAAGATGTAGTGATATTATTGTTTCTGAGTTGTGACTCCACCTTCTTCTGTGCTTCAAACCAGTACAGGGCCCCTCCTTTTGACCAAAGTGATGTGTCAAGAAATTTCTTTCAGTTGCTCTCACAGTAAAATCACGGATCCTATTTGTAGCCTGTACATTTCTGCCCATTCTGATCTTCTACTGCCCTCTAGTGGTTGATGTTCATTTAGACTGACGTGAAACATAAATATGTAGATGACTTCTATTATATATTGATCTATTTAATTATCTATCTGTCATCTATCTATGTCCTACGTTGTAATCAAGGGAAGAAAGGCAAAAACCCTAGAATACTCATCAACATGGATATATTTTATGTGATATTTTTTAAAATATTTTTTTGGCTGAGCCACATGACTTTTGGAATCTTAGTTCACCCACTAGCGATCGAGCCCATGCCCCTTGCAGTGAAAGTGTGGAGTCCTAACCACTGCCCAGCCAAGGAGGTTTTGATACACTTTTAAAAGATAATTGACAATTAGAATAAATATTAGTATTTATAATTTTTGGTGAAGCAAAACATCAAAAAAGCATCTATATATAAAGCAATTATCACTAAAACAAAAACAAAAAACTGATGACTGGAAGAAATTTCTTCTACAACCAAGGTTATAAAGAAAGATCCACATGGAGTTAGGTAGGATGAGAAGAGACTTGATCACGTCAGGACTTGCCTCTAGGAGGGGACACAGAAAATAGAGAATTTTATGCTTGGAGATCCTCCCTGGGAGGTAAGACATTTGAACAACATATTGGTCACTCCAATCCTGGGTTTCACTGCTGGGAAGATGAGCAGGCTTACCTAGTTTGAAAACTGGTGAGACTTACCGGAGGGATATAAGAAACTGAGATTCTGCTCTGGAAGAGTATACACATGCTTATTTACTTCTGGTAACAAATCAGAGGAAGACTACTGAAACTGAATTTCTGGCAGATTTCCTATGTACCAACATGTGCTCACCCTCACCACAGACTCACCTCTAGCTCTGGTTTAGCTCCCTCCTAGAGTAAAGGAGACCATTGTTGAGGCATGTACACTTGGTGTGGGTAACAGAGCCAGCTCAGATATGGCATTGCCCTTGATTAGGGAGTCGGCATCCATTACAGGCACTTGCAGAGATGGTGGACTGGAAGATGTCTGTAGCTCTGAGTCTCATGCCAGAACCATCCCAGTACATGCCCCAGCCCACACCAGAAATTCACTCTTGCACCTTTCCTTCAGTGCTGCTCCTCTCAAGGGCAAACATATTGTCAGGATGGTGGATTTGTGCACATTTAATGGGAATGGAGCCAACTAGGACTCAAACCTCCGGGGTTTTGGTCCAGCCCTTTGGGACTTACCCCCAAAGCAATGGGCACTGAGTATAGGAGAAACACTGGCTCTGATATGGCTATAGCCCTTCCATCTCTAGCCCCATCACTCAATAAAGCAATAAGTAACAGCACACCCTAGGAGAAGATATGACTGGTACTAACTAACTTTGGATCCAGTTTTCTCACCAAAACTACTTGCCACAGGCAGAATGCATGGGGATGTTCCCACACAAGGATATGCTTTTAAGACTGGGATAAGGAATTGTTTAACCCAACTTCATAAAAGTGTGAAAGTTAAGCAAATTGGGAAGTCAGAAGAATTTAAGTGAAAGAACAAAAACTTGGAAAAAAAAAAAAAAAGCTAATGAAACCGAGATGGATGATTTACCAGATAAAGAGGTCAAAGCATCAGTAACAATGTAACTGAACATGGGAAGAAATAGAAGAACACGGTAAGAATTTCAGCAAGAAACTAGAAAATGTTAAAAGTAATCAGTCAGAGCTGAATAATACAATAACTGCAATGAAAAAAACACACCAGAAGTACTTAAAAACAGGCTAGGTGGTAGAGAAGAATGAATAAGTTATCTGGAAGAATTGTTGTTCAGCCGCTCAGTCCTGTCTGACTCTTTGCAACCCCGTGGGCTACAACAGACCAGACTTCCTTGTCTTTCACTATTTCTGATTTTGCTCAAACCCAAGTCCACTGAGTCAGTGCTGCCATCCAACCATCTCATCATCAGTCATTCCCCTCTCCTCCTGCATTCAATCTTTCCCAGCATCAGGGTCTTTTCCAATGAGCTAACTATTTGCATCAGGTGACCAAAGTATTGGAACTTCAGCTTCAGTCTCAGTCCTTTCAATGAATAGTCAGTTTTGATTTCCCTTAGAATTGATTGGTCTGATCTCTTTGCTGTCCCAGGGACTCTCCAGAGTCTTCTCCAACATCACAATTTAAAGGCATCAATTCTTTGGTACTCAGTATTTTTTATTGTCTGGCTCATCCATACCTGATTACTGGAAAAAACAATAGTCCATTTTTGATCTGGAAGATAGAAAAATGGAAATCATACAATCAAAACAGCAAAGAGAAAAATAAATAAAAAATGAAGACAGTTTGGGGAGACTTTCAAGATGGCAGAGTAATAAGAAAGGGAGATAAACTCTCCTATAAATACATTCAACACTCATCTGCATATGGAACAACTCTTATAGAACATCTGAAAGCTAGTAGATGACCCCAGATTTCCAAAAAGGCAAATCAGTCTCCACAGAATGAGGTAAAGCAAAAGATAAAGACAAAAAAGGAGACAAAGAATTTTTGAGATGGGGAGACAAAGGATTTTTGAGATGGGGACTTGTACCCTGGGAGGAAGGGAGGAAAATTTTATGCACACTTGGAAACCTCCTCCCAAGTGGGGTCAGTGGAGAGCTTCAGAATCTCAGAAGGAAATGAAACAATGAGTGTTCAAAAGGAAAAATAGAGAGAATACACCACAAAGATAATGATGAACAGCACTTTCCAACTGAGAAGTGGCTCACACACTCATGACCACTATATTGGAAAGTGAAGGCTGGATGCTGAGGCTCAGATTTTGGGGACTGGACCTCAGGGAAAGCATCAGTCTTGACTGCTGTGAAGATACTCTGCAGGGGCTAGAGTGACACAGTGTAGGGAGGCCAGGGAAAAGTCTTGGTACACCAGAGAGAAAAATATTCCCATGGGAAGGCTCTAACTCCATGATCTCACAGAACAAAGGACCTCACTTTGGTGAATGCCGAAGGTGGAGGTGAACTGGCTGTGGTCTGTGTCTCCAGAGGTACAGAAGCTGGTGCGAGTGTCTGAGGTGGAAGGCAGGGGGCCACTACGGTTCTCGCCCCAGAGATCACCGCTAGTGCCAAGCTATGAGTAGCCATGGGTAGCTGCCTGTGTCTTCCTAGAAGCCCAAGCAGCTTGGCTTTGCCAAGGGTTCCACAACCTGGGGCCAAACCCCCCGAGGAAGTGCACTACCTGCCTTAGACTGTGGTGACCCCCTATAGGTCCCAGTTGGGAGTCCCAGATACTCGACTCTGCCAAGTAAGTGTCACAACCTGGGGCAAACTCCCCTAGGAAAGCACATGACCTGCCTGAGACTGTAGCAACCTCCTACAGATTCCAGCCATGGTGGTGAGAGAGTCAATTCCTAGGCAGGTTGATAAGAAGTCTGGGAGTCTCCAAGGAGAGAGGGGTCTGGAATTCTAAAGGAGGAGGAAGTGGAAAACTTTGTTTTCTCTCTACATTCCTTGGTCTTAGTCACATAAAACGTTTTTATCTTTAAGCCTTGAACTGATGATTACACAACAAACAACTCAGTTTAAATCTGTACTAAGGATTATATAACAACAATGTATCCTGCTTGAGGACAGTTTCTCCTTCCTGAAAACCTTCTGGTTAATCCTGTTTTTTTAAAATGTAAATTTTGGGAGTGAGTCTAGTAAGATCTTTGCAACCTCCAGACTTTCTTTTGATTTACTGAAATAACTAATTAAAAAGTATATAACTCCTTTGCTGACACTAGTGAGGGGGCACTCTTTCTGCCCCTTTCTAATGTCTATGTCAGAAACTTTCTCTATCTCTTTTATACTTTAATAAAACTTTATTACGCAAAAGCTCTGAGCAATCAAGCCTCGTCTCTGGCCCTGGATTGAATTCTTCTCTTCTGGAAGCCAAAAATCCTGGCATCTTTCTTGGTTCAGCAACAACCTTTCAGTGGGCACTCCCAACAACCCGTTAGCTCTGCTGCACCCTCCCTCTCCCCAACACATGTGAGTTAGCAATAATAAGCTTCTATTTTTATTCCCTTGTGTCTGGGTAGAGAACAGAGACCTACAATCAGAGACAGGCCCAAACCAAATTGGAACTCCAGGGGCTATATAAGCAAAGGAAAAAAGTGGAAATCACCCATGCAGTTGCAGAGACAGTGGATTAATTTCCTGCAACTAGCCTGAGACTGTGGACTTTAGGGGAAACTGTAGATTTTAGTAACAGGTACAAACTGGATCAAGGCAAGATCTGAGCCTGAACTGATCCCATACCACTGAAAACAGGTCCACAGACCTTTCTAGAAATACTGGAGGACTTTCTGAGTAGGCAAACCTACTGGAGCAGGAAAATGGAGGAATCACATGGACATTTTTCTAAGTACCATTCTCTCTCTCTCTCTCTCTCTCTCTCTCTCTCTCTCTCTCTCTCTATATATATATATATATATATATATATATATATATATATAGACATTTTTCTAAGTACCATTCTCTCTCTCTCTCTATAAAATATATATAATATATAATACTATGAAAATAAGTTGGGGATATATATCCCCAACTTATTTTCATAGTATTATAATAACTTTATTTATTACTCCTTTGATTTTTATTCTATATGCTGTTTTTCCCTTTTTTATAAAAATAGTTTTAAATAAATTCAATTTAATTTCTTGTCATCCTATTTTTATGGCTTGGTACTGCTTAGTTACACTGCAACTTTTTCCATTTTATTTTTATTTTCCTTTTCATGTTTTGTTTTTTATTTTATGTTTTTGAGAGTCTGAATTTTAGTATTTCTTTTCACTTAGGAGTTTGATTATTGGCTTGGCTGCTCTCTTTATTTTTGACTCCTGTTGTCATCCATTTTTGTCCCTATTTTTAATCTATCATTTCTCTTTGTAAGTGTGTGAATCTCATTGCATGTTCTTGGCTGTTGAGTGCTGTTTCACCATTAGTCTTGGAGTTTTGTCTCTGCTGCTGTGTGGCTTGTGAAGTCTCAGTGCTACAGTAGGGGCTAGGGCTGAGCCTCAGAAGTGGGAGACTTGAGTCCAGGACTTTGGATCACCAGAGAACTCCCAAACTCATGAAACACTGATGGGTGAGAGCCCTACAGAAGGCCTCCATCTCAAAACTAAGGCCAAGCTCCACCCAAAGACCTGCAAGTTCCCATGCTACACACCTCATACCAAACCTCTAGCAAAACAGGAAAACAAACCTGCTCATATGCAGAAAGGCTGTCAGAAGCCATATCAAGGCCATAGACAGCCCCAAACACATTACTCGTTCAGGCACTACCTTTCAGAGAGGCAAGACTCAAATTCATTCACCAGAACAGAGGCACATGTCCCCCAACCATGAAACTTTCACTAGGCACTGGACCGACTCCACCCATGGGGGAAAACTCCACAGTTAAGAGGAATGATGACCTTTCAGCCTACAGGCAGGAGACCTCAAACACAGTGAAATAAACAAAATGAAAAGGGAGATAGATATTCATCAGGCAAAGGAACATGATAAAAACCCACCAGGCCAAACAAAAGAGGAAGAGATAGGGAGTCTACCTGAAAAGTAACTCAGAATAATGATAGTAAAGATAATCCAAAATCTTGAAAACAAAGTGGAGACAGATAAATAGACTGGAGCCATGAATCGAGAAGTTCTAAGAAATGTTTACCAAGGACCTAGAAGACTTAAAGAATAAGCAATCTTCAATGAACAACACAATAACTGAGATTAAATGTTCATTAGAGGAAACCAATAGCAGAGGAACTGAACCAGGTGAACTGATAAGCCAACTGAAAGATAGAATAGTGGCAATAACTGAAACATAGCAGAATAAAGGCAGGGGGGGGGCGGAAAGGAAATGAGGACAGCCTCAGAGATCTTTGGAAGACATTAAATGCCTCAATATTCAAATCACAGTTGTCCCAGAAGAGGACAAAAAGAAAGGTTATGAGAAAATACTTGAGGATAATATACTTGAAAATTTCCCTAAAATGGGCAAGGGAATAGCCACCCAAATATAGAAAGGTCAGAGAGTCTCATACAGGATAACACCAAGGGGAAACAGACCAAAACACCTATTAAGCAAACTAATAAAAAATAAGCACAGATAACTAATATTAAAAGGAGCAAGTGAAAAATAACTAATAACATACAAGGAGATCCCCATAAGGCTAACAGCTGATCTTTCAATAGAAACTCTGTAGGGCAGAAGAAAATGGGAAGATATACTTAAAGTGATGAGAGGGAAAAACTTACAACCAAGATTCCTCTATCCAGCAATGATCTCATTCAGATTCAAAGGAGAAACCAAACCATTACAGACAAGCAAAAAATAAGACAATTCAGCAACACAAAACCAGCTTTAGAAGAATACTAAAGGAACTTCTTTAGACAGGAAAAAAAAATCAAGAAAAGGCATATAAAAGCAAACCCCAAAACAATAAAATAAATGGCAATCGGATCAAATATATCAATAATTAACTTAAATGTAACTGGACTAAGAAAGCTCCAACCAAAAGTCACAGACTGCATACAAAAACAAGACCTCTATATATACTGTCTTCAAAAGACCCACTTCAGACCTAGGGACACATACAGATTGAAAGTGAAAATCTGGAAAAAGATAATCCATGCAAATGGAAATAAAAAGTAAATGAGAGTAGAAATACTCATATTAGATAAAATATACTGTAAAATAAAGACTATTGCAAGAGATAATGAAGGACACTACATTGGATTGATCATGGGATCAATCAAAAAATAAGCTATAACAACTATAAATATATATGCCCTCAACACAGGGACACCTTGATATCTAAGGCAAATGCTAACAACTTTTAAAGAGGAAAGCAACAGTAACACAATAATTGTGGATAATAATGACATGGCAATCCCATTCACCATTGTAACAAAACAATAAAATACTAAGAAATAAATCTACCTTAACAGGCAAATGACTTGTATGCAGAAAAATATAAGACATTGATAAAAGTAAAACAACACAAAAAGATGGAAAGATATACCATGTTCTTGGATAGGAAGAATTAATGTTGTGAAAATGACTATACTATCCAAAGCAATCTACAGATTCAATATGATCCCTATTAAACTACCAATGGTACTTTTCATGGAACCAGAACAAATAATTTTCAGCTTGTATCAAAACACAAATGATCCTGAATAGCCATAGCATTCTTTTTTTTTAATTTTTATTTTTACTTTATTTTGCTTTACGATACTGTAATGGTTTTGCCATACATTGACATGAATCAGCCACTGAAGAAGTAGAATGGAGCTAGAGGAATCAATATTCCTGACTTAAAACTATATTACAAAGCTACAGCTATCAAGATAGTATGGTATTGGTACAAAAACAAAAATATGAAAAATGGAACAAGATAAAAAGCCTGGAGATAATTCCACATACCTATGGGCAACTTATCTTTGACAATGGGAACAAAAACATACAATGGATAAAAGATAATATCTTCAATAAGTGGTGCTGGGGAAAATGGACAGCTACATGTCAAAGAATGAAATTGGAACACTTCCTTATACCATACACAAAAATAAACTCAAAATGGATTGAAGACCTAAGTATAATACCAGAAAATATAAAACTCTTAGAGGAAAACATAAGCAGAAAACTCTTCAATATGTTACAGCGAAGTCTTCTGTGACTGCACGACCTAGAATAATGGAAATAAGAACAAAAATAAACAAGTGAGATCTAATCCAACTTAAAAGTTTTTGCACAACAAAGAAAACTATAAACTGAAAAGACAACACTCAAAATGGGAAAAAATAATAACGAATGAAACAGCTGACAAAGGAGTAATCTCCAAAATACAGAAGCAGCTCATATAGCTCAGAACCAGAAAAGAAAGCAACCCAGTCAAAAAATGGGGGAAACCTAAACAGACATTTCTCTTAAGAAGACATACAAATGACTAATAATCACATGGAAACATGCTCAACATAGCTCATTATTAAGGAAATGCAAATCACAATGACAATGAAGTATTACCTCATACCCATCAGAATGGCCATCATCAAAATGTCCACAAACATTAAATACTAAGGAGGGTGTGAGGAAAAGGAACCATCTTGTACTGTTGTTGGGAATCCAAATTGATACAGCCAGTATGGAGCACAGTATGGAGAGTCCTTTAAAAACTAGGAATTAAACTACCATATGACCCAACAATCTCACTACTAGGCATATATCTCAAGGAAATCATAATATAAAAGTATATATGCATCCCAATGTTCATTGCAGCACTGTTTACAATAGCTAGGACATGGAAGCAACTTACATGTCCATTGATGGAGAAATGTACAAAGAAGACGTGGTACATATACACAATGGAATACTACTCAGCCATAAAAAAGTAATTCACTTGAGTCAGTTCTAATGTGGTGGTGAATGAACCCAAAAAGCCTATTAAACAGAGGGAAGTCAGAAAGAGAAATACAAACATTGTATATTAATGCATGCTTATGGAATCTAGAAAAATGGTACTGATGATTCTATTTGCAGGGCAGCAAGGGAGACAAAGATGTATTGGACCTAGTGGCAGAAGAAGAGGGTGGGATGACTTGAGAGAGTAGCATAGAAACTTATACATTACCATATGAAAAATGGAGAGCCAGTGGAAAGATTCCCTGGAGGAGTGCATGGCAACCCACTCCAGTATTCTTGCCTGGAGAATCCCATGGTCAGAGATGCCTGGCAGGCTACAGTCCATGGGGTCACAAAGAGTCTGACATGACTGAGTAACTAAGCATGGTGACTGTTTGCTGTATGACACAGGGAACCCAAAGCTGGTACTCTGTGACAATCTAGAGAGATGGAAAGGGATGGGAGGTTGGAAGGATGATCAAGGAGGGAGAGTATGTATACCTTTAGCTGATTCATGTTGATATATGGCAGAAACCAACACAGCATTGTAATTATTCTCCAATTAAAAATAAAGAAAAATGAAAAATACAAATTAAAAAAATGGAGACAGATTAAAGAACCTCTGAGAGAACATCAATAGTACTAATATCTGCATTATAGATATCCTAGAGGGGGAAGAGAGAGAGAAAGGATTCAAAAATGTATTTGATGAAATTATGGCTGAAAACTTTCCCAGTATTAATAAGAAAACAGATATCCTGGTACAGGAATTGCAAATAGCCCCAAATAAGAGAAACTAAAGGAGAATCATATCACATATATCATAATTAAAATGCCAAAATTAAAAGAAAAAGATAATTCTAAATACAGCTAAAGAAGAATGAATTGTCACATACAAGGGAATGCCCAAAAGATATCAGCTGAATTTTCTGCAGAAACATTACAGGTCAGAAGGAAGTGACATAATAATAAAGTACTGAAACAGGAAATTTTACAACCTAGGAGAATCTACTTGCAAAATTATCATTCAAAATTGAAGGAGAGAGAGAGAGGAGGAAAAAAAAAAAACTTTTCAGACAATCAAAAACCAAAAGAGCTAATCAATATTAAATTGAATCTAAAATAAAGCATTAAAGGAGTCTTTTCTAAGTGGATAAGAAAAGCTTATAACACCAAGTAAGAATTTACAGGAATAAAACAATTCTACTTGTAAAGGAAAATATATAGTAAATGGTGTGGATCAACCACTTAAATATGGTAGAATATTTATTAAAACACAAAAAATTTAAATCCACTATAGCTACAATAAATGAGATAAACATGAAGATGAGAAACATGATATAATAACAATAAAAAGTAGAGGAGAAGAGTAAATAAAAGGAAGATTTTTAAGAATGTGTTTGAACTTAACTGAATGTAGCCTAAGAGAAGCAGATATAGTCATAGATGAACATATATGAACCCCATGAAGACCACAAAGCAAAAATATGCAATAGATACACAACTAGAGATAAAGGAACACAAGCACACCACTAAAGAAAATAACAAATTCACAAGAAAAAAAGCTAAAAAACAACAACAACAACAAAACTGAAGAACTCCAAAAACAACCAGATAACAAGTTTTAAAATGGCAGTAAGTATATATGTATCAACAATTGCTTTAAATTCAATGTACTTATTGCTCCATAAAAAGACATAGGGTGGGTTCAATGAATAAACAAGACCAGTCTCTATACTATTCATAAAATAAGAAAGAGAAAAAAGACCTATATAAACAAGCCCCAAACAATTAAGAAAATGGCAATGAGAATGTACATAATTATACTAAATATAAATGGATTAAATGCTGGAACCCAAGATTTAAAGTGGCTAAAAGGATTTAAAAAAAAAAGCTGTATATGTGTTGCCTACAAGAAACTCACATCAGATGTAAATAAACACAGACTGAAAGTGAGTGGATGAAAAAATATACTTCATACAAATGGGAATGAAAAGAAAGTTGGGGTAGCAAAATTCATATAAGATGAAGTAGAATATAAACAGTCTAAAATACAATTCAAAGAAGAGCTTTATATGATAAAGGGATTAATATAATAAGAGAATATTATATATGTATATATGTATATTATGTGATCACTTAAATATAAAGCAAACATTAGAGACACAAAGGAAGAAATTGATAATAATATGAAAATGATAGGGGATTTTAATATCCTGCTTATATCAATCGGCAGATCATCCAGACAGAAAATCAAGAATGAAACAGTGGTCTTATATGACACAATAAACCAGTTGGTCTTGAGAAACACTTACAGGACATTTTATATTAAATGAGTAGAATATACATTATTTTCAAATGCACAAGGAATATTCTCTAGAATAGATCACATTCAGTTCAGTTCAGTTCAGTCACTCAGTCAGGTCCTACTCTTTGTGACTCAATGAACTGCAGCATGCCAGGCCTCCCTGTCCATCATCAACTCCCAGAGTCCACCCAAAACCATATCCACTGAGTTGGTTATGCAATTCGACTATCTCATCCTCTGTTGTCCCCTTCTCCTTCTGCCCTCAATCTTTCCCAGCATCAGGGTCTTTTCAATGAGTCAGCTTTTCGCATCAGGTGGCCAAAGTTTTGGAGTTTCAGCTTCAACATCAGTCCTTCCAATGAACACCAAGGACTGCTCTACTTTAGGATGGACTGGTTGAATCTCTCTGCAGTCCAAGGGACTCTCAAGAGTCTTCTCCAATGCCACAGTTAAAAAGCATCAGTTCTTTGGCACTCAGCTTTCCTTATACTCCAACTCTCATATCCATACATGATCACTGGAAAAAACATAACCTTGACTAGACGGACCTTTGTTGACAAAGTAGTGTCTCTGCTTTTAAATATACTGTCTAGGTTGGTCATAACTTTCCTTCCAAGGAGTAAGTGTCTTTTAATTTCATGGCTGCAATCACCATCTGCAGTGATTTTGGAGCACAGAAAAATAAAGTCAGCAACTGTTTCCAAAGTTTCCCCATCTATTTGCCATGACATGCTCAAAATTCTCCAAGCCAGACTTCAGCAATATGTGAACCGTGAACTTCCTGATGTTCAAGCTGGTTTTAGAAAAGGCAGAGGAACCAGAGATCAAATTGCCAACATCTGCTGGATCATGGAAAACGCAACAGAATTCCAGAAAAACATCTATTTCTGCTTTACTGACTATGCCAAAGCCTTTGACTGTGTGGATCACAATAAACTGTGGAAAATTCTGAGACAGATGGGAATACCAGACCACCTGACCTACCTCTTGAGAAATCTGTATGCAGGTAAAGAAGCAACAGTTAGAACTGCACATGGAACAACAAGCTGGTTCCAAATAGGAAAAGGAGTACGTCAAGGCTGTATACTGTCACCCTGGTTATTTAACTTCTATGCAGAGTACATCATGAGAAACGCTGGACTGGAAGAAACACAAGCTGGAATCAAGATTGCCGGGAGAAATATCAATAACCTCAGATATGCAGATGACACCGCCCTTATTGCAGAAAGTGAAGAGGAACTAAAAAGCCTCTTGATGAAAGTGAAAGAGGAGAGTGAAAAAGTTGTCTTAAAGCTCAACATTCAGAAAACAAAGATCATGGCATCCGGTCCCATCACTTCATGGGAAATAAATGGGGAAACAGTAGAAACAGTGTCAGACTTTATTTTTGGGGGCTCCAAAATCACTGCAGATGGTGACTGCAGTCATGAAATTAAAAGACGATTACTCCTTGGAAGAAAAGTTATGACCAACCAAGATAGCATATTCAAAAGCAGAGACATTACTTTGCCAACTAAGGTCCGTCTAGTCAAGGCTATGGTTTTTCCTGTGGTCATGTATGGATGTGAGAGTTGTGCTGTGAAGAAGGCTAAGCGCCGAAGAATTGATGCTTTTGAACTGTGATGTTGGAGAAGACTCTTGAGAGTTCCTTGGACTGCATGGAGATACAACCAGTCCATTCTGAAGGAGATCAACCCTGGGATTTCTTTGGAAGGACTGATGCTAAAGCTGAAACTCCAGTACTTTGGCCACCTCATGTGAAGAGTTGACTCATTGGAAAAGACTTTGATGCTGGGAGGGATTGGGAGCAGGAGGAGAAGGGGATGACAGAGGATGAGGTGGCTGGATGGCATCACGGACTCGACGGACGTGAATCTGAGTGAACTCCAGGAGTTGGTGATGGACAGGGAGGCCTGGTGTGTTGCGTTTCATGGGGTCACAAAGAGTCGGACATCACTGAGCGACTGAACTGAACTGAACTGATGGGACCTGATGCCATGATGTTAGTTTTCTGAATGTTGAGCTTTAAGCTAACTTTTTCGCTCTCCTCTTTCAGTTTCATTAAGAGGTTCTTTAGTTCTTCTTCACTTTCTGCAATAAGGGCAGTGTCATCTTACAGCGCTTTCACAACATCATCTTTCAGTATGACAGAATGTGATCCACTGGAGAAGGGGATGGCAAACCACTTCAGTATTCTTGCCTTGAGAATCCCATGAATAGTATGAGAAGGCACAAAGATTGGACACTGAAAGATGAACTCCCCACGTCAGTAGCTGCCCAATATGCTACTGGAGATCAGTGGAGAAATAACTCCAGAAAGAATGAAGGTATGGAAACCAAGAATGAAGGGAAGGGAAAGCAAAAACAACACCCAGTTGTGGGTGGGACTGGTGATAGAAGCAGGGTCTGATGCTGTAAAGAGCAATATTGCCTAGGAACCTGGAATGTTAGGTCCATGAATCAAGGCAAATTGGAAGTGGTCAAACAGGAGATGGTAAGAGTGAACATCAACAGTCTAGGAATCAGTGAACTAAGATGGACTGGAATGGGTGAATTTAACTCAGATGACCATTATATCTACTACTGTGGGCAGGGATACCTTAGAATAAATGGAGTAGCCATTCTAGGCCACTATTTCACATTCTAGGCAACTGAAAAGTTCTCAACAAATTTAACAGTATAGTAATTACAATAAGAATGTTTGTACAACATAGTATTAAACTAGAAATCAATTGCAGGAAGAAAAATGTGAAAAACAGTAACACATGTAGAGTAAACAACATGCTACTAGAAAATCAATGGATAAATTAAGAAATAAAATAAAGAACCAGAAAATAACTTTAGGCAAATGAAAAAAAAATACAACTTTCCAAAATCTATGAAACACACCAGAAGCAGTTCCAAGAGTGAAATTTGTAGTGATACAGGCTGTATCAACATAACCTACCATCATAAGAAATTAAAAAGAAAAAAGAAAAGATGAACAAAGTCTAAAGCCAGGAGAAGGAAAGAAATAATAGCAATCAGAAAGCATAAATAGAGACAAAAATATAAAAGATAAATAAAACCAAGATGTATTTTTGCAAAGATAAACAAAATTGATAATTCTTTAGCCAGACTCTAAAGAAGAAAAGAGAGGGCTCAAATAAATAAAATAAGAAATGGAGGAAGAAATTACCACTACTACTACAGCAATACAAAAAATCATAAACTACTATGAATATATATGAAAAAACTAGACAATCTAGAATAAATGTAAAAATTTCTAGAAACATATGACTTCCCAATCTGAATCAGGAAGAAATATATAATCTGAATAAAACAATCACTACAGTGAAATTGAATTTGTAATAAAAAAATAAGTTTTACAGCAAACAAAATCCAGGACTGGATGGCTTCACAGAGAATTCTACCAAAGAAGAGATAACGCCTATCCTTCTCAAACTATTCAAAAAAATGGAAGAAATTGGAACACATCAAAATTTATAGTACAAGGTCACCAGTAGTCTAATATCAAAACCAGACAAAAACACTACAAAGGAGAAAAACATTACAAGCTAGTAACTGAGTGACTAACACTTTCACTTTTCAAAAAAGGTTAAATACCAAGACAACGTGGAATTTATTCCAAGGATGAAAAGATGTTTCAATATCTATAAATTGATCAATGTGATACATCACAAAAACAAAATGAAGAATAAAAATCACATGATCATCTCAATAGCAGAAAATGGATTTGAGAAAGTTCAACATCTATTTTTATTATAAAAATACTGTCATGAAACCTGGTATCAAGAAAACATATCTCAGCACAATAAAGTAATTTTACAACAACCCCACAGCAAACATCATACTCAATACTGAAAAGCTGAAAGATTTACTCTGAAATCAGAAGCAAGATAAACCACTCTCAATACTTTTACTTAACACAGTATTATAAGTTCTAACCACAGAAATTAGATAAGAAACATAAATAAGTGCACCCAGGGGGGCGGTCCTAAGATGGCAGAAGAACAGGATGGGGAAACCACTTTCTCTGCCATAAATTCATCAAAAGAACATTTGAACACTGAGTAAATTCCACAAAACAACCTCTGAATGACAGCAAAGGACAACAGGCACCCAGAAAAGGAGCCCATTGTCTTCGAAAGGAGGTAGGAAAAAAAAGAAAAGATAAAAAGAGAGACAAAAGAGGTAGGGATGGAGATCCATCCCAGGAAGGGAGCCTTACAAAAGAGAGAAGTTTCCAAACACCAGGAAACACTCTCACTGGCGAATCTGTGGTGAGCCTTGGAACCTCAGAGGGCAACATAACCAGGAAGAAAAATAAATAAATAATTAAAACCCACAGACTATGTGCCCAATGTTAACTCCCAGGGGAGAAGCAGTGCAGACACCTGCATCTGTCACTAGCAAGTGGGGGATGGGCAGGGAGGCACAGGCTGCATTGCTTAGAGTAAGGACTGAGCCTGAATGCCCCAATGGTAATTTAAGGGAACTAACTTGATATAGTAAACCAGACTGTGGGATAGCTACCCTGTGAAAAGCACTAACCTAAGACAACACCTGGAGAAGACAATGGCACCCTACTCCAGTACTCTTGCCTGGAAAATCCCATGGATGGAGGAGCCTGGTGGGCTGTAATCCATGGGGTCACTAAGAGTCAGACACAACTGAGCCACTTCACTTTCACTTTTCACTTGCATGCATTGGAGAAGGAAATGGCAGCCCATTCCAGTGTTCTTGCCTGGAGAATCCCAGGGATGGACAAGCCTGGTGGGCTGCCATCTATGGGTTCACACAGAGTCAGACATGACTGAAGCGACTTAGTAGCAGTAGCAGCAAGACAACACCAGGCCCGCTCACAGAAAAAAGGACTGACTAGAGCTAGCCAGCTGTGGACCGGCCCATCCACTGCTGGAGACAGGCAGGCAAGGGCAGCCAGAGCCAGAAGGGAGCAATTGCAGCCCCACAGAGGCATCATCTACCAAAATGCAACCAGGCTTCATTGCTAACCTAGACTTTTTGGGATTCTGGAAGGTCGACATCTGCCTGGGAAGGTGCACCAGTTGTACACCCAGAAAACCGAGTAGCAGGGAAGGGGGAGGCGATAAGTCACAGCGACCTCACTTGCAAAACACCTGATCACCTGAGCTGCTCTGTCCTGGGAAAAGCACAAAACGCAGGCCAAACTGTGTCTGCACCTTTGAGGAGTACCCAAGTACCTGAGCCTGAGCAGCTTAGACCTGGGAAGTGCATATAACGCAGGGCTGGCCTCAGACAGTTCCCAGCAGAGCAACCTAGAGCCTAAGCAGTGTAGACACGGAAAGCACACATGCCGTGAGCGGGGACAAACCCAGTGTGGCTGAGACACTGCGAGCACACACCAGTGTTATTTGTTTGCAGTGTTCCTCCCTCCCCACAGGACGACTGAACAAGTGAGCCTAAAAAAGTGCCCGCCATGGCCCCCTTGAGGCAGGGTGGAAATTAGACACTGAAGAGACCAGCAAACAGAAGCTAAAACAGAGGGAACTGCCTTGCAAGTGGCAGGTGCAAGAGATCAAAACCCTGTAGTTAGTATCGACTACTTAGGAAGGGGCTTATAGATCTTGAGAAGTATAAGCCAGATCAAGGAACTATCTGAAAATGAACTGACCCCATACTGTCCACAACAACACCAGAGAAAGTCCTAGATATATTTTTACTATTATAATTCTTTAAATGTTTTTAACATTTTTATTTTTAAGTCCTCTGTTACTCCTTTAATTTTCATTTTTATAACCTACTATTACTTTGCAAGAAAAAGGATCCTATGTTTTAAAGCAAATTTCATATATATATATATATATATATATACACATATATTATAATTTGGTGAAGTTATTATTTTTTTTCTTTAATATTGCATTTTTGAGAATCCAACCTCTACTCTAGAACTTTAATCTTTTATTTTTGTATTTGTTATCAATTTTGTACCTTTAAGAACCCTATCTTCAGTACCCATTTTTACTTGGGAGCAAGATTACTGGCTTGACTGCTCTCTCCCCCTTTGGACACTCCTTTTTCTCTACCAGGTCTTCTCTATCTCCTCCCTCCCCCTTCTGTTCTCTACACAACTCTGTGAATCTCTTTGTGTGTTCTGGACTGTGGAGAACACTCAGGGAACTGATTACTGGCTGGATCTGTCTCGCTCTTTTTTATTCCCCCCTTTAACCTCCTGGCCATCTCTATATCATTCCTCCCTCTTCTCTTCTCTGTATAACTCTGTGAACATCTCTGAGTGGTCCAGACTGTGAAGTGTGCATAAGAAGTGATTACTGGCTAGCTTGCTCTCTCCTCTGTTGATCCCCCCTCTTCTCCTGGTCAACTCTATCTACAACCTCCATCTTCTCTTTGCCATGAAACTCTGTGAAGCTCTCTGGGTGTCCCTCACTGTGGAGAAACTTTTCATCTTTAAACTAGATGTTTTATCAATGGTGCTGTATAGATGGAGAAGTCTTGAAGCTACTGTAAGAATAAGACTGAAACCCAGAAGCAGGAAGCTTAAGTCCAAATCCTGAGAACACCAGAGAACTCCTGACTCCAGAGAACATTAATTAATAGGAGCTCATCAAACGCCTCCATACCTACACTGAAACCAAGCACCACCCAAGGGCCAACAAGTTCCAGGGCAAGATATACGATGCAAATTCTCCAGTAACACAGAAACATAGCCCTAAGCTTCAAAATATAGGCTGCCCAAAGTTACTCCAAACCCACTGACATCTCATAACTCATTACTAGACACTTCATTGCACTGCAAAGAGAAGAAATCCAGCTCTACCCAGCAGAACACTGACACAAGCTTCCCTAACCAGGAAAACTTGACAAGCCACCCATCCAACCCCACACACAACAAGGAAACTCCACAATAAAGAATAACCCACAAACTGCCAGAATATGGAAAGGCCACCCCAAACAAAGCAATCTAAATAAGATGAAGTGGCTGAGGAATACTCAGCAGGTAAAGGAACAATATAAATGCCCACCAAGCCAAACAAAAGAGGAAGATATAGGGAATCTACCTGATAAAGAATTCCAAATAATGATAGTGAAAATGATCCAAGATCTTGAAAACAAAATGGGGTTAAAGGTAAATAGCCTGGATACAAGTATTGAGAAGATGTAAGAAACGTTTAGCAAGGACCTAGGAGAAATAAAAAAGTCAATATATAATGAATAATGCAATTCCGTTCAGTTCAGTTCAGTCACTCAGTCGTGTCTGACTATTTGTGACCCTATGAACTGCAGCACGCCAGGCCTCCCTGTCCATCACGAATTCCCAGAGTTCACTCACACTCATGTCCATTGAGTCGGAGATGCCATCCAGCCATCTCATCCTTTGTCGTCCCCTTCTCCTCCTGCCTCCAATCCCTCCCAGCATTAGAGTCTTTTCCAATGAGTCAACTCTTCGCATCAGGTGGCCAAAATACTGGAGTTTTAGCTTTAGCATCAGTCCTTCCAATGAACACCCAGGACCGATTTCCTTTAGGATGGACGGGCTGGATCTCCTTGCAGTCCAATGGACTCTCAAGAGTCTTCTCCAACACCACAGTTCAAAAGCATCAATTCTTCAGCACTCAACTTTCTTCACAGTCCAACTCTCACATTCATACATGACCAATGGAAAAACCATAGCCTTGACTAGACAGACCTTTGTTGGCAATGTAATGTCTCTGCTTTTGAATATGCTATCTAGGTTGGTCATAACTTTCCTTCCGAGGAGTAAGTGTCTTTTAACTTCATGGCTACATTCATCATCTGCAGTGATTTTGGAGCCACAAAAATTAAGTCTGACACTGTTTCCTTGTTTCTCCATCTATTTCCCATGAAGTGATGGGATAAATGAGATGAAAAACACTCTGGACGGAACCACCAGTAGAATAACATAGGCAGAAAGTAGAATAAGTGAGGTAGAAGACAGAATGTTAGAAATAAATGAAACAGAGAGGAAAAATGAAAAACGAATTAAAAGAAATGAAAACAATCTCAGAGACCTCCTGGACAATGTTAAATGCCCCACATTCTATTCATTGTAGTCTCAGAAGAAGAAGGCAAAAAGAAAGACCATGAGAAAATACTTGAGATAATAGTTTAAAACTTCCCTAAAATGGGAAAGGAAATAATCACTCAAGTCCAAGAAACCCAGAGATTCTCAAACAGGATAAACCCAAGACAAAACACCCCAAGACACATATTAATCAAATTAACAAAGCTCAAACACAAAGTACAAATATTAAAAGCAGCAAGGGGAAAACAACAAATAACACACAAGGGGATTCCCATAAGATTAACAGCTGATCTTTCAATAGAAAGTCTTCAGGCCAGGAGGGAATGGCAGGACATACTTAAAATGGGAATGGCAGGACATACTTATAGTGATGAAAGAAAATAACCTACAGCCCAGATTACTGTACCTAGCAAGTATCTCATTCAAATATGAAGGAGAAACCAAAAGCTTTACAGACAAGCAAAAGCTGAGAGAATTCAGGACCACCAAACCAGCTCTCCAACAAATGCTAAGGGATCTTCTCTAGACAGGAAACACAGAAAGGGTGTATAAACTCGAACCCAAAATAATAAAGTAAATGCCACGAGATCATACTTATCAATAATTACCATAAACATAAATGTATTGAATGCCCCAACCAAAAGACAAAGGTTGGCTGAATGGATACAAAAACAAGACCCTTATATATGGTGTCTACAATAGACCCACCTTGAAACAAGTGACACATACAGACTAAAAGTGAAGAGCTGAAAAAAGATATTCCAAGCAAATAGAGAACAAAAGAAAACAGGAGTAGCAATACTCATATCAGATGAAATAGAGTTTAAAACAAGGGCTGTGAAAAGAGACAAAGAAGGACACTGCATAATGATCAAAGGATCAATCCAAGAAGATATAACAATTATAAATACATATGAACCCAATATAGGAGTATCGCAATATGTAAGACATACGCTAACAATTATGAAAGGGGAAATTAACAATAACACAATAATAGTGGGGGACTTTAATACCCCAGTCACACCTATGGATAGATCAACTAAACAGAAAATTTGCAAGGAAACACAAACTTTAAATGATACAATGGCCCAGTTAGACCTAATTGATATCTATAACACATTTCACCCCAAACAATGAATTTCACCTTTTTCTCAAGTGCTCACGAAACCTTTTCCAGGATAGATCACATCCTGGGCCATAAATCTAGTCTTGCTAAATTGAAAAAAAAAAATTGAAATCATTCCAAGCATCTTTTCTGACCTCAAGCAGTATGATTAGATCTTAATTGCAGGAGAAAAACTATTAAAAATTCCAACATATGGAGGCTGAAAAACACGCTTCTGAATAACCAACAAAACACAGAAGAAATAAAAAAATAAACCAAAATATGCATAGAAATGACCGAAAATGAAAACACAACAACCCAAAACCTGTGAGGCACAGTAAAAGCAGTGCTAAGGGGAAGGTTCATAGCAATACAGGCATATCTCAAGAAACAAGAAAAAAGTCAAGTAAAAACGTAACACTACACCTAAAGCAACTAGAAAAGGAAGAAATGATGAAGCCCAGGGTTAGTAGAAGGATATACATCTTAAAAATTAGGGCAGAAATCACTCAAAAAAAAAAAAAAAAAAAAAAAAGAGACCATAGCAAAAAATCAACAAAGCCAAAAGCTGGGTCTTTGAGAGGATAAATAAAATTGAAAAACCATTAGCCACACTCATCAAGAAACAAAGGGAGAACAATCAAATCAATAAAATCAGAAATGAAAATGGAGAGATCACAACAGACAACACAGAAATACAAAGGATCATAAGACACTACTATCAGCAATTATATGCCAATAAAAAGGACAACATGGAAGAAATGAACAAATTCTTAGAAAAGTATAACTTTCCAAAACTGAACCAGGAAGAAATAGGAAATCTTAACAGACACATCACAAGCATGGAAATTGAAACTGTAATCAGAACTCTTCCAGCAAACAAAAATCGAGATCCAGATGGCTTCACAGCTGATTTCTACCAAAAATTTCGAGAAGAGCTAAAACTTATCCTACTCAAACTCTTCCAGAAAATTGCAGAGGAAGGTAAACTTCCAAACTCATTCTATGAGGTCACCATCACCCTAATACTAAAACCTGACAAAGATGCCACAAAAAGAAAACTACAGGCCAATATCAGTGATGAACATAGATGCAAAAATCCTTAACAAAATTCTAGCAATCAGAATCCAAAAACACATTAAAAAAATCATACATCATGACCAAGTGGGCTTTATTCTAGGGATGCAAGGATTCTTCAATATCCACAAATTAATCGATATAATACAACACATTAACAAATTCAGAAATAAAAGCCACACGATTATCTTAGAAGCAGAAAAAGTCTTTGGGAAAATTCAACATCCATTTATGATAAAAACCCTCCAGAAAGCAGGAATAGAAGGAACATACCTCTACATAATAAAAGCTATATATGACAAACCCACAGCAAACATTATTTTCAATGGTGAAAAATTGAAAGCATTTCCCCTAAAGTCAGGAACAAGACAAGTGTCCCCACTCTGACAACTACTGTTCAACATAGGTTTGGATGTTTTGGCCACAGGAATCAGAGCAGAAAAAGAAATAAAAGGAATTCAAATTGGAAAAGAAGAAGTAAAACTCTTGCTGTTTGCAGACGACATGATCCTCTACATAGAAAACCCTAAAGATCCCACCAGAAAATTACTAGAACTGATCAAAGAATACAGTAAAGTTGCAGGATATAAAATCAACACACAGAAATCCCTTGCATTCCTATACATTAACAATGAGAAAACAGAAATAGAAATTAAGGAAACAATTCCATTCACTACTGCAAAGAAAAGAATAAAAAACTTTGGAATATATCTACCTAAAGAAACAAAAGACCTATATATAGAAAACTATAAAACACTGGTGAAAGAAATCAAAGAGGACACTAATAGATGGAGAAATATACCATGTTCATGGATCAGAAGAATCAATATAGTGAAAATGAGTATACTCCCCAAAGCAATCTACAGATTCAATTCAATCCCTATCAAGCTACCCTCGGTATTTTTCACAGAGCTAGAACAAATAATTTCACAATTTGTATGTAAATTCAAAAAACCTCGAATAGCCAAAGCAATCTTGTGAAAGAAGAACGGAATTGGAGAAATCAACCTGCCTGACTTCAGTCTCTACTACAAAGCCACAGTCATCAAGACAGTATGATCCTGGCACAAAGACAGAAATATAGTTCAATGGAAAAAAATAGAAAGCCCAGAGATAAATCCATGCACCTGTGGACACCTTATCTTTGAGAAAAGAGGCAAGAATATACAATGGAGAAGAGACATCTCTAACAAGTGGTGCTTGGAAAACTGGTCAACCACTTGTAAAAGAATGAAACTAGATCACTTTCTAACACCATACACAAAAATAAATTCAGAATCGATTAAAGATCTAAACCAAGACAATAAACTATAAAACTCCTAGAGGAGAACATAGGCAAAACACTCTCCAGCATAAAGCACAGCAGGATTCTCTATGACCCACCTTCCAGAATATTGGAAATAAAAGCAAAAATAAACAATTCAGACCTAATTAAATTAAAAGATCTGCACAACAAAGGAAACTATAAGGAATGTGAAAAGACAGCCTTCAGAATGGGAGAAAATAAGAGAAAATGAAGCAACTGACAAAGAAGAAATCTCAAAAATATAAAAGTAACTCCTGCACCTCAATTCCACAAAAATGAATGACCAAATCAAAAATGAGCTAAAGAACTAAACAGACATTTCTCAAAAGAAGACATACAGATGGCTAACAAACGCATGAAAAAATGCTCAACATCACTGATTATCAGAGAAATTCAAATCAAATCCACAGTTCAGTTCAGTTCAGTCACTCAGTCGTGTCCGATTCTTTGCGACTCCATGAATCTCAGTACGCCAGGCCTCCCTGTCCATCACCAACTCCTGGAGTTCACTCAGACTCACGTCTATCTAGTCCGTGATGCCATCTAGCCATCTCATCCTATGTTGTCCCCTTCTCCTCCTGCTCCCAATCCCTCCCAGCATCAGAGTCTTTTCCAATGAGTCAACTCTTCGCATGAGGTGTCCAAAGTACTGGAGCTTCAGCTTTAGAATCAGCCCTTCCAGAGAAATCCCAGGGTTAATCTTCAGAATGGACTGGTTGGATCTCCTTGCAGTCCAAGGGACTCTCAAGAGTCTTCTCCAACACCACAGTTCAAAAGCATCAATTCTTTGGCACTCAGCCTTCTTCACAGTCCAACTCTCACATCCATACATGACCACAGGAAAAACCATAGCCTTGACTAGACGGATCTTAGTCGGCAAAGTAATGTCTCTGCTTTTGAATATCCTATCTAGGTTGCTCATAAATTTTCTTCCAAGAAGTAAGCGTCTTTTAATTTCATGGCTTCAGTCACAATCTGCAGTGATTTTGGAGCCCAAAAAACTAAAGTCTGACACTGTTTCTACTGTTTCCCCATCTATTTCCCATGAAGCGATGGGACCGGATGCCATGATCTTCATTTTCTGAATGTTGAGCTTTAAGCCAACTTTTCCGCTCTCCTCTTTCACTTTCTTCAAGAGGCTTTTTAGCTCCTCTTCACTTTCTGCCATAAGGGTGGTGTCATCTGTATATCTGAGGTGATTGATATTTCTCCCGGCAATCTATATCCCAGCTTGTGTTTCTTCCAGTCCAGCATTTTTCATGACATACTCTGCATATCAGTTAAATAAGCAGGGTGATAATATACAGCCCTGACATACTCCTTTTCCTATTTGGAACCAGTCTGTTGTTCCATGTGCAGTTCTAACTGTTGCTTCCTGACCTGCATACAGATTTCCCAAGAGGCAGGTCAGATGGTCTGGTATTCCCATCTCTTTCAGAATTTTCCACAGTTTATTGTGATCCACACAGTCAAAGGCTTTGGCATAGTCAATATAGCAGAAATAGATGTTTTTCTGGAACTCTCCTGCTTTTTCCATGATCCAGCAGATGTTGGCAATTTGATCTCTGGTTCATCTGCCTTTTCTAAAACCAGCTGGAACATCAGGGAGTTCATGGTTCATGTATTGCTGAGGCCTGTCTTGGAGAATTTTGAGCATTACTTTTCTAGCATGTGAGATGAATGCAATTGTGCAGTAGTATGAGCATTCTTTGGCATTGCCTTTCTTTGGAATTGGAATGAAAACTGACCTTTTCTAGTCCTGTGGCCACTGCTGAGTTTTTCACATTTGCTGGCATATTGAGTGCAGCATTTTCATAGCATCATCTTTCAGGATTTGAAATAGCTCCACAGGAATTCCATCACCTCCACTAGCTTTGTTTGTAGTAATGCTTTCTAAGGTCCACTTGACTTCACATTCCAAGATGTCTGGCTCTAGATGAGTGATCACATCATCATGATTATCTGGGGTATGAAGTTCTTTTTTGTACAGTTCTTCCATGTATTCTTGCCACCTCTTCTTAATATCTTCTGCTTCTGTAAGGTCTGTACCATTTCTGTCCTTTATCGAGCCCATCTTTGCACGAAATGTTCCCTTGGTATCTCCAGTTTTCTTGAAGAGATCTCTAGTCTTTCCCATTCTGTTGTTTTCTTCTATATCTTTGCATTGATCGCTGACGAAGGCTTTCTTATCTCTTCTTGCTATTCTTTGGAACTCTGCATTCAGATGCTTATATCTTTCCTTTTCCCCTTTGCTTTTCACCTCTCTTCTTTTCACAGCTATTTGTAAAGCCTCCCAAGACAGCCATTTTGCTTTCTTGCATTTCTTTTCCATGGTGATGATCTTGATCCCTGTCTCCTGTACAATATCACAAACCTCATTCCATAGTTCATCAGGCACTCTATCTATCAGATCTAGGCCCTTAAATCTATATCTCTCTTCCACTGTATAATCATAAGGGATTTGATTTAGGTCATACCTGAATGGTCTAGCGGTTTTCCCTACTTTCTTCAATTTGAGGCTGAATTTGGTAATAAGGTGTTCACGATCTGAGCGACAGTCAGCTCCTGGTCTTGTTTTTGTTGACTTCTCAATCTTTGGCTGCAAAGAATATAATCAGTCTGATTTCGGCGTTGACCATCTGGTGATGTCCATGTGTAGAGTCTTCTCTTGTGTTGTTGGAAGACGGTGTTTGCTATGACCAGTGAATTTTCTTGGCAAAACTCTATTAGTCTTTGCCCTGCTTCATTCCGCATTCTAAGGCCAAATTTGCCTGTTACTCCATGTGTTTCTTGACTTCTTACTTTTGCATTCCAGTCCCCTATAATGAAAAGGACATCATTTTTGGGTGTTAGTTCTAAAAGGTCTTGTAGGTCTTAATAAAACCATTCAACTTCAGTTTCTTCAGAGTTACTGGTTGGGGCATAGACTTGGATAACTGTGATATTGAATGGTTTGCCTTGGAGATGAAAAGAGATCATTCTGTCGTTTTTGAGATTGCATCCAAGTACTGCATTTCAGACTCTTTTCTTGACCATGATGGCTACTCCATTTCTTCTGAGGGATTCCTGCCAGCAGTAGTAGATATAATGGTCATCTGATTTAAATTCGCCCATTCCCATCCATTTTAGTTCCCTGATTCCTAGAATGGCGACATTCACCCTTTCCATCTCTTGTTTGACCACTTCCAATTTGCCTTGATTCATGGACCTGACATTCCAGGTTCCTATGCAATATTGCTCTTTACAGCATCGGATCTTACTTCTGTCAGCAGTCACATCCACAGCTGTGTATTGTTTTTGCTTTGGCTCCATCCCTTCATTCTTTCTGGAGTTATTTCTCCCCTGATCTCCAGTAGCATATTTGGCACCTACTGACCTTGGGAGTTCCTCTTTTGGTATCCTATCATTTTGCCTTTTCCTACTGTTCATGGGGTTCTCAAGGCAAGAATACTGAAGTGGCTTGCCATTCCCTTCTTCAGTGGACCACATTCTGTCAGACCTCTCCACCATGTCCCGCCTGTCTTCGGTTGCCCCGCAGGCATGGCTTGTTTTCATTGAGTTAGACAAGGCTGTGGTCCTAGTGTGATTAGATTGCCTAGTTTTCTGTGAGTATAGTTTCAGTGTGTCTGCCCTCTATTGCCTTCCTGCAACACCTACCATCTTACTTGGGTTTCTCTTACCTTGAGTGTGGAGTATCTCTTCATGGCTGCTCCAGCAAGGCACAGCCTGTGCTCCTTACTTTGACAAGCAGTATCTCTTTACCGCTGCCGTTCCTTACCTTCAACGTGGGATAACTCCTCTAGGCCTTCCTGTGCCTGAGCAGCCACCACTCCTCAGGTTGCTCCTCCTGGCCACCGGCCCTGGCCTCAGGCATGGGTGGCTCCTCGGGGTCACCACCCCTGGCCTTGGATGTGGGGTGTCTCCTCCTGGCTGCCGCCCCTGACCTCGGATGCAGAGTAGCTCCTTTCAGCCACCGCCCCTTACCTCAGATGTAGGATAGCTCCTCTCGACCGTTCCAGCGCCGTTGCAGCCTGGCACTCTAGGCCGCTGCCCCTGACCTCAGACGCAGGGTAGCTCCTCTCAGCCGCGCTTAAATGTGCCAGCTTGCAGCCACCTGTGCTTAAGTGAGCCAGCTTGCAGCCGCCTAATGAAGTACCTTTTCAGTCAGAATGGTTGCTATCCAAATGTCTACAAGCAATAAATGCTGGAGAGGTTGTGGAGAAAAGGGAACCCTCTTACACTGTTGGTGGGAATGCAAACTAGTACAGCCACTATAGAGAACAGTGTGGAGATTCCTTAAAAAACTGGAAATAGAACTGCCATATGACCCAGAAATCCCACTTCTGGAAATACACACCAAGGAAACCAGAACTGAAAGAGATACGTGTACCTCAATGTTCATCGCAGTGCTGTTTGTAGTAGCCAGGACATGGAAGCAATCTAGATGTCCATCAGCAGATGAATGGATAAGAAAGCCGTGGTACATATACACAATGGAATATTACTCCCCATTAAAAAGAATACATTTGAGTCAGTTCTAATGAGGTGGATGAAACTGGAGCCTATTATACAGAGTTAAGTAAGCCAGAAGAAAAACACAAATACAGTATAATAATGGGTCTATGTGGAATTTAGAAAGATGGTATGAGAGACATCAAAAGAGACACAGATGTATAGAATAGTCTTTTGCACTCTATCAGAGAGGGCAAGGGTGGGATGATTTGGGAGAATGGCATTGAAACAGGTATATTATTATATATGAAATGAATTGCCAGTCCAGGTTTGATGCATGATACAGGATGCTCAGGGCTGGTGCACTGGGATGACCCTGAGGGATGGTATGGGGAGGGACATAGAATGGGGGTTCAGGATGGGGAACACATGTACACCCATGGCAGATTCATGTCAATGTATGGCAAAACCAATACAATATTTAAAACAATTTGCCTCCAATTAAAATAAATAAATTTATATTAAAAAAGAATTTAACAGACTGAAAAATAAATAAACAATGCATCCAAATTGAAAGGGAGGAAATAAAAATGTCACTATTTACAGATACCATGATATCATATTTAGAAAATTCTAAAATTCTCCACCCAAATCTGTTAGAACAACTAAGTGAATTCAGCAAAATTTCAGGATAGAAGATGAATATACAGAAAACTGTTGCTTTTCCATTTATCAATATCATAAAGAAAAAGAAAGGAAACAATCTCACTTGCAATTGCATCATAAATAATGAAGTATCTAGGAATAAGCTTAACTAAGTTACTAAAAGTCTTATACTCAGACAATTATAAGACATTGATGAAGGAAATTAAAAATAATACAAAGAAATGAAAAAATCCATGTTCATGAATCAGAATAAATATTTTTAGTAAGCCAATATTAATCAAAGCAATCTACATATTCAATGCAATCTCTATAAAAATATCCATGCTATTTTTCACTGAACTGGAATAAATAATCCTAAAATTCACAGGAATTCACTAAAACCCTGAATTGTCAAAGCAATAGTGAGAAAAAGGAATGAAGCTAGAGGTATCATTCTCTTTGACTTCAGAACATATCACCAAGCTATAGTAATCAAACCAGTATAGTACTGGTACTAAAACAGATACATAACTCAAAGAAAATGAATAGAGAGCCTAGAAATAAATCCTTGCACTTATGATCAATTAATCTACTACAAAGGAGACCAGTGTATCCAATGGAGAAAAGATAATCTCTTCAACAAGTGATGTTGGGAAAACTTGATAGCTATATATAAAAGAATGAAATTAGAACATTTTCTCATACCATATACAAAAATAAACTCAAAATGGAATGAACACCAAAATGTAACACTGAAAACTGTAAAATTTCTACAAGAAAACATAGGTAGAATACTCTTGTCAAAAATTATAATACTTTTTTTTACCTTCCTGTTCATGCAAAGGAAACAAAAGTAAAAATAAAGAACTGAGGGGGAATTCAGAAGATGCCAGAGGAATAGGATGGGGAGACCACTTTCTCCCCCACAAATTCATCAAAAGAATATTTCATCGCTGAGTAAATTCTAAAAAACAACTTCTGAATGCTGGCAGAGGACACCAGGCACCCAGAAAAGCAGATCATTGTCTTCAAAAAACAGGTAGGAAAAATATAAAAGATGAAAAAAGAGGCAAAGGAGGTAGGGAAGGAGCTCCATCCTGGGAAGGGAGTCCCGTCCCTGGAAGGGAGTTTTAAAAAGAGAGAAGTTTCCAAACACCAGGAAACACTCTCACTGCCGAGTCTGTGGCAAGCCTTGGAAGTACAGAGGGCAACATAACAGGGAAGAAAAATAAATAAATAATTAAAACCAACAGATTACGAGCCCAATGGTAACTCCCCCAGCGGAGAAACAGTGCAGACGCCTGCATCCGCCACTAGCAAGTGGGGACTGGGCAGGGAGGCGCGGGCTGCAGTGCTTTTTAAGAATTGGGCCGGAATGCCCTGAATGTAACCAGAGTCAACTAACTTAGGCTAGCATACCTGACTGTGGGATAGCTACCACGCAAAAAGCTCTAACATAAGACACCGCCAAGACCTTGCACAGAACAAAGGATGGAACAGAAACAGCCGGCTGCAGACCATCCCCCACCAGTGACAGGCAGCCAGAGCCATAAGGGCTGGAATGGGGCAATCGCAGCCCCAGAGAGACTTTACCTACCACACTGCAAGCAGGCTTCTTTGCTAAATAAGACTTCTTGGGGTTCTGCACAGTCACCATCTGCCTGACAAGGGGCACCAGCGGTACACCCAGAAAACTGAGCAGCAGGGAAAGGTGATAAGTTGCAGCGACCACACTCGCCAAACACCTGAGCTACTCAGTCCTGGGAAGGGCACAAAATGCAGGCCCAACTGAATCTGCACCTCTGAGGGCTACCTGAGGGCCGATCCTGAGTGGCTTAGACCGGGGAGGTGCATGCAGCCTAGGGCCAGCCTCAGATGATTCCCAGCAGAGCAACGTAGAGCCTGAGCAGTGTGCGCTGTGTGCAGGGGCATGCCCAGCGTGGCTGAGACACTGAGAGCACACGCGAGTGTTATTTGTTTGCAGCATCCCTCCCTCCCCACAGCGTAACTGAACAAGTAAGCCTAAAAAAAAAAAAAAAAAAAAGTGTCCACCACCACCACTCTTGTGTCAGGGTGGAAATCAGACACTGAAGAGACCAGCAAACAGAAGAAGCTAAACAGAGGGAACAGCCTTGGAAGTGACCCCACACTGCCCACAAAACCAGAGAAAGTCCCAGAAATATCTTTACTATATTTACAACCATTCTCTTTTGTTGTTGTTGTTGTTGTTGTTGATGTTGTTGTTTGATTGTTTTTTCTTCTTTTCTTTTTCTTCTCCTTTTTTTTAAACTTTTTAAAATTTTTAAGACCTCTACTTCTCCTTTAATTTTAATTTTCATAACCTACTAACACTTTTCAAAAAAAAGACCCTATTTTTAAAGCAAATGCTGTATATATATTTTGTGTGGTTGTTGTGGTTGTTTTTTAATAATTCTTGTAACTTTCTTTTCTTTTTTCTTTTTCTTCTTGTTCTTCTTTTCTTTAATATTGTATTTTTGAAAATCCAACCTCTACTCTAGATTTTTAATCTTTCGTTTTTGGTATTTGTTGTCAATTTGTACATTTAAAAACTCAATCTCAGTACCCAAGTTTACCTGAGAGCGAGAATACTGGCTTGACCACTCTCTCCTCCTCTGGACTCTCCTTTTTCTGCACCAGGTTGTCTTTGCCTGCCCCTCCCCCTTCTCTTCTCTACACAACTCTGTGAATCTCTATGTGTTCCAGACGATGGAGAACACTTAAGTGAACTGGTTACTGGCTGGATCTGTCTCTCTCCTTTTCATTTCCCTCTTTTATCGTCCTGGCCACCTCTGTCTACTTCCTCCCTCTCCTCTTCCCTGTATAACTCTGTGAACACCTCTGAGTGGTCCAGACTGAGGTACACACATAAGGAAGTGATTGCTGGCTAGCTTGCTCTCTCCTCTTTTGATCCCACCTCATCTCATTCCAGTCACATCTAACTACCCTTCCCTCTTCTCTTCTCCATGTAACTCAGTGAACCTCTCTGGGTATCCTTCAATGTGGAGAAACTTTTCATCTTTAACCTAGATGTTTTATCATTGGTGCTGTATAGATGGAGAAGTCTTGAGGCTACTGTAAAAATAAAACTGAAAACCAGAAGCAGGAGGCTTAAGTCCAAATCCAGAGAATTCCTGAATCCAGGGAACATTATTCGATAGGAGCTCATCAAATGCCTTCATACCTACCCTGAAACCAAGCACCACCCAAGGGCCAACAAGTTGCAGAGCAAGACAAACCATGCAAATTCTCCAGCAACACAGGAACACACCCCTGAGCTTCAATATACAGGCAGCCCAAGTTACTCCAAAACCATAGACATCTCATAACTCATTACTGGATATGTCATTGCACTCCAGAGAGAAGAAATCCAGCTCTACCCACCAGAACTCCGACACAAGTTTCCCTACCCAAGAAACCTTGACAAGCCACTGATACAACCCCACCTACAGCGAGGAAACTCCATAATAAAGAGAACACCACAAATTCCAAGAATACAGAAAGGCCACCCCAAACGCAGCAATATAACCAAGATGAAGATACAGAGGAATACCAAGCAGGTAAAGGAACAGGACAAAAGCCCACCAAACCAAACGAAAGAGGAAGAGATAGGGAATCTACCTGACAAAGAATTCCGAATAATGATAGTGAAAATGATCCAACATCTTGAAATCAAAATGGAATAGCAGATAAATAGCCTGGAGACAAGGATTGAAAAGATGCAAGAAAGGTTTAACAAGGACCTAGAAGAAATAAAGAGTCAATATATAATGAATAATGCAATAAATGAGATCAGAAACACTCTGGAGGCAACAAATAGTAGAATATCGGAGGCAGAAGATAGGATTAGTGAAATAGAATATAGAATGGTAGAAATAAATGAATCAGAGAGGAAAAAAAGAAAAACGAATTAAAAGAAATGAGGAAAATCTCAGAGACTTCCAGGACAATATGAAATGCTCCAACATTTGAATTATAGGAGTCCCAGAAGAAGAAGACAAAAAGAAAGACCATGAGAAAATACTTGAGGAGATAATAGTTGAAAACTTCCCTAAAATGGGGAACAAAATAATCACCCAAGTCTAAGAAACCCAGAGAGTTCCAAACAGGATAAACCCAAGGCAAAACACCCCAAGACACATATTAATCAAATTAACAAAGATCAAACACAAAGAACAAATATTAAAAGCAGCAAGGGAAAAAACAACAAATAATGCACAAGTGGATTCCCATAGGATAACAGCTGAGCTTTCAATAGAAACTCTATAGGCCATGAGTGAATGACAAGACATACTTAAAGTGATGAAAGAAAATAAGCTACAGCCAAGATTACTGTACCCAGCAAGGATCTCATTCCAATATGAAAGAGAAATCAAAAGCTTTACAGATAAGCAAAAGCTGAGAGAATTCAGCACCACCAATCCAGCTCTCCAACAAATGCTAAATGATATTCTCTAGACAGGAAACACAAAAAGGGTGTATAAACCCGAACCCAAAACAATAAAGTAAATGGCAACGGGATCACACTTATCAATAATTGCCTTAAACGTAAATGGGTTGAATGCCCCAACCAAAAGGCAAAGATTGGCTGAATGGATACAAAAACAAGACCCCTCTATATGCTGCCTACAAAAAAACCACCTCAAAACAAGGGACACATACAGACTGAAAGTGAAGGGCTGAAAAAAGATATTCCACGCAAATAGAGACCAAAGAAAGCAGGAGTAGCAATACTCATATCCTATAAAGTAGACTTTAAAACAAAGGCTGTGAAAAGAGACAAAGGAGGACATTGCATAATGATCAAAGGATCAATCCAAGAAGAAGATATAACAATTATAAATATATATGCACCCAACATAGGAGCACCACAATATGGAAGAGAAATGCTAACAAGTATGAAAGGGGAAATTAATAATAACTCAATAATAGTGGGGGACTTTAATATCCCACTCACATCTATGGACAGATCAACTAAACAGAAAATTAACAACGAAATGCAAACTTTAAATGATACAATAGACCAGTAAGACCTATCTGATATCTATAGGATAATTCACCCCAAAACAATGAATTTCACCTTTTTCTCAAGTGCTCACGGAACCTTCTCCAGGATAGATCCCATCCTGAGCCATAAATCTAACCTTGATAAATTCAAAAAAAAATTGAAATCATTCCAAACATCTTTTCTGACCATAATGCATTAAGATTAGATCTCAATTACAGGAGAAAAACTATTAAAATTCCAACATATAGAGGCTGAACAACACGCTTCTGAATAACCAACAAATCACAGAAGAAATTTGAAAAATGCATAGAAAAGAATGAAAATGAAAACACAACAAACCCAAACCTGTGGGACACTATAAAAGCACTGCTAAGAGGAAAGTTCATAGCAATACAGGCATACTTCAAGAAACAAGAAAAAAGTCAAATAAATAACCTAACTCTACACCTAAAGCAACTAGAAAAGGAAGAAATAGAGAATTCCAGGGTTAGCAGAAGGAAAGAAATCTTAAAAATTAGGGCAGAAATAAATGCAAAAGGAACGAAAGAGACCATAGCAAAAATCAACAAAGCCAAAAGCTGGTCCTTTGAAAGGATACATAAAATTGACAAACCATTAGCCAGACTCATCAAGAAGCAAAGAGAGAAAAATCAAATCAATAAAATTAGAAATGAAAATGGAGAGATCACAACAGACAACACAGAAATACGAAGGATCATAAGACACTACTATCATCAATTATATGCCAATAAAATGGAGAACGTGGAAGAAATGGACAAATTCTTAGAAAAGTACAACTTTCCAAAACTGAACCAGGAAGAAATAGAAAATCTTAACAGACCCATCACAAGCACGGAAATTGAAACTGCAATCAGAAATCTTCCAGCAAACAAAAGCCCAGGTCCAGAAGGCTTCACAGCTGAATTCTATCAAAAATTTAGAGAAGAGCTAACACCTATCCTACTCAAACTCTTCCAGGAAATTGCAGAGGAAGGTAAACTTCCAAACTCATTCTATGAGGCCACCATCACCCTAATACCAAAACCTGACAAAGATGCCACCAAAAAAAAAAAAAAAAGAAAAGAAAACTACAGGCCAAGATCACTGATGAACATAGATGCAAAAATCCTTAACAAAATTCTAGCAATCAGAATCCAACAACACAATAAAAAGATCATACATCATGACCAAGTGGGCATTATCCCAGGGATGCAAGGATTCTTTAACATCCACAAATAAATCAATGCAATTCACCACATTAACAAATTGAAAAATAAAAGCCATATGATTATCTCAATAGATGCAGAGGTCTTTGACAAAATTGAAAATCCATTTATGATAAAAAAAATCTCTCCAGAAAGCATGCATAGAAGCAACATACCTCAACATAATAAACGCTATATATGACAAACCCACAGAAAACATTATCCTCAATGGTGAAAAATTGAAAGCATTTCCCCTAAAGTCAGGAGCAAGACAAGGGTGCCCACTTTCACCACTACTATTCAACATAGCTCTGGAAGTTTTGGCCATTGCAATCAAGGAAGAAAAAGAAATAAAAGGAATCCAAATTGGAAAAGAAGAAGTAAAACTCTCACTGTTTGCAGATGACATGATCCTCTACACAGAAAACCCTAAAGACTCCACCAGAAAATTACTAGAGCTAATCAGTGTAGTAAAGTTGCAGGTTATAAAATCAACACACAGAAATCCCTTGCATTCCTATACACTAATAATGAGAAAGTAGAAAAAGAAATTAAGGAAGAATTCCATTCATCATTGCAATGAAAAGAATAAAATACTTAGGAATATACCTACCTAAAGAAACTAAAGACCTATATATATATAACATTATAAAACATTGATGAAAGAAATCAAAGAGGACACTAATAGATGGAGAAATATACCATGTTCATGGATAGGAAGAATCAATATAGTGAAAATGAGTATACTACTCAAAGCAATCTACAGATTGAATGCAATCCCTATCAAGCTACCAGTGGTATTTTTCACAGAGCTAGAATAAATAATTTCACAATTTGTATGGAAATACCAAAAACCTCAAATAGCCAAAGCAATCTTGAGAAAGAAGAAGAGAATTGGAGGAATCAACCTGCCTGACTTCAGTCTCTACTACAAAGCCACAGTCATCAAGACAGTATGGTTCTGGCACAAAGACAGAAATATAGATCAATGGAACAAAATAGAAAGCCCAGCGATAAATCCACACATCTATGGGCACCTTACCTTCGACAAAGGAGGCAAGAATATACAATGGATTAAAGACAATCTCTTTAACAAGTGGTGCTGGGAAAACTGGTCAACCACTTGGAAAAGAATGAAACTAGAACACTTTCTAACACCATACACAACAATAAACTCAAAATGGATTAAAGATCTAAATGTAAGGACAGAAACTATAAAATTCCTAGAGGAGAACATAGGCAAAACTCTCTCCGGCATAAATCACAGCAGGATCCTCTATGACCCACCCCCCAGAATACTGGAAATAAAAGCAAAAATAAACAAATGGGATATAATTAAAATTAAAATCTTCTGCACAACAAAGGAAACTCTAAGGAAGGTGAAAAGACAGCCTTCTCAATGGGAGAAAATAATAGCCAATGAAGCAAGTGATAAACAACTAATCTCAAGAATATACAAGCAACTTATGCAGCTCAACTCCAGAAAAATAAATGACCCAGTCAAAAAATGGGCCAAAGAACTAAAGAGACATTTGTCCAAAGAAGACATACAGATGGCTAACAAACACATGAAAAGATGCTCAACATCACTCATTATCAGAGAAATGCAAATCAAGACCACAATGAGGTACCATCTCACACCAGTCAGAATGGCAGCTATCCAAAAGTCTACAAGCAATAAATGCTGGAAGGGGTGTGGAGAAAAGGGAACCCTCTTACACTGTTGGTGGGAATGCAAACTAGTACAGCCACTATGGAGAACGGTGTGTAGATTCCTTAAAAAATTGCAAATAGAACTGCCTTATGACCCAGCAATCCCACTGCTGGGCGTACACACCGAGGAAACCAGAATTGAAAGAGACATGTGTGCCCCAATGTTCATCGCAGCGCTGTTTATAATAGCCAGGACATGGAAACAACCTAGATGTCCATCAGCAGATGAATGGATAAGAAAGCTGTGGTACATATACACAATGGAGTATTACTCAGCCATTAAAAAGAATACATTTGAATCAGTTCTAATGAGGTGGATGAAACTGGAGCCTATTTATAGACAGTGAAGTAAGCCAGAAAGAAAAACACCAATACAGTATACTAACACATATATATGAAATTTAGAAAGATGGTAATGATAACCCTCTATGTGAGACAGCAAAGGAGACACAGATGTATAGAACGGACTTTTAGACTCTGTGGGAGAGGGAGAGGGTGGGATGATTTGAGAGAATGGCATTGAAACATGTATACTATCAGGTAAGAAACGAATCGCCAGTCCATGTTTGATACAGGATACCGTATGCTTGGGGCTGGTGACGGGGATGATCCAGAGAGATGATATGGGGAGGGAGGTGGGAGGGGGGTTCAGGGTTGGGAACTCAGGTACACTCTTGGCTGATTCATGTCAATGTATGGCCAAACCAATAGAGTATTGTAAAGCAAAATGAAGTAAAAATAAAAATTAAAAAAAAATGTTCCTTCTAAGGCTTTCTCCACCAAAAATAAATAAATAAATAAATAAAATAAGAACTAAGACCTTACTGTTAGAGCACTTATTCAAGGATAAAGGAAACTGGAAATCAGTAGTAATTTGAGAAAATTATGTAATTTAGGATATTAACCTTCTATCTGTGCCTCTTAAAAGTGTAATTCTTTAGATTTCTTTTGTTGCTTCAGAACAAATTTATGTGACATATGTGAACAATTTGATAGAACTGTTTTATTCATGAGCAAAGGTACCTTCTATGAAGTCCGAAAGTGTATATATGGGAATTTTCATGTAACTGGTTTCAATAACTTTCAGCCATATCTGTTTTACCTAGAGCTAATATAAATATTACAGGAGCAGGGGCCAACACTCTTTGCACTGATCCTTTTAGTACCTGAATCATATCTCCTCCATCATTGAACTGAACTTCTACTAGTTCTTAAATTGATGTGTTAATCACAAATATTTCGTTCATTCTAAAACCAGACATTTTAATGCAGATTTTCTCACTTGATAAACCAAAAATGGGTAACAGGAATACTTAGACAATGACTGATCATCTCATTCTTGAGGATGGCAATACAGGGTTAGGCAGCCTAATACCAGGCCCTGTGACCATGAAGAGTCTGGTCTATTTTCCTCCAGTGTGATGTTCAAATACCATTATTTTGTACATATGTCAGAAACAAAGCTTGGGGTTGCTGCTTTGAAGAAAAACACATGGCAAACTTGGCTTTATAAATATATTAGAAAATATTTTAAATTTGGACATTAATTATATATTTCCTGTTGTTTGAAACACTGAGATTTGATTCCAAAACATGTAAATATAGGATGTAATAATGCTTTATTTAAAAGGCACATTTAATCTTCTAATATTATTGTTTATTTGTGACAAAATAATTTTCCTCACACATATATGTTTCGATAAATCTCATAAACCAAGGGCTCAACTGGTCAATATCAGTATATGGTTGTTTACTTTACTATTATTGTTTTTATTATATGCAATTATCTCAGTGACCTGTCACATCTCACAGTCACATTTACCAATCCAGGGGTTGAACCAGGATTTTCTGCATTGCAGGCAGATTCTTTACTGTCCGAGCCACAAAGGAAGCCCATTTTTAACAATATTGGTATTCAATTATGCTGATGTGTGTTATTCATAATAGCCTATGTGCGAGCACCACACTAGAAATCAATTTTGTAACAGCGACCATAAACCAAGTTTTAACAAGATATTTCCTCTTCAGAAGCTACCATGAACACAAATTCCTTAATACATTCTCAAGAGAATCAAACAAATCTAAATCTAGAGAACCGATTCAGTACATTTGTCTCATAATCATTCATTTTACAATTACATTTCACTTCAGCTACTGACTTCCATGAATACACTTTGGACTTTGCAATAATGTCATCTTTGTAAAGCAAGGTTCAGTGCCTCATTTCCTGAACCAGGATTTCCTGACATTCTAGATCATTCTTATTTATTCAAAAATTGCTAGGTCCAGCCCCAGTGGATCAAGGGAATTCAAAGCAGGGACGGCATTGAGGAAAAACTTATTTATTAATTAATATAAGATTAGATTAGGAAGAAATAGGGTAGTAGGAAAATTAAGTGGAGAAAAGATGCTGAATAACTTGGTTTACTGAGAAAACCAATAAAATTTCAAGACAAGAAGTCTGCACCATCTATGTTAGGCCATCAGAGCCCACTTGAATATTGAAGGGTGCCCCGCCTTAGGCTCCCTTTTGCGCTGGTCTTAGAAGCCAGGGCAAGTAAGTAGATGTGGTGAGCCTCCCTGCTCCAGATGGGAATTCAGCCAGAAAAGGAGAGGGAGGGAGAGTGAGAAAAAGGAGAGAGAGACACGGGGGGAGCCAGATTCCCAAGAAACTAGGTCAAGAGACTAGTCCGAGAAACTGGTCCATCCTCTATTGTTCAGAAGGCCTTTTATACTTTTGATAATGCATGGAGATCAATGGGTAACACAAAGTTATGCAGCATTAGCAGCCCAGACTCTTATCAAAACCAGGCTTTTCTCTCTGCATACCTAGTTGTATACACAAATCTTAGGTGATTTACATCATCTTCCAGCCAAAAGGCCAATTGACATTTTACAGTCCTTTTCTGATAAGGTTTGTCAACCAGAAGACTTATTTGTGTTGTTCTTCCCAAAGTCTGGTGCCACTCTCAGAAAGCACTAAATAAAGTTACATTTTTACATAGCAAAGAAACAGCAATTAATAACAAGTAAAAGGAGTACAGTGATTTATAACAAAAGCAATTAACTCAAAAGCCTAGTGTTGCTAACATCAAAACTACTATATATCTTTTCCATATCCCATTGGAATATGGGAAACATTGATTAACATCCTCCCAGGTGCCTAAAAGATAAAGAATATGGAGGCCTGGTGGCCATCATTGAGTCAACAGTGAAAACCCGTCACCAATATGATTTTTAGCTCTTTAGAAAAGGCTCTGTATCTTTAAGATGCTTTAAGCTTTGTGCCTCTCATGGTTGGGGCTGTAAGCAATTCCCAAGCTATAAGAGGTCCAGGGGAAGCTGTTAGGCAAGCTAGAGAGTTATCAGAAGGGGTTTAACTGAAACATCCCTTTCAAATGCAGAAGACTAAAGCCCTGAATTGACTTTTTCCAGAGTGTGTCAGAAGAGTGGAAAAGCAGAGTACAAAGGCTGGCAGATTTTTTGGTTTTGGGGGTACATGCTCAGGAAATACCAAGGGGACACCCTAAGATCTGACTCGCCTTGCCCATCAGATCTCTGCCACATGACCTTGTCATGGGTGGGATTCCTCACGCTGGCTCCTGGCAAAAAATATTTATTGAGTACTTTCTATGTTAAAGGTGTTGTACAAGTCACTGAATTTGGAGTGACTGAGCAATAGCTAGAACTTTCATAAATGCTTTGGGAGATAGCTATGCTCACCACCATACCACCAATGGCATATGTCATAAATGTTTTGAAATAAACATAGGATATAATCAAATTAGGACAATTATAGGATATAATTCAGTCCTGGGAGGACACATCCTCAATAACTCCAAAATCTATTCCTTCCTCCGTTCTTCCAAAGCCATGTCATCATATAAGTCTCATCCATGCTTGCCAACTTGTTACCTCAGTCCCTAGCCTGGTCTCTTGCTTAAAGTTATCTCATTCTCCTTTTCTACACAATAATTCTGAAGTGATCATTTACAAACACATAACATGATTCTGCATTTTCATGCTTAAAATATTTCAAAGTTTTCCCAGATCTTCCAGAAAAAAAGTCAGTTTCTTAAATTCAGCATGTAGAAGATTTCATGTTCTGACTAACGTCTGTTTCTATGATCTTGCCTCCTGTGTATTACATATGTGAGCTCTCCTCACATGAGAGTTCTCCTCTCAGTATACTGTACATAAGTTCTAGAAAGAATCTTTACTGATGGATTTGCTATTGTATATCTTCATTTTACTGCTTATGATGCCCTTCGCTTATCCATTATAGGTTCAGTTCAGTTCAGTCGCTCAATCGTGTCTGACTCTTTGCGACCCCATAAATCACAGCATGCCAGGCCTCCCTGTCCATCACCAACTCCCGGAGTTCACTTAGATTCACGTCCAAAGTCAGTGATGCCATCCAGCCATCTCATCCTCTGTTATCCCCTTCTCATCCTGCCCCCAATCCCTCCCAGCATCAGAGTCTTTTCCAATGAGTCAACTCTTCACATGAGGTGGCCAAAGTACTGGAGTTTCAGCTTTAGCATCATTTCTTCCAAAGAAATCCCAGGGCTGATTTCCTTCAGAATGGACTGGTTGGATTTCCTTGCAGTCCAAGGGTCGTTCAAGAGTCTTCTCCAACAACACAGTTCAAAAGCATCAATTCTTTGGCACTCAGCCTTCTTCACAGTCCAACTCTCACATCCATACATGACTACTGGAAAAACCATAGCCTTGACTAGACAGACCTTAGTCGGCAAAGAAATATCTCTGCTTTTGAATATGCTATCTAGGTTGTTCATAACTTTCCTTCCGAGGAGTAAGCGTCTTTTAAATTCATGGCTGCAGTCACCATCTGCAGTGATTTTGGAGCCCCAAAAAATACAGTTTGACACTGCTTCCACTGTTTCCCCATCTTTTTCCCATGAAGTGATGGGACCAGATGCCATGATCTTCGTTTTCTGTATGTTGAGCTTTAAGACAACTTTTTCACTCTCCTCTTTCACTTTCATCAAGAGGCTTTTTAGTTCCTCTTCATTTTCTGCCATAAGGGTGGTGTCATCTGAATATCTGAGGTTATTGATATTTCTCCCAGCAATCTTGATTCCAGTTTGTGTTTCTTCTAGTCCAGCATTTCTCATGATGTATTCTGCATATAAGTTAAATAAGCAGGGTGACAGTATACAGCCTTGACGTACTCCTTTTCCTATTTGGAACCAATCTGTTGTTCCATGTTGTGTTTTCCAGGGGCTGAGGAGAAGGGGAAATTAGATGATTTTGGCCAAAAAGCCCAAAGTTTCTGTTACACAAAATGTATGAAGTTTGGAGTTCTAATATACAGCATGGTGACATTTGCTAACAGGATAGATTTTAAATCAAATCCTCTCACCACTACCCTCCCCACACACATGCACACACAAATGTAACTATGTAGAGATGATAGTTATCTCTATGATAGAGATAAAGAAGAATTGTTCTTCTTTATTGAGATATTAATGTATAAAATTGTATGTTTAAAGTGCACAACATGATGTTTTCATATTCATATGCATTTTAAATGATCACTGCTATTCAGTTAATTATTATAACTATCATCTCTACATAGTTACATTTGTGTGTGCATGTGTGGGGAAGGTAGTGGTGAGAGGATTTGATTTAAAATTTATCCTCTTAGCAAATGTCACCATGTTGTACATTAAAAGTCCAAAATTTATCCATCTTGTATAACTGAAACTTTGGGCTTTTTGGCCAAAATCATCTAATTTCCCCTTCTCCTCAGCCCCTGGAAAACACCAGTTTACTTTCAGCTTCTTTGATTTTGACTATTTTATATTAGTCAGAATATTTTAGACTTCACATACTATGGTATCATAGTATTTTCCTTTCTGTGTCTTACTTATTCTGCTTAACATAATGTCTTCTAACTCCATCTATGTTGTCAAAAATTGCAGAATTTCCTTCTTGTTTTCAGGGTAAATAATATTTCACTATTTGTGTGTATAAATATATCTTGGCTATTATGAATATTGCTCCAATGAACTCTTAACTGTCTTTTAAATTCCATCATAAGCATCAAATCTCCAAGAATCCTTCTTGATCACTTCCTCCAGTCAGACTGATGTATATGCCCATGTTTTGTTTTCTCATAGCACCAGTGAAAATCTCTATTATAGCATTTACTTTGTGTTTTTTAACTATAAACTGTATTGTATTTTTATAATTAAAAATATTTATTTATTTATTTGGCTAACTTGGGTTTTAGTTGCAGCATGTGGGATCTTCATTGAGTCATATGGGATCTTTTTACGTTGTGTTCAGGCTCAGTAGATCTGGTGTGATCTTTGCTGCTCTGCAGTATGTGGGATCTTAGTTCCCCAGTCAAGGATCAAATCCACTTCGCCTGCATTGCAAAGCAGATTTTTAACTGGACCACCAGATAACTCTCTACATTGCATTTTTTGATGTTCATGTCCATCTCTCTCTCTCTCTCTCTCTCTCTCTCTCTCTCTCTCTCTCTCTCTCTCTAAGTGTTAACTCCTTGAGGGCAAGGGTTTTATCTTATTTGGTGTTGTGACTTCAAGACCTCTTACAGAGTAGTTGCTTAAGAAATGTTTATGGGAATGCAAAGAGACGAAGATGGAGACAGAAATAAAGTTGAGAGAGGGAGGAAAGGAGATCTGAAAGGTAGGAAGAATGGAAATAAAGAAGGCAGGAAGGTAGATGGGAAAGCAGGCAAAAGAAAGAAACAAGAAAGGAATGGAGGGAGGAAGAGACGGATGAAGGAATGGAAGAAGGGAGGAAGGAGATAGTAACTCTCAAGGAACTATAGAAACATAGAGGGTTTCTACCCTGTTTGAAAAATAGCAGAGGAAAATTTTATTTCTTGATCAATCATCACATAGGTATATAAAACTTTAAGAAACTCTTGTAGTGAAATGTATCCATTGTTCATATCTGTTTGTTTGACCATTTTAGTAACATTCTTTCACAAGTGTATCAAAGATTCAGCAGTTTAAAAATCTTCACAATGATCTTGCATTAATAGAACATAATCAAGTTTCTCAATTAGCATATACTTTAAAAAACAGTATTATACTTTGTCTCATTGTGAGAAAATGGTAATTTAATGCAAAATGCTCTGCCATTTTACATTTTCCATAGTTTTCATTCATCCTTGCTTAGTAATTACAAATGGGTCATAAAGTAAACACTTGGCATGATTTCCAAAATGTTCTGTATTTATTTACAAGGCTGATACTTCCATCACTGGATCACTTAAATGGTTTTGAACGATTGTATAAAGGTTCATTTTACAAGGTATTTGAAGTTTGTAATTTTGCTTAAATATAAAGAAATAGGAGGATTAACAAATTTGCTGCTTGGAGCCCAAGAGAAGATAGAGCTAAGTGCAATCAAAACATAGTATATAAGAAACATGAAATCAATTGGTCACAAAACGGAAGACTGTCAACCAAAATAACATGTTATGGGCCCTCAAGGCTTTCTGCTTATGCTAGAGGAAGCCTAGAATAACCTGTGGTTTTTGATGCTTGATTTAGTTTTCTGCAAGTATAATTAACACCAGATTAAGTTTCCTGCCATTGTAGTTTACTGCTGAGACTGATGAGTTTTTGCTGTTTATCTCCTGTGCAAAAGGCTGGCAGCAATAATACAATGGCATATTTAATAATACTGACAATATAGTATATTATATAATACAGTATATTAACACATATATATGGAATTTAGAAAGATGGTAATGATGACCTTATATGCGAGACAGCAATAGAGACACAGATGTAAAGAACAGATGTTTGGACTCTGTGTTAGAAGGTGAGGGTGGGATGATTTGAAAGAATAGCATTGAAACATGTATATTATCATATGTGAAATAGATCAGCATTCCAGGTTCGATGCATGAGACAGGGTGCTCAGGGGTGGTGCACTGGATGACCCCGAGGGATGGGATGGGGATGGAGGTAGGAAGGAGGGTCAGGATGGGGAACACATGTACACTCATGGCTGATTCATGTGAATGTATGGCCAATAATCACCACAATATTGTAAAGTAATTAGCCTGTAATTAAAATAAATTTAAAAAAAGAGTATCACTATGCACTGTTAAAGTCCCAGAAGAAGAAACTAAGAAATGGAAAATAACTGAAGAAATAATGGTTAAAACCTTTAAAATCTGGTGAAGCACATTAATTTACATATATAAGAATCTCAATGACCTCTGATTAGGATAAAACTACATTTTATTGCATACATTATCTCATTCAGTCTTCTTAAACCTATGGGAAAGAAAGGCATTAATATACACATTAGACAGAAGAAAATGAAGATTATGAGGTATTACTAAACTCAACCTAGTGAAGGAACTAGGAATACAACCTAAGTTTGTGGAATCCTAATTCAGTGTGCCTCCAAAACATAATACCATAACTATTTGAGCAGTCTTGAACCTCATACCACAAGTTTAATGGGATGTGATTTAGACTTAAAATTGTCAAGCTGAAGTTTAATATCTTATATTTTTTTTCTTCCTTCTATGCCTGTACTATATTTAGATCACTATTTTTTTAAAGGTGATAGAATTTCTAATGTTTTCAAATTTCTATTGCTTTCTTCAATATTAGGTCAAACAACAGTATTAACATATTCATTCATCCAAAGATTTAGTGGTGACATGGTCATGAACATAATCAAAACTTCCAGGAGAACAGCTGCATAATAGTGATAAAAATTAAGTTTCCCAATGATGATGAAGAAAGAAATAGCAATGAGTTTTTATAATATCAATTTTTCTTCATCAAATAGAAACAAAATAATATCTTGTGAAATTCATTTGAGGAAAATAATTAGTTCTGAAATTTTTTCATTTGTGGATATAGAAAGAGGTGTTCTGATATTTTACTAAATCAGAATTTATATTGTTATTATTCTTTCTACTGTAAATGCAGTATTAGAAGTAAAGTATCTTTTAGCAACAGATATCTCCATCAAATATTAAAGTTTAACATTTTTTCTATCTGTAACTACATTAGAGTAGAATAACCAAACCTTGATCCAAATCAGTTCAGTTTAGTTCAGTCGCTCAGTCACGTCTGACTCCTTGCGACCCCATGAATAGCAGCATGCCAGGCTTCCCTGTCCATCACCAACTCCCGGAGTTCAAACTCACGTCCATCGAGTCGGTGATGCCATTCAGTCATCTCATCCTCTGTCGTTCCCTTTTCTTCCTGCCCTCAATCCCTCCCAGCATCAGAGTCTTTTCCAATGAGTCAACTCTTCACATGAAGGGGCCAAAGTACTGGAATTTTAGATTTATCATCATTCCTTCCAAAGAACACACAGGACTGATCTCCTTCAGAATGGACTGGTTGGATCTCCTTGCAGTCCAAGGGACTCTCAAGAGTCTTCTCCAACACCACAGTTTAAAAGCATTAATTCTTCAGCGCTCAGCTTTCTTCACAGTCCAACTCTCACATCCATACATGACTACTGGAAAAACCATAGCCTTGACTAGACGGACCTTTGTTGGCAAAGTAATGTCTCTGCTTTTTATATGTTATCTAGGTTGGTCATAACTTTCCTTCCAAGGAGTAAGCATCTTTTTATTTCATGGCTGCAATCACCATCTGCAGTGATTTTGGAAGTCAAAATAAAGAATGAGGCTTGTATGGCCATGGTATGGTCTAAATTTTATGATTATGATATTTAATTAGTAGGAATGAAAATAATTTCACTGTACAATTAAGTCCCTTAACTCCTTAAGTTTCTGGTCCCACAAAATAGAATTTGTGATTTTATAGACCACAAATAGGGAAAATTCAAATAAGATGATTAGAATTAAGATGATGAAAACAAGTCAAAGAACAAATTACCCAGAATGCAACTCCTAGCTCTGGAATACAAATAAGAGATTTTAAATGAAAAAGTAAAAACTTCAAATATAAAGTTGAAAAAATTGGAATAAAGTCAGTACCCAAGTGATTAACTTCTTCACATTTGCTGAGATAAAAAGTATGTCTCTCCCAATAAGGTCTATGTTCTTCCAAACCTAGGAAATGAGTACAGAGTCAAAGAAACATAAATTTTCTTTCTGGAAAGAATGTTGGAAATTGTTTTACCTAACTTATTTTACAAAAGAAGATACAGAATCTGCCATAGTCTGAATATTTGTGTCTCCCTCAAAGTTCATATGTTGAAACCTGATCTCCAATGTGATGATATTTGGATATGGAGGCTTTGAGAGGGAAATAGTTCAGGAGAATGGAGTCCTCATGAATAAGCTAAGTGCCTTTATAAAAGAAACTGAACTAAGTTACCTTGCCTCTTTCACCATGTGAAGAGGACACAGGAAAAAGACAACTGTCTATGAATGAGTAACTGGGCTATCACCAGACATAGGATCTGCAACTAGATCTTGACTTTCTCAGCCTCTATAATTGTGAGAAATAAATGTTTGTTTTTAAATTACCACTCAGTCTGTGATATTTTTGCTACAACAACCCAAACTGATAAGACAAAAATTGATGCTGAGAAGGGGGCTGCTGCTATAACAGATAATTTTAGATGTGGAAGTAACTTTGGAAATGGGCAATTCTGGTGATAGATCAAATTCTGGTGAAAGATCAAATTCTGGTGAAAGAACTATAGAAAACAGCTCAGTCTTCTTAGAGAATACCTAATAATACTGAATCTAATGTTTGCAGAAATATGGATGGCAATGACAATTCTGATTAAGTCTCAGACAGAAATGAAGAACATGTTATTGGACACTGAATGAATGGAAATCCTATCATAAAGTGGCAAAGAACTTGATTGAATTGTGTTCATGTTTTAGTGTTTTGTGGAAGGTAGAACTTTTGAGTGATGAAATTGTATATTTAGCTGAATCTATTTCTATGTAAAATGCTGAAGATATAGCTTGGCTCTTCCAGACTGTTTGAAATCAATAAGAGAGAAATGAGTTCAAGATGGAATTGCTAAGCAGAAAGGAAGCAAAATCCAAAGATTTGGAAATTTCTAAGGCTATCCATATTGCAAAAAATGAGAAAGCCTGTTCAGTACACAACACAAAATGTGCAGCCAAGCAACTGTTTGATAAGGAGATTACTATAGGTCAATTTTCTCATTGTATAAGACAATGTAAGAATCATCCTGAAGTTGGTTCAGAGATCATCAGGGCTGACAATTAACAAGGTTGTTAATATTAATTGATTATAAAAGTTTTGGGGACAAACATGATAACAATTCGGGGTGGGTTATTCAATATATATTAGCTTCTAAATATTTTTTCCTTGAAAAATGATTTTCAAAAAATTTAGATTTTCAGAAGGCTTTTATAGAATTTTATTGAAAATAGAAATTGGTAACACATTCCCAACAAAATAATAAGTGGGTTTTGATCCATTACCAAAAAAAAATCTTTATGTGTATTTGGTCATCAAGAAACCCTCATTAAAATTTCAGTACCCCTGAAAGAGTTAATACTCAAAGTCATTAACAACTATTAACATTTAATTGAAATTATATTATCATATTTTTCTAATACAATAGTTGAGATCAAAGTCAGTATCTATGGAAGGTAAGAACAGCACCTGCGCCACTGTGGAGACTAGGTGAAAACAGAGTGGTGCTGAAATTTCTCATTTTCCTTTTAGGTCCTTATGCAGGACACTTATCTTTGATTTTTAAGACAAAAAATTAAATCAAGACAAGATTTCAGATCAAGAAAAGGTTAGTGGGCAATAGATAAACTTTATTGGTCATTGCAAGTATAGGCACACCCCTCACCTTTCCCTTTCTCTAGAGAGATGATATAGGTATAACTGCCTCTATTTATGTCAAAAATAATAGTTCAATGTCTACCATGTGCTTTTTCCTTTTTGGTGCTGAGCAATATATAATATAATAGACTGATCTCATGGATCTCACACTGCAATTGAGAAAAGATATGCAATTAAATGAATAGTTCTAGGCATATAATTAAATTAGATGAGGTCATAGGGAATAACTGGGTGGCTATTTTAAATGGAGTACTCAGGGAAATATTATCTGAAGAAGTGCTAAGGTCAGAATGACAAAAAAATAGCTAACCATAATGATAGCAGAAAATAACGTTTCAGGCAAAGGGAGTACTAGCACAAAGACCCAGAGGTGGAAGCAATTTTGGCATATTCAAGTAAAGGCCAGTATGCTTGATATTAGTGACTAAGTCTCTTCAAGAGAAACAGCAGGTATAAGCGATTGAGTGAGCTTATGCAAAATCCCTCATCACTGCTGACATATCCACCCTTTGTACTAAAGCAAGCATTAAGATGACTTGGGTGAAAATTGGCAAACTTCCACAGAATGGCCTATTCTATCCATCTATTATTGTGAAACACACATTTCAGAGTTTGGAAGAAAAAGCATTACAAATTTCAAAACTTCCAAACTCAGGAAAGAGGCCTGTAGAAATAGCCCCTTGAAATTGAAGAGAAAGTGGTTCACCCTGAAATGCCTGGAAGGAAGAAAATAATATAATTTTAATTTTGGATGCAATGTTTATGACTTTCAAAGTAATCCTAATTAAAATATTTGCAGGATTTTTTCATGTAATTTGAACACTGATTCCAAAATTTATAAGAAAGGGTCATTATTCAAAAATAATCTAGATAATTTTGACAAGCAGGAATAGAAGGGGGACTTGTCCAACCAGACGGCAACATGTTGTGTGAAGATGTAGTAATTAGAGCAGGGTATTAGATCACATAGCTTGTTGTACAAATAAGGCTCAATTCATTGTTCTTTTGTTAAGTCTTCATCCTTCTTTGAGCATTTTCTTGCTTTATGACACTACATGGTGCTCCAGGAGAGGATCATCTTGTATTTCCCTACCCCAATCTTGGAATTAACAACTTCTCTAAGGAACTCATGTTCCTTTTGTTAGAGAATGATATTTAGAAACTGAAATTTGACTATAAGATATGTTTATTTCTTTTGGAGGTCATAACATTTAGGCCCTCTCAGGGGACAGATCTAGGTAATATATGTGTGTATATGTCAACACATTTACATGTATCATAATATCTATGAATTGTCATCTATCTTGAAAAGTTATACCTCATTCCAATTCAACACACAGGATTATTGTAGTTTTATTTTCTTCCATATTTGTAACTCCTTTCTCTAACAACAAAAAACATTTTAATTATGTTTAAAACATCTATTAATTTGATCCATCTCTTTGTATGTACCCAATCTGTCTTTTCTGCCAGTATTTTATTTATGCTCAAATCCACCTAAAAGTTTAGCATTAAATTCTTTAGAAAGATAAAGAAAGGACAATAGGAAGATGAAGAAAAAATTGTTAAATATTTTAATATATATTCTTCATAATACTATTGACAAAATAATTCAAATTATCACTAACACTTAATAAGAAATATAGTATATAATAATATGAAATAAATTATACAATTTAAAATATTAAAAAAGATATGTTTTAGTCCTGAAAAAAATTAAAGAAAAAGAAAAGAAATTTTAAATCAATAAATTTGATAATTTTAACATTGCAACCATATGTATATAATGAAAATTCTATGATAGATGGCTTGGAGGGATAAAACAAAGGGAATGTGGTGAATATTTATTGCATTTTTGGCTATCTTCATTGAGTAAATTAAAATGATTAATTTATAAAAGGTAAAAATACTATTTTTTCATTTTCTTAGGGAATCTCAATAAAATCATCATAAGCCCTATATGAGTTCCACACTTCTGATTTTGAAATGCAAGTTTAAAGGCTTTCTGACATTTGGAACTGTAAACATATACTCTGAAAATAATGCAACATTTTCTTGCAAGCTAAAAGGGAAACAAATCAAAAGATGTATCTTATTTGTTTCTCAAAAAGGTAAAACAAGTTTCCATTATTCTTCCTTTTACTTTAATGTATACATTTTTATTAAAAGTTCTTCTATAAAGAATATCATTTTTATTGGTAGTGTTTCCATTTTCCCCAGCATCTCCCTTTAACCTTATTTTCTTGAAAAGATTCTCATTTCTAGCCAGAGACAGTAAACAATATGTAATTGAAAGAAGTTAAACAGGAGATGGCAAGAATGAATATCAACATTTTAGAAATCAGTGAACTAAAATGGACTGGAATGGGTGAATTTAATTGTTTCCATTATATCTATTACTGTGAGCAAGAATCCCTTAGAAGAAATGGAGTAACCATCATAGTCAATAAAAGAGTCCAAAATGCAGTACTTGGAGGCAATCTCAAACATGATAGAATGGTCTCTGTTCGTTTCCAAGGCAAACCATTCAGTATCACAGTAATCCTGGTCTATGTCCCAACCACTAATTCTGAAGAAGCTGAAGTTGAGCAGTTCTATGAAAACCTACAAGATCTTCTAGAACTAACACCAAATAAGTTGTCCTTTTCATCATAGGGGACTGGAATACTAAAGTAGGAAGTCAAGAGATACCTGGAGGAACTGGTAAGTTTGGCCTTGGAGTACAAAATGAATCAGGGCAAAGGCTAATAGTTTTGCCAAGAGAATTCACTGGTCATAGCAAAAACCCTCTTCCAACAACACAAGAGAAGATTTTACACATGGACATTACCAGATGGTAAACACTGAAATTAGATTGATTATATTGTTTGCAGCCAAAATGGAGAAGCTCTATACAGGTAAAAACAAGACTGGGAGTTGACTGTGTCTCAGATCATGAACTCCTTATTTCTAAATTCAGACTTACATTGAAGAAAGTAGGGAAAACCACTAGATCATTCAGGTATGACCTAAATCAAATCCCTTATGATTATACAGTGGAAGTGACAAACAGATTTGGGAGGTTAGATTTGATAGAGTGCCTGAAGAACTATGGATGGAGGTTCATGACACTGTACAGGAGGCAGAGATCAAAACCATCCCCAAGAAAAATAAATGCAAAAAGACAAAATGGTTCTCTGAGGAAGCCTTATAAATAGTTGAGAATGAAGAGAAGAAAAAGGCAAAGTAGAAAATGAAAGATATAAGCATCTGAATGTAGAGTTCCAAAGAATAACAAGGAGAGATAAGAAAGGTTTCCTAAGTGATCAAGACAAAGAAATAGAGTAAAGCAATAGAATGGGAAAGACCAGATCTCTTCAAGAAAAGTAGAAGTACCAAGGGAATATTTCATGCAAAGATGCACACATAAAAAGACAGAAACAGTATGGATTTAAGAGAAGAACAAGATATTAAGAAGAGGTGGCAAGAATACACAGAACTATATTAAAAAGATCATAATAACCAAGATACCCACGATAGCGTGATCACTCACCTAGAGCCAGACATCCTGGAGTGAGAAGTCAAGTGGGCCTTAGGAAGCATCACTATGAACAAACCTTGTGGAGGTGATGGAATTCTAGCTGATTTGCTTCAAATCCTCAAAGATTATGCTGTGAAAGTGCTGCACTCAATAGGGAGCAAATTTGGAAAACTCAGCTGTGGCCACAGAACTGAAAAATATCGGTTTTCATTACAATCCCAAAGAAAGGCAATGTTCAAACTACCACATAATTGCATTCATCTCACATGTTAGCAAAGTAATGCTCAAAATTCTCTAATCTAGGCTTCAACAGTACATGAATGGAAAACTTCCAGATGCTCAAGCTGGACTTAGAAAAGGCCGTAGAACCATAGGTCAAATTGTCAACATCCATTGGATCAAAGGAAAAGCAAGAAAATTTCAGAAAATCATCTACTTCTGCTTCATTTACTTTGCTAAAGACTTTGACTGTGTGGGTCACAACAAACTAAGGAAAATTCTTAAAGTGAAAAATTATTTTCCACTTTAAGGAAAATTTCTTAAAGAGATGGAAATACCAGGCCACCTTACCTTCCTCCTGAGAAATCTGAATGCAGGTCAAGAAGCAACATGGAACAACAGAGTGGTTCAAAATTGGGAAAGAGAATGTCAAAGCTGTATATTTTCATTCTGCTTATTTAAATTATATGCAGAGTCCATCATGCAAAATGCCATGCTAGATGAAGCACAAGCTGGAATTGAAATTGCCAGGAGAAATATCAATAACTTCAAATATGCAGATGCCACCACCCTGATGGCATCAATCAAAAAAGAACTAAAGACTCTCTTGATAAGGTAAAAGAGGAGAGTGAAAAACCTGGCTTAAAACTCAACATTCAAAAAACTAAGACCATGGAATCTGGTCCCATCACTTCATGGCAAATAGATGGGGAAACAGTGGAAAGAGTGACAGACTTCTTTTTTCTTGGGCTTCAAGATCACTGCAGATGGTGACTGTAGCCATGAAATTAAAAGACGCTTGCTCCTTGCAAGGAAAGTTATGACCAACCTAGAGAACCTGTTAAGAAGCAAAGACATTGCTTTGCTGGCAAAGGTCCATCTAATCAAAGCTATGATTTTTCCAATACTCATATATGAATGTGAGAGTTGGACCATAAAGTGAGCACCAAAAAATCGATGCTTTTAAACTGTGGTGTTGGAGAAGACCCTTGAGAGTCCCTTGGACAGCAAGGAGATCAAACCAGTCAATCGTAAAGGAAATACATCCTGAATATTCATTTGAAAGACTGACGCTGAAGATGAACCTCCAATATTTTGGCCACCTGATGCGAAGATCTGACTTATTGGAAAAGACCCTGATGCTGGGAAAGATTGAAGGCAGGACTAGAAAGGGATGACAGAGGATGAGATGGTTGGCTGGCATCACTGACTCAATGGACATGAGTTTGAGCAAGCTCCAGGAGTTGGTGATGGACAGGGAAGCCTGGTGTATTGCAGCCCATGGTGTCACAAAGAGTTGGATACGACTGAGTGACTGAATTCAAATTATAGTTTTTATGAGCTGCTGAAACTGCAGTAGTTCTGACTGAAACTGTAGAACATGAAACACAAGGATCACACTGTTTATGACTCAGCACAGCACAAAGTAAAGTACGTACTACTTTATGACATGTTACATTTGCTTGGCCATTTGTGCCTACATTCTTAGAAATTTAAATATGTTGTAAGTGATGCAAGTATATGCAGATATCTGGAGTGCATGCTTATTGCAGCAACAATAATGGAAGCTAAGGATTAGTCTGTCCTGCTCCTGGTATTTTGCTCTGGTTACTGCTCGAAGAACCTCCAGCGCTCCTTTGGTTTTTATCTTCTTTCAAGGTATGGTCTTCCTGTAGATTGTTGTCTGTGATAACCTTCCAGTAAGTTGCCATTTTGCTTAATTTTATTTCAGTTTAGTTTTCATGTATCATAAGGACAACAGATTGATACAGGTTATTATATGGAATATGCAAATATAGAAGAGCAGGAAAAATAACTCTGCTCAATTAGCAAAGGTAATGAAAATGTCTTTCAAAAGATAGAAAATATGAATAGTATTAAAAAAAGATGCTCAAATTCACTACTTATTAGAAAAATACATACTTAAGTTATGTAATTTTCACCCATATGATTGATAATACTTTATGTGCTAGTATTGGTGGCAGTATAGATTGTCTAAGTGCTCTATTCATTGGGGCCAGTGGAAAAATTGGTAAAACCACTTGGGAAGGAAGTTATGCATTGTTTATTATAAATAAAAGTTGTTAATGCCAACAGTTTTCTCTTTCTACATTGCAATATCTTACTTAGAGAAACCGATATCCATAAGGAGGCCTACATATATTATATTTATAATGGTAAATATTATCACCCTGCTTATTTAACTTATATGTAGAGTACATCATGAGAAACACTGGGCTGGATGAAGCACAAGCTGGAATCAAGATTGGTGGGAGAAATATCAATAACCTCAGATATGCAGAAAACACCACCCTCATTGCAGAAAGCGAAGAGGAACTAAAAAGCCTCTTGATGAAACCAAAAGAAGAGAGTGAAAAAGTTGGCTTCAGTTCAGTTCAGTTCAGTCGCTTAGTAGTGTCCAACTCTTTGCTACCGCATGAATTGCAGCATGCCAGGACTCCCTGTCCACCACCAATTCTGGACTATACACAACCTCATGTCCACTGAGTTGGTGATGCCATCTAACCATCTCATGCCCTATCATCCCCTTCTCCTCCTTCTTTCAATCTTTCCCAGCCTCAGGATCTTTTCAAATGAATCAGCTCTTTGCATCAGGAGGCCAAAATGCTGGAGTTTCAGCTTCAGCATCAGTCCTTCCAATGAAAACTCAGGACTAATCTTCTTTAGGATGGACTGGTTGGATCTCCTTGCAGTCCAAGGGACTAGCAGGAGTCTTCTCCAACACGATAGTTCAAAAGCATCAATTTTTTGGTGCTCAGCTTTCTTTACAGTCCAACTCTCATAATCCATAGATGACTACTGGAAAAACCATAGCCTTGACTAGACAGACCTTTATTGACAGAGTAATGTCTCTGTTTTATAATATGGTTTCTAGGTTGGTCATAACGTTCCTACCGAGGAGTAAGCATCTTTTAATTTCATGGCTACAGTCACCATCTGCAGTGATTTTGGAGCCCCCAAAAATAAAGTCAACCACTGTTTCCCCATCTATTTGCTATGAAGTGATGGGACCGGATGCCATGATCTTAGTTTTCTAAATGTTGAGCTTTAAACCACTTTTTCACTCTCCTCTTTCACTTTCACCAAGAGGCTCTTTAGTTTTTCTTCACTTTCTCCATAAATGTGGTGTCATCTGCATATCTGAGGTTATTGATATTTTTCCCAGCAATCTTGATTCCAGCTTGTGCTTCAACCAGCTAAGTGTTTATCATGATGTACTCTTCATGTAAGTTGAATAAGCAGGGTGACAATATAAAGCCTTGACATACTCCTTTCTTGATTTGGAACCAGTCTGTTGTTCCATGTGCAGTTCGAACTGTTTTTTCCTGACCTGCATACAGATTTGTCAAGAGGCAGGTCAGGTGGTCTGGTATTCACATCTCTTTAAGAATTTTCCACAGGTTACTGTGATCCACACAGTCAAAGTTTTTGGCATAGCCAATAAAACAGAAATAGATGTTTTTCTGGAACTCTCTTGCTTTTTCAATGATCCAGTGGGTGTTGGCAATTTGATCTCTGGTTCTTCTGCCTTTTCTAAGACCAGCTTGAACATTTGGAAGTTCATGGTTCACATATTGTTGAAGCCTGGCTTAGAGAATTTTGAGCATTACTTTACTAGTGTGTGAGATGAATGCATTTGTGTGGTCATTTGAGCATTCTTTAGCATTGCCTTTCTATGAAATTGGCATGAAAACTAAACTTTCCAGTCCTGGGGCCACTGCTGAGTTTTCCAAATTTGCTGGCAGATTGAGTGCAGCACTTTCACAGCATCATCTTTTGGGATTTGAAATAGCTCAACTGGAATTTAATCACCTCCACTAGCTCTGCTCATAGTGATGCTTCCTAAGTCCCCAGGGTGTCTGACTCTAGGTGAGTGATCACACCATCATGATTATCTGGGTCATGAAAATCTTTTTTTGTACAGTTCTTCTGTGTATTCTTGCCACCTCTTCTTAATGCCTTCTGCTTCTCTTTGGTCCATACCATTTATGTCCTTTATTGAGGCCATCTTTGCATGAAATGTTCCCTTGGTACTTCTAATTTTCTTGAGATCTCTAGTCGTTCCTATTCTATTGTTTTCTTCTATTTCTTTGCATTGATTACTGAGGAAGGCTTTATTATCTATCCTTGCTATTCTTTGGAACTCTGCATTCAAATTGGTATATCTTTCCATTTCCCCTTTGCTTTTCACTTCTTTTCTTTTCACAGCTATTTGTAAGGCCTCCTCAGACAGCCAGTTTGCTTTTTCACATTTATTTTTCTTGGGAATGGTCTTGATCCCTGTCTCCTGTACAATGTCATGAACCTCCATCCATAGTTCATCAGGCACTCTTTTTATCAGACCTAGTACCTTAAATCTATTTTTCACTTCCACTATATAATTGTAAGGGAATAGATTTAGGTCATACATGAATGGTCTTGTGATTTTCCCCACTTTCTTCAATTTAAGTCTGAATTTGGCAATAAGGAGTTCATGATCTTAGCCACAGTCAGCTCCTAGTCTTCTTTTTGCTGACTGTATTGCGCTTCTCCATCTTTGGCTACAAAGCATATAATCAATCTGATTTCAGTGTTGGCCGTTTGGTAATGGCCATGTGTAGTCTTCTTTTTTGTTATTGCATTGCTATGACCAGTGCATTCTCTTGGAAAAACTCTTTTAGCCTTTGCTCTGCTTCATTCTGTACTCCAAGGCCAAATTTGGCCTAAAAATGTTGGCTTAAAGGTCAATATTCAGAAAACTAAGATCATGGCATCCAATCTCACCACTTCATGTCAAATAGATGGGGAAACAATGGAAACAGTGGCAGACTTTATTTGTGAGGACTTCAAAATCACTGTAGATGATGACTGCCGACATGAAATTAAAAGATGCTTGCTGCTTGGAAGAAAATTTATGACCAATCTAGACAGCATATTAAAAAGCAGAGACATTACTTTGCCAGCATAGGTCTGTCTAGTCAAGACTATGGTTTTTTTGCAGTAGTCATCTATGCATGTGAGAGTTGGACTATAAAGAAATCTGAGTGCCAAAGAATTGACACTTTTGAGCTATGGTGTTGGAGAAGACTCTTGTGAGTCCCTTGGACTGCAAGGGGATACAGCCAGTCCATCCTAAGGGAAATCAGACCTGATAATTCATTGGAAGTACTGATGTTGAAGCTGAAATGCCAGTACTTTGGTCACCTGATTGGAAGAGTTGACTCATTGGAAAAGACACTGATTCTGGAAAAGATTGAATGCAGGAGGAAAGGGGGATGATAGAGCATGAGATGTTTGGATGGCATCATCGACTCAATGGACATGAGTTTGAGTAAACTCTGGAAGTTGGTGATGGACAGGGAATCCTATCTGGCTGCAATCCATGGGGTCTCAAAGAGTCGGACATGAGTGAGTGACTGAACTGAACTGAATGGTGAAAAATCTTAGAATAAGTTAAATATCCATCAGTGGTATAGTTAACTATGGTGCACATAATATGTAGTCTGTGTAACATTTAGAATAGTAATGGTGATCTATATTTACTTGCCTGGGTATATGTGCATGTATTGTTGGTCAATGTTAAAAACAAGTTCTAGGATGGAATATACATATGATATCATATTTTAGGGAGTACTACTCGTCCATCTGAAATAATGATATAATGCAATTGCAACAACATGGATGGGCCTGTTGTTATTCAGTAGCTCATTCCATGTCCAACTCATTGTGACCCCATGGACTGCAGCCAGCCAGGCTCCCCTGTCTTTCACCATCTCCTGGAGCTTGCTCAGCCCCATATCCATTGAGTCAGTGATGCCAGCCAACCATCCCATCCTCTGTCATCCCCTTCTCCTCCTGCCTTCAATCTTTCCCAGCATCATGGTCTTTTCCAATGAGTTGGCTCTTTGCATCAGGTGGCCAAAGGATTGGAATTTCAGCTTCAGCATCAGTGCTTCCAATGAATATTCAGGACTGATTTCCTTTGCAACCCTTTAGAATCTTCTCCAACCCTTTAGAGTCTTCTCCAACATCACAGTTCAAAAGCATCAATTCTTCTGTGCTCAGCCTTCTTTATGGTTCAGCTCTCACATCCATACATGACTACTGGACATCAATGATTACTGGACATCCATTCATGACTATTGGATAAACCAGAGCTTTGACTATATGAACCTTTGTTGGCAGAATGTTGTCTCTGCTTTTAATAGGCTGTTTAACTTTGTCATAGCTTTTCTTCCAAGGAGCAAGTGTCTTTTTATTTCATGGCTGCAGTCACCATCTGCAATAATTTTGGAGCCCAAGAAAATGAAACCTAACACTGTTTCCACATTTTTCCCATCTATTTGACAGGAAGTGATAGGACAGATGCTGTGATCTTAGTTTTTTGAATGTTGAGTTTTAAGCCAGCTTTTCTCCTCTCCTCTTTCACCTTCATCAAGAGGCTCTTTAGTTCCTCTTTGCTTTCTGCCATAAGGGTGGTGTCATCTACATATCTGAGGTTGCTGAAACTTCTTGTGGCAATCTTGATTCCAGCTTGTGCTTCATCCAGCCCAGCATTTCACATGATGTTCTCTGCATATATATTAAGTAAGCAGGTTGACGATATACAGCCTTAATGTACTTCTTTCTCAATTATGAACCAGTCGGTTGTTACACATCTGATTTGTTGTTTCTTAAGCAAAGTAAGTCACAAAGAGAATGCCAAATATATTATAAGATCAATTATATGTGAAGTCTAAAAGACAATCCAAATTAAGATACCTACAGAATAGACTTGTTGTTGCCAAGTGGGATGCAGGGGTAAGGGAGAAAAAAAATGGGAACTTGGGATTAGAAGATGCAAACCGTCATGTATAGAATGGATAAGCAATAAGATCACACTGTCCACCACAGGGAACTATATTTAATATCCTGTCTCAAACTTTAATGGAAAATAATATAATATATATATTCACTTTTCTGTACAGTCACTTTGCTGTACAGAATAAATTAACACAACATTATAAATCAACTATACTTCAAAAAATCTTAAAATGAAATTAAATAGAATGGTTGTTCAAATGTTTGCGTGGAAGACTTAGCCCAAAAGTGTCCAAAGTTCTACATAGGTTATAGACAGAGTAAGTTGCTAACACTAACATTATTACCTAGATCAATATTAGAAAGCAGCACTTTTAACAGTTTAGAAGTTATTCAGTTGATAGCTGGTATGAATTAATCACTTGTAGTTATCAGGTTAAAATATTTAATGAAATATGTTATTTATTTCATGGTTTTGAAATCCATTTATACTATGGTTCTACTAAGAATTTCACAAGAGAAATATTTTGGTTTCTTTTCACATTGCACTATGAATAAAATCTGTAAAGACAAATGATGAAGTGCTACTAATTCTTGATTTTCTTTTGTCAAAGATTATGTCTTTTCAATGTAATGTTAACTTCATTTTTCTTTTTTTTATTTTTTTAGGTCATTTTTAAAAACTAGATAATCTTATCTTTGGTTTGTTTTAATTTTACTTTATTTTACTTTACAATACTGTATTGGTTTTGCCACACATCAACATGAATCCACCACGGGTGTACATGAGTTCCCAATGCTGAACCCCCCTCCCACCTCCTTCCCCATACCATCTCTCTGGGTCATCTCAATGCACCAGCCCCAAGCATCCTATGTTCTGTATCGAACCTAGACTGGCGATTCATTTCTTACATGATATTATACATGTTTCAATGCCATTCTCCCAAATCATCCCACCCTCTCCCTCTCCCACAGGGTCCAAAAGTCTGAAGAGACACGTGTACCCCAATGTTCATCACAGCACTGTTTATAATAGCCAGGACATAGAAGCAACCTAGATGTCCATCAGCAGATGAATGGATAAGAAAGCTGTGGTACATATACATAATGGAATATTACTCAGCCATTAAAAAGAATACTTTTGAATCAGTTCTAATGAGGTGAATGAAACTGGAGCCAATTATACAGAGTGAAGTAAGTCAGAAAGAGAAACACCAATACAGTATACTAACACATATATATAGAATTTAGAAAGATGGTAACAATAACCCTGTATGCAAGACTTCTTTCTTTTCAAATTAATTCATTTAATGTTTCTTTCTACTTTCCTAACTCATCTGCTCTTATTTGTTATCAAACTCACTCTTGCCACTGTATCCTCCTGTTTGTTCTGCTAGTATTACACAGTAGGCCAAGCATAAACTGACACATTAATGAGTTCAAGTTAGATGACCAAAGGTTAGGAAAAAGCACATTTTGAAAAACAAACATAACTTTATATTTTAAACATATTTATTTCTCATATCCAGCCCTGTTATAAAACCCCTCTCATTGCATTATAGTAATTATACAAAAAATGCAATGAATAAAATAATAGAGAAAAAATCTGATTTGATTTTATAAAAGTTCAATTTGTGGCTATTTTAGTTCATTGTTACATAGGTTACATTCTAACAGCAAAATTGATGAGATTAAAAGTAGAGAAAAGATGATGTACCCTTTCATTTCTTCATCAGAAACCAATATTTTAAAAGTCCCACTTCAAACTTTTCAAATTCTGACAATTTCCTATATGTTTCTAGATGTTGATATGCAATAATTATTTTCTTGTCATTTGAGAGATAATTTGAATTTAGTATGTTTATTTTTTAAAATTGTGGCATGAGTGCAAATATTCCTGCTTCCTTTTAATTTCCACCTTCTTCCCCTCTGATTATTCATGAAAGGCCAGCTTTTTTGTAAAAACCTTTTCTGATCTTATTGCTCTTCAGTGGATCCTCCCTCCTGTATGATTCTATAATTATATTTGTTTGTACTATTCATTTGGCTCTTTAGCATATACTGCCTTATATTTTCAGGTGACTGGTTTTATATCCTTACTCCTCATTTTGATTACAGGTTTTCAGTAGCTAAGGATTATGTTTATTTTTTAACTACATTTCCTTTAGGACTTGACCCCACATCACTTCGAAAAATATGTCAAGCATTATAGCATTTGTAAATTCCTGCTATTCATTTACGCAAATATTTAAAAACTTCATTTTAAAAAAGTTGACACCAGATTTTGAGAGAAATGTAAGTGGTATCCATAAAGCTACAAGTCTCCAAGTACTGGCCTAGTACTCTTTCCACAAAAATATGGTGCCTCCAAAACTTTCAGCAATGTCCTATATTTTCGTGTTTCCAAACTAAAAGTCTACAGATTGGTTTTATTAAAAAAAAAATCCTAGGAATACCCATTCTCACCACTACTATTCAACGTGGTTTAGGAAGTCTTATCCACAGAAATGAGGAGAAAAAGAAATAAAAGGGATCTAGTTGGCAAAGAAGTAAAAATCTCACTGTTTGCAGATGAAATGATCCCCCGCATAGAAAATCCTGAAAATGTCTCCAGAAAATTACTACAGTTAATCAATGAATAATGTAAAGTAACAGGATATAAAATTAATACATACTTGCATTCCTATATACTAACAATTAAATATCAGAAAAAAGAAATTAAAGAAACAATCCCATTTATCATTGCAATGAAAAGAATAAAATGCTTAGGAATAAATTTACCTAAAGAAACAAAATAACTTTGTATAGAAAACTATAAAACACTGATGAAAGAAATCAAAAATGACACAAATATATGGAGAAATATAGCATGTTTTTGGATTGCAAGAATCAATATAGTGAAAATGAATATAGTAACCAAAGCAACCTATAGATACAATGCTGCTGCTGCTGCTAAGTCGCTTCAGTCGTGTCGGACTCTGTGCGATCCCACAGATGGCAGCCCACCAGGCTCCTTCATCCCTGGGATTCTCCAGGCAGGAACAGTGGACTGGGTTACCATTTCTTCCTTCAATGTATGAGAAAGTGAAAAGTGAAAGTGAAGTCACTCAGTCGTGTCTGACTCTTAGCCACCTCATAGACTGCAGCCTACCAGGCTCCTACATCCATGGGATTTTTCAGGCAAGAGTACTGGAGTGGGGTGCCATTGCCTTCTCCGATAGATATAATGCAATCCTTGTCAAACTACCAATGGTATTTTTCACAGAATAAGAACAAGTAATTGCATAATTTTTGTGGAAACAAAAGTCCTATAATAGCCAAAGCAATCTTGAGAAAGAAGAATGGAACTGGAGGAATCAACCTTCCCAACTTCAGACTATATGACAAACCTACAATCATCAATACAGTATGGTACTGGCACAAAGACAGACATATAGATTAATGAAACAAAATAGAAAGTCCAGAGATAAATCCACACAGCTATGGACACCTCATCTTTGACAAAAGAGGCAAAAATAGACAATGGAAAAAGGGCAGTTTCTTCATAAAATGGTGCTGGGAAAACTGGTCAACTACCTTTGAAAGAATGAAACTAGAACACTTTCTAACACCATACACAAAAATGCAATAAAAAAAATTGATCAAAGACCTAAATGTAAGAACAAAAGCTATAAAATTCTTAGAGGAAAACATAGGCAGAACACTTTCCAGCATAAACCACAACAAGATCCTCCATGACCCACCTCCCAGAGTAATGGAAATAAAAACAAAAATAAACAAATGGAACCGAATTAATCTTAAATTGTTTTGCACAACAAAGGAAACTATAAGCAAAGTGAAAAGACAGACCTCATAATGGGAGAAAATAATAGCAAATGAAGCAACTGACAAAGAATATCTAAACTATACAAGCAGCTCAATACAAGAAAAACAAAGAACTAATCAGAAAGTGTGCAAGACCTAAACAGACATTTCTCCAAAGAAGACAAAGAGATGGCTAATTAACACATGAAAAGCTGCTCAACATAACTCATTATTAGAGAAAAGCATATCAAAATCACAATGAGGTACCATTTCATGCCAGTCAGAATGGATGCTATCCAAAACTCTACAAACAATAAATGCTGGAGAGGGTGTGGGGAAAAGGGAACCCTCTTCCACTGTTGGTGAGAATGCAAACTGGTACATGAATTATGGAGAACAAACTGTGGAGATTTCTCAAAAAACTGGAAATACAACCGCCATATGACCCAGCAATCCCACTGCTGGGCATACACACTGAGGAAACCGGAATTGATAGAGACACATAATGGTTGTTGCAGCTCTGTTTACAATAACTAGGACATGGAAGCAACCTAGATGTCCATCAGCAGATAAATGGATAAGGAAATTGTGGTACATACACACAATGGAGTATTGCTCAGCTATTAAAAAAGGAGCACATTGCGTCAGTTCTAATGAGGTGGATGAACCTAGAGCCTATTACGCAAGCCAGAAAGAGAAAGATAAACACTATATATTAGCACATATATGTGGAATTTAGAAAGATGATACTCATGATCCTAAATGCAGGGTAACAAAGGAGACACAGATAAAGAACAGACTTTCGGATTCGGTGGGAGAAGGCAAGGGTGGGATGATTTAAGAGGAAAGCATTGAAACATATACATTACCATGTGTAAAATGGATGACTAGTGCAAGTTTGATGCATGAAGCTGGGCACCCAAAACCTGCTCTAGGGCAACATAGAGGGAAAGGGTGGGGAGGAAAGTGGCAGGGGTTTCAGGATTGGAGGGATGCATGTATACCTACGGATAATTCATGTTGATGCATGACAAAAGCCATTGAACTATTGTAATTATCCTCCAGTTAAAATAAATAAATTATTTTTAAAAACCTGAGGCTATTTTACAAACAGAAAGTCCTAGGTCTTACTCAATAGATTCTATTCTAATTCTGTTTTGCAGTCTTCTATATGCCAGATACTATGGTGGATTCTAAAGATACAGAGAAAAACATGTCAGGACTCTGTCTTCAAAAGCTTCAAAATTTAGAGGTGGAAGCAGACTTATATACAAAATAAGTTATAATACAGACAAGTATAATATATCAACGGTATATGGAAAAACTTATGAGACCATGGAAAACATTTCTCTTATGATTTCAAGAGGTTGTGCTATTCAAAGAAAGTAGGTATTAAGTATTAGCAAGGTAGATAATGAAAATGGTCTCTTATGCAGGGGCACAGAGTTTTATAGAGCATCACATATTGAGGGTATCCCCAAGTAAATGAGTATGCCTAGATTACACAATATATAAGGGGATTGTTGGAAGATGAAGATAATAATGTTGGCAAAGGCAAGATGTTGAAGAGTCTTCTGTGCTTTACTAAGAACTGTGTTTTATATTTTATATATGATGAGGAATCATAAACAATAAAGTAACATGATCACAAAAGAACATTCTGTCAAAAGTGTAGAGAATATATTGCAATGTGACACTTGAGAACTGTATGTTAGTCAATAGGTAATTCTATTAGTCCTGGGCCTTAATATGAGCAGTAGGAAGTAGAATGGATGAACATGAGATCAGTTTAAAAGATATTTAAAAAGTTGTATGGCAAAACCAATACAGTATTGTAAAGTAAAATAAAATAAAAATAAAAATTTAAAAATATATAAATAAAAATAAAATAAAATACATTAACTTTAAAAAACAAACAAAAAAAAGTTGAAGTGAGATAACTTAAATATAGAATATTGAGAAATCCTGAACTTCCTTTGAATCTCCATTCAAAGAGGAAATTATACACAATATTATTTTAACATTAAGTACTTTTTATTTTATACTGATTTTTTAATTTGGAAATATTTATTATAGCTCTGAGAATAGAAAGCAGAAGACTACTAAGTTTGGATTTACAAAACTTTGCTTAGAGTTCTGGTACTTTTATTTTTAATTTATTTACTTTAATTGGAGGATAATTACTTTACAATATTGTATTGGTTTTGCCATACATCAACATGAATCCACCACGGGTGTACTTCTTATGAATTATGTAACAATAGATAAATAAACAGCTTCAGTCTTAAAATTCCTCATATGAAAAATAGCATTAATATCTATGTCTACTTCACTGAGTGGTTGTCAGCACTTAACAATACAATGCATGTGTAAAGTATTGGTAAAATTGGGGAAATAATTGTATAATTTATTATGACCTTATTATTGCTAAGGATTTAGTATGTAACAATAACCAGTACCATTCATTTGGGGAAAAAATGCAGTATTTAATGTTTTTATGGAATCTCAGCATTGATACTTGTCTTTAAGAGAGAATCTATGATAATATATGGCTCTCTTCACTGCATTTCTACCTTGAAGCCTCACTTTGAAACTTTGATACTACAGCTAACTATCAAAACCTTGTCTGCTTTAAAAGCTTGAGTTTATAATATTTCAAAAGTTAACTACCATGCTGAATAGGATAATTCCCTATGGTTTTATATGACTCTTATCGTTCAGTTTTGTCAGTGTTTCATAGACACAGAAGACTAGGTGCAATATTTGAAGGTCATTTGTTCTCTTCCTATGTTTGGGTTTACAACAGTATTTGGGTCAAAATTTCCTTTTCAAAACAATACTCATAACTCTACGCTTGAACATAATTCTTCAGTTCAATCAAACAAATACAGAGTCAAGAAGCAAAAGCATAACTTTCTCTTTAAGCAACCTACAGGTTATCTCTTTAAAGTTTCATGTGAGCTAAGACTTTGATATTACCATTTATCCTTTCTGATGTCTTTTGATCATTAGTGACTAGTATTTCTCCTTATTTTAATCATAAATGCTCTTTAAGCATCTGAGACTTTGCCAGAATATACAAAATTACTTTTATAACCACATGTTATAAACTGCAAAGTAAAATATGTTCTCTTGAGATATTATCCATCTTTCAGCCTTCAGATATACCTAAAGCATGCAACAAAGTGTTAAAGATCAGTTAGTGACTCTATCCAGAGTCTAACATTTAAGCTTCATTGATACGAGTAAATTGTTCTGAGAGAAAAACACTTTGTTTTCATTACATAGTTAGTGTGTTGAATGAATGTAAGAATGAAATAACCATAAAACTCTTACATAAAAACATATTGAAAAAAGCTAATTGACAGTGATCTTGGCAAGGATTTTTTGGATATGACATCAAAAGCATAAGCAACAAAAGCAAAAAATAAATAAGTGGGGTTACATCAAAACTTAAAAGTTTCTTTTTAAAAGCAAAAGAAATAATCAACAAATAAAATGGCAACCTACAGAATGGGAGAAAATATTTGCAAAACATAGATCTGATAAGAGATGAGTATTCAAAATACACAAGGAACATGCAACTCAAAGCAAAAAGCAAACAATCTGATTTTCAAATGGGCAGAAAAAATTGAATAAACATTTTTTTTTAAAGAAGACATTCAGATGGCCAAAAGGACATGAAAATGTATTCAACATCACTAATAATCAAGGAAATTCAAATAAAATCCACAATGAAATATCATCTCATACCTGTTAGAAAGGCTATTACCAAGAAGAGGTAACAAGGGTAGGTGAAGATGTGGTGAAAAGGGAACCCTCATGCACTATTGATGGGAATGTAAATTGGTTCAGTTACTATGGAAAACAGTCTGGAGTCTCTTCAAAAATTTAAAAGAAAACTACCATGTGATCCAGCAACTCTCTTTCTGGATATATATCCAAAGGAAATAAGATAAGGGTTTACAAGAATATCTGCACTCCCAAGTTCATTGCAACATTATTCAAAACAGCAACGATATGGAAACAACCTAAGCATTCAACTATAGACGAATACAGATGATGTTTCATATGTACATATATATATAATGAAATATAATTCAGACATGAGAAAAAAGGAAATCTTGTCATTTGCAACAGCATGAATGAAACTTGAAGGTATTAGGCGAAGTGAAATAAGTCACAGAAAGACAAATACTGCATGATGTAATTTATGTGTGAAATCTAAAGAAGCCAAACTGACAGAAAAGGAGTAGGCTGTCAGTTGCCCGGGGCTGGAGAGTAGGAGAAATGAGGAGATGCTGGTCAAAGGGTAAAAATTTGCAATTACAAGATGAATAAATTCTGAGAATCTAACGTATAGTATGGTGGTAGATTCCAGTTAACAACATTGTACTTTATACTCGAAAAGTGATGAGAGTAAATCTTAAATGTTCTTACCAAACAAAAAAACAAAGAAATGGTAACTTTGTGAAGTGATATAAATGTTAAATAACCCTACTATGGTAATCGTTTAACAACATATATATGTATCAATAAGAACAAAGCTAGTGGAGGTGATGGAATTTCAGGTGAGCTATTTCAAATCTGGAAAAATGATGCTGTGAAAGTGCTGCAGTCAATATGCCAGCAAATTTGGAAAACTCAGCAGTGGCCATGGGACTGGAAAAGGTCAGTTTTCATTCCAATCCCAAAAAAGGGTAATGCCAAAGAATGCTCAAACTACCACACAATTGCACTCATCTCACATACTAGTAAAGTAATGCTCAAAATTCTCCAAGCCAGGCTTCAATAATATGTGAACCACGAACTTCAAAATGTTCAAGCTGGTTTTAGAAAAGGTAGAGGAACCAGAGACCAAATTGCCAACATCTGCTGGATCATCAAAAAAAGGAAGAAAGTTCCAGAAAAACATCTATTTCTGCTTTATTGACTATGCCAAAGCCTTTGATTGTGTGGATCACAATAAACTATGGAAAATTCTGAAAGAGATGGGAATATCAGACCACCTGACTTGCCTCTTGAGAATCCTATATGCAGGTCAGGAAGCAACAGTTAGAACTGGACATGGAACTACAGCCTGGTTCCAAACAGGAAAAGGAGTATGTCAAGGCTGTATATTGTCACCCTGCTTTTTTTAACTTCTATGCAGAGTACATCATGAGAAACACTGGGCTGGAAGAAGCACAAGCTGGAATCAAGATTTCTGGGAGAAATATCAATCACCTCAGATACGCAGATGACACCACCCTTATGGCAGAAAATTAAGAGGAACTAAAAAGCCTCTTGAAAGTGAAAGAGGAGAGTGAAAAGTTGGCTTAAAGCTCAACATTCAGAAAACTAAGATCAAGGCATCTGGTCCCATCACTTCATGGAAAATAGGTGGGGAAACAGTGGAAAGAGTGGCAGACTATTTTGGGGTACTCTAAAGTCACTGCAGATTGTGATTGCAGCCATGCAATTAAAAGACGCTTACTCCTTGGAAGGAAATTTATGACCAACCTAGATAGCATATTCAAAAGTAAAGACATTATTTTGCCAACAAAGGTCCGTCTAGTCAAGGCTATGGTTTTTCCAGTGGTCATATGTGTATATGAGAGTTGGACTGTGAAGAAAGCTGAGCGACGAAGAATTGATGCTTTTGAAATATGATGTTGGAAAAGAGTCTTGAGCATCCCTAGGACTGTAAGGATATCCAACCAGTCCATTCTAAAGGACATCAGACTTGGGTGTTCTTTTGAAGGACTGATGCTAAAGCTGAAACTCCAATACTTTGACCAGCTCATGCAAAGAGTTGACTCACTGGAAAAGACCCTGATGCTGGGAGGGATTGGGGGCAGGTTGAGAATGGGACGACAGATGATGAGATGGCTGGATGGCATCACTGACTCGATGGACATGAGTTTTAGTGAAATTTGGGAGTTGGTGATGGACAAGGAGGTCTGGCGTGCAGCAGTTCATGGGGTCGCAAAGAGTCAGACCTGACTGAGTGACTGAACTGAACTGAACTCATGTGTATCAATCTTGATGTTGTGTACAAATTTACACAAAGTTGTAGGTCTATTATATGTCCATAAAGTTGTGAAAAGTAAATAACAGTATATTCTGGTATTTATGATCATATATCATCTCTTTCCAATTTACCTTCTTATTCCCACCACCCTCAATTCATTTCATATACTCAGTACAACAGTCTGTCTAGTTTCCTTGCTATTCTTTCTTCAGGACTCATGATTGTCACCTCCCATTTTTAGCTAGAATTTTTGTATCTCCACGAATGACTTTATTGTCAAGTTTCTCTATCTTTGTCACTCATGTAAATACTCTTGTGAACTGGACCATCTCTCTGTTGAATTCTTCTAAAGCTTTTAATGCCTCTAATGCCATTAGTTTGATTTTGCCCTATGCTATATTTCCTCATTAAATTTTCTGCTCTTTTAAGACAGCTTTTCCTCTTATGTATCACTATCTCATATCTTCTGTAGCAGTTGCTCAATATATATTTTAAAATTAAATAAGCAAATGTAAGACAGAATATAATTACTTACCAAAGCAACTATGAACAGAAATAAATCCTGTAGGAGTTCAGAGAAGCAAAAGATTATTAAAGAAAAATTTCACAAGGGAGAAGTTATATGAACTTAACTTTCATGAGAGAGGTAGATGAGAGACTAATGTGATTGACATATATATGCTACTAAGTATGAAATAGATAACTAGTGAGAATCTACTGTATAGTACAGCAAACTCTATTCAAGGCTCTGTGATGATGTAAATTGGAAAGAATTCAAAACAGAGTTTATATATGTATACACATAGCAGATTCACTTTGTTGAACAGCAAAACTAACACAACATTGTACAGTAATTATAGTCTAATAAAATTAATCTAAAATAAATATTTTTTTGCTAATAAAGCTGTCATATAGAATATTGTTTTATTAACAATTAGTCACAATTTGGGCTTCCCAATGGTGCTAGTGGTACAGAACCCAGCTGTCAATGCAGGAGACTTCCCTAGGTTATAAAGATCCCCTGGAGGAGGACATGGCAATCCACTCTGGTATTCTTGCATGGAGAATCCCATCCACAGAGGAGCCTGGTGGGCTACAGTCCATGAGGTCTCAAAGAGTCAGATATGACTGAAGTGACTTAATAATCACATGTGTACAATCACAATTTAGGCTAACTTACCAATTTAAGGACAGGTATTAGTGTCAAACATACAATTTCACTATAGGGGCAGTCTGTTAAAACTTAGAGCATAGAAACAAATGGGACCTAATAAAACTTACAAGCTTTTACACAGAAGTGAAAATCATAAATTAAACAAAAAGATGGCCTATGGACTAGGAGAAAATATTTGTAAATGATGTGACCAAGAAGGGCTTACTCTCCAAAATATGCAAATAACTCATACAAATCAATAACAAACATGCCACTCACAAGATGAGTGAATGGGCAAAATACTTCAATAAACATTTCTTCAAAGGAGACATACATATGGCCAACAGGCACATAAAAAAATGAACAGCATCAGTAATTAGTAGATAAATGCAAGTCAAAACTACAGTGGGTGGGGACATATGTACAACTATGACTGATTCATGTTGATATTTGGCAGAAAACAATAAAATGCTCTAAAGCAAATATCCTTCAATTTAAAAATAAATAAATAAATAAATAAACAAACTACAATGAGGCACCACCACACACAGGTCAGAATGGCCATCATTAAAAAGTCTACAAATAAATGCTGGAGAGGGTTTGAAAAAAAAGGAACCCTCCTACACTGTTGGTGGGAGTGTAAACTGGTACAGCCAACTGTGGGAAAGAGTATATAGAGAGGTTTCTATAAAAGCTGAAAATAGAGTTGCCATATGATTCAAAAATCTCATTCTTGGGCATATATCCAGAGAACACTCTAATTTGAAAAGATACATGCACCCTTATGTGTATAGCAGCACTATTTACAGTAGTCAAGAAATGGAAAGAAAATGAATGTCATCAACAGATGAATGAATAAAGAAGATGTGGTACATATACATGCACATATACAATACTGTTTAGCTGTAGAGAAGAATGAAATATCAGCATTTGCAGCCACAGGAATGGATCTAGAGATTATCATGCTAACTGAGGTAAGTCAGAAAGAGAAGACAAATGCCATATACCACTTACCTGTTGGATCTAAACTATAATGCAAGTGAATATATCTACAAAACAGAAGCAGACTCACAAACTTAGAGAACAGACTTGCAGTTGTCAAGGGAGCATGAGTGGGGGTTTGGGATTAGAAGATGCAAAATATTTCATACAGAATGGATGAACAAAAAAGCCCTACTATATAGCACAGGGAATTATGTTTAATAACCTGTTATAAATCATAATGAAAAAGAAAGTAAAAAAGAATGTATACATGTATTGGGTTGGCAAAAAAGTTCATTTTATAAGTTACAGAAAAACACAAGTGAACCCTTTGGCTGAATTTAACTGGCTAACATAACTGAATTTCTTTCTACACATCAATCAACACAACATTGTAAATCAACTGTATTTGATTAAATTTTTAAAAATATATGGCATGGAGCTGCAGAGTAGAAAAGATGATTTCTGCTGGCAAGCTATCTTCCACAAGCAAAAGGAGATTAAGTCCTTTAGTTATGCATGTCAAAGTCCTACTTTCAAATTTGCCAATCAGATTAAATCACTCTTCTGGGAAGGAGTAAAAAAGCAAGAAAGGACAGGAGTGTTACACTAGTAGTACTTCTTCTTTATGGAAAAAAAAAATCAGGCTTGCAAAAGCACTTCCCCTACTTCACAATTTCACAATATTTTGTCTCCTTTAATCCACCAAGGTTAACTATTAAGCCTATACTTTGCATGAGAGTGGCTAGTCTGGCCCAGGAGAGGAGATCAGCAGTCTACAGGGCTAGTCGTCCTTCCATCTTTGTAAAGCTGCTGCTCTAACACTGACCACTGATCCTTCTAGAACCACTGATGGGGTATGCTCCAGAGGGATTTGAAATGGTCAATACAGTACATTATTTAAGCTAATTTTAAGTCCAATCTGTATCCAAGACATAAAGTTCACTTTCTCCTTTGTTTCCCATGTCAAATAATGTTTATCCATGTTAGAAGAAGAGATACTACTTTGCCAACAAAGGTCCGTCTAGTCAAGGCTATGGTTTTTCTAGTAGTCAGGTATGGATGTGAGAGTTGGACTGTGAAGAAAGCTGAGCGCCGAAGAATTAATGCTTTTGAACTGTGGTGTTGGAGAAGACTCTTGAGAGTCCCTTGGACTGCAAGGAGATCCAACCAGTCCATCCTAAAGGAGATCAGTCCTGGGTGTTCATTGGAAGGACTGATGCTAAAGCTGAAACTCCAGTACTTTGGCCATCTCATGTGAAGAGTTGACTCATTGGAAAAGACTCTGATGCTGGGAGGGATTGGGGGCAGGAGGAGAAGGGGACGACAGACGATGAGATGGCTGGATGGCATCACTGACTCCATGGACATGAGTTTGAGTGAACTTCGGGAGTCGGTGATGGATAGGGAGGCCTGGCATGCTGCAATTCATGGGGTCGCAAACAGTCGGACATGACTGAGCGACTGAACTGAACTGAACTAATGTTTCCAAAAAAAGGCTATTAGATATGTGAAAAAGGTAAAATGACAAGACTAAGGTATTCTAGTAATGAAATGCTAACATAAAGATAACCCAGATTTTACTATAAAGCCTATCCATCTACCAAAGCAATCTACAACTTTAATGCAATCCCTATAAAAATGTCAATGGTATCAATCCCAACATAAGAGCTCTCATAGTGGCCTCACCCAAAAATAGACACTGAGAGCAAGATTCACCTTCCCAAAGATGTTAACAACATATATACTCAGAAACCCAAACTGAGTTGACTGGTTAAGAACTATCTCTGCCAAAACAAACTTAGAAAGTCTAGAATAGGAGACTATTCACTAAATTGTGCAGAAACAAATGAATAGAGTAAAAAACAATTCTAAAAAAAAATGGTAAACATAATGCTGTAAAATCAATCTTGTTAAGTTGATCAGTCATGTCCTACTCTTTGTGAACCCATGGACTGCAGCATTCCAGGCTTCTTTGTCCTGCATCATCTCCCAGAGTCTGCTCAAACTCATGTCCATTGAGTCAGTGACACCATCCAACAATCAAATCCTCTGTCATCCCCTTCTCCTGCCTTCAATCTGTCTCAGTTTCCGGATCTTTTCTAATAAGTCAGCCTTTCTCATTACACAGCCAAAGTATTGGAGCTTCAGCATCACTTCTTCCAAATAATATTCAGAGATGGTTTCCTTTAGGATTGACTGGTTTGATCTCCTTGCAAACCAACAGACTCTCAAGAGTCTTCAACAACACAGTTTGAAAGCATCACCACTCAGCCTTTTTTAAGGCCCAACTCTCACATCCATACATGACTACTGGAAATACCATAGCCTTGACTATATGGAACTTAGTCAACAAAGCAATGTCTCTGCTTTTTAATATGCTGTCTATGTTTCTCATAGCTTTTCTTCAAAGAAACAAACATCTTTTTATTTCATGGCTGCACTCTTCACTCACAGTAATTTTGGAGTCCAAAAAATAAAGTCTGTCACTCTTTCCATTGTTTTCTATCTATTTGCCATGAAGTGATGGGACTGGATGCCATGGTCTTCGCTTTTTGAATGTTGAGTTTTAAGCCAGCTTTTTCACTCTCCTTTTTAACCTTCATCATAGTTCTTCTTCACTTTCTGCAATAAGGGTGGTGTCACCTGCATATCTGAGGTTATTGATATTTCTCCAAGAAATCGTGATTTCAGCTTATGCTTCATCCAGCTGGGCATTTTGCACGATGTAGTCTACATATAAGTTAAATAAGCAGGTGATAATATACAGCCTTGATGTACTTTTTTCCAAATTGTGAACCAGTTTGCTGTTCAATGTCTGCTTCTAACTGTTGCTTCTTAACTGGCATACAGTTTTCTCAAGAGGCAAGTAAGGTGGCCTGCTATTCTCATCTCTTTAAGAATTTTCCAGAGCTTATTGTGATCCACACAAAGTCTTTAATAGTTAATGAAGCAGAAGTAGATGTTTTTCTGAAACTCTCTTGCTTTTTCGATGATCCAACAGATGTTGGCAATTTGATCTCTGGTTCTTCTGCCTTTTCTAAATGCAGCTTGTATATAAGGAAAGTCTCCATTAACATACTGTTGAAGCCTAGCTTGAAGGATTTTGACCATTACCTTGCTAGTGTGTGAGATGAGTCAATTGTCTGGTAGTTTGAACAGCCTTTTGCATTGCCCTTTTTGGAATTAGAATGAAAACTGACCTTTTCCAGCCTTTTGGCCACTGTTGATTTTTACAAAATTTTTGGCGTATTGATTGAAGCATTTTAACAGCTTCATCTTTTAGATTTTGAAATACCTCTTCATATGATGTTTCCTAAGGCCCACTTGACTTTGCATTCCAGGATGTCTGGCTCTAGGTGAGTGATCACACCATCATGGTTATCTGGGTCATTAAGATCTTTTTGGTATAGTTCTTCTGTGCTTTCCTGCCATCTCTGAGTATCTTTTGTTTCTGTTATGTCCATACCATTTCTGTCTTTTATTGTGCCCATCTTTGCATGAAATGTTCCCTTGGTATCTCTAATTTTCTTGAAGTGATCTCTAGTCTTTTTCATTCTATTGTTTTCCTTTATTTCTTTGCATTGTTCACTGAGAAAGGCTTTCTTTTCTCTCCTTGCTATTCTTTGGAAAGCTGTATTCAGATGGGTGTCTCTTTCCTTTTCTCTGTTGCCTTTCACTTCTTTTGTTTTCTCAGCTATTTGTAAGGCCTCCTCAGACGGCCATTTTGTCTTTTTGCATTTCTTCTTCTTGGGGGTAGTTTTGATCACGGCCTCCTGTACAGTGTTATGAACCTCTGCCCGTAGTTCATCAGGTACACTGTCTATCAGATCTAATCCCTTGAATCTATTTGTCACTTCCACTGTATAATCATAAGGGATTTGATTTAGGTCATACATGAATGGTCTAGTGGTTTTCCTTACTTTCTTCAATTTAAGTCTGAATTTTGCAATAAGGAATTCATGATCTTAACCACAGTCAGCTCCTGGTTTTGTTTTTGCTAACCGTGTACAGCTTCTCCATCTTTGGCTGCAAAGAATATAATCAGTCTGACTTTCGTATTAACATTCTGGTGATGTCCATGTGTAGAGTTGTCACTTGTGTTGTTGGAAGAAGTTGACCAGAATCCCTCAAGAATGTGGAGCATAACTCTGAACCCCTTAAGTATGAGCTATAATTATTGACTTGTTGACAAAGAATAGGCTAAAAATATAGGAAGGGAAGGAAGAAAAGAGGAATAAGAGAGGGAGAAAAGAAGGAAGGAGGGAGAGTTATAGGGAGAGATGTCAATTAGTAATAGAAAAACGTAGCCAGGAGCCAGGTGTCAGGTTTAATATCATCAGTGATAAGTCATGTTGATAGCATGTGCCTTTGAATAATACAATGAGAATGAATTATTATCTCTGTGGTCTTTCTCCATAAAAAGTTATAGTTTCAGTTTATCATGAGAAAAAAAAAAACTTCAAACATTTCTCAATTGAGGAACATTCTATGAAATTTTTGACTAGTTTTCAAACTATAAAAGTTTTTAAAAGAAAAAAAGGAAAGCCTGAGAAACTGTCATAGCCAAACAGTCTAAGGAGTTATGATGACTAAACAAAATGTGGTATAGCATTCTGGATGGGATCTTGGAATACACTAAAAACATTAAGTTAAAAAAAAAAAAACAATAACAACAAGGAATGTAAATGTAGGAAGTCAAGAGATACCTGGAGTATCAGGCAAGTTTCACCTTGGTGTACAAAATGAAGCAGGGAAAAGGTTAGCAGAGTTTTGCCAAGAGAATGCACTGGTCATAGAAAACACCCTTTTCCAACACAAGACATGACTCTACAAGTGGGCATCACCAGGTGATCAACACCAAAATCAGACTGATGATATTCTTTGCAGGCAAAGATGGAGACGCTCTATACAGTCAGTGAAAACAAGACCAGTAATTAACTGTGGCTCAGATCATGAACTTCTTGCAAAATTCAGACTTAAATTGAAGAAAGTATGGAAACCATTAGACCATTCAGGTATAAACTAAATAAAAACTTATGAATATGCAGTGGAAGTGACAAATAGATTCAAGGGATTAGATCTGATAGACAGTGTACCTGAAGAACTATGGATGGATGTTCACGACATTGTACAGGAAGTAGTGATCAAGACCATCCACAAGAAAAAGAAATGCAAAGAGGCAAAACAGCTGCCTGAGGAGGCCTTACAAATAACTGGGAAAAGAAGAGAAGTGAAAGGCAAAGGAGAAAAGGAAAGATATACCCATCTGAATGCAGCGTTTCAAAGAATAGCAAGGCGAGATAAGAAAGTCCTCTTAAGTGAATAGCACAAAGAAGTAAAGGAAAGAAATAGAATGGAAAGACTAGAGATCTCTTCAGGAAAATTAGAGATACCAAGAGAATATTTCAGGCAAAGATGGGCACAATAAAGAACAGAAATTGTAAGGATTGAACAGAAGCTGAAGATATTAAGAAGAGGTGGTAAGAATGCACAGAAGAACTGTACAAAATGTGTCTTAATGATCTGGATATCAATGATGGTGTGGTCATTCACCTAGACCCAGACATCTTTGAATGTGAAGTCAAGTGAGCATTACAAAGTATTACTGTGAACAAAGCTAGAGGAAGTAATGGAATTCCAGCTGATCTACTGAAAATCCTAAAAGATGATGCTGTGAAAGTGTTGTCCTGAATATACCAGCAAATTTGGAAAAGTCAGCAGGGGCCATAGGACTGGAAAAAGTCAGTTTTCACTCCAATCCCAAAGAGAATCAGTGCTAAATAATGTTCAAACTACCATCCCATTGCATTCATTTCACATTCTAGCAAGGTATTGCTGAAAGTCCTTCAATATATATCCCAGCAGTACATTGAGAGCTTCCAGATGTACAAGCTGGATTTAGAAAAGGCAGAGGAACTAGGGATCAAATTGCTAACATCTGTCTGATCATAGAAAAAAAATAGACTTCATTTAATTATATTAATATTGGCTTCCTAGTTGTAACAAATGTACTAATATAGATTTCATTATTAGGGAAATCGGTTTGCAGGATATATGAAAATTTCTGTAGTATCTTGGTAAAAATTTTGCAAATGTAAACTACCCTTAAATTAAATGTTTACTAAATATAAAAAAAAAGAGTTACTGACTCTAGCACTTTCTTTCTTTTTCTTCTGCTGGTGCTGCTAAGTCGCTTCAGTCATGTCAGACTCTGTGCGACCCCATAGACAGCAGCCCACCAGGCTCCCCCTTCCCTGGGATTCTCTGGGCAAGAACCCTGGAGTAGGTTGCCATTTCTTTCTCCAATGCATGAAAGTGAAGAGTGAAAGGGAAGTCGTTCAGTCGCGTCTGACTCTTCCCAACCCCATGGACTGCAGCCTACCAGGCTCTTCCATCCATGGGATTTTCCAGGCAAGAAAATATTTTATTCTACAGTCTAGTATATGGATATGGCACTGATCTGGCTTCAACATTCAGAAAATCCAACCCTCTAGAGGATGGCAAAATTGTAAGATTGTACATCAGTTCAGTTCAGCTCAGTCACTCAGTCATGTCCAACTATTTGTGACCCCATGAATTGCAGCACGCCAGGCCTCCCTGTCCACCCCTATCTCCCGGAGTTCACTCAGACTCATGTCCATTGAGTCCGTGATGGCATCCAGCCATCTCATCCTTGGTCCTCCCCTTCTGCTCCTGCCCTCAATCCCTCCCAGCGTCAGAGTCTTTTCCAATGAGTCAACTCTTCGCATGAGGTGGCCAAAGTACTGGAGTTTCAGCTTTAGCATCAGCCCTTCCAAAAAAATCCCAGGGCTGATCTCCTTTAGGATGGACTGGTTGGATCTCCTCGCAGTCCAAGGGACTCTCAAGAGTCTTCTCCAACACCACAGTTCAAAACCATCAATTCTTCGGTGTTTAGCTGTATTCACAGTCCAACTCTCACATCCATACATGACCACAGGAAAAACCATAGCCTTGACTAGACGGACATTAGTCGGCAAGTAATGTCTCTGCTTTTGAATGCACTGTCTAGGTTGGTCATAACCTTTTTTCCAAGGAGTAAGTGTCTTTTAATTTCATGGCTGCAGTCACTATCTGCAGTGATTTTGGAGACCAAAAAAATAAAGTCTGAAACTGTTTCCACTGTTTCCCCATCTATTTCCCATGAAGTGATGGGACCGGATGCCACGATCTTCATTTTCTGAACGTTAAGCTTTAAGCTAACTTTTTCTCTCTCCTCTTTCACTTTCATCAAGAGGCTTCTTAGTTCCTCTTCATTTTCTGCATAAGGGTGGTGTCATCTGCATATCTGAGGTGATTGATATTTCTCCCAGCAATCTTGATTCCAGCTTGTGTTTCTTCCAGTCCAGCGTTTCTCATGATGTACTCTGCATAAAAGTTAAATAAGCGGGGTGACAATTACAGCATTGATGTACTCCTTTTCCTATTTGGAACCAGTGTGTTGTTCCATGTCCAGTTCTAACTGTTGCTTCCTGACCTGCATACAGATTTCTTGAGAGGCAGGTTAGGTGGTCTGATATTCCCATCTCTTTCAGAATTTTCCACAGTTTATTGTGATCCACACAGTCAAAGGTTTTGGCATAGTTAATAAAGAAGAAATAGATGTTTTTCTGGAACTCTCTTGCTTTTTCCATGACCAGCAGATGTTGGCAATTTGATCTCTGGTTCCTCTGCCTTTTCTAAAACCAGCTGGAACATCAGGGAGTTCACGGTTCACATATTGCTGAAGCCTGGCTTGGAGAATTTTGAGCATTACTTTACTAGCATGTGAGATGAGTGCAATTGTGCAGTAGTATGAGCATTCTTTGGCATTGCCTTTCTTTGGAATTGGAATGAAAACTGACCTTTTCTAGTCCTGTGGCCACTGCTGAGTTTTCCAAAGTTGCTGGCATATTGAGTGCAGCACTTTCACAGCATCATCTTTCAGGATTTGAAACAGCTCAACTGGAATTCCATCACCTCCACTAGCTTTGTTCATAGTGATGCTTTCCAAGGCCCACTTGACTCCACATTCCAAGATGTCTGGCTCTAGATTAGTGATCACATCATCATGATTATCTGGGTCATGAAGATCTTTTTTGTACAGTTCTTCCATGTATTCTTACCACCTCTTCTTAATATCTTCTGCTTCTGTTAGGTCCATACCATTTCTGTCCTTTATCTAGCCCATCTTTGCATTAAAAGTTCCCTTGGTATCTCTAATTTTCTTGACGAGATTTCTAGTCTTTCCCATTCTGTTGTTTTCCTCTATTTCTTTGCATTGATCACTGAAGAAGGCTTTCTTATCTCTTCTTGCTATTCTTTCGAACTCTGCATTCAGATGTTTATATCTTTCCTTTTCTCCTTTGCTTTTCACCTCTCTTCTCTTCACAGCTATCTGTAAGGCCTCCCCAGACAGCCATGTTGCTTTCTTGCATTTCTTTTCCATGGGGATGGTCTTGATCCCTGTCTCCTGTACAATGTCACGAACCTCCTTCCATAGTTCATCAGGCACTCTGTCTATCAGATATAGGCCCTTAAATCTATTTCTCACTTCCACTGTATAATCATAAGGGATTTGATTTAGGTCATACCTGAATGGTCTAGTGGTTTTCCCTACTTTCTTCAATTTAAGTCTGAATTTGGCAATAAGGAGTTCATGATCTGAGCCACAGTCAGCTCCTGGTCTTGTTTTTGTTGACTGTATAGAGTTTCTCCATCTTTGGCTGCAAAGAATATAGTCAATCTGATTTTGGTGTTGACCATCTGGTGATGTCCATGTGTAGAGTTTTCTCTTGTGTTGTTGGAAGACGGTGTTTGCTATGACCAGTGCATTTTTTTGGCAAAACTCTATTAGTATTTGCCCTGCTTCATTCTGCATTCCAAGGTCAAATTTGCCTGTTACTCCAGGTGTTTCTTGACTTCCTACTTTTGCATTCCAGTCCCCTATAATGAAAAGGAAATCTTTTTGGGGTGTTAGTTTTAAATGATCTTGTAGGTCTTCATAAAACCATTCAACTTCAGCTTCTTCAGCGTTACTGGTTGGGGCATAGACTTGGATTACTGTGATATTGATTGGTTTGCCTTGGAGACTAACAGAGATCATTCTGTCGTTTTTGAGATTGCCTCCAAGTACTGCATTTCAGACTCTTTTGTTGACCATGATGGCTACTCCATTTCTTCTGAGGGATTCCTGCCCACAGTAGTCGATATAATGGTCATCTGATTTAAATTCACCCATTCCAGTCCATTTTAGTTCACTGATTCCTAGAATGTCAACGTTCACCCTTTCCATCTCTTGTTTGACCACTTCCAATTTGCCTTGATTCGTGGACCTGACATTCCAGGTTCCTATGCAATATTGCTCTTTACAGCATCGGATCTTACTTCCATCACCAGTCATATGCACAACTGGGTATTGTTTTAACTTTAGCTCCATCCCTTCATTCTTTCTGGAGTTATTTCTCCACTGATCTCCAGTAGCATATTGGGCACCTAATGACCTGGGAAGTTCCTCTTTTGGTACCCTATCACTTTGCCTTTTCCTACTGTTCATGGGGTACTCAAGGCAAGAATACTGAAGTGGCTTGCCATTCCCTTCTTCAGTGGACCACATTCTGTCAGACCTCTCCACCATAACCCGCCTGTCTTGAGTTGCCCCGCAGGCATGGCTTGTTTTCATTTAGTTAGACAAGGCTGTGGTCCCAGTGTGATTAGATTGACTAGTTTCCTGTGAGTATGCTTTCAATGTTTCTGCCCTCTGATGCCCTCTTGCAACACCTACCACCTTACTTGCATTTCTCTTACCTTGGGCGTGGGGTATATCTTCACAGCTGCTCTAGCAAAGCACAGCTGCTGTTCCTTACCTTGGACGAGGAGTATCTCCATACCGCCGCCGTTCCTGACCTTCAACGTGGAATAGCTCCTCTAGGCCCTCCTGTGCCTGCGCAGCCATCACTCCTTGGGTTGCTCCTCCTGGCCGTCAGCCCTGACCTCTGGCGTGGGTGGCTCCTCCCAGCTGCCGCCCCTGGCCTCAGGCTCAGGGTGGCTCCTCAGGGTCACGCCCCTCGGGCGTGAGTTGGCTTCTCCCGGCTGCCCCTGACCTCGGACACGGGGTGTCTCCTCCCAGCCGCCACTGGCCTCAGACGTGGGTTAGCTCCTCCCAGCCACTGCCCTGACCTTGGACGTGGGGTAGCTCCTCTCGGCCGCTGTCCCTGACCTCGGACGCAGGGTGTCTCCTCCCTAGCTGCTGCCCCTGACCTCGGATGTGGGGTAGCTCGTCCCGGCCGCCACTGACCTATGGCTATGGTTTTTCCTGTAGTCATGTATGGATGTGAGAGTTGGACTGTGAAGAAGGCTGAGCACTGAAGAATTGATGCTTTTGAACTGTGGTGTTGGAGAAGACTCTTGAGAGTCCCTTGGACTGCAAGGAGATCCAACCAGTCCATTCTGAAGGAGATCAGCCCTGGGATTTCTTTGGAAGGACTGATGCTAAAGCTGAAACTCCAGTACTTTGGCCACTGCATGTGAAGTGTTGACTCATTGGAAAAGACCCTGATGCTGGGAGGGATTGGGGCAGAAGGAGAAAGGACGACGAGGATGAGATGGCTGAATGGCATCATTGTCTCGATGGACGTGAGTCTGAGTGAATTCTGGGAGTTGGTGATGGACAGGGGGGGCCTGGCGTGCTGCAATTCATGGGGTCACAAAGAGTTGAACATGACTGAGCGACTGAGCTGAACTGAAGTGATGATCTTTACACTTTTCACTGACCACTGTTATTTTCTTCTCTGTGAGTTATTTCTCTACGTCAATGGACAGAGCTGATTAATTGTTCTATTTATTATATTATATTCTGGAAAAGAAGATTTTTCTCTATACTTTCTACAAAATGTCTCTTTTTTTGAATTTGTATTTTATGATGTATTTTGTTATATATTTACTTTTATTTTAATGTATTTAAATTAATTAGGATTTGTTTAATACATTTGGTGTTTCAACATGTTTAAGTGTCTTCCGTATTATTGGATTATAAATAAAACCACCCAGAATTTCATTGTAATGGCTTCACAGCTTTATTTATTGAGCTAAAAAAATTAACTAAGGTTGCTTCCATGTCTTGACTATTGTAAATAGCACTGCATCTGAAACTAGCACAATATTTTAAAGCAACTACACTTCAAATTAGAAAAAAAAAGTAATAACTCAAATGGTAATTTTTTAAAAATAATGTTAGATAGGAACTCTGTGAGGCCATGAAGGCAAGAAGGACCTTAGCACAATTGAGGAAATTCAAGAAATAAAGTGTAACTGAAACACTGTAAATTGAGAAGGAAAGTCAGTTCAGTCAATTCAGTTGCTTATTCTTGTCCAACTCTTTGCAGCCCTATGGAGTGCAGCATACCAGACTTCCCTGTCCATCACCCACTCCTGGAGTGTACTGAAATTCATGTCCATCGAGTTGGTAATGCCATCCAACCATCTCATCCTCTGTCGTCCCCTTCTTTTACCACCTTCAATCTTTCCCAGCATCAAGGTCTTTTCCAATGAGTCAACTCTTCACATCAGGTGGCCAAAGTATTGGAGTTTCAGTTTCAGCATCAGTCCTTCCAATGAATATTCAGGACTGATTTCTCTTAGGAATGACTAGTTAGATCTCCTAGCTGTCCAAGGGAATATCAAGTCTTCTCCAACACCACAGTTCAAAGGCATCAATTCTTTGGCACTCAGCTTTCTTTATCGTCCAACTCTCACGTCCATATATGATGACTGGAAAAACCATAGCCTTGACCAGACGGACCTTTGTAGGCCAAGTAATGTCTCTGCTTTTTAATATGCTTTCTAGGTTGGTCATAGCTTTTCTTCCAAGGACCAAGCATCTTTTAATTTCATGGCGGTGGTTACCATCTGCACCAGCTAAGATCATGGCATCTAGTCCCATCACTTCATGGCAAATAGATGGGGAATCAATGGAAATAGTGAGAAGGAAAATGGTGAGATATTAAATTAGAGACATAGGCAGGGGCCAAATCAAGAGCTTTTTTATCAGTTGAGTTTATTTGCATGCTAAAGGTTCTAGAGACTATATGCTGAGGTATGCCTGCATGTACTGGGAGCTGTTGAGGATAAAAGGAAACAGATTAGTGAAAATATAAGGGAAGTAAAAGCTATTTGGGCCACCTAGTTTGCAGACAAGCTGACACAGACATATAATATACAATTATTGAATTGAAATGTAAATAAGATCAAGAATATCTTTGCAAGCTCCATTGTAAGGTGATTCTGATATAGGTATAACAGAGAAACACTGATTCAGGGTCTTCCCTAACTTTTATTTGTTCCTCTCATGAGTATTCCCCTACATTCTTAAAGTGTTTACCAGATGCTAACAAGCTAGAGGAAAATACAATCTGCTGAAAGGTAGGGACATTCATTTGCCTTAGGAGTACATGGTTATTCAAAAAGAGAACAGTGGAGTGAGTGTGTCAGTTGCTCAGTTGTGTCCAACTCTGCGACCCCATGGATTGGGGCCTGCCAGTCTCCTTTATCAATGGGATTTTCCAAGCAAGAATACTGGAGTGGGCTGCCATTCCCTAATGCAGGGGATCTTCTCAACTCAGGGATAGAACCCAAGTCTTCCACATAGCAGGCAGACTCTTTACCATCTGAGTCACTAAGGAAGACTTTAGAAAATGGTTATTCAAGAAGAGAACAGTTAATTCTGTTAAATACTACTTAGAAGATGTAGGTTCTTTTCCTGTCTCAAGGACCTTTAGTAAGTGGTTATTCAAGAAGAGAACAATTAATGCTGTTAAATACTACTTAGAAGATGAAAGTTCTTTTCCTGTCTCAAGGAAGAAGCATACACATACTTATATAATTATCTTATTATATAAAATTCATATTTTTTCAAACAATTGTTGGAAAACAACTTGTTGGGGATACAACTTAATAAAAGCCTCCCAAGTTAGCAGTTGATTCTGCATGGTATAAATTTTTCTGTATAACTGAAAAAATAATCTTATGCTGCTGTTCTCTTTTTAAGGAATTTACAGAATTTTTACAGAATTTTGATCAGAGTCAATTTTGTCTTATTGGAGCTACAGATAAAACAGGGCCAGAGAAACACATCTGGTGAGAAAGCAAAACTCTTTCACAAAAAAAAGAGAGCCTAATTTTGTGAGCCTATAGCTTTCAGCTAAATCCTGCACTTTTTTCTTTAATTAATTTCACTTGTACTTTTCAACTCTTATACAGAATGATCCACACACTCAAATTTTTTTCATTTAATTGTCATGGAAATTTGATAATTTCATCCTAAAGGAGGTTTGAAGGGAACTCAGGAAGAGCTCCGATTACTGAAAACTGGAAAAAATTAATCTTGATTAAAGCACTTCCCAATGAAAATAAGACCTCCTGAACTTTGTAGGGGATGACTATAGGGCACTCTTCTTGAGGGAATGCATGCTGCTGCTGCTGCTAAGTCACTTCAGTCGTGTCCAAGTCTGTGCGACCCCAGAGACGGCAGTCCACCAGGCTCCCCCGTCCCTGGCATTCTTCAGGCAAGAACACTGCACTGGGTTGCCATTTCCTTCTCCAATGCATGAAAGTGAAAAGTGAAAGTGAAGTTACTCAGTCGTGTCCGACTCTTAGCGACCCAGGCAAGAGTACTGGAGTGGGGTGCCATAGTACTTATTCTAGGATTTTCCAGGAAATTTAAACTGAAATAGTGGAGACATCAAAAAAGACTTTTAAAGGTGAAATTTAGTGGAATGTTGGCAGCAACTTAATTCAGCTCCTCTCTAAAATAAAATGTCAAAATATGCAAACTATTTTCCAAAACCATGATGTTTGTAAGGAATGTCTGTCAGCTCCCAGCACCAATAAAAAGAAAAAAATGAACCTGGAGGGTCATGTGAGACTCACTGTTTACTTTTTAAAAGGCATACTCTATATTCATCATTAAGAATCTGGTGTGTTTATTTGATCTACTTAATAATTTCAAACATAAGAATTAGGAAGAATTAGCAAAGATTGTATTACATGTAACTTCTTATCATAACAATAGTCTTTACATAATAAGCAATTTACATAACAAGTAAATGTAGCTTCAAATGTCATAACATGTTAACGAAGTATTTAACCATTATTTCCATGCAGCAAAAAAGATTAATCTATTGCAGTCCTTGATCCTAAAATGAACTGAATTAATTTTATTTGATTATAAATGTCTCATAATGCTTTATGGGGCAATGGAAATAAAGAAATTAAACATTTGTAACATCTGGAATTGTTTAAAATTATTCTGCCATGGTTCAAAGGTGTGTTTGCATTATATTCTTTTATTTTGGCATCTGGCATGAATGACAGGGAAATTTTCTATTTCAGTACTAATTATACCATTTCCCACCATGTTCTTTCTAAAAATCAGGGGCTCTACACTACCCTCATCAAGTTTAATTAATAAATATAAATATTAACTTCTTACATTGTAAATATTTAGTATATGGTGTATAGGCACTATAATACTGTTTGAATATATTGCAGTTGCTATCAACTTCATGTTGCTGCTGCTGCTAAGTCGCTTCAGTCATGTCCGACTCTGTGTGACTCCATAGACGGCAGCCGACCAGGCTCTCCCATCCCTGGGATTCTCTAGGCAAGAACACTGGAGTGGGTTGCCATTTCCTTCTCCAATGCACGAAAGTGAAAAGTAAAGTGAAGTTGCTCAGTCATGTCCAACTTTTCAAGACCCCATGCACTGCAGCCTACCAGGCTCCTCCATTCTTGGGATTTTCCAGGCGAGAGTACTCGAGTGGGTTGCCATTTCCTTCTCCATATCAACTTCATATTCTTTCATAATTTGAAAGTATTCTTTTTTGTATAAATTTATTTTTTTTAATTGGAGGCTAATTACTTTACAATACTGTAGTGGGTGTTGTGATATATTGACATGAATCAGCCACGGATGTACAGGTGTTCCCCATCCTGAAACCCCCTCCCACCTCCCTCCCCATCCCATTCCTCAGGGTCATCCCAGTGCACCAGCCTTGAGCACCCTGTCTCATGCATCAAAACTGGACTGGCGATCTGTTTCACATATGATAATATACATGTTTCAATGCTATTCTATTAAATCATCATACCCTCGCCTTCTCCCAAAGAGTCCAAAAGACTATTCTGTACATCAGTGTCTCTTTTGCTGTGTCTCATATAGGGTTATCGTTACCATCTTTCTAAATTTGCTATATATGCATTTGTATACTGTATTGGTGTTTTTCATTCTGACTTACTTCACTCTGTGTAATAGGCTTTAGTTTCATCCACTGCATTAGAACTGATTCAAATGCATTATTTTTAAAGACTGAGTAATATTCCATTGTGTATACATACCACAGATTTCTTATCCATTCATCTGCTGATGAACATCTAGGTTGCTTCCATGTCCTGGCTATTGTAAACAGTCCTGCAATGAACATTGGGATACATGTGTCTTTTTCAATCCTGGTTTCCTTGGTGTATATGCCCCACTTGGGATTGCTGGGTTCTATGGCAGTTCTATTGCCAGTTTTTGAAGGAATCTCCACACTGTTCTCCATAGTGGCTGTACTAGTTTGCATTCTGAACAACAATGTAAGAGGGTTTCCTTTTCGCCACACCCTTTCCAGCATTTATTGTTTGTAGACTTTTTGATGGCAGCCATTCTGATTGGTGTGAGATGGTACCTCATCGTGGTTTTGATTTGCATTTCTCTGATAATGCGTGATGTTGAGCATCCTTTCATGTGTTTGTTAGCCATCTGTATGTCTTATTTGGAGAAATTTCTGTTTAGTTCTTTGGCCCATTTTTTTGGTTGGGTCGTTTATTTTTCTGGAATTGAGCTGCAGGAGTTGCTTGTATATTTTTCAGATTAATTCTTTATCAGTTGCTTCTTTTTCTATTATTTTCTCCCATTCTGAAGCCTGTCTTTTCACCTTGCTTATACTTTCCTTCGTTGTGCAAAAGCTTTCAAGTATATTTAGGTCCCATTTTTAAAATTTTTGTTTTTCTTTCTATAACTCTGGGAGGTGAGTCATGGAGGATCCTGCTGTGATTTATGTCAGAGAGTATTTTGCCTATGTTTTCCTCTAGGAGTTTTATAGTTTCTGGTCTTATATTTAGATCTGTATTTCATTTTGAGTTTATTTTTCTATATGGTGTTAGAAAGTGCTTTAGTTTCATTCTTTTGCAAGTGGTTGACCAGTTTTCCCAGCACCACTTGTTTGTTTGTTTTTTTTTTTCTTCCCCAGCACCATTTGTTAAAGAGATTGTCTTTAATCCATTGTATATTCTTGCCTTCTTGTCAAAGATAAGGTGTCCATAGGTGCGTGGATTTATCTCTGGGTTTTTTATTTTCTTCTATTGATCTATATTTCTGTCTTTGTAACTGTAACTTTGTAGTAGAGCCTGAAGTCAGGCAGGTTGATTCCTCAAGTTCCATTCTTCTTTCTCAAGATTGCTTTGGCTATTCAAGTTTTTATATTTCCATACAAATTGTGAAATTATTTGTACTAGGTCAGTGAAAAATACCATTGGTAGCTTGATAGGGATTGCATTGGATCTATAGATTGCTTTGGGGAGTATACTTATTTTCACTATATTGATTATTCCAATCCATGAACATGGTATATTTCTCCATCTATTAGTGTCCTCTTTGATTTCTTTCATCAGTGTTTTATAGTTTTCTGCATATAGGTCTTTTGTTTCTTTAGGTAGATATATTCCTAAGTATTTTATTCTTTTCGTTGCAGTGGTGAATGAAATTATTTTCTTAATTTTTGTTTCTGTTTTGTATAGGAAAGCAAGGGAATTCTGTGTGTTAATTTTATATCCTGCAAATTTACTATATTCATTGCTTAGCTCTGGTAATTTTCTGGTGGAGTCTTTAGGGTTTTCTATGTATAGGATCATGTCATCTGCAAACAATGAGAGCTTCAATTCTTCTTTTCAAATCTGGATTCCTTTTTTTTTTTTTTCTATTTCTTCTCTTATTGCTGTGGCTAACACTTCAAAACTATGTTGAAAAGTAGAGGTGAGATTGGGTATCCTTGTCTTGTTCCTGACTTTAGGGAAAATGATTTCAAATTTTCACCATTGAGGATAATGTTTGCTGTGGGTTTATCATATATGGCGGCTATAACAGAAGCAGAAGATATTAAGAACAGGTGGCAAGAATAAACAGAAGAACGGTACAAAAAAGATCTTTATGAATCAGATAATCACTATGGTGTGATCACTCACCTAGAGCCAGACATCCTGGAATGTGAAGTCAAGTGGGCCTTAGAAAGCATCACTGTGAACAAAGCTAGTGGAGGTGATGGAATTCCAGTTGAGCTATTTCAAATCCTGGAAGATGATGCTGTGAAAGTGCTGCACTCAATACTCCAGCAAATTTGGAAAACTCAGCAGTGGCCACAGGACTGGAAAAGGTCAGTTTTCATTCCAATCCCAAAGAAAGGCAATGCCAAAGAATGCTCAAACTGTCACACAATTGCACTCATCTCACACACTAGTAAAGTAATGTTTAAAATTCTCCAAGCTGGGCTTCAGCATTATGTGAACCACGAACTTCCAGATTTTCAAGCTGGTTTTAGAAAAGGCAGAGGAAGCAGAGATCAAATTGCCAACATCCACTGGATCATCAAAACAGCAAGAGTTCCAGAAAAAGAAAAAACAAAAAGCAAAAAACAAAACAAAACAAAACATATGTTTCTGCTTTATTGACTATGCCAAAGACTTTGACTGTGTGGATCAAAATGAACTGTGGAAAATTCTGAAAGAGATGGGAATACCAGACAACCTGACCTACCTCTTGAGAAACCTGTATGTGGGTCAAGAAGCAACAGTTAGAAATGGACATGGAAAAAACACACTGGTTTCAAATAGGAGAAGGAGTACGTCAAGGAAGAATATTGTCACCCTGCTTATTTATCTTACATGCAGAGTACATCATGAGAAATGCTGAGCTGGATGAAACACGAGCTGGAATCAAGATTGCCAGGAGAAATATCAATAACCTCAGGTATGCAGATGCCACCACCCTTATGGCAGAAAGTGAAGAACTAAAGAGCTTCTTGTTGAAAGTGAAAGAGGAGAGTGAAAAAGTTGGGTTAAAACTCAACATTCAGAAAACTAAGATCATGGCACCTGGTCCCATCATTTCATGGGAATGAAATGGGGAAACAGTGGCTGACTTTGTTTCTGGGCTCCAAAATCACTCCAGATGGTGACTGCAGCGATGAAATTAAAAGACACTTACTCGTTGGAAGGAAAGTTATAACCAACCTACACAGCATATTAAAAAGCATAGACATTACTTTGTCAGCAGAGGTCTGTCTACTCAAAGCTATGATTTTTCCATTAGTCATGTATGGATATGAGAGTTGGACTATAAAGAAAGCTGAGTGCCAAAGAATTGATGCTTTTGAACTGTGGTGTTGGAGAAGACTCTTAAGAGACTCTTGGACTGCAAGGAGATCCAATCAGTCCATCCTAAAGGAGATTGGTCTTGGGTATTCATTGGAAGGACTGATGTTGAAGCTGAAACTCCAATACTTTGGCCACCTAATGCGAAGAGCTGACTCATTTGAAAAGACCCTGATGCTGGGAAAGATTGAGAGCAGGAGGAGAAGGGGACGACAGAGGATAAGATGGTTGGATGGCATCCCTGACTCAATGGACATGGGTTTGGACATACTCTGGGAGTTGGTGATGGACAGAAAGGCCTGGCATGCTGCGGTTCATGGGGTCACATAGAGTTGGACATTACAGAGTGACTGAACTGATCTGAACTGATACACACACACACACACACACACACACACACACTATAGAGCTATTTTCCTTTAACTTCCTCTAAGAGATCATGTAAACAGTTACCTCCCTCAGGCTAGAAAGCAATAATGTTCCTTTGTTTTTCCTCACAATTTCATGTATTACCTATATGTTATTCTAACAACAATCTTGAGAGTCCCTTGGACATCAAGGAGATCAAACCAGTCAATCCTAAAGGGACTCAATCCTGAATATTCATTGGAAGGAATGATGCTGAAGCTGAAACTCCAAAACTTTGGCCACCTGATGCGAAGAACTGACTCACTGGAAAAGACAATGACGCTTGGAAAGATTGAAGGCAGGAGGAGAAGTGAGCGACAGAGGATGAGATGGTTGGATGACATCACCGACTAAATGGCCATGCATTTGAGCAAGCTCCATGAGTTGGTGATGCACAGGGAAGCCTGGAGTGGTGCAGTTCATGGGGTCGTAAAGAGTTGGACATGACTGAACAACTGAACTGTCCAGCTGAACAGCAATCAATCTTTCTAGCAAGACTATTAATACCTCCACTTGAAAAGTGTATGAATTAAGCCATAAAGCAGTTTGATTACTTTATCCAGTCACTTTGTTAATGAAACAAGTCTGAAACCTATTTTTGGTCATGTCTATCCCTTTGTACTTTTCACTGTATCATCAGCCCAGCCTTGATCAGTGATAATGCCACCATTGGTGGTGTAACTAAATCAGTCAGGATAGGCTATGTTCTGGTGCCCAACAGCAATCCTGAATTTCAGTGGCTTAAAACAACAGAAGTTTATATCTCTCCATGGTACATTTCTAACATGTATATTCATAAGATTCTTCTTCTTATTTAGTTAATTCAGTGACCAGACTAGCAGAGGCACTACCATCTTGTAACTAAACCATGTGGAACATATCGTCCACTTGGTCAAAGGGACAGAGAAGCAGGAAAACTTGAATAATTAACATCCACCTTTCAAGGTTTTGATCCAGAAGTGACAGACATTAGCTCCACTTGTAACTTATGGGACAGAACTTGTAATATGACACAGTCTCACCTAGCTACAAAGACTGGGAAATGTAAAGTGTATGGATGTCAAGTGAGCATTAAATATCTCTGCCATTATAGCTAACATTTATTGAATTCTTAGTATGTGCCAGGCACTGTGCTAAACACATTTTGTCATTGTCTCATATAATTCTTACTAGAGTTCCTGTACTATAAATATGACCACTATACTGATGATATAATCAGATTTTAGAAAGACAATCTGCACAAGGTTTCACAGACAGTAAATTGCTAAGCCAGGATTCAAACCTAGATCATTCTGATACTAAGCTAGTTTATTCAAGTCCAATTATTTTTCATGTATCTTCCCTTTGAAAGTGACAGTCCCTCAGTCATGTCTTTGCAACTGCATGGACTGTAGCCTGCCAGGCTCCTCTGTCCATGGAATTCTCCAAGCCAGAATACTGGAGTGGGTAGCCTATCCCTTCTCCAGGCGTTCTTCCCAACCCAGGAACAAAAATGAGGTCTTCTGCATTTCAGGTGGATTCTTTACCAGTTGAGGGTCCAGGGAAGCCCTATTTTCCCTTTCAGTTCAGTTTAGTTCAGTTGCTCAGTCGTGTCTGACTCTTTGCGACCCCATGAATTGCAGTATGCCAGGCCTCCCTGTCCATCGCCAACTTCTGGAGTTCAATCAAAATCATGTCCATCGAGTTGGTGAGGCCAACCAGCCATCTCATCCTCTGTCGTCCCCTTCTCCTTCTGTCCCCAATCCCTCCCATCAGAGTCTTTTCCATGAGTCAAGACTTCTCATGAGGTGGCCAAAGTATTGGAGTTTCAGCTTTAGCATCAGTCCTTCCAAAGAACATCCAGGAATGATCTCCTTTAGAATGGAATGGTTGGATCTCCTTTCAGTCCAAGGAACTCTCAAGAGTATTCTCGAACACCACAGTTCAAAAGCATAAATTCTTCGGTGCTCAGCCTTCTTCACAGGCTAACTTTCACATCCATACATGACCATGGGAAAAAAAAAAAAAAAAAAGCCTTGACTAGACAGACCTTTGTTGACTAAGTAATGTCTCTGCTTTTGAATATGCTATCTAGGTTGGTCATAAATTTCCTTCCAAGAAGTAAGCGTCTTTTAATTTCATGGCTGCAAGCACTATCTGCAGTGATTTTGGAGACCAAAAAAATGAAGTCTGAAACTGTTTCCACTGTTTCCCCATTTATTTCCTATGAAGTAATGGGACAAGAGGCCATGATGTTCATTTTCTGAATGTTGAGCTTTAAGACAACTTGTTCACTCTCCTCTTTCACTTTCATCAAGAGGCTCTTTAGTTCTTCACTTTCTGCCATAAAGGTGGTGTCATCTGCATATCTGAGGTTATTGATATTTCTCCCAGCAATCTTGATTCCAGCTTGTGTTTCTTCCAGGACAGCGTTTCTCATGATGTACTCTGCATATCATTTAAATAAGCAGGGTGACAATATACAGCCATGATGTACTCCTTTCCCTATTTGGAAGCAGTCTGTTGTTCCATGTCCAGTTCTAACTGTTGCTTCCTGACCTGCATACAGGTTTCTCAAGAGGCAGGTCGGGTGGTCTGGTACTCCCATCTCTTTCAGAATTTTCCAGGTTATTGTGACCCACACAGTCAAAGGTTTTGGCATAGTCGATAAAGCAGAAGTAGAGCTTTTTCTGGAACTCTTTTCCTTTTGCAACAATCCAGCGGATGTTGCCAATTTGATCTCTGCTTCCTCTGCCTTTTCTAAAACCAGCTTGAACATCTGGAAGTTCACTGTTCACATATTACTGAAGCCTGGCTTGGAGAATTTTGAGCATTACTTTACTAGTGTGTGAGATGAGTGTAATTGTGTGGTCGTTTGAGCATTCCTTGCAATTGCCTTTCTTTAGGATTGGGATGAAAACTGACCTTTTCCCGTCCTGTGGCTACTGCTTTTTCCAAATTTGCTGACATATTGAGTGCAGCACTTTCACATCATCATCTTCCAGGATTTGAAATAGCTCAACTGGAATTCCATCACCTCCATTAGCTTTGTTCATATTCATGCTTTCTAGGGCCCACTTGACTTCACATTCCAGAATGTCTGGCTCTAGGTGAGTGATCACACCATTGTGATTATCTGGGTCGTGAAGATCTTTGTTGTACAGTTCTTCTGTGTATTCTTGCCACCTCTTCTTAATATCATCTGCTTCTGTTAGGTCCATACCATTTCTATCCTTTATTGTTCCCTTCTGTGCATAAAATGTTCCCTTGTTATTTCTAATTTTCTTGAAGAGATCTCGAGTCTTTCCCATTCTCTTCTTTTCCTCTTTTTCTTTGCATTGATTGCTGAGGAAGACTTTCTTATCTCTTCTTGCTATTATTTGGAACTCTGCATTCAGATGCTTATATCTTTCCTTTTCTCCTTTGATTTTCACCTCTCTTCTTTTCACAGCTATTTGCAAGGCCTCCACTGTCAGCCATTTTGCTTTTTTGCATTTCTTTTCCATGGGAATGTTCTTGATCCCTGTCTCCTGTACAATGTCATGAACTTCTGCCCATAGTTCATCAGGCACTCTATCAAATCTAGTCACTTAAATCTATTTCTCACTTCCACTGTATAATCATAAGGAATTTGATTTAGGTCATACCTGAATGGTCTAGCGGTCTTCCCTACTTTCTTCAATTTAAGTCTGAATTTGGTAATAAAGAGTTCATGATCTGAGCCAGTCAGCTCCTGGTCTTGTTTTTGTTGACTGTATAGAGCTTCTCCATCTTTGGCTGCAAATAATATAATCAGTCTGATTTCGGTGTTGACCATCTGGTGATGTTGTGTAGAGTCTTCTCTTGTGTTGTTGGAAGAGGATGTTTGCTATGACCAGGGCATTCTCTTGGCAAAATTCTATTAGCCTTTGCCCTGCTTCATTCCATATTCCAAGGCCAAATTTACCTGTTACCCCAGGTGTTTCTTGACTTTCTGCTTTTGCATTCCTGTCCCCTAAAATTAAAAGAACATCTTTTTTGGATTTTAATTCTAAAAGGTCTTGGAGGTCTTCATAGAACCTTTCAACTTCAGCTTCTTCCCTTTAGTCATCCTCAAATCTTTTATTTAAATGAGCAAATGTTTACCTCTCTCCCCCATACTTTGCTCCAGTTTTCCCTTTCATTTTTATTCTAAAGGTATGGAGTATGGAGAATCAAAGAAACTAGAAGAATAAATGATATAAACTCCTTTTTCAGATTTTTACTCCATTCCCACAATAGTTCTTTCTCTTGAATTGGAGGTCATAGAAATCAACCAGCAAATGTAGTGAATTGCTTCAGCCTGTTTACTCTTGCTCCATTACATACCAATCATCCCCCTTATTACATCTTCCTAGATATAAAACAATGTTTGTTATCTGCCTTGTATCTTCTTTCTAAGAAGGGACCAATTATGGTCACTATAATTTAGAATGTGCCTGTTTTGAGATATTTCCTTTAATAGGTATTTACAACTAAGGTCACTCGTTTGTATCTGAAATTAAAGAGAGTTCAGCTAGGATAGATATAGAATGACAATTTTTCACAAAGAGGATTAAAATGAAACTTTTTAGATAGCCTTGTTACCTCATAACTCAATTATCTGGAAAGTTACATATCATTCCTTAAAATTTCAAATATTTTTTGATGAATTGTAACTTAAAACGCTTGTGAAACTTCAGCTAATGTGGAAATATTGGTTTAATAGATACATTTTTACTAAACAGTATCTGACTAGCATCTTACAGAGAGGTTTCCCAGGTGGCGCTAGTGGTAAAGAACCTGCCTCTCAATGCAGGAGACTTAAGAAACTCTGGTTCAATCCCTGGGCTAGGAAGATCCTCTGGAGGTGGACATGACAATTCTTTCCAGTATTCTTACATGAAGAATTCCATGGACAGAGGAACCTGGCAGGCTACAGTCCATGGGGTCACAAAGAGTTGGACACGATTGAAGTGACTTAGCAGAAGCAGTATCTTACAAACTCATTTAATTTGAGGGCTAAAACAACCTCCTTCATTTCACCAATGAGGAAATAAAGAGTTAAGAGAAGTTATTTATTCATAATCAGGCAAATAGTTAGAGGCAACACAAAGCTAAGAATGTAGGCCTCCTCAGATACTCAGTCTAGACTTATTTACAATAGTCGTAATCATAAAATCTTGCTTACAAGAGTTAAAACCAAACTTTCAAAGCACTATCAAGGTTTACATTATGTAAGGTAACATATTCTATTACCATGTTTATAACTCATAGCTTAGAATAATTACATTTTAAATTAATCATTGATTACCAGGAATTAGGATCTACTCAATCATAGAAAGATAACAGATACTGAAACATATGTAGAATATTTGCATTATTAACTAATAACGTATATGTTTGCTGGAGTGCTATAGCTAATTTTAAATATATCTTTGTACCATTTGACATTTGAATTATTTGACTACCATTAAACAATGAGGGTGGATTGGTTCTACAATTAATTTAAAATTTTCACAAGATTTGAAAACACGTTAATAGTTTGTATTTGTTTAAAATATTGTCTAGTGATTTCAATATCTTTTTATGACTTGGAAGAATAAAAATAATAATTTCATGCAATGTCATGAATACAAGCTGTGTGGAGTTTTGAAAAAAATGGAATTTAAGATGTGTCACTTTGTTACAGCAAAGCACTGAAAGATCTGAATTATTATCTTAGATGTGTGAATTTGGGTAAGCATGAAGTAATCACTCCAAGATGTTTTTTCATCTATCAAATAGAGATACAATACCACATTGTCAACATCACAGGCTTTTTGTGTGAATTACATAATTTAATCCATGTAGAAGTTCTTGGGGATATGAAAATTATAAATTTAAGGTATGATTTTGTGTGTTAACTTACATTAACTAATATTTATATATATATACAGCTGTGAACATACATCAACATTTGCCCTACCACAGAACATAGAGAAAAGCCAAGAAGTTAAATTATTTGTGCTAAATTCTATAGCAAATTACAGATTTTAAGACTTATTATTCTTTGGAGGTTTTCTACCATTCATGTGGTCTAATTTTATAAAGTTTTTAATATATATAAATCAAAGACCAGAAGAAAATAAATTGCTCAAGGTCTTAAGTGAAGAGGAACTAAAAAGCCTCTTGATGAACGTGAAAGTGGAGAGTGAAAAAGTTGGGCTAAAGCTCAACATTCAGAAAACGAAGATCATGGCATCTGGTCGCATCACTTCATGGGAAATAGATGGGGAATCAGTAGAAACAGTGTCAGGCTTTATTTCTTTTGGGCTCCAAAATCACTGCAGATGGTGACTGCAGCCATGAAATTAAAAGACGCTTACTCCTTGCAAGAAAAGTTATGACCAACCTAGATAGCATATTCAAAAGCAGACATTACTTTGCTGACTAAGGTCCATCTAGTCAAGGCTATGGTTTTTCTTGTGGTCATGTATGGATGTGAGAGTTGGAGTGTGAAGAAGGCTGAGTGCCGAAGAATTGATGCTTTTGATCTGTGGTGTTGGATAAGACTCTTGAGAGTCCCTTGGACTGCAAGGAGATCCAACCAGTCCATTCTGAAGGAGATCAGCCCTGGTATTTCTTTGGAAGGAATGATGCCAAAGCTGAAGCTCCAGTACTTTGGCCACCTCATGCAAAGAGTTGACTCATTGGGAAAGACTCTGATGCTGGGAGGGTTTGGGAGCAGGAGGAGAAGGGGACGACAGAGGATGAGATGGCTGGATGGCATCACTGACTTGATGGACGTGAATCTGAGTGAACTCCGGGAGTTGGTGATGGACAGGGAAGCCTGGCATGCTGTGATTCATGGGGTCCTAAAGAGTCGGACACGACTGAGCGACTGAACTGAACTGATACACTCAAGGTCACAGAGCTGGTAAGTAGCAGAGTCAGGGATAACATCCAGGTTTTTGAGACTCCAAAGTCGTTTCCTTTACTCTGTGCTGTCTTTCAGAGATCATAGTCACCTGTTTGGGAAATATTCACCTTCTTTTGGCATGTTTGTGGGTTTCCCAGACATTGAAGTGGTACAAAATGGCAGTATATTTTTGTGTGTGTGACTAACGTTCTCTAACAAAATAAATGGCTTTCTTTTGATGTCTGTTCTTTTGACCTTGTATCTCTTTGTTAAAAAAAAGTTTTGTTAACTTGTCGTTTGTGTAAGAGTGAAATAGTCTTGATTGAATTTATGATAGTTCAGAAATATGGGTCCTTATTGAGTTTAAAGGGTTTAAAAAGATAGACTTTTCCCTGGATTTGATTATTTCGTTGACAGCAGCAATATCTTCATGCATTGAAATGTGTTTACTTATAGGCACATAAGTAATTCATTTGTAAAATTGAATTTTCTGACTGGGGAGACTGTGTGTTTTGATTGTGTAACAGTCCTTCTGTAACTGAATCACAATTGATAAAAGCCAGATGGAAGTGGAAACAGTCCATTTCATGACTCTTAAAATGTTTAAGTTTGTTAATCCTTGCACTTCACATTTTTTGAAGTTCAGTGTCAGGGTAGAAAAAATTTGTTGCTGACTTTTTAATATGCAAAGTGGTCAGTAAGTGCTTATAACATTCTGTAAAGGAGAAAGAGTTTGAGTTTTAGGAGTTTCAAGGACAACACTGATGGCTAAGCATTAAAATCATTTGTTTATAGCTCTTTATTTTCCTCTTTAAATTTTTTCTTCAAAATAATTTTTAGTGTGTATATTGTGTTTGCTAGTCCCCATTATTCAGGAAAGAGCTGATTTTTAGTGTCTCCCAAGTATCTTGCTATATGAACACATATCCATGTTATTGGTTCAAATGCAGCACATAAATATACTTCTTCAATGTTGTTTTCTTAAAATGATTATTTAAATATTAATTAATATCATGAGCAATTGGTGAATTATAAATTAATTCTCATAGCCACATTCTGACATAAGTACTATGATCATCAACAATCTCATTCTTCAGCCTGAAGAAACTTGACCTTGGCGAGTTCACACAGCTTTCCCAGGATCTCAAAATTAGAAGCCACAGAACCAGGATTTAAACCCAGACCATCTAACTTCAGAGTCTAGTCTAGGGTCCTTATCACTATCCTATGTGGTTTCTCTGTTTATTAAGAAACTAGTTGAACGTGAAGATATGATAAGTACGAAACAAAAAAAACAGGCCTTTTTATTTGTATTCTTAATAATGGCACCACCATTCTCCTTAGTACAAAGCAACAGAGTCATATCACACCTCTCTCTCACTCATTTCTGACATGGAATCATTTGCCAAGATCCAAAGATTTTATCTCTGCAAAAAGAATAATTCCATTATTTCTGCTACTGTAATAGTTCAAGGCCTGATTGTTTATCACCCCTGGAATATTGCAACTTCTCTCCATGTCCAATTGTCTCCCAAACCAAACTATGCTATATAAAACTAAAAAGGGCATCTTCTTAAATGTACAGGTATAAGTAAGATACTGTTCATAAATATTACCAATACTGTTACAATTAAGTCCAAACTGCTCAGCTTGACATTTAGAGTTTTCAAAAATTTGGCCTCAGTGTTTCTTTCTATAATTATTTCTCAGCTTTGATGCAAATGTCCAACGTTCAAACTTAAATAAATAACTGCCAATTCACTAAGTGCAACCTTTATTTTTTCTGTTCCATGCCTTTGTTTAGTAATCTTCTCTCTTTACAGTTCCTTTCCTTGTAATTTATACCTATTAATAGTCAACTCAACTTTTATTTTTTTTTAATATTTTTACTTTATTTTACTTTACAATACTGTATTGGCTTTGCCATACATTGAAATGAATCTGCCACGGGTGTACATGAGTTCCCAATCCTGAACCCACCTCCCACCTCCCTCCCCATATCATCTATCTGGATCATCCTCGTGCACCAGCCCCAAGCATCCTGTATCCTGTATCACACATAGACTGGCGATTCGTTTCTTACATGATAGTATACGTGTTCAGTGCCATTCTCCCAAATCACCCCACCCTCTTCCTCTCCCTCACAGTTCAAAAGTCCATTCTATACATCTGTGTCTCTTTTGCTGTCTCACATAGAGGGTTATCATTACCATCTTTCTAAATTCCATATATATGTGTTAGTATACTATATTGGTGTTTTTCTTTCTTTTTTTTATTTTTATTTTTATTTTTTTTATTTTTTTTAATTTTAAAATCTTTAATTCTTACATGCGTTCCCAAACATGAACCCCCCTCCCACTTCCCTCCCCATAACATCTCTCTGGGTCATCCCCATGCACCAGCCCCAAGCATGCTGCATCCTGCGTCAGACATAGACTGGCAATTCAATTCTTACATGATAGTATACATGTTAGAATGTCATTCTCCCAAATCATCCCACCCTCTCACTCTCCCTCTGAGTCCAAAAGTCCGTTATACACATCTGTGTCTTTTTTCCTGTCTTGCATACACGATCGTCATTGCCATCATCCTAAATTCCATATATATGTGTTAGTATACTGTATTGGTGTTTTTCTTTCTGGCTTACTTCACTCTGTATAATCGGCTCCAGTTTCCTACATCCCATTAGAACTGATTCAAATGTATTCTTTTTAATGGCTGAGAAATACTCCATTGTGTATATGTACCACAGCTTTCTTATCCATTCATCTGCTGATGGACATCTAGGTTGTTTCCATGCCCTGGCTATTATAAACAGTGCTGCGACGAACATTGTGGTACATGTGTCTCTTTCAATTCTGGTTTCCTCGGTGTGTATGCCCAGCAGTGGGATTGCTAAGTCATAAGGCAGTTCTATTTGCAATTTTTTAAGGAATCTCCACACTGTTCTCCATAGTGGCTGTACTAGTTTGCATTCCCACCAACAGTGTAAGAGGGTTCCATTTCCTCCACACCCTCTCCAGCATTTATTGCTTGCAGACTTTTGGATTGCAGCCATTCTGACTGGTGTGAGATGGTACCTCATTGTGGTCTTGATTTGCATTTCTCTGATAATGAGTGATGTTGAGCATCTTTTCATGTGTTTGTTAGCCATCCGTATGTCTTCTTTGGAGAAATGTCTATTTAGTTCTTTGGCCCATTTTTTGATTGGGTCATTTATTTTTCTGGCGTTGAGCTGTATAAGTTGCTTCTATATTTTTGAGACTAGTTCTTTGTCAGTTGCTTCATTTGCTATTATTTTCTCCCATTCAGAAGGCTGTCTTTTCACCTTGCTTGTAGTTCCTTTGTTGTGCAGAAGCTTTTAATTTTAATTAAATCCCATTTGTTTATTTTTACTTTTATTTCCAGAATTCTGGGAGGTGGATCATAGAGGATCCTGCTATGATTTATGTCAGAGAATGTTTTGCCTATGTTCTCCTCTAGGGATTTTATAGTTTCTGGTCTTACATTTAGATCTTTAATCCATTTTGGGTTTATTTTTGTGTGTGATGTTAGAAAGTGTTTTAGTTTAATTCTTTTACAAGCGGTTGACCAGTTTTCCCAGCACCACTTGTTAAAGAGATTGTCGTTTCTCCGTTGTGTATTCTTGCCTCCTTTGTTGAAGGTAAGGTGTCCATAGATGTGTGGATTTATCTCTTGGCTTTCTGTTTTGTTCCATTGATCTATATTTCTGTCTTTGTGTCAGAACCATACTGTCTTGATGCCTGTGGCTTTGTAGTAGAGCCTGAAGTCAGGCAAGTTGATTCCTCCAGTTATATTCTTCTTTCTCAAGACTGCTTTGGCTATTCGAGGTTTTTTGTATTTCCATACAAATCTTGAAATTATTTGTTCTAGTTCTGTGAAAAATACCGCTGGTAGCTTTATAGGGATTGCATTGAATCTGTAGATTGCTTTGGGAGTATACTCATTTTCACTATATTGATTCTTCCAATCCATGAACATGGTATATTTCTCCATCTATTAGTGTCCTCTTTGATTTCTTTCATCAGTGTTTTATAGTTTTCTATATATAGGTCTTTAGTTTCTTTAGGTAGATATATTCCTAAGTATTTTATTATTTTTGTTGCAATGGTGAATGGAATTGTTTCCCTAATTTCTTTTTCTACTTTCTCATTATTAGTGTATAGGAATGCAAGGGATTTCTGTGTGTTGATTTTATATCTTGCAACTTTACTATATTCATTGATTATCTCTATTAATTTTCTGGTGGAGTCTTTGCAAAAGAAACAAAAGAGACCATAGCAAAAATCAAGAAAGGCAAAAGCTGATTCTTTGAAAGGATAAATAAAATTGACCAACCATTAGCCAGACTCATCAAGAAGCAAAGAGAGAAAACTCAAATCAATAACATTAGAAATACACATGGAGAGATCACAACAGACAACGCAGAAATACAAAGGATCATAAGAGACTACTATCAGCAATTATATGCCAATAAAATGGAGAACGTGGACGAAATGGACAAATTCTTAGAAAAGTACAACTTTCCAAAACTGAACCAGGAAGAAATAGAAAATCTTAACAGACACATCACAAGCACGGAAATTGAAACTGTAATCAGAAATCTTCCAGCAAACAAAAGCACAGGTCCAGACGACTTCACAGCTGAATTCTACCAAAAATTTCGAGAAGAGCTAACACCTATCCTACTCAAACTCTTCCAGAAAATTGCAGAGGAAGGTAAACTTCCAAACTCATTCTATGAGGCCACCATCACCATAATACCAAAACCTGAAAAGATGCCACAAAAAAAGAAAACTACAGGCCAAGATCACTGATGAACATAGATGCAAAAATCCTCAACAAAATTCTTGCAATCAGAATCCAACAACACATTAAAAAGATCATACACCATGACCAGGTGGGCTTTATCCCAGGGATGCAAGGATTCTTCAATATCTGCAAATCAATCAATGTAATTCACCACATTAACAAATTGAAAAATAAAAGCCATATGATTATCTCAATAGATGCAGAGAAGGCCTTTGACAAAATTCAACATCCATTTATGATAAAAACTCTCCAGAAAGCAGGCATAGAAGGAACATACCTCAACATAATAAAAGCTATATATGACAAACCCACAGAAAACATTATCCTCAATGGTGAAAAATCGAAAGCATTTCCCCTAAAGTCAGGAACAAGACAGGGTGCCCACTTTCACCGCTACTATTCAACATAGTTCTGGAAGTTTTGGCCACAGCAATCAGAGCAGAAAAAGAAATAAAAGGAATCCAAATTGGAAAAGAAGAAGTAAAACTCTCACTGTTTGCAGATGGCATGATCCTCTACATAGAAAACCCTAAAGACTCCAACTCAACTTTTAAAACCACATATCAAACTGTACCTCATCTATGATTATATTCCCATCCTTGCATACACAGTTTGTATTTAATTTCCTCAGCTGAATAAATCATATTACTTTGTACCTTCCCTTGGATCTCTTCATATTATCAGTTCAGTTCAGTTACTCAGTCATGTCTGACTCTTTGTGACCCCCATGGACTGCAGCACACCAGGCTTCCCTGTCCATCACCAACTTCCGGAGTTTACTCAAACTCATGTCCATTTAGCTGGTGATGCCATCCAACCATCTCATCCTCAGTCATCCCCTTCTCCTCCTGCCCTCAATCTTTCCCGACATCAGGGTCTTTTCAAATGGGTCAGATCTTTGATTCAGGTGGCCAAATTATTGGAGTTTTAGCTTCAGCATCAGTCCTTCCAATGAACATTCAGGACTGAGTTCCTTCCGGATGGACTGGTTGGAACTCCTTGCTGTCTAAAGGACTCTCAAGAGTCTCCTCCAACACCACAGTTCAAAAGCATAAATTCTTTGGTACTCAGCTCTTTTTATAGTCCAATTCTCACATCTATACATGACTACTGGACAAATCATAGTTTTGAATAGATGGACCTTTGTTGGCAAAGTAATGTCTCTCCTTTTTAATATGCTGTCTAGGTTGGTCATAACTTTTCTTCCAAGAAGTAAGTGTCTTTTAATTCCTGGCTGCAGTCACCATCTGCAGTGATTTTGGAGCCCAGAAAAATATAGTTTGTCATTGTTTCCATTGTTTACCCACCTATTTGCCATGAAGTGATGGGACTGTATGCCATGATCTTAGGTTTCTGAATGTTGGGTTTTAACACAACTTCATGTTGTGAAGAGGTATAAATATTTCTGCCCTTGCTTTAACTTCCTTTTAAGATGTTAAAAGTCTGAAGGTGAAAAGTTATTCCTTCTGCATCTTTATATTCTACATAGACCTAACTGAATTCCTTGAACATAGGAAGTTGTTGTTGATGTTCCGTCACTAAGTCTCATTTAACTCTGCAACCCCATGAATTGCAGCACGCCAGGCTTCCCTGTCCTTCACTATATCCCAGAGTTTGTTCAGTACCAGGATCCAGCATGGGAGATCCCACCCATGACAAGGTCATGCAGAGAGGCCTGATGGGCAAGGCAAGTCAGGCTTCAGGGGGTTCCCCCTGGGTTTTCCTGAACATCTACCCCCCAAAACCAGAGTCTGCCTGCCTTATTGTACTGTGCTTTCCACTCTTCCGCCTCTAAAAGGAATTAACTTAGGGCTCCAGTTAACAGTCTCCTGCATATAAAAAGAATGTCTCGGCTTCAACCCCTTTGATGGCTTTCTAACTTATTTGGCCGGTCTGCCCGGACTTTATGACTTGTTGATTGTTTACAGCCCCCAACAGTGAGAGGCACAAAGCTTAAATCATCTTAAAGATATAGAGCCTTTTAGAGTTAAGAATTAGTTTGGTGAAGAGTTTGTTGTGTTAATGTTTGCCGCCAGGCCTCCATATCTTTTATCTTTTAGGTACTTGGGAGGATATTAATCAATGTAATAAGGATGCAGAAATAGGAATATAGTAGTTTTGATGTTAGCAATACTAGACTTTTGAGTTAATGAATTTTCTCTTTGTTATAAATCACTGTACTCCACTTTCTTGTTATAAATTGTTCTGTCTTTGCTATGTAAGAATGTAAGTTTATTTAGTGCTTTCTGAGAGTGGCACCAGACTTTGGGAAGGACAACACTATTACCCTTATCAGAAAAGGGCTGTAAAATGTTAATTGGCCCTCTGGCCAGAAGATGATGTAAATCACCTAAGACTTATGTATACAACTAGGTATGCAGAGAGAAAGCCTGGTCTTGATAAGAGTCAGGACTGTTGACACTGCATAATTTTGTATTATCCATTGATCTCTATGTAAAATCAAAAGTATAAAAGGCCTTTCTGGACAATAGAAGAGGGGCCAGTCACTGGAAAGATTGGTTTCCCCCGTGACTTCTTTACTCTATTTTCAGGCTGAATTCCCATCTGGAGCAGGGAGGCTCGCCATGTCTACTTACTTGCCCCGGCTTCTAAGCTCCATGAGAGAGGGAGCCCAAGGCAGGGCACCCTCCGCTATTCAAATGGGTGCTGGTGGCCTAACGTAGATGGTGCAAGTTCCTTGTCTGGAATTTTATTAGCTTTTCCTGTAAACCAAGTTAATCAGCCTCTTTTCTCCACTCATTTTCCCTACTACACTATTTCTTACTAATCTCTCTTTATATTTCTAAATAAATAAGTTTTCCTCGCCTACGCTGTCTTCCTTTTGAGTTACCCTGGATCCACTGGGGCTGGACCCCAGCAGCTCAAACTCATTTTCACTGAGTCAGTGATGCCATCCAAGCATCTTATCCTCTGTCATCTTCTTCTCTTCCTGCCTTCAGTCTTTCCAAACATCGGGGTCTTTTCTAATGAATCAGTTGTTTGCATCAAGTGGACAGAGTATTGAAGCTTTAACTTCAGCATCAGGCCTTCCACTGAATGTTTGATTTCCTTTAGGATTGACTGGGCTGATCTCTTTGCAGTCCAAGGGACTCTGAAGAGTTTTCCCCAACACCACAATTCAAAAGCATCAATTATTTGGTGCTCAGCTTTCTTTATGGTTCAGCTCTCACATCTGTATATGATCACTGAAAAAACCATAGCAGTAGATTGAACATTCTTTGGTATTGCCCTTCTTTGGAACTGGAATGAAAACTGATCATTTACACTCCTGTGACCACTGCTGAGTTTTCCATATATGCTGGCATATTGAGCACAGCACTTTAACAGCATTGTCTTTTAGAATTTGAAATAGATCAGCTGAAATTACATCATGTACACTAGCTTTGTTTGTAGTTATGCTTCCTAAGGCCAACTTGACCTCATATTCCAAGTTGCCTTGCTCTAGGTGAGTGATCACACCATCATGGTTATCTGGATTATTAAGATATCTTTTGCATAGTTCTTCTGTGTGTTCTTGACACCTCTTCTTAATATTTTTTGCTTCTGTTATGTCAATAATATTTCTTTTGTTTATTGTGCCCATCTTTGCATGAAATGTTCCCTTGGTATCTCTAATTTTCTTGAAGAGATCTCTAGTTTTTCCCATTCTATTGTTTTCTTCTATTTCTTTGCAATGTTCACTTAGAAAGGCTGTTTTATCTCTCCTTGCTATTCTTTGAAACCTTGCATTCAGTTATGTATCTTTCTTTTCTCCTTTGCCTTTGGCTTCTGTTCTTTTCTCAGCTATTTTTATGCCTCCTCCAACAGCCATTTTGCCTTTTTGCATTTCTTTTTATTGGGGATGCTTTTGATCACCACCTCTGGTACAAGGTCATGAACCCCTGTCCATTCAGGCACTCTGCCTATCAGATCTAATCCCTTGAATGTATTTGTCATTTCCACTGTATAATCATAAGGGATATGATATAGGTCACACCTTAATGGCCTAGTTGATTTCCCTACTTTCTTAAATTTAAATCTGAATTTGGCAATAATGAGAGGGAATATTTTCCTGAATCATAACTAGAAAACAGGTATCCAGGGACTTTTGACAATTAAGACCTAGTCCAGTAATAATACATCGATTGACCTATCAGCAAAACCCTCTCTGGTACTAGGAATGAGCCTTCCTAACAATGTGGGACAAAAAGGTCATGAAATGCCTCCCAAAATATGGTCAAATTTATAATCATTATGGGTTCTTGTCAACTATGAACTGGCACTTGCCAAGAGCATTTACTAATGACTGAACAACAACAAGGGTATTTGCCATCTGCCTCTGCAGAGGTTCAACCCTCTGCTGCTGCAGCTGTTTATCTTCAACATCCCTCTGAGGGATTTCAGAGTGGAGTGTGGTACCCTGTGCTACAGGGAATCTGGTGGAACAGGGCTTTAGATAGTTAGATATTTTCAGGAACTGATTTCATGATCCTAATCTTTGCAACTTTTCATATCTATGAAGACACTAAATAAATGGTGATATCAGCTCCTTGTGAAAGTAGGAAACTTCTTATAAAGTAAATGATTGATTGCATTGAACTCCCTTTTCAACAAAATCTTATATATTGAACTTCCCCCACTATTTATTTGGAGCAGTCTCTCAGAACTGTTTGGGGTATTGTCTCCTGGCTACAGTCCTCATTTTACCCCAAAGAAATCTTAATTGAAAACTCTTAAGTTGTATATCTTTTTTAGTCAATATGGACAAAGCTAGATGTAAAATTTCCAAAAGTTAATGGAACACACTTATTTTCTTTGATATCTTGAAGCTTCCAAATATTATCAGGAATATAAATTTGCCTCTCTGCAAAATAAGATTTTAAGATTAACAGAGGCAAACAAAGGATCAAAACAGAAAAGATAAGGCCTTATACATCTCTTCTCTGGCTCCTCATGCTCAGTCCCTGCCTCAGACGCCGCTTTCCTCCTTCCTTTTTCTACTGCCTATACCACCTCTATACCCTCAGTTCTCCCATACAAATTTTCCTGCCAACTTCCCTTTTCCCCGAAACTGTCCCTGCCCCACTTTTCTTTGAAGCTATCAAAATCTGCCCCTTTAAAATTAAGTGCTTGGGGCTGGTTCACGGGGATGATCCAGAGAGATGATATGGGGTGGGAGGTGGGAGGGAGGTTCAGGATTGGGAACTCATGTGCACCCGTGGCAGATTCATGTCAATGTATGGAAAACCAATACAGTATTGTAAAGTAAAACAAAGTAAAAATAAAAATTAAAAAAATAAATAAATAAAAATAAAATTAAGTGTTCTGAAGATCCTTTGTGTTTTTTTTTTTTTTTTTTTTTTTTTTTTTTTTTTTAATATTCCCTGGACTAAAGCTGCACTGCAAGCCATTGTAAAAGATTTTCTTAAGGGGGCAGGGAGCTGAGAAAAGCACCACAAAATTTTCTAATGAGAATAGGGCAGGAAACTGGAGCCAAGAAAAGCAACCTCAGTTTGGCCCAGAAGGAGGAACAGGGAACAGAGAAAAGTGGCTAGCAAGCTTCAGCCTGCAGCAGAAGGTGGTTCAAGGGGATGTAGGCTCTGGAAAAAATCACAGGGAGAGATAGAGGGCTGGAGACCACGAGGATGTGACGGGAGGGCTACTTTGACATGGCTGTAGAAATAGACATGACTACCACTGCCAAAGCTGGGTGGGGTACCAGAGGCAACAGACAAAACACCACCAATGAAGTCCCAATCACAGAGGTTGTAACTACCACCAAGCTGTGAGCAGGCACATATTATTGTCCACACCTTTCTGGGAGGTCTTTCTAGGGCCCAGAAACTAGAACCTTTCCCTTTGGCAGAACTCATGACCTACCTCAGACAGTAACAACATCCAACAGATCACTATTGACATGGGCATTCCCTGGTACAACATGTATGTGGCTGCCATATCGTCCTTTATCTCCAGTCCAAGAGAGCAAGTAAGCCTTAATGAGCCTTGGTCTTTGACATCTGATGTCCAGGTGGGTAACAGACTGTGGGTTCTAGGGGCAACTATCAACATTAGAAGAAACTACAAGTTGGAATAAGGTAAGATCTGAGACTAATTTAACCCATGCTGCCCAAAATAAGTCCCGAGACCTTCCTAGAAATATTAGAGGACTTTGGTGTAAGCCTCACTTGGTGTTCTGGGCTGCTAAGTGTTGCCTTCACCAAGAGTATGGGGAATTTTCTTTTGTGCTATGTGGCTTGTGAGATCTTGGAGCTTCAATAGGCATTGAGCCTGAACCCCTTAGTTGAGAGACCCAAGCCCAAGACTTTGAATAATCAGAGAACTCCTGACCCCAGGGAACATTAATAGACAGAGCCTTTCCAAAGGCCTCCATCTCAACAACAAAACCAAGCCCACCCAAAGGCCAGCAAACATGAGTACCCAGATACCCTATGCCAATCCTCTAACAAAAAAGAAACACAAATATTTAAACTAGTAGACAGGCTCCCCAAAGCTGTACCAAAGCAGTAGACACCGCCAAACCTACTACTGGACATGGCACTGCCTTTCAGAGAGACAAGATCCAGCTTCATTCATTGGAACACAGACACAACCAGGAAAGCATCACAGGATACTAGTTCAACCCTGCCCACAGAGGGTAGACTCTAGGGTACTAGTACAACCCCACCCATGGGGGGTAGACCACAAAACTAAGAACTACTATATTGACAACTTTTACCTTAAAAAAAAATCACACTTCTACCTCAACATTGGCCTTTGGTCGAACTGTGAAATTTTCCTTTTATTTTTTTAAATTGTTTTTTTTTTTCTTTTTCTTTTCTTTTTTATTTTGTCTGTTTTACTGTTTTTCTTTTTGTTCTTTTCCTGCTGTAGTTATTCCTCAATATATGCAAATCTTTTTTTTACAAACTTCTATTTAAGTTTTCTATTTTTTCCCCTTTTTTTCTATTCTTTTTTTCTTTTTGCTTTCTTTTCTTCTTATTATTTTCTTTTGTCCTTTATTTTTTCACCATATTTGCTAATTTTTGTTTTCTTTACTTTATTTCCCAGTTGGCACTCTGCTTTGGATTAGATTTCTGGTTTAAATTTTACTTACCTTTTTTTTAATTGGTCAATATCATTTTTTGTTTGCTTTGCTCAACAAGTCAGTCTCTTGCACTTTCTTTTGTTTGGAATATTTTTGTTATATTTGTGTGTGTGTAAGTGTGTATATATGTCCCATTGTTTCTGTAATTATCTATCTGATCTTGTGTTTACGATTTGTCAGGGTTTGTTTTTGTTTCTTGTAGGGTTGTTATTTTTTGGCTTGGTATGTTTGTTTTAATGCCCTGTAGTCCCATAACAAATGACTTGTGGAGTTTCGGTCTCCTGACCAGGGGTCAAGCCTGAGCCATTCACCTGGGAGTGCTGAGACCAGTATTCTAGACTGCCAAAAAATGTCTAATCTCAGGGAGCATTAGTGAAAAATCCCACGAAGCTCTACACCTTTATAAAAGCCTGGAATCACTTGGTATCACCAAGCTGCTGGCAACACCCACTGAAGAACACCTTACCCAAACTACAAGCAAGACAAAAATGCAAAGCCAATCATCAGAAGACAGGATAATAACACACTCCAAGATACCACCTCACACACCTTCTTCTATATAAAACTATATAGAAGAACTATATAAAAAAGAACTCAATGGCCTGGATAATCATGATGACATTATCACTCACCTAAAGACAGACATCATGGAGTGTGAAGTCAAGTGGGCCTTAGGAAGCATCAATAAGAACAAAGGTAATGGAGGTGATGGAATTCCAGTTGAGCTATTTCAAATCTTAAAAGATAATGCTGTTAAAGTGCTGCACTCAATAGGTCAGCAAATATGGAAAACTCAGCAGTGGCCTAGGACTAGAAAAGGTCAGTTTTCACTCCAATCCAAAAGAAGAGCAATGCCAAGGAATGCTCAAACTACCATACAATTGCACTCATTTCACATGCCAACAAAATAACACCAAAAATCCTTCAAGTTAGGATTCAACAGTATGTGAATGGTGATCTTTCAGATGTACAACTTGGATTTAGAAAATGCAGCAGAATCAGCGATCAAGTTGCCAACATCTATTGGGTAATAGAAAAAGCTAGAAAAAAAAATTTAAACATCTGCTTTTGCTTTATTGACTATGTTAAAAACATCTAGTTCTGCTTCATTGCCTATGCAAACGCCTTTGACTGTGTCACCACAAACTGCAGAAAATTCTTAAAGAGACGGAAATATCAGACCACCTCCCCTTCTTCATGCAAAACCTGTATGTAGGTCAAAAAGAAACAGTTAGAAATGGACATAGAAGAATTGACTGATTCAATATTGGAAATAGAGTACATCAAGGCTGTATATTGCCAGCCTGCTTATTAACTTACATGCAGAGTACATTATGTGAAATGATGGGCTGATGAAGCACAAGTTGGAATCAAGATTGCTGGGAGAAATATCAATAACCTCAGATATGCAGATGATACCACCGTTGTGGCAGAAAGTGAAGAGGAATTAAGAGCCTCTTGATGAAGGTGAAAGAAGAGAGTGAAAAAACTGGTTTACTTATCTTTGACAAAGGAGGCAAGAATATACAATGGAATAAAGATAGCCTCTTTAACAAGTGATGCTGGGAAAACTGGTCAACCACTTGTAAAAGAATGAAACTAGAACACTTTCTAATACCATACACAAAAATAAACTCAAAATGGATTAAAAATCTAAACATAAGTCCAGAAACTATAAAACTCCTAGAAGAGAACATAGGCAAAATACTCTCCGACATAAATCACAGCAGGATCCTCTATGACCCACCTCCCAGAATATTGGAAATAAAAGCAAAAATAAACAAATGGGACCTAATTAAACTTAAAACCTTCTGCACAACAAAGAAAACTATAAGCAAGGTGAAAAGACAGCATTCTGAATGGGAGAAAATAATAGCAAATGAAGCAACTGACAAACAACTAATCTCAAAAATATACAAGCAACTTATGCAGCTCAATTTCAGAAAAATAAATGACCCAATCAAAAAATGGGCCAAAGAACTAAATAGACATTTGTCCAAAGAAGACATACGGATGGCTAACAAACAATTGAAAAGATGCTCAACATCACTCATTATCAGAGAAATGCAAATCAAGACCACAATGAGGTGCCATCTCACACCAGTCAGAATGGCTGTGATCCAAAAGTCTACAAGCAATAAATGCTGGAGAGGGTGTGGAGAAAAGGGAACCCCCTTACACTGTTGGTGGGAATGCAAACTAGTACAGCCACTATGGAGAACAGTGTGGAGATTCCTTAAAAAACTGGAAATAGAACTGTCTTATAACCCAGCAATCCCACTGCTGGGCATACACACCGAGGAAACCAGAAGTGAAAGTGATGCGTGTACCCCAGTGTTCATCACAGCACTGTTTGTAATAGCCAGGACATGGAAGCAACCTAGATGTCCATCAGCAGATGAATGGATAAGAAAGCTGTGGTACATATACACAATGGAGTATTACTCAGCCATTAAAAAGAATACATTAGAATCAGTTCTAATGAGGTGGATGAAACAGGAGCCAATTATACAGAGTGAAGTAAGCCAGAAAGAAAAACACCAATACAGTATACTAACACATATATATGGAATTTAGAAAGATGGTAATGATAACCCTGTATGTGAGACAGCAAAAGAGATGCAGATGTATATAACAGACTTTTCGACTCTGAGGGAGAGGGAGAGGGAAGGATGATTTGGAAGAATGGCATTGAAACATGTATAATATCATATAAGAAACGAATCACCAGTCTAGGTTCGATGCAAGATACAGGATGATTGGGGCTGGTGCACTGGGATAACCCAGAGGGATGGTTGGGGAGGGAGGTGGGAGGGGGGTTCTGGAGTGGGAACTTATGTACACCCGTGGCAGATTCATGTTGATGTATGGCAAAACCAATACAGTATTTTAAAGTAAAATAATAATAATAATAAATTTTTAAAAATAAATAAATTAAAAAATCTGAAATGAAAAAAAATAAATTAAATAAATAATTAAAAAAAAAAGATCATATAGCTTCCAGTCCCATCACTTCATTGCATATAGATGAGGAAACAATGGATACAGAGACAGACTTTATTTTCTTGGGCTCCAAAATCACTGTGGATGGTGACTGAAGCCATGAAATTAAATGACACTTGCTCCTTGCATGAAGAACAATGACAAATCTAGATAGCATATTAAAAAGCAGGGACATTACTTTGCCTGCAAAGGTCAGTATTGTCAAAGATATAGTTTTTCCAGTAGTCATGTATGAATGTGAGAGCTAACAATAAACAACAACAACAACAACAACAACAACAACTGGAGCACTGATGCACTGATGTCTTAGAATTCTGGTGCTGGAGGAGACTCTTGAGAGTCTCTTGGAAAGCAAAGAGATCACACCAGTCAATCTTCAAGGAAATCAAGCCTGAATATTCATTGGAAAGACTGATGCTGAAGCTCCAATACTTTGGCACCTGATGTAAAGAACCAACTCATTGGCAAAGATCCTAATGCTAGAAAAGATTGAAGGCAGGAAAATAAGGGGACAATAAAGGGTATGATTGTTGGATGGCATCCCTGATTCAATGGATATGAGTTTGAGCAAGTTCTGGGAGATGGTGAAGGACAGGAAAGACTAATGTGCTGCAGTACACGGGGTCACAAAGAGTCAGACAAGACTGAGTGATTGAACAAACAGCAATACATAGTCTTGCCCATCAGAAAGAAAAACATAAAGTCACTTCCTTACACTAGAATGCAGTCACAATTCACCCCCAACATGAAACCAGCACAAACCACTGCACCAACCTTAACCACTGAGGACAGAAACAAAAAGGAAGAAGAAATAGGACCCTAAAGTCTGGGAAAAGAAGGCCTCAAATGAAACAATTTAGGGGGAAAAAAAGAAGACAAAGAAATATACTGTAAATGAAGGATCAAGGTATAAACTGAACTTACAAGACCAAAGAAATGAAGAGGAAATAGGGAAACCACCTGAAAAAAAAATGTAGAGTAATAACTGTAAAGATGTTGAAAATTTCAAAAATAGAATGGAGAAAATGAAAGAATCAATTAACACAGTAAACAAGGACCTAGATAGAGAATAAACAAACAGTAATGAATAACACAATTACTGAAATTAAAAATAGTCTGGAAGGAACTAATAGTAGAATAACTCAAGCAACAAATAGACAAATGAGCTGAAAGATAGATGTTGGAAATTACTGCTGAAGAGCTGATTAGAGGAAAAAGGAATGAATCAACTGAAGATAGCCTCAGAGACTTCTGGGACAATATTAAAAGCACCAACCTTTGAATTATAGGGGTCCCAGAGGAAAAAGAGAAAAAGGAAAAGTCTGAGATAATTTTTGAAAAGATTATAGTCAAAAACTCCCCCAATATAGGAAAGGAAACAATCAAGCAGGTCAAAGAATACAGAGAGTCCCATATAGGGTAAACTCAAGGAAAAACACGTCAGGGCACATACTAGTCAAGCTAACAGAGATTAAACATAAAGGAAAAATGTTAAAAGCAGCACGGGAAAAGGGACAAGTAACATACAAGGGAAACCATATATGATCAACAGCTGATCTTTCAGCAGAAAATCTGTAGGCCAGAAAGGAATGGCAGGACAAGTTTAAAGTACTGAAAGAAAAAAAAAAAAAAAGCTATAACCAAGATTACTCTACCCAGAAAGGATTTTATTCAAAATTGATGGAGAAATCAAAAGCTTTACAGAAAAGCAAAAGTTAAAAGAATTTAGTACCACCAAAAGAACTTTAGAACAAATGTTAAAGGGACCTAAATAGGCAGGAAACACAAGAGAAGTAAAAGACCTACAAAAACAAACTCAAAACAATTAAGAAAATGCTAGTAGGAAAAAATATGCCAATATATACTTTCAGTTCAATTCAGTTCATTCACTCAGTCGTGTCCAACTCTTTGTGACCCCATGAATTGCAGCACACCAGGCCTCCCTGTCCATCACCAACTCCCGGAGTTCACACAAACCCACATCCATTGAGTTGGTGATGCCATCCAGCCATCTCATCCTCTGTCGTCCCCTTCTCCTCCTGCCCCCAATCTCTCTCAGCATCAGAGTCCTTTCCAATGAGTCAATTCTTCAAATGAGGTGGCCAAAGTACTGGAGTTTCAGCTTCAACATCAGTCCTTTCAAAGAACACCCAGGAGTGATTTCCATTAGAATGGCCTGGCTGAATCTCCTTGCAGTCCAAGGGACTCTCAAGAGTCTTCTCCAACACCACAGTTCAAAAGCATCAATTCTTCAGCGCTCAACTTTCTTCACAGTCCAACTCTCACATTCATACATGACCACCAGAAAAAAACATAGCCTTGTCTAGTCAGACCTTTGTTGGCAAAGTAATGTCTCTGCTTTTGAATATGCTATCTAGGTTGGTCATAACTTTCCTTCCAAGGAGTAAGTGTCTTTTAATTTCATGGCTGCAATCACCATCTGCAGTGATTTTTGAGCCCCAAAAAATAAAGTCTGACACTGTTTCCACTGTTTCCCCATCTATTTCCCATGAAGTGATGTGACCAGATGCCATGATCTTCATTTTCTGAATGTTGAGCTTTAATCCAACTTTTTCACTCTCCTCTTTCACTTTCATCAAGAGGCTTTTTAGTTCTTCTTCACTTTCTGCCATAAGGGTGGTGTCATCTGCATATCTGAAGTTATTGGCATTTCTCCCGGCAATCTTGATTTCAGCTTGTGCTTCTTCCAGGCCAGCGTTTCTCATGATTTACTCTGCATATAATTTAAATAAGCAGGGTGATGATATACAGCCTTGACATACTCCTTTTCCTATTTGGAACCAGCTTGTTGTTCCATGTCCAGTTCTAACTGTTGCTTCCTTACCTGCATACATGTTTATTAAGAGGCAGGTCAGGTGGTCTGGTATTCCTATCTCTTTCAGAATTTTCCACAGTTTATTGTGATCAACAGAGGCAAAGGCTTTGGCATAATCAATAAAGCAGAAATAGATGTTTTTCTGGAACTCTCTTGCTTTTTGATCAAGAGATCAAATTCAGATCTAGGGACACATATAGACTCAATGAAAGGAGCTGGAAAAAAGTAGTCTATACAAATCAATATCAAACAAAGGAGGAGTAGCTATACTCACATTAGATCAAATAGACTTTAAAATGAAGACTGCTACAAGAGACAAAGAAGGATACTACATAATGATCAAGCAACCAATCTAAGAATATATAGCATTATAAATATATATGTACACAACCTAGGAGTACCTCAATACATAAGGTAGATGCTAACAACTATAAAAGGAGAAATCAAAAGTAACATAATAATACTGGGGGACTCTAACAGCCAATTCATAGCAATGGAGAGATTATCTGAACAGAAAACTAATAAGGAAGCATTATCATTAAATAACACATTAGACAGTAAGACCTAATTAATACCTAGAGAACATTCCATCCAAAATTGGCAGAATACACATATTTCTCAAGAGCATATGGAACATTCTCCAGATTAAATTACATCTTGGATGACAAATCAAGCCTTGGTAAATTTAAGGAAATTGAAATTGCATCAAGCATATTTTCTGACCACAATGCTATAAGATTACGTATTAAGCACAGGGGAAAAACTGTAAAAAAAACAACTCAAACACATGAAGCCTAAAGAATATGCATCTAAATAGCCAAAATAAGACTGAAGAAATCAAAGGGGAAGTAAAAAAGATACCTAGAAACAAATGACAATGAAAACATAACAACTCAAAGTCTATGGGATCTATAAAATCAGTTCTAAGAAAGAAATTTATAGCAATATAAGCCTACTTCAAGAACAAAAAAAAAATCAAACAGCCTAACCTTACACCAAAATCAATTAGATAAAGAGGAACAAAAAACTCTAAAGTTAATAGAAACAATCACAAAGATCAGAACAGAAATAAATGAAAAAGATATGAAACAAACAGTAGCAAAGATAAGTAAAATGAAAAGCTGCTTCTTTGAGAAAATAAACAAAATTGACAAGCCCTTAGTCAGACTTATCAAGAAAAAAATGGGAGAAGACTATAAAATAAGAAATGAAAAAGGAGAAGTTACAAAAGGAAACATAGAAACACAAGGATCATAAGAGACTACTATGAACAACTATATGCAAATAAAATGAACAACCTGGAAGGAATGGACAAATTTTTAGAAAAGTACAACCTTCCAAACCTGAACCAACAATAAGTGGAACACGTGTATACCTGTGGCGGATTCATGTTGATGTATGGCAAAACCAATACAATATTGTAAAGTAATTAGCCTCCAATTAAAATAAATAAACTTATTTTAAAAAGGAAAATATGAACAGGCCAATTACAAGCACTGAAATTGAAACAATAATCAAAAATCTTCAAACGAAAGTTGGGGCCAGGTGGCTTCACAGGCAAATTACATCAAAAGTTCAGGGAAGAGCTAACATTTATCCTGCTCTAACTGTTTCAAAAATTGCAGAGGGAGGAAAACTCTCCAACTAATTCCATGAGGCCATCCTCATGCTGAAGCCACAACCTGACAAAATTGCCACAAAAAAAGAAAATTACAGGCCAATATCACTGATGAATGGAGAGGAAAAGTCCTCAACAAAACTCTAGCAAATAGAATGTAACAACACGTTAAAATGATCACATATCAGATCAAGTGGGCTTTATTTAAAGGATGCAAGGATTCTTCAATATACACAAATCAATCAATGTGATGCAACTTATTAACCAGTTGAGAGATAAAAACATGTAATCATATCAATAAATGTAGAGTAAGCTTTCAGTAAAATTCAACAACCATTTATGATAAAAGTCTCTAGAAAATCAGCATAGAAGAAACCTACAGCAACATAATATAGGCCATATATGACAAACCCACAGCAATCATTATTCTCAGTGGTGAACAACTGAAAGCATTTCTTCTAAGATTACAAACAAGACAAGGGTGCACATTCTCACCACTATAATTCAATATAGTTTTGGAAGTCCTAGCCACAGCAATTATGAAGTGAAAGAAATGATAGAAATCCATAATGGAAAAGAAGCAAACCTCTCATGGTTGCAGATGACATGATACTATATGTACAAAACCCTAAAAATGTGACCAAAAAACTACTAATCACTGAATTTAGTAAATTCTCAGGATATAAAATGAATACACAGAAATCCCTTGCATTCCTGTACAGGAGCAATGAAAAAAATCAGAATGGAGAATTAAGGAATCAATCCCATCCACCATTGGAACATCAACAACTAAATAAACTACCTAGGAATGTGTATTAGTTGCTTAGATGTGTCCAACTCTTTGTGACCCCACTGACTGTATCCCACCAGTCTCCTCTGTCCACGGAATTCTCCAAGCAAGAATATTGGAGTGGGTTGCCATTTCCTTCTCCAGCAGATCTTCCCGACCCAGGAACTGAACTCAGGTTTCCTGCATTCCAGGCAGATTCTTTTCCATCTGAACTACCAGGGAATAAATCTCCCTAAAGAGATAAAAGGTCTGCAGGGAGAAAAGCATAAGACACTGATGAAAGAAATCAATTAAGACACAGATAGATGGAGAGATACACTATTTTCTTGGGTTAGAAGAATCAATATTGTAAAAATGACTATTTTACATAAAGAGACCTAAATATTCAATTCAATTCTTATCAAACTACCAATGGTATTTTTCATGGAACTAGAAAAAAAATCACAATTTGTATGGAAACGTGAAAGATCTCAAATAACTGAAGCAATCTTGAGAAAGAAGAATGGAGCTTGAGGAATCAGCCTTCCTGGTTTCAGCCTTTATAACAAAGCTACAGTCATCAAGAAAATATGGTACTGGCACAAAATAAATAAATAAATAAATAAATAAATAAATAAATAAATAAATAAACAAATGGAACAAGGTAGAAATCCCAGAGATAAACCCACACACCTATGGACACCTCCTCTTTGACAAAGAAGGAAAAAATATAACATGGAAAAAATAGTATATTCAATAAATTGTGCTGGAAAAACTAGACAGATACATGTAAAAGAATGAAATGAGAACATTTCACATCATCATACCAGAAATAAACTCAAAATGGATTAAGACTGAAATGTAAGGTCAGAACTCATAATGCTCCTACAGGAAAATATAGGCAGTGCACTCTGACATAAATCACAGCAAGATTCTCTGTGACCCACTTTCTACATTAATGGAAATAAAAACGAAAATTAAAAAGAAATTTGACCTAATTATACTTAAAACCTTTTGCAAAGGAAAGGAAACTATAAACAAGATTGAAAGGCATCTCTCATAATGAAAAAAGTATTTGCAAGTGAGGTCTTTTAAGCAGCATCTACAGCTCAATATCAGAAAAACAAATAACCCCCAAAATGAGCAGAAGACCTAAATAGACATTTTTCAAAAGAAGCCATATGAAGGACTAATGAATATGAAAATGTGCCCAACACTGCTCATTATTAGAGAAATGCAAATAAAGCTACAATTAGGTATCACCTCACAACAATTAGAATGACCATCATCAAAATATCTAAAAATAATAAATGCTAGAGAGGATGTGGAGAAAAGGGAACCCTCCTGCTCTGTTGGTGGGAATATGCAAGAGGTACAATGGATTACAGTATGGAGATTCCTTACAAAACTAGGAATAAATATAACATATGACCGAACAATCCCACTACTGAGCATATACCTTGAGAAAATCACAATTCTAAAAGACACATGCACCCCAATGTTCACTGTGGCACTATTTACGATAACCAAGACATTGACGGGTTGATTTAGCTTAGTTAAGTCACTCAGTTGTGTCCGACTTTTTGCACCCACATACACTGCAGCAGCACACCCAGCTTCCCTGTCCATCACCAACTCCAAGAGCTTGCTCAAACTCATGTGCATCAAATCAGTGATGCCATCCAATGATCTCATCCTCTGTCATTTCCTTCGCATTCTGCCTTCGATCTTTCCCAGCATCAGGGTCTTTTCTAATGAGTCAGTTCTTTGCATCAGGTGTCCAAAGTATTGTAGTTTCAGCTTCAGCATCAGTTTTTCCAATGAATATTCAGGACTGATTCTTTCAGGATTTACTGGTTTGATCTCCTTGTAGTCCAAAGGGCTCTCTCAGGTGTCTTTTCAACACTATAGTTCAAAAGCATCAATTCTTCAGCACTCACCTTTCTTTATGGTCCAATTCTCATATCTACACATGGCTACAAGAAAAACCATAGATTTGGTTGTAAGGATGTTTGTCAGCAAAGTAATGACTCAACTTTTAATATGCTGTCTAGGTTTATCATAGCTCTTTTTGCAAGGAGCAAGCGTCTTTTAATTTCATGGCTGTGGTAACCATCTGCACTGATTTTGGAGCCCCAAAAATGTTAAATCTGCCACTGTTTCCATGTTTTCCCCATCTATTTGCCATGAAGTGATGGGACCAGATGCTGTGATCTTCGTTTTTTGAATGTTGAGTCTTAAGCCAGCTTTTACGTTCTCCTCTTTCACTTTCTTCAAGAGGATCTTTTATTCCTCTTCAATTATCTGATGTTATCTGCATATCTGAGGTTATTTATATTTCTCCTGGCAATCCTGATTCTGGCCTGTGCTTCATTTGGCATTTGCATGATGTAATCTGCATATAAATTAAATAACTAGGGTGATGATATAGTCTTGGTGTACTCCTTTCCCAGTTTGGAACCAGTCCACTGTTCCTTGTCTGGTTCTAGCTGTTGCTTCTTGACTTGCACACGGATTTCTCAGGAGACAAGTAAGGTGGTCTTGTTTTCCCATCTCTTTAAGAATTTTCCACAGTTTGTTGTGATCCACACAGTCAAAACTTGGGCTTTCCTGGTAGCTCAGAGAGTAAAGTGTCTGCCTACAATGCAGGAGACCCGGGTTCGATCCCTGGGTCAGGAAGATCCCCTGAAGAAGGAAAAGAAAACCCACTCCAGTATTCATGCCTGGAAAGTCCCACGGACCGAGGAGCCTGGTGGGCTACAATCCATGGGGTCACAAAGAGTCGGACATGACTGAGCGACTTGACTTGACTTCACTTCACTTCACACAGTCAAAAGCTTTAGCGTAGTCAATGAAGCAGACTTTTTTTCTGGAATTCTCCTGCTTTTTCTATGATCCAATGGATGTTGGCAATTTGACCTCTGGTTCATCTACCTTTTCTAAGTTCAGCTAGAACTTCTGGAAGTTATTGTTTCACGTACTCTTGAAGCCTAGCTTGGGGAATTTTGGGCATTACTTACCTCTCATGCAAAAGGAGTGCAATTTTGTAGTAGTATGAATGTGCTTTGGCACTGCCTTTCTTTGGGATTGGGATGAAAATTGACCTTTTCCAGTCCTGTGGTCAATGCTGAGTTTTCTAAGTTTGCTGGCATATTGAGTGCAATACAGTAACAGTATCATCTTTTAGGATTTGAAATAGCTCACCTCGAATATCACCTCCACTCGTTTGTTCATAGTGGTGCTTCCTAAGACCCACTTGACTTCACACTCCAGGATGTCTGGGTCTAGGTGAGTGATCACACCATCATCATTATCTGGGTCATTTAGTTTTTTGTTTTGTTTGTTTGTTTGTTTGTATAGTTATGCCTTATGTTCCAGCCACCTCTTCTTAATATCCTCTGCTTCTATTAGGTCCATACCGTGTCTGTTCTTTATTGTGCCCATGTTTGCATGAAATGTTTCCTTGGCATCTCTAATTTTCTTGAAGAGATCTCAAGTCTATCCCATTCCATTGTTTTCCTCTATGCGTTTGGCTTGATCACTTGAAAAGGCTTTCTTCTCTCTCCTTTTTATTCTTTGGAACTCTGCATTCAGATGGATGTATCTTTCCTTTTCTCCTTTGTATTTCACTTCTATACTTTCTCAGCTATTTGTAAGTCCTCCTCAGACATTCATTTTGCCTTTTTGTGTTTCTTTTTCATGGGGATGGTTTTCATTACCGCCTCTTGTACACTGTTATCAACCTCCTTCCATAGTTCTTCAGGCACTCTATCATATTAAAACCCTAGAATTTCTTAGTTACCTCCACTGTATAATTGTAAGGGATTTGATATAGGTAATATCTGAATGGTCTAGTGGTTTTCCATACTTTCTTCAATTTAAGTCTGAATTTTTCAAGAAGGAGTTCATGAACTGAGCCATAGTCAGTTCCCAGTCTTGTTTTTGCTGACTGTAGAAAGCTTCTCCTTCTTCAGCAGCAAAAAGTATAATCAATCTGATTTTGGTTTGGATCATCTGGTGATGTCCATTTGTAGTGTTGTTTCTTGGGTCATTGAAAGGAGGTGTTTGCTATGACCAGTGCATTCTCTTGGGAAAACTCTATTAACCTTTGTCCTGCTTCATTTTGTACTCCAAGGTCAAATTTGCCTGTTAATCTAGGTATCTCTTGACTTCCTACTTTTGCATTCCAAACCCCTATGATCAAAAGCACTTTTGTGTGTGTGTGTTTGTTTTTTGTTTGTTTGTTTGTTTGTTTGTTTTTTGGTGTTAGTTCTAGAAGGTCCTGTAAATCTTCATAGAATCGTTCAAACTGCAGCTTCTTCAGCATTACTGGTTGAGGCATAGACTTGGATTACTGTGATATTGAATTGTTTGTCTTGGAAACGAACAGAGATCTTTGTGTCATTTTTGAGGTTGCACCCAAGTACTGCAATTCAGACTCTCTTGTTGACTATAAGGGCTACTCCATTTCTTCTAAGGGTAGATACTTCTAAGTAGTAGATACAATGGTCATCTGAATTAAATTTGCCTATCCCAGTCCATTTTAGTCCACTGATTCCTAAAATGTCAACATTCACTCTTGCCATCACATGTTAGACCACTTCCAATTTACCTTAATTCTTGGATCTAATATTCCAAGTTCCTATGCAATATTGTTCTTTACAATATCAAACTTTACCTCCATGACTAGTCACATCCACAACTTGGCATTGTTTTTGCTTTGTCTCTGTCTCTTCATTCTTTCTGGAGCTATTTCTCCACTCTTCTCCAGTAGCATATTTGGCACCTACCAGCCTGGGGCTTTCATCTTTCAGTGTTATATATTTTTATCTTTTCATACTGTCATGGGGTTCTCAAGCCAAGAATACTGAAGTGGTTTGTCATTCCCTTCTACAGTGGTGCACATTTTGTCAGACTCTTCACCTTGACCCGTTCATCTTGGGTGGCTCTACATGGCATAGTTCATAGCTTCATGTATTTAGACAAGCCTGTGATCCCAGTGATCAATTTGGTTAGTTTTCTGTAATTGTTGTTTTCAATCTGTCTGCCTTCTGATGTATAAGGATAAGCGGCTTGTGGAAGCTTCCTGATGGGAAGGACTGGCTATGGAGGAATCTGGATCTTGCTCTGATGGGTGGTGCCATGCTCAATAAATATTTATTCCAATTTTCTGTTGATAGGTGGGGCTGTGTTCCCTCCCTGTTAGGCTTGTTTTTCTTGCTAGGTTCTTGTCTCATAAAGATCTGGAGCAATAGACTAAAGGGTGTAGAATGAGAGATAACTTACTACTAAGTTCAGCTCAAGCAGACAGATCTTTTATTAGACAGAAACTCCCAAGACATGGGAGAAATCTAAACCTAAAGAAGTCCTCCTTATCCTTATTCTTGACCCTTCTTGGCTTCCCCTTTCATACTTCCATTCACCTCCTTTTGATTATGGTGTGAGGAATGTAGGGCTTGTACCTAACACCAATCAATGAAATGGAATGCAAATGGGAATATGCTCAAGGCCAATTGATATTTGTGAATATATAACAGCAAGCTGTGTTGTTCATGTGTTTCTGTAATTTAGTCTGCTAAAATTAGATGTAGAATATCCATTAGCCCTTCCTAGGAGAAGGAGATAACAGAGGATGAGATGGTTGAATGCCATCACAGACTCAATGGACATGAGTTTGAGTAAAGTCTGGGAGTTGATGATGGGCAGGGAGGCCTTGTATGCTGCAGTCCATGGGACTGCAAAGCGTCAGACCCAATTTAGTGACTGAACTGAAATGAAATGCGTCTCCAAACTGCCTAAAGTTACTTGGAGAAAGCCCTGCAGTTACTTTGTATTGACTGTGTGCCTAGGGCACATATGCAGGAATTGAAAAGTCTCTGTGGTTATTCTGTAGCATATCTTTGAGCTCTCCTTGGTGTGTCTGGAATGGAGTTTAGAGATCAGCTTGTATCCCTTTCATCCAGGCTACCCCTCATTGCTCATGCCTAACTTCCTAACCTAATATTCTCTCCTCAAATGAATGGACCCAAATTCATTGGGGAAATGGGTGTCCTTCATTCTGGCTATTTCCTGCTGAGTTGAGATGACAAGGAGCCTTGGGTGTCCATCACTTGCTAGCTATCAACAAGGGGTATTGGTAAGTGTTGCTGATGTCTATCTAAGAGGGAGCTGTATGAAGAAGTCATCAGAGTGGTCAGGGGTTGGTATTAATATTGTATCAGAACTTGAGCCTCTATCTTGTTGTCCTGAGAAGAAATAAACCAAAAGAGTAAGCTGAGGAAAGAGGGAGAGAACGGAATTATAGGCCAGAACCACCATAGGAGTGTATCATTGATTGACAGAAACCAGAATGCTACTGTGGTAACCTTGTCTGGGATTTAATAAGTTTTGAATAAGTTTTTGGTGATCAGCCCTGATCTATTGATATAAGTCAGCCGTAGCCAGCAACTAGTCTTATTGCATGTGTCTGTGATATCTGTGATGGCTGGACTTAAAAGGTGCATATGAGTGACTCAAACCAGTGAGGCACAGAAGCTACAGGAACCACATTGTGATGTCCTGAGTATGGTCTTATGGGAACTGATAACAGACATAAAGAGGATCTCCCTGACTAACATAAACCAAGAGGGACAACAATGTAGCTGAGGTTGAATGCAAGAACCATTCCAAGAAAGCTTATCCCCAGCGGCTTAACTTTTTGAATGTTCATCAAAATGACACTTACCTGTAGTCCTGAATAGATACTGAAGGTCTCCCAGAGGCTTGAAAGTGTATTGGGTGTCTTCCCCAGTTTCCTTCTATCATTGGACTCAAGATTAATGAATCCAGGAGTCATGACCTGGTACATTGACGGCTGTCTGGGTGGGAAGTATTAAGGGATAGAGGCCCTTCCATGTGGCCTTTGGTGACCCATCTTTCCAAACCTTAGTTAGGATTTGAGTTCCTGGAGCCCATAGTGGCAGTCCCTCAGAATCCTTTGCTTCTGGGTTGACACCCCACAAGTGCATTTCTTCTTGGAAGTGCCCAGTGGCCACAGTGTAAGATCAAAGGGTTTGAGTCTCAGGGTCTAGAAAGAGGTCATAACATAAACAAAATGTCCCCATAAAACATCTCATAAGGGCTAAAATCAACCTGTCCTTTTGGAGAAGTGTGAGTGCAGAGGAGGGCTATTGGTAAAGCCTCCTTCCATCTGGGGGAAGTCTCCTAGATTATCTTTTTTATTGGTGATTTTAAGAATTGATTGGCTCCTTCTACTACTCCTGAAGACAGAGGTCTCCAGGCCCAGTGGAAGTAATAGGTAACACCCAATGCTTTAGTAACCCCTTGGGTGACTCTAGAAGTAAATGATATCCCATTGTCACTTTGTAGTGACCGAGGCAGGCCAAATCTTGGAATAATTTAATGGAGTATCTTTCTCACCACCTTCTCAGCCTTTTCTGTCCAGGTGGGAAAGACTTCAATCCAATCAGTTAAGGTATCTATCATGACCAATATCCTTATATCCTTGAGAAGCATCTGGATAAAGTCTATCTGCCAGTCTTCCCCTTGGTAAGTCCCTCACTTCTGGATGGGCTGGGCCAGCTGGGGTTTTTGAGCTCCTTTGGGATTGTTTAATTAGCAAGTAAGACAGGAGGAACCTGCCGGAGTCCAGCTCCAGCATCCAGGGATTCAACCTGAAGGGAGGGATGGTTTTGGAGAGTAATGAAGCAGCCTCTCAATTTTCTTGGACTGTGCATTTATTTCAAGTTTAAGATTTTCTTTTATATTTTTACAAAAGCATTAGGTCAGAGGTTTGACATTTCAGTTCGCCCTCACCCAGATTTATTATCTCCATAAATCATTGTTGCCCTTCAATCAGAGTTCCTGCTTCAGCGATTCTCTCGGACTCAGCTTTACCATCTATTATCTACTTCCTCTTAGGTGTACTATAGTTAACTTGTGATTACATTCTAACTCATGGTACATTCCTCAGTTTATTTCTTATCTTTCTAAATCCTGTTTGTCCCTAACATCCTGAGCTCACTATCTCTTAAAAAGGCTTCTAGCTATTAGTATCTCTAAAATTCCTAAACTCTATCAGTCAGTGGGTCAGTTCAGTCGCTCAGTCATGTCCAACTCTTTGCAACCCCATGAATCACAGCACGCCAGGCCTCCCTGTCCATCACCAACTCCCAGAGTTCATTCAGACTCACGTCCATCAAGTCAGTGATGCCATCCACCCATCTCAACCTCTGTCATCACCTTCTCCTCCTGCCCCCAATCCCTCCCAGCTTCAGAGTCTTTCCCAATGAGTCAACACTTCGCATGAGGTGGCCAAAGTACTGGAGTTTCAGCTTTAGCATCATTCCTTCCAAAGAAATCCCAGGGCTGATCTCCTTCAGAATGGACTGGTTGGATCTCTTTGCAGTCCAAGGAACTCTCAAGAGTCTTCTCCAACACCACAGTTCAAAAGCATCAATTCTTCAGCGCTCAGCCTTCTTCACAGTCCAACTCTCACATCCATACATGACCAATGGAAAAAAAACATAGCCTTGACTAGACGGACCTTAGTCGGCAAAGCAATGTCTCTGCTTTTGAATATGCTATCTAGGTTGGTCATAACTTTCCTTCCAAGGAGTAAGCGTCTTTTAATTTCATGGCTGCAATCACCATCTGCAGTGATTTTTGAGCCCCCAAAACTAAAGTCTGACACTGTTTCCACTGTTTCCCCATCTATTCCCCATGAAGTGATGGGACTGGATGCCATGATCTTCATTTTCTGAATGTTGAGCTTTAAGCCAACTTTTTCACTCTCCACTTTCACTTTCATCAACAGGCTTTTTAGTTCCTCTTCACTTTCTGCCATATAGGTGGTGTCATCTGCATATCTGAGGTGATTGATATTTGTCCTGGCAATCTTGATTCCAGCTTGTGTTTCTTCCAGTCCAGCGTTTCTCATGATGTACTCTGCATAGAAGTTAAATTAGCAGGGTGACAATATACAGCCTTGATGTACTCCTTTTCCTATTTGGAACCAGCTTGTTGTTCCATGTCCAGTTTTAACTGTTGCTTCCTGACCTCTATAAGCTATAGTAAAATATGCTAACATTACAACATTCCTTAAATCTTTAACTTCTAACTATTTTAATTATTTCTAAGCCTTAAATTCAGTAAACTCCTTTGCCATAAACATTTTCCTCACAAATAGTCTTCAGATAGCAACCCCTCCCATGGCTTCAAGCTGAGGCCTATGTGCTCATCTTGGAACACTCTTTTGTAAAAGTCCTTGAAGAAATGTCAATGATTAACCTCATTAATTATTCTCTGAGCACACCTGCAGAAGTGCCTTCTCATGCTCCTCTCAAGAACAATAAGCACTTTAATATTCCTTTTCAGTCAACTCAGCTGAGGAGAAGAATAAAACAAGTCAGAATCACAAGGCCTAACTCTTTCATCCCGGGTCTGTGCCTGTGGGACAAAGAGAGGGGGTTGGGGCTGTGCATCCATTTTTTTCAGTAATGCCTAACGTGGCTCCCAACAGGAGCCCTCTTGCCTTATGCTTATTAGGAAGCTTATTCCTCTGTGGGATCTTTTGAGTAATCTCTGGAGGTCTTATTCACCTAAATGAGTGGTGGCATGCAAGGAGCTGACCAATTTCCATTGGAGGTTCCTGGGCAAAACTAAGAATCCCTTCTTTTGGAACTACCCAATGCTATCTTGTTGAGAGCCCTCATTGTTCACTTTAAGGGTCTCATCTTCAGTATATAAAAGAGTTTCTGGCAAGGTAACTTGTGGAACTAGGGTGGCAACCCCTTTTAGGTCACTGTTTTGTAATGCTGCTTTCTTAGTTGCCTGATTGGCAGCCTGGTTTCCTCATGCAACCTCTGTACTTTCTTTTTGATGTGCCTGCAATGGGAAACTGAAACTCCAATGGGCAGATGAACTGCTTCCAGGAGCCTAAAGATTTAGTCACCATATTTGACTGGGGACCCTCAGGCAGCCAGGTAGACCCTTTCTTTCCAGGTAGCAGTGTGTGTGTTTATCAACAGAAAAGCATACTCGAAGTCAATGTAAATAGCCACTCTTTTTCTTTTTCCCAGCTCTAAAACTTGGGTCAGAGCTATGAGCTCAGCCAATTGGGCAAAGGTCTGTCTAGTCAAAGATATGGTTATTCCAGTGATCATGTATGGATGTGAGAGTTGGAATATAAAGAAAGCTGAGCACCAAAGTATTGATGATTTTGAACTGTGGTGTTGGAGAAGACTTTTGAGAGTCCCTTGGACTGCAAAGAGATCAAACCAGTAAATCGTAAAGGAAATTGGTCCTGAATATGCATTGGAAAAACTTCTGTTGAAGCTGAAACTCCAATACTTTGCTTACCTGATGAGAAGAACTGACTCACTGGAAATGACCCTGATGCTGGGAAAGATTGAAGGCAGGAGGAGAAGGGGATGTCAGAGGATGAGATGGTTGGATGGCATCGCTGACTTGATGGACACGAGTTTAAGCAAACTTCTGAAGTTGGTGATGGACAAGGAAGCCTGGTGTGCTGAAGTCCGGGGGGTTACAGATTTGGATATGACTGAATGACTGAACTGAACTGAATTGGGGTGAAGTTCCTGGTGGTAAAGGTTTAGCCTCTATGGTCTCAAAATTGAAGACTACTGCATATCCTGCTTTCCTTTTTCCATCTAAGACAGAGCTGCTCCTGTCAGTGTACCAAATTTCCTCAGGCTTGATCAGGGGATCCTCTGAAAATAAACCTTGAGGCTTTATTCAAATATTTACAGTTTTTAGACAAGAGTGGAAGGGAAGAAAGCTATCAGGGGTAGGCAGGAGGGTAGCTGGGTTAAGAACCTCCCAAGGAGATATAGTCAGTCCAAGATTTTCCATCAGCACTACTTGATATCTGAGGATCCTTGATCAGACATCCAGAAGTGGCCTCTCCCATTCAGGAGATTTTCACTTGGTGGCTGGTAAAAATAGCTGGCTTGCCTCCAAGACAGATTTTTAAGGCATCTTCTATCAGGATTGTAATGGCTTCAAAGTTTTGAAGACAGGGAGGCCAATCTTGGGAATTGGGTCTAGCTGCTTGGATGAGTAAGCCACTGGCTGGGGTTCAGGTCCCAACATTTGAGTTAACATTCCCAAGGTTATGTCTTCCTTCTCATGGACATATGGATGGGATGCTTTCTCTAAATTTGGCAACCTCAAACCAGGTGCCTGGATCAAGGCCTGTTTTAGTGTAACCTGCTGCCTCATCTGTGGAGTAGATTAGTAGGTCATCTAAATACTGAAATATTTTCCCATTAAGTCTCAGGTCCATATCTAGGAGATCCTGGATAAGGGACTGTCCAAAAAAGTGGGCACTATCCCTAAATCCCTGAGGCAAAACTGTCCAGATCATTTGTTGGTGTTTTTCTCCTGGAGCCTTCCATTTGAAGGCAAAAAAGTTTTGGGGATTCCTCAGCCAGTGGTATGCAAAATAATACATCCTTAATTTCCAGGAGAGTAACCATTCTACATTGGACAGGATTTCTCCTAAGATTACATAAGAGTTGTGAACTGTGGGATACAGGGAACTACAGCCTATTTACGATATGGAGATCTTGAACAGTTTGCCAGGTCCATACTTCTTAAAAAAATTAATTTACTTATTTTAATTAGAGGCTAAAAACAGCATTGTTTTAGTTTTTTTTGCTATACATTGACATGAATCAGCCACGGGTGTACATGTGTCCCCCCACCCAGAATCCCCCTTCCAAATCCCTCCCTTCCTGATCCCTCTGTGTTGTTCCAGAGAAAGAGTTTAGAGTGCCCTGCTTCATTCATCGAACTTAGACTGGTCATCTATTTTACATATGGTAATATGCATTTTTAAAGCTATTCTGTCAAATCATCCCACCCTCACCTTCTCCCACATAGTCCAAAATTCTGTTTTTTACAGTTGTGTCTCTTTGGCTGTCCTCTGCCGGGAGCCAGCATGGGGAATCCCGCCCGTGGCAAAGGTCATGAGGAAGGGGCCTGACATGCAAAGGCGGGATCAGGCCTCGTGGGTCCCCCTTGGAACTTCTCAAGCATCTACCCCAAAATCAGAATCTGTCTGTCTTATTATTTTGTGACTTTGACCGACTCCTCTGACACTAACAGGGGGCTATCCCCGACTACCTTTCTCTGGAAAAAGTTAACTTAGAGCTCCAGTTAACAGTTTCCTGCATATAAAAGGAGTGTGTCAGCTCAAACCCCTCTGATGGCTCTCTAACTTGCCTGACAGGTTTACCTGGACATTTACAACTACGCATGTGATTGTTTACAGCCCCCCAACCATGAGAGGCATGAAGCTTAAAACATCTTAAAGATATAGAGCCTTTTTAAAGAGCTAAGAATTATATTAGTGAAGGGTTTCATTGTTGAGTTAATGACTGCCACCAGGTCTCCATATCCTTCATCTTTTAGGCACCTGGGAGGATATTAATTAATGTAATTGGGATGTAGAAAAAAGAATATAGTAGTTTTGATGTTAGCAATACTAGACTTTTGAGTTAATGAATTTTCTCTTTGTTATAAATCACTGTACTCCTCTTTCCTTGTTATAATTTGTTGTTTCCTTGCTATATAAGAATGTAACCTTAATCAGTGCTTTCTGAGAGTGGCACCAGACTTTAGTAAGAACAACACTTTTAGGGAAAATAAGTTTTCTGGTTGATGGACCCTTATCAGAAAAGGGCCATGAAATGCTAATAGGCCTCCTGGTGAGAAGATGATGTAAATCACCTAAGACCTGTGTATACAGCTAGGTATGCAGATAGAAAGCCTGGTCTCGATAAGGGTCAGGACTGCTGACCCTGCATGAATTTGTATTATCCATTGATCTCTATGTACAACTTAAAGTATAAAAGCTTTCCTGGAAAATAAAGAGACGGACCAGTTTCATGGAAATCTGGCTACCCCTGTGTCTTCTTTTCTTTCTTACTTTATTTTCTGGCTGATTCCCGTCTGGAGCATAGAGGCTCACCATGTATACTTATTGCCTGGGCTTCTAAGATCCACATGAGAGGGAGCCCAAGGTGGGGCACCCTCTGCTATTCAAGTGGGCACCTGTGGCCTTGCATAGACGGTGCAAGTCCCTTGTCTTGGGGCTTTATTGGCTTTCTATGTAAACCAAGGAATACAGCCTCTTTTTCTCCTCTATTTTATCTCCTCTCTCTCACTACATTATTCTTCCCTTCATATCTCTAATTAAATAATTATTTCCTAATCATCAACTCCATCCCCGCATCGAATTACCCTGCATCCACCAGGTCTGAACCCCAGCAAGTGGTGCCTGGAACAAGCTATTCGAAGGTAGGTCTCAGAAATGCTCAGTTTTGGGGATGAATAGGACCCCACTCAGTGTGCCTAGGACACCCTGAATAAAATAGGTAGGGTGAGTAGGAGTGGGAAGTGTTTTAAAGGTTGAAAGAAACCGGCTTTCTAAGGGTTGAAAAGAAATCCCTCTTTACAAAGGTTGAAACAAAACCTTCTTTACAAGACAGAAATATTTCTTTCTCTATAAAAATCTCTGACACAGGTAACAGTGAGTCAAAAGAATGACAACTCTTTATAGAAGTAATTTTACAACTGTTAAACAAAAGAAGAATTAAAGTTAAATTTGTATAAGAACAGTGTCCTTGGTTTTCAGAAGAAGGCACTGTTAATTTAGATACTTGGGTGAAGGTAGGAAAATAGCTAAAAACTTATTTTACTTTACATGGGCCAGAAAATGTTCCTGTAAATGCTTTTGCTCTGTGGGATATGGTTAGAAATGTTCTGGACCCTGTCATGAAACTGTTAGATAGCTTATGGGAAAGGCTATAGCGGTGGATGGTGGTGGGTCTCCACCTTCTACGCAGATCATACTTTCTGCCATTGATGAAGAAAAGGAGGAAGACTGTGCTCTATCTTCCGAAGAAGAGGAGGGCTTACAGGACGCTGCAGCCAGGAGCCCTGGGAAGCCCCCTCCCCCTCTACGCAAACCTTTAAAAATGTATCTGATTTAAGGCAATGACTGCCACCTCCACTGTGCCTCCCCAGGGCCCAGGAATTTCCCACCTTGCCTCCAAAGCCTCCTAGAACATTGCCTAAGGCTCAAAAAGATAAAGAGAGTTTTTTTTAAACAAAGGAGCTTTTAAAGCAGAGGCATACACAATATGCAGAGCCTACTTCTTGAAGAAACCCCCCTCAGGGGGGCCTCACTCAAGCAAAAAAAAAAAAAAAGAGAGAGTGAAAAAGAAAAAGAAAAAAGAAAGAAAAATAATCGTAGTAAAAAGGATTCTACGAATAAAAAATATTTCTCTTATAGACAAATGGAACATTTTAGCCAGCAATGTCTTGCTAAACAGAGACAACAAGCCATGCCAATCAACCCCAGGTAGCTCAAGACCGGACCTCAGTTCCACCACTGCAATAATATTAACCCCTGACATGCCAGTTACTCCTATTCCAATGGGAGTGGCGGACCCCCTGCCTGAGGGCATTGTAAGACTTGTGCTAGGGTGTGCTCGCTTTCTTTTCAAGGATTTCAGTGGTGCCTGGTGTAGTTCAGTTCAGTTCAGTCTCTCAGTCGTGTCCAACTCTTTGCAACCCCATGAATCACAGCACGCCATCGCCAACTCGAGGAGTTCACTCAGACTCACGTCCATCGAGACAGTGATGCCATCCAGCCATCTCATCCTCTGTTGTCCCCTTCTCCTCCTGCCCCCAATCCCTCCCAGCATCAGAGTCTTTTCTAATGAGTCAACGCTTCACATGAGGTGGCCAAAGGACTGGAGTTCCAGCTTTAGCATCATTCCTTCCAAAGAAATCCCAGGGCTGATCTCCTTCAGAATGGACTGGTTGGATCTCCTTGCAGTCCAAGGGACTCTCAAGAGTCTTCTCCAACACCACAGTTCAAAAGCATCAATTATTCGGCGCTTAGCCTTCTTCAGAGCACAACACGACACACATAAATCCCTTGCATTCCTATGCACTAACAATGCAAAAAAAGAAAGAGAAATTAAGGAATCAATTCATTCCACCATTGCAACGAAAAGGATAGATTACTTGGGAGTATGTCTACCTAAAGCAACAAAAGATTTCTATATAGAAAACTATAAAACACTGATGAAAGAAATAAAAGAGGACACAAATAGATGGAGAAATATACCATGTTCATGGATTGAAAGAATCATTATAATGAAAATGAGTATACTACCCAAAGCAATCTATAGATTCAATGCAATCCCTATAAAACTGCCAATGATATTATTGACAGAACTACAATTTCACAAATTGTATGGAAATACAAAAAAAAAAAAAAAAACAGGAATAGCAAAGCAATCTTGATAAAAAAAGAATGGAACAGGAGGAATCAACCTTCAGGCTCTACTAGAAAGCTACATTCATCAAGACAGTTTGGTACTGGCACAAAGACAGAAATATCAATTAATGGAAAAAAAAAATAGAAAGCCCAGAGATAAATCCATGCACCTATGGACACCTTATCTTTGACAAAGGAGGCAGTGGAGAAAAGACAATCTCTTTAACAAGTGGTGCTGGGAAAACTGGTCAACCACTGTGAAAGAATGAAACAAGAACACTTTCTAACACCGTACACAAAAACAAACTCAAAATGGATTAATGATCTAAACATAAGATCAGAAATTATAAAACTCCTGGAAGAAAACATAGGCAAAACACTCTCAGACATAAATCACAGCAGAATCCTCTATGATCCACCTTCAAGAGTAATGGAAATAAAAGTGAAAATAAACAAATGGGGCCTAATTAAACTTAAAAGATTTTGCACAATGAAAGAAACTGTAAGTAAGGTAAGAAGACAGACTTCAGAATGGGAGAAAATAATAGCAAATGAAGCAACAGACAAAGCATTAATCTCAAAAATATACAGGCAACTACTGCAGCTCAATTGCAGAAAAATAAACGACCCAATCAAAAAATGGGCCAAAAAACTAAACAGACATTTCTCCAAAGAAGACATACAGGTCGCTAACAAACACATGGAAAGATGCTCAACATCACACATTATCAGAGAAATACAAATCAAACCCGCAATGAGGTGCCATTTCACACCAGTCCGAATGGCTGCTATCCAAAAGTCTACAACGAGTAAATGCTGGAGAGGGTTGGAGAAAAGGGAATCCTCTTTCTCTGTTGGTGGGAATGCAAACAAATAGAGCCAGTATGGAGAACAGTGTAAAAATTCCTTAAAAAACTGGAAGTAGAACTGCCTTATGACACAGCAATCCCACTTCTGGGCATACACACCAAGGAAACCAGAATTGAAAGAGACACTTGTACCCTAATGTTCATCGCAGCACACTTTATAATAGCCAGGACATGGAAGCAACCTAGATGTCCATCAGCAGATGAATGGATAAGAGAGCTTTGATACATATACGCAAAGGATACATATACTCAGCTGTTAAAAAGAATACATTTGAAACAGTTCTAATGAGGTGGATGAAACTGGAGCTGATTATACAGAGTGAAATAAGCCAGAAAGCAAAACACCAGTACAGTATACTAATGGATATATATGAAATTTAGTAACATATTAATGATAACACTGTATGCAAGACAGCAAAAGAGACACATATGTATAGTATAGTCTTTTGGACTCTGTGGGAGAGGGTGAGGGTGGGATGATATGGGAGAATGACATTGAAACATGTATATTATCATATTTGGAATGGAGCTCCAGTCCACCTTCGATGCATGAGACATGGTTCTCGGGACTGGTGTACTGGGATGATCCAGAGGTATGGGATGGGGAGGGAAGTGGAAGGGGGATTCAGGATGGGGAACACATGTACACATGTAGCAGATCCATATCAATGTATGGCAAAACCACTACAATACTGTAAAGTAATTAGCCTCCAATTAAATAAATAAAGTTATATTTAAATATATATATATATATATATATATATATATATATATATATATATATATATGAGGCATCAGAGGGCATACACAAAAACCATAATCACAGAAAACTAGCCAATCTAATCACACGGACCTCAGCCTTGTCTAACTCAATGAAACTAAGCCATGACTTGTGGGGCCTCCAAGACCGGTGGGTCATGTTGGAGAGGTCTGACAGAATGTCGTCCACTGGAGAAGGGAATGGTAAACCATTTCAGTATTCTTGCCTTGAGAACCCCATGAACAGTATGAAAAGGCAAAATGATAGGATACTTTCAAGAGGTGCTCCCCAGGTCAGTAGGTGCCCAATATGCTGCTAGAGGTCAGTGGAGAAATAACTCCAGAAAGAATGAAGGGATGGAGCCAAAGCAAAAACAATACCCAGCTGTGGATGTGACTGGTGATAGAAGCAAGGTCCAATGTTGTAAAGACCAATATTGCATAGGAACGTGGAATGTCAGGTCCATGAATCAAGGGAAATTGGAAGTGGTCAAACAGGAGATGGCAAAAGTGAACATCAACACTCTAGGAATCAGCAAACTAAAATGGACTGGAATGGGTGAATTTAACTCAGATGACCATTATATCTATTTCTGTGGGCAGGAATCCCTTAGAAGAAACGGAGTAGCCATCGGGTCAACAAAAGAGTCCAAAATGCAGTACTTGGATTCAATCTCAAAAACGACAGAATGATCTCTGTTCGTCTCCAAGGCAAATCATTCAATATCACAGTTATCCAAGTCTATGCCCCAACCAGTAATGCTGAAGAAGCTGAAGTTGAACTGTTCTGTGAAGACCTACAAGACCTTTTAGAACTAACGCCCAAAACAGATGTCCTTTTCATTATAGGGGACTGGAATGCAAAAGTCAGAAGTCAAGAAACACCTAGGGTAATAGGCAAATTTGGCCTTCGAATACAGAATAAAGCAGAGCAAAGAATAAAAGAGTTTTGCCAAGAGAACTCACTGGTCATAGCAAACAACCTCTTCCAATAACACAAGAGAAGACTCTACACATGGACATCATCAGATGGTCAACCCTGAAATCAGATTGATTATATTCTTTGCAGCCAAAGATAGAGAAGTGCTATACAGTCAGGAAAAACAAGACTGAGAGCTGACTGGCTCAGATCAAGAACACCTTATTGCCAAATTCATACTGAAATTCAAGTAAGTAGAGAAAACCACTAGACCAATCAGGTATGACCTAAATCAAATTGCTTATGACTATACAGTGGAAGTGAGAAACAGATTTAAGGGCCTAGATCTGATAGATAGAGTGCCTGAAGAACTATGGAATGAGGTTCCTGACATTGTACAGGAGACAGGGATCAAGACCATCCCCATGGAAAAGAAATGCAAAAATCAAAATGGCTTTCTGGGGAGGCTTTACAAATAGCTGTGAAAAGAAGAGAAGCAAAGAAAAAAAAAGGATAAAAGGAAACATATAAGCATCTGAAACCAGAGTTCCAAAGAATAGCAATGAGGGGTAAGAAAGCCTCCCTCAGCGATCAATGCAAAGAAATAGAGGAAAACAACAGAATGGGAAAGACTAAAGATCTCTTAAGGAAAATTAGAGATGCCAAGGGTACATTTCATGTAAAGATGGGCTTGATAAAGGACAGAAATGGTATGGACCTAACAGAAGCAGAAGATATTAAGAAGTGGCAGGAATACACAGAAGAACTGTACAAAAAAAAGATATTCATGAACAAGATAATCATGATGGTGTGATCACTCACCTAGAGCCAGATATCCTGGAATGTGAAGTCAAGGGGACCTTAGAAAGCATCACTATGAACAAAGCTAGTGGAGGTGATGGAATTCCAGTTGAGCTGTTCCAAATCATGAAAGATGATACTGTGAAAGTGCTGCACTCAATATGTCAGAAAATTTACAAAACTCAGCAGAGGACAAAGGACTGGAAAAGGTCAGTTTTCATTCCAATCCCAAAGAAAGGCAATGCCAAAGAATGCTGAAACTACCGCACAATTGCCCTCATCTCACACGCTAGTAAAGTAATGCTCAAAATTCTCCAAGCCAGGCTTCAGCAATGCATGAACCGTGAAATACCAGATGTTCAATCTAGTTTTAGAAATGGCAGAGGAACCAGAGATCATATTGCCGTCATCTGCTGGATCATGGAAAAAGGAAGAGAGTTCCAGAAAAACATCTATTTCTGCTTTATTGACTGTGCCAAAGCCTTTGACTGTGTGGATCACAATAAACTGTGGAAAATCTTAAAAGAGATGGGAATACCAGACCATCTAACCTGCCTTTTGAGAAATTTGTATGCAGGTCAGGAAGCAACAGTTAGAACTGGACATGGAACAACAGACTGGTTCCAAATAGGAAAAGGAGTACATCAAGGCTGTATATTGTCACCCTGCTTATTTAACTGATATGCAGAGTACATCATGAGAAATGCTGGGCTGGAAGAAGCACAAGCTGGAATCAAGATTGCCAGGAGAAATATAAAAAATCTCAGATATGCAGATGACACCACCCTTATGGCAGAAAGTGAAGAGGAACTAAAAAGCCACTTGGTGAATCTGAAAGAGGAGAGTTAAACGTTGGCCTAAAGCTCAACATTCAGAAAACGAAGATCATGGCATCTGGTCCCATCACTTCATGGGAAATAGATGGGGAAACAGTGGAAACAGTGTCAGACTTTATTTTAGGAGGCTCCGAAATCACTGCAGATGGTGACTGCAGCCATGGAATTAAAAGTCGCTTACTCCTTGGAAGAAAAGTTATGACCAACCTAGATAGCATATTCAAAAGCAGAGACATTACTTTGCCGACTAAGGTCAGTCTAGTCGAGGCTGTGGTTTTTCCGGTGGTCATGTATGGATGTGAGAGTTGGACTGTGAAGAAGGCTGAGCACTCAAGTATGGATGCTTTTGAACTGTGGTGTGGGAGAAGACTCTTGAAAGTCCCTTGGACTGCAAGGTGATCCAACTTGTCTATTCTGAAGGAGATCAGCCCTGGGATTTCTTTGGAAGGAATGATGCTAAAGCTGAAACTCCAGCACTTTGGCCACCCCATGCGAAGATGACTCATTCGAAAAGACTCTGATGCTGGGAGGGATTGGGGGCAGGAGGAGAAGGGGATAAAAGAGGATGAGATGGCTGGATTGCATCACTGTCTCGATGGACATGAGTCTGAGTGAACTCCGGGAGTTGGTGATGGACAGGGAGGCCTGGCGTGCTGTGATTCATGATGTTACAAACTGTTGGACACAACTGAGCCACTGAACTGAATGGCAACAATGTAATTGTTCATCTGAAGAACCTAAAAATTAATAAGTTGAATGCCAAGTTAGCAGAAATAAAGAAATACTAAAAATTATAGCAATGATAAATCAAATAGAGATTTAAAATTAAAAAGTATCAAAACAGTTTTTTTAAAGGTAAAATATAGACTCATGTTAAATGATATATTTAATACCTCAGAAATAAAAAGGTTCATTCCAGATCACCATGAACAATCATATACCAACAGGTTGGATAACTGAAAATAAATTTATGAATTCCTAGAAACATAGAATCTGCAATAATTGAATCAAGAATAAATACAAATCCTGAACTGACCAATAAACAAATGGTGCATGGGGATGACCCAGAGAGATGTTATGGGGAGGGAGGTGGGAGGGGGGTTCATGTTTGGGAACGCACGTAAGAATTAAAGATTTTAAAATTAAAAAAATAATAATAATAATAAAAATTAAAAAAAAAAAGGATTCAATCAGCAACCAAAACCTTCCCAATGAAGAAAAGACTAGGACAGATGACTTCACAGGTGAGTTATACTAGAAATCCAAATTTAAAAGCATATTAAAAGTCAGAAAAATCAAACATGAAAAGGAAAGTTCCTCAAAACATTAAAAATATAAGTCCCTTATAATTCATCAATCTATGTATAAAACCAAAGGAAATGAAATCAGAATCTTCAAGATATGCTTGCACCTGCATTTCCATGTCAATTTCAGCATTTTCAATATAGCCAAGTGAGAGAAATAATCTAAATTTCAATAAGTGGATGAATATATATAATGGAATATTATTCAGCCTTAAAAATAAATAAATTCTGCCATTTATGAAAACATGGATAAATCTATAGGACATTATGTTAAGTGAAACAAGTCATACACAGAAATACAAATACAACATGATCTCACTTATATATGGTATCTAAATTAGTTAAATTCACTGAAACAGAGAGTAGAATAATGCTCACCAAAGGAGGAAGAAATGGGGTAACATTCATGTTGTACAAAGTTTCAGTTTTGTAAGATGAATAAGTTCTAGATATCTAATGTCCTACAATGTGACAATAATTAATATTGTACACTTGAAATCTGCTAAGAGGGTTGTTTCTAAATTTTATTGTTGGATGCACAGGTACACACAAAAGATAACCATGTGATTTGACTGTATGCTAATTAGAATGATTGTGGTTAATAGTTCATAATGTGTACATGTTATTAACTTTAAATATATATAATATTAACTGTTAAGTATACCTCAAAAAAGGTGGAAGAAAATAATGTCCTATTTCATGTGTGAGGATGGTAAAACACAGTGGATGTGAATAGAGTTGGGGAACCAGAACTCTTTACATATTTATTTTTACAATGTTTTGATTTGGGGCATGTATGTCTCCATTATCTATTCAGATACTAAGAAAATAATAAATAAAAGTATGAAACACCTGAACGTTAGCTTTGGCTAGAGGGAAGGCCACTTCCTTGAAAAACAGGAAAAGGAAACTAGATTTAGAAATAGTCAATAGCAATGAAAGAAAGGTGTTGTGTACAAATAGCTCAATCAAAGATGCTTGGCAGCTAAAATATGACAAATAGAGCAGTAATTAACAACAGTGGCAAGAATCAAACAGATTATTTGAAATAGGAAAATATGTGCTTTCATAAAGCAGAATATAAAGAAGGAGCTAAGGGGAAAGGAAATATTGATCTGGATAAAGAATCAGGGAATAACTGTAGGAAGATTATTGGGGCTCAAGAAAAATAATGTACACAGATTAAAGAGGAAGGAGTGAAAAGGAAGGAGTGAAAATTATAAACATAAATAACATTTTTAGATGAAGATAGGGAAGATAAGATTAAGTTTTCTATGTACTTAATAAAGAAAAACTTGAAGTCATCAGCTTAAAGGATAAGGTAAGGAAATGGAATTTAAGGGGGAAAAGATTCTATGCTCATGAGGAACATAAATCATTGAGAAGATGAGGTATGTAAAATAGAATTGCTAAACTGTGGTCAAAGCTAAGATTTAGTTCAAATACAAAATCTTGCACTAAACTACATTTGTCCAGTTCAGGATGGCATTCTAAACAGTATTCCAGCAAAGACGTGAAGAAGCAGGGTATGTTTTAAAAGTTCCTTACAACATCAAGGGTAGTTGTTCAGTCACCAAGTCGTGTCCAACTTTTTGCAACCCCATTGACTGTAACATGCCAGGCTTTCCTGTCCCTCACAATCTCCTGGAGTTTTCCCAAGTTCATGTCCATTGAATCAGTGATACCACCCAATTATCTCATCCTCTGTCACTCCCTTCTCCTTCTGCCTCCAATCTTTTCCAGCATCAGGTTCTTTTCCAATGAGTCGACTGCTTGCATCAGATGGCCAAAGTATTGGAGCTTCAGCTTCAGCATCAGTCCTTTCAGTGAATATTCAGTATCGATTTCCTTTATGATTGACTGGTTTTATTTACTTGCTGTCCTATGGACTGTCAAGAGTCTTCTCCAGTACCTCATTTCAAAAGTATCAGTTCTTCAGCGTGCTGATACTTTATGGCCCAACTCTCACATCCATACATGACTACTGGAGAAAACATAGCCTTAACTATATGGACTTTTGTTAGCAAAAGTTGTGTCCATCTTTGTCTTTGCTTTTTAACACACTGTCTAGGTTTGTCATAGCTTTCCTGCCAAGAAGCAGTCATCTAATTTCATGGCTGTAGTCACATTTTGCAGTGATTTTAGAGCCAACAAAGAGGAAATCTGTCCACCTTTTCCCTTTCTATTTGCCAGGGAGTGAGGGGACCCGATGCAATGATCTTAGCTTTTTTTTTTTTTTTTTCAATATTGAGTGTTAAGCCAGCTTTTTTACTGTCCTCTTTGATCCTCATCAAGAAGCTATTTAGTTCCTCTTCAGTTTCTTTCATTAAAATGGTGTCATCTGCATTTCTGAGGTTGTTGATATTCCTCCCAGAAATCTTAATTCAAGCTTGTAACTCATCCAGCCTGGCATTTCGCATGATGTGCTCTGCGTATAAACTAAATAAACAGGATGACAGTAAACAGCTTTGTTGTAGTCCTTTCCATTTTTGAGCCAGTCAGTTGTTCCATATAACGTTATAACTGTTGCTTCTTGACCCATATACAGGTTTCTCAGGAAACAGGCAAGATGGTCTGGTATTACCATCTCTTTAAGAATTTTCCACAGTTATGATCCACACCATCAAAGGCTTTAATGTAGCAAATGAAACAGAGATAGATTTTTTCTGAAATTCATGTGCTTTTTCTATGATCCAGTGAATTTTGGCAATTTGAACTCTGGTTCCTCTGCCTTTTCTAAACCCAGCTTGTATATCTGGAAGTTCTTATTTCACATAATGCTGAAGCCTAGCTTGAAGGATTTTGAGCATAATCTTACTAGTGTGGGAAATGAGTGCAATTGTCCAGTAGTTTGAACATTCTTTATAACTACCCTTCTTGGCTTCCCTGGTAGCTTGGATGGTAAAGCATCTTCCTACAATGTAGGAGACCTGGGTTTGATCCCTGGGTCAGCAAGATCCCCTGGAGAAGGAAATGGCAACCCACTTCAGTATTCATGCCTGGAAAATCCCATGGACCGAGGAGCCTGGTGGGCTACAGTCCATGGGACTGCAAAGAGTCGGACATGACTGAGTGACTTCACTTTCACTTTCTTGGGAATGGGGATGAAGATTGACCTTTTCCAGCCCTGTAGCCACTGCTGGGTTTTCCAAATTTGCTGACATATTGAGTGAAGCACTTTAATAGCACCATGTTTTAGGATTTTAAGTGGGTCTACTGGGAATCTGTCACCTCCACTAACTTTATTGGCAGCCATGCTTCCTAAGGCCCACTTGATTCACACTCCAGAATGTGTGGTTCTGGTTGAGTGACTACATCATCATGGTTATCTGAGTCACTAAGATCTCTTTTTGTACAGTTTTGTGTATTCCTACCAGCTCTTCTGTTTCTATAAGGTCTAGAATGTTTCTGTATTTTATTGTGCCTGTGTATGGGTGAAATGTTCCCTTGATATTTCCAATTTTCTTGAAGAGATCTCTAGCCTTTCCCCTTCTGTTGTTTTCCTCTATTTATTTGTATTGTTCTTTGAAGAAGGCCTCCTTGTCTCTCCTTGCTAGTCTCTGGAATTCTGCATTTAGTTGGGTATACCTTTTCCTTTCTCCCTTGCTTTTCACTTCTCTTCTTTCCTCAACTATTTGTAAAGACTCCTCAGACAACCACTTTGCCTTCTTGCATTTCTTTTCTTTGAGATGGCTTTATTTACTGCCTCCTGTACAATATTATGAACCTCTGTCCATAGTTCTTCAGGCACTCTATTTACTAGATATAATCCCTTGAATCTATTTATCACCTCCATTCTATATTCATAGCGCATTTTATTTAAGTTGTTTTCCCCAAGTTTTTAGTTTAAGTTTGAATTTTGCTACAAGGAGCTGATGATATGAGCCACATTCAACTTCAGGTCTTGTTTTTCCTGACTGTATAGAGGTTCTCCACCTCCAGCTGCAAGCAATACAATCTATCTGATTTCGGTATTGACCATCTGGTGATGTCCATGTGTAAAGTCACCCCTTGTGTTGTTGAAAAGAGGTGTTTGCTATAAACAGTGCATTCTCTTGGCAGAATTCTGTTAGCCTTTGCTCTGCCTCATTTTTTACTCCAAGGCAAAACTTATCTGTTACTCCAGATATTTCTTGACTTCCTACTTTTGCATTCCAGTCCCCTTTGATTTTTTTTTTTTTTTTTTAGCATTAGTTCTAGATCTTGTAGTTCTTCACACAACTGATCGACTTCAGTTTATTTCACATCAGTGGTTGGGGAATAGGCTTGAATTACTGTGATATTGAATGGTTTGCTTTGGAAAAAAACTGAGATCATTGTCATTTTTGAGGTTACACCCAAGTACTGCATTTCAGACTCTTTTGTTGATTATGAGGGCTACTTCATTTCTTTCATAGGATTCTTGCCTAAAGTAGTATATATAATGGTCATAAAATTCAAAAATTCCCATCCATTTTAGTTCCCTGATTCCTGAGATGTCGATGTTCACTTTTCCCATCTCCTGCTTAACCACGTCCAATGTACCTTGATTCATGGGCCTAATATTTCAGGTTCCTATGTAGTACTACTATTATTCCGATTTACAGCAATGGAATTTATTTTCACTACCAGACACATCCACAACTGAGCATCATTTCCAATTCAGTTCAGTTCAGTCTAGTTCAATTCAGTCATTCAGTCAAGTCCGACTCTTTGTGACCCCATGAATCGCAGCACGCCAGGCCTCCCTGTCCATCCTGTCCAACTCCTCCCAGAGTTCACTCAATCTCATGTCCATCGTCCATCAGATGCCATCCAGCCATCTCATCCTCTGTCGTCCCCTTCTCCTCCTGCCCCTAATCCCTCCTAGCATCAGAGTATTTTCCAAAGAGTCAACTCTTCAAATGAGGTGGCCAAAGTACAGGGGTTTCAGCTTTAGCATCATTCCTTCCAAAAAACACCCAGGGCTGATCTCCTTCAGAATGGACTGGTTGGATCTCCTTGCAGTCCAAGGGACCCTCAGGAGTCTTCTCCAACACCACAGTTCAAAAGCATCAATGCTTCGGCGCTCAGCTTTATTCACAGTCCAACTCTCACATCCATACATGACCACTGGAAAAACAATAGCCTTGACTGGACGGACCTTTGTTGGCAAAGTAATGTCTCTGCTTTTAAATATACTATCTAGTTTGGTCATAACTTTCCTTCCAAAGAGTAAGCGTCTTTTAATTTCATGGCTGCAGTCACCATTTGCAGTGACTTTGGAGCCCCAAAAAATAAAGTCTGACACTGTTTCCACTGTTTCCTCATCTTTTTCCCAGTCCTGTGGCCACTGCTGAGTTTTGCAAATTTGCTGGTATATTGAGTGCAGCACTTCCATTTAGGTCCAGCCATTTCATTATTTCTGAAACTATTTGTAGTTGTCCTCCGCTCTTCTTCCCCAGTAGCATATTGCACACATCCTGACGGGGAGGGGGGGCTCATCTTTCAGTATTATATCTTTTGTCCTTTTATACAGATGATAAAATTGAAATTTAAAGTCAATCAGGAATTTCCCTGAAGACACTCCTATACATTGGGAGAGTCAGAATTTATACACAAGGTGATCTGACTCCTTATCATCATGCTCCTTATCATCAAGCCTGACATATGGAAGGTATTGGTTGAGAACTTTTGAAATGATTATCTACTAAGAACATAAATCATAAAACATGGAAATAAAGAACATTGAAGTTTGGGCGGTCAGCAGTAGCAAATAGCAATAGGTAATACAAAAAAAATGATTTGTTTGAAAATAAATCACTGGAATAATGCTGCAACTTTCACTTAATATCTAAATTATTTTCTTAGTAATACTGTATCACATATTAATTTCCTGTGGTTTTTTTTTTTTTTTTGCTCATTGGTTTGTTTTAAATCATAGTATTTCTTTATATTCTCAGAACTGGATTAGAAGTTTCAAGTCTTCTTCACAAAATATTTTAAATCACTAAGATAATAAACTTTCTAGGCTTTTAGCAGTAATATTAGATGCCAAAATATATGGAAATATTTCAAAGTCTTGAGTGAATATATCTGTGGTGTTGGAGAAGACTCTTGAGAGTCTCTTGGACTGCAAGGAGATCCAACCAGTCCCTTCTAAAGGAGATCAGTTCTGGGTGTTCTTTGGAAGGAATGATGGTAAAGCTGATACTCCAGTACTTAGGCCATCTCATGCGAGGAGTTGACTCATTGGAAAAGACTCCGATGCTGGAAGGGATTGGGGGCAGGAGGAGAAGGGGACGACAGAGGATGAGATGGCTGGATGGCATCACTGACTCGATGGACATGAGTTTGAGTGAACTCCGGGAGATGGTGATGGACAGAGAGGCCTGGTGTGCTGCAATTCATGGGATAACAAAGAGTAGGACATGACTGAGCGACTGAATTGAAATTAGAAATCTAGTGTTCTGTTCATACTAATGCAAACAAGTGGGCTCAAAATGTCATAAATTTTGTAGCTAGGCAGAAATTCATAATTTGCTAAAAATATATATATATTATACACACTATATTATATATTATGTGTGTATAAAAACTTTTTACTATGCATAATAAAGGCTTGAGGAATAACAATAACAAAAAGTGGCAGAGAAATTGTAAAACTTAAACTAAATGAAATAAGACCACTAAATATGAAATGGATAAAGTGAAATAGACTAGATAAAAGTAAAAGATCATCATATAGACTAGTTATTTTTAAATGTTGATGCTCACACATCTGGAGCTGTGGAGAAGGAAAGCAATACCTGGACATTTGTATTTTTCAAAAATTTCCAAGATAATTCTGATATGCATCTAGATTTTCAAAAGTGATCGCAGGTTTTTATATTAAATAGTCGTTTTATTGATACAGAATTTCTATTATTTTCTGTTAACCAGTCATGATAAAATGGTATTAAGCAAATAATAGTTATAAAATTATAATCATGAAAGATAATTATCAGATTTCACAATCAACAGCCAGAAAAATATATAATATAATTACAATTTCAAGTCATAATGGAAATAGGATTTATCTAACAATATAAAACAATTGCCTATAACTTGGGGAATTAAGTAGGGTGATGTGGTAAGTGGAAGTGCATACATACACATGTTTTACTTCTGCCCAGCCAGGCTATGTCTTTTGGTTGGTGCATTTAAGCCATTTGCATTTAAGGTAATTATTAACATGTATGTTCCAATTACAACTTTAACAAATGTTTTTGGCTTATTTTTTGAAGGTCTTTTCCTTCTCTTGTGCTTCCTGCCTAGAGACGTTCCTTTAGCATTTCTTGTAAAAATGGTTTGGTGGTGCTAAGTTCTCATAATGTTTGCTTATTTGTAAAGCTTTTGATTTCTCCATCAAATCTGAATGAGGAGAGTGTTGCTGGGTAGACTGTTCTTGGTTGCAGGTTCTTCCCTTTCACCACTGTAAATATATTATGCCATTCCCTTCTGGATTCTAGAGTTGCTGTTGAGAAATCAACTGGTAAGTTTATGGGACTTCCCTTATATATTATTTATCTTCTTTCCCTTGTTGCTTTTAATATTTTATCTTTGTGATTGATTTTCATTGGTTTCATTACTATGTGTCTTGATGTACTCTTCCTTGGGTTTATCCTGCCTGGGACTCTCTGCACGCCTTTTCCCATGTTAGGGAAGTTTCCAGCTATTATCTCTTCAAATATTCTCTTGGGTCCTTTCTCTTTCTTTTCTTCTTCTGGGACTCCTATAATGTGAATGTTTGTAAATTTAATGTTGTCTCAGAGGTATCTTGGTATATTTTCATTTGTTTTCAATCTTTTTTTTAATATCCTGTTCTACTGCAGTTATTTCCACTGTTCTGTCTTACATTTCACTTATCAATTCTTCTGTCTCTGTTATTCTGCTATCGACTCCTTCTAGTGTATTGTTTGTCTCTGTGCTTTAGTTCGTCTAGGTCTTTGGTAAACCTTTCTTGCCTCTTCTCCATTCTGTTTCTGAGATCCTGGACCATCTTCATTGTCATTATTCTGAAATATTTTTTATGGAAGGTTGCCTATCTCCACTTTATTTAGTTTTTTGGGGGACTTTATCTTGTCCCTTCATCTGGAACATAACCCTCTGCTTTTTTATTCTGATTAACTTCATTTGAGATGGTTTTCATTCTAGTCACTGCAGGATTGTGGTTCTTCTTGCTTCTTCTGTCCACCCTCTGGTGGATGAGGCTAAGAGCCGTGTGTAAACTTTCTAATGGGAGGAACTGGCAGTGTGAAAATTTTGGTCTTGCTTTTTTGGACATGGCCATGCTCAGTAAAACTTTAATCAATTTATCTGCTGATGGGTGGGATTGCACTTCCTCCCTGTTAGTTCTTTGGCCTGGGGTGACACAGTCTTGGGGTATAAGGCAGAATCAATGGTAAACTCCAAGAGGACTTATGCCAAGGGGCACCTTCCAGGACTGCTGCTGCCAGTGCCCCTATCCCAACAGTGAGCCATTCCTGACCCACACCTCCACAGGAGACCCTCCGGCGTTAGCAAGTAGGTCTGGTTCAGTCTCCTGTGGGGTCACTGCTTCTTTCCTTTGTTCTTTGTGGGCACAAGAATTTCTTTGTGCCATCCAAGAGTGGAATCTCTATCTCCCTCAGTCCTGTGAAAGTTCTGTAATCAAATACCACTGGCCTTTAACATCAGATTCCCTGGAGATTTCCAGTCCTTTAACAAGATCCCCTGGCTGTGAAGCCTGACATTGGGGTCAGAACCTTTACAACAGTGGGAGAGCTTCATTGATATTGTTGTTCTCCAGCTTGTGAGTCAGCTATTCAAGGGGTATGGAATTTGATTTTTTTCATGATTATACCTGTCCTACCATTTAAGTATGGCTTCCTTTTTGTCTTTGGCCATGGGGTAACTTTTTTGATAGGTTCCAACGTCCTTCTTTCGATGGTTGTTCAACAGCTAGTTGCAATTTTGGAGCTCTTGCAGAAGATAAGCACACTTCTTTCTATTCTGCCATCTTAAAATTCTGAGATTAAAATTACTTTCCAAATCTCTATTCAGACTTGAAAATGTTATGATAAGATAAGGTATACTTAGAAATTAATTTATTAAATCTATATAAAATGTCTGTCAAAGTAAAAACATATTACCTTAATGATTGAAAAGTTTTATACTTCTAACCTTATAAAATAAAAAAGTATTTTTATATATAATAAGATTATTTCTGGGTCTAATATATCTCCCAGAAAATATTTTTTTCTGGAAGTTATAAAGTGCAAAAATTGTATGCATGCTCTTATAAAAAAAACAGAAAATATTAAGGCTTTACTCAATTGATATCACATACATACATAAATTGGAAACATGACAACAACATGTTTCTTATTTATACACACAGTCACACAAACACACAATCCTCTACATATGCATGTGAAATAGTTCAGTTCAGTCACTCAGTCGTGTCCGACTCTTTGTGACCCCATGAATCACAGCATGCCAGGCCTCCCTGTCCATTACCAACTCCTGGAGTTCATTCAAACTCATGTCCATAGAGTCAGTGATGCCATCCAGCCATCTCATCCTCTGCCGTCCCCTTTCCCTCTTGCCCCCAATCCCTTCCAGCATCAGAGTCTTTTCCAATGAGTTGACTCTTCACATTAGGTGGCCAAAGTACTGGAGTTTCAGCTTTAGCATCATTCCTTCCAAAGAACACCCACGGCTGATCTCCTCTAGAATGGAATGGTTGAATCTCCTTGCAGTCCAAGGGACTCTCCAGAGTCTTCTCCAACACCTCAGTTCAAAAGCATCAATTCTTCGGCACTCAGCTTTCTTCACAATCCAACTTTCACATCCATACATGACCACTGGAAAAACCATAGCCTTGACCAGATGGACCTTTGTTGGCAAACTTATGTCTGTACTTTTCAATATGCTATCAAGGTTGGTTATAACTTTTCTTCCAAGGAATAAGCGTCTTTTAATTTCATGGCTGCAGTCACCATCTGCAGTGATTTTGGAGGCAAAAAAAATAAAGTCTGACACTGTTTCCACTGTTTCCCCATCTATTTCCCATGAAGTGATGCAACCAGATGCCATGATCTTCATTTTCTGAATGTTGAGCTTTAATCCAACTTTTTCACTCTCCTCTTTCACTTTCATCAAGAGGCTTTTTAGTTCCTCTTCACTGTCTGCCATAAGGGTGGTGTCATCTGCATATCTGAGATTATTGATATTTTCCCCAACAATCTTGATTCCAGCTTGTGATCCATATACAAACATATGGACTTTTTGAAAGCATCAAAAGAACTACTGTTCAGACAGGTCTTTCAGGCTATACTTGCACAGAGATATAACATTTGTCTTCAATAAATTAAGCTTCACCTGCAAATTCAACAGTTCATTTGATACTTGATAAATAAAGAAACATCTTTAAGCTTTTTACTGTAGTTAAACTAGACACTTTAATTAAATATCCATTATGTTAGGTCACTAAAATGATTGACATAGGTTCAGGAATACATAAGCCCACTTCATATGGCCAATGATCCATAAGAATAAGGAATACATACAGAAAGCTCCACAATTTCTAACATTAACTTCTAAGAGTTATCCTCTACATATTTTGAATATTTACTCTCTGATTACAAAGTTAGAAAATATTTTTGTTTCAGTTTTGTTTGATTTTTGCTGCTAAGAACAGAGATATAGTTCCTCTCTGTTTACATCATACATTGTAAATAAATTTGGTTAGTAGGGGTATGTGCCAAACCATGTATTACTTCAAAGCTTGATACATGATTCAGTTACATAAAATGACCAAACTGAGAGGCCAATCTCTTAAAATAATCACTAACTACATATTGATTCTAAATTGCAAACTGCATCAAATAAGCAAAGCAAAGAAAAGGAAGAGTTCCTGCTCAAAGAATTATCATTCACTAATCTGTGACTGTGAAGAAAGCTGAGCACCAAAGAACTGATGCTTTTGAACTGTGGTGTTGGAGAAGACTCCTGAGAGTCCTTTGGACTGCAAGGAGATCCAACTAGTCCATTCTGAAGGGGATCAGCCCTGGGTGTTCTTTGGAAGGAATGATGCTAAACCTGAAACTCCAGTACTTTGGCCACCTCATGTGAAGAGTTGACTCTGTGAAAAGACTCTGATGCTAGGAGGGATCGGGGGCAAGAGGAAAAGAGGACGACAGAGGATGAGATGGCTGGATGGCATCTGATGGATGATGGACGTGAGTTTGAGTAAACTCCGAGAGTTGGTGACGGAAAGGGAGGCCTGACATGCTGCGATTCATGGGGTCGAAAAGAGTCGGACACGAATAAGCAACTGAACTGAACTGAACTCAACTGAATCCAAATACAAATCACTACATGTAAATAATAGCAGAGATATAAAGCAAACTCCTCAGTTGAGACTTGTGGAGTAGGATGGAAATGTGCAAAGAGTTAGTATTTACTGAAAGAATATTCCCCCAAAATTATAAAGTGAGAAGACTATGAAACATAAAGGAAAATAAAATAGTTATGTTTAGAATTCTGTTTCCATTTTAGGGGCATTAGCACATGGCTTCCCTGAGCTTTCCTGAGTAGAATTCACTTCAGAATTAATCTTGCTTTTTAAGAGCCATAGTTTTCCTCTTAAGCATGCATTATATATAAATAAAATGATCATAAAACTTCATTAGGGAAAAGTACACTGGAAGATAAAATTAAAACTGTGCTTAGGATACAACATTTGAGAATAGAGAGGAAAATTATCTCACACAAATCAGAATAAAATACTATGTATTTATGCCAATGTTTACTTAGTCTTTGAGATATTTTGAAATGAAAGATTTGTCTCTAAAATGTTTTGATGATTTAATTTGATAATGGGCAATAATTTAATCTAAATAGTCAAAATATCTTTGGTGAAGCATCTTAAGCATGTGTTTATGAAAGACAGAGCCTTGGACTTCCCTTGTGGCCCAGTGGTTAGGAATCTACATGCCAAAGCAGAAGACACAGGTGCAATCGTTGGTTTGGAAAGATTCCATATGCCTTGGGGGATCTAAGCCCATGTGCCACAACAAGAGAACCCACCACAATGAGAAGCCAATACAGCACAACTAGAGAAAGCCTTCATGCAGGAATAAAGACTTAGCCCAAAATAAATAAACTAATTTTAAAATTTTATTTAAAAAATGACAGGGCCTTGAAAACATGTTTATTAATCCACTAAATTTTCATGAATACAAAATTTTCAGTATAAAAATTATATTATTTTATATGTTTGTCAAATACAAATACACATTTTTATATTGCTTTAGACTATTTCTACTATGTTTAATGTCATAAGTTCACTACCCTAAATTTTATCCCCTTCTTCACTGATGTTAAATGTTAAAAATATACTTAAAATTTTAATTAACACAAGGATATTTGTTGAAATAGATTTTGTTTCAAGTAATATATATATAATATCATAGTAAAAATTTATTTTTATCACTTTATACTTTTGAGATTTATTAATTTCAACCTGGTATTCATCCCATAAATTTTCAGCAATATAAATTCAAAATGTCCTGATAATTGGTTATTTCTGTAAATTTCCAAATAAATTCTACATAGAAGATATTTATTACATATTTTGCATGTATTTTTAAAACTGTCATATTCTGAAATAAACTCTGTAAGCTCTACTTATAACAGTAATTTTTGCTGAATTCTAAACTTGTTTTATTTTCTAATGACAACTCTCCTTTTATGAACAATACTTTTATGCAGACAGTACTAGATATACCTTGTACCAAACAAAGGCAACTTTCTAAAAATGGAATCAGGTATCCAGGTAGGCAGCTGGAACACAACAGACTACATTATTGTGAGAGGAAATTTTGACCATTGAAATATGGCTAGTTGCCCTGTGCTTATATTATTCTGACAAAATGCAGGACCTCAGTGCTTATGATGATAAGTGAAAAACATTTCAGCAGTCAAGCTTCAGAGAATTCATTTATCTACACATTTCAGAGATTAAATCAACTATGATGAGTTTTTTAAATTGTATTATAATAATGATCTCTTAAGGGCGTCCCTCATGGCTCAGTTGGTAAAGAATCTGCCTGCATTGCAGGAGATCCCTGTTCGATTCCTGGGTTGGGAAGATCCATTGGAGAAGGGATAGGCTACCCACTCCAGTATTCTTGGGCTTCCCTGGTGGCTCAGACAGTAAAGAATCCACCCACAATTCAGGAAACCTGGGTTCGATCCCTGGATTGAGAAGATCCCTTGGGAGAGATCCCTCGCCAGTATTCTGACCTGGAGAATTCCATTGACTGTATAGTCCATGGGGTCGCAAAGAGTTGTACACAACTGAACGACTTTCACAATTTAAATTCCACTGTTAAAAGTATTTCTAACCCCCAGCTGATGGCCCATAATCATAGTGCTTTGATGACCTGGTTACATGAAAATTTGGTGTATAAATATTAGAGAGTAAAGTAAATAGTTATTGCCAATCTGGCCACAAAATAGCCATTCACATAGATGAAAAACAAAACAAAATATTCCATATTATTTAATATGGAAACTGTGCAAAGAGAATACAAATGTAGCAGAGCCCAAACTTCAGTCTAATGTCAAAGTACAGTAAGAAAACAGTATGTTTACATGATTTTCTTTCAAAGAAAAGTGAAAAACAGTGAAAATAGTTGACTCTGACAGGAAGAATGGTGATCTAGGCAAAGATGTTTTATCCTTATTCAAATTCTTTAAAAAAATTACGTCTATGCATTGTGCTTAAATTTAAAAAGCTTTTGGAATTGACCTCATGTATTCCAAACTTCTTTTGATAACTCCAAATGAAAATAAAATCCCAATATTTTGTTTCAAGCAATTAATATAGGGGCTTCCCTGGTGGTTCATTGGTAAACTGCCTGCAATGCAGGAAACACAGCAGACACGGGATCATTCCCTTCAGGAAGATCCCTTGGAGGAGGGCACAGCAACCCACTCCAGTATTCTTGCCTGGAGAAAGAATCCCATTGACAGAGGAGCCTGGCGGGCTACAATCCATAGGGTCACAAAGACTCAGACACAACTGAAGCATGCATACACAATTAATATATTCCTTTAATGTCAAAAGGAATACAAGTCAATCCTTTTATCTTTTACTAATATTATATGACTGCAAAACTTGTACTGTATGACCACTTGAGACATTGTTTTCCTGCTTCTCAAGTGCGTTTTCTAGTTTTTTTTTTAATCTCAGTCATTTCAAAAATGAATGGCTAAGGGCTGAATATTACCACAGGAAGCTAGCAAATTCCTATTTATTACAACTAGTAACCAAACTAATCTCTTTTCACTACATTGATCAGATGAATCAAAACTTATCAAGATAATTTAATCCACATTGATAGATGAATCAAAACTTATCAAGATAATTTAATCCTTCTGTCATGCTCCCTATTGTTTTGAATGTGATAAATAACCAGTTAAGTATTGATTAAATTGCAGTTAAAGCTGTAGCAATTCAAGAGGATGGGCAAGTGGAGGGAAAAAAAATAGGAGTGGTGATGGAAGAAAGGAGCAATTTAAAAAAAAAACTGGTACTTGAATGTTTATAGTAGATTTATTTTTAATCACCAACAGTGGAAAACAACTGAATGGCCTTGAATAGGTGATTAAATAAATTATGTACGTTCATACCATGGGTATACCACAATAAAAAGGAACAATCTATTGTAATACACTGCAACTTGGACAAATCTCCAAAAAATTATGCTAAATGAAAAAAGTCAATCCCAAATGATTACATGTTGCATATTTCATTTACGACAAGGGTGCTGGAGGCATTAGGGTATAATTATTTAAAAGCAACATGAGGAATCATTGTGGTAATTGAACTGTTCTATATATTGACTGTGGTGATCACATCAACCTTCACACATAATAAAATTTCATAGAACTTAATACATATCTATGGACACACATACAGACAAATGTGTGTAAAACTGGTGAAAGCTGAATAAAATCAGCAAATTATATCAATGTCAAAATCCTGGTTGTGATATTGTACTATAGTTTTACAAGATGTTATCATTGGAGGAAATTAAGCGAAGGGTAGATAGGATGTCTCTGTATTATTTCTTTCAACTGCATGTGAATCTATAGCTCAAAACAAAACGTTTTTTGCAATCTATGGGAAAGGAAAGCAGAGTGTATTCAGGGTTTATTTTTTAAAAGATATACTATGCTATGTTAGCTTTCATTTCTAATCAAAGTGTGGACATATCAACAATTTAAATATTTCACTTTTATTTTAAACCAGGGTGGGATTGAACTATAGATAATAATTATAAAATGATATAAATTGAATGTAAAAATTATTAATCATCTGAAAAGTTCTCATCTCATATTATTTATTCAAATATTTGAATATTCTTCTAACTATTGGATGTAAATCAATGATCACTGTTCTTGTTGCTTTTGTTGTGGATGAGTGTTCAATAAAATTTAGTTAGGAACTAGCATTCATCATTCTTATCTCATTCTTATAGGGACCCTGTGTGCTGTGCTTAGTTGCTCAGTCATGTCTGACTCTTTGTGACCCCATGGACTGTAGCCTGCCAGGCTCTTCTGTCCACGAGGATTCTCCAGGCAAAAATACTGGAGTGGGTTGTCATGTACTCCTCCAGGGATCTTCTCAACCCAGGAATAGAACCCAGGTCTCCTGCATTGCAGGAGATTCTTTACTATCTGAGTCACCAGGGAAGCCCTATGAGACAGTAATTATTTTTGTCCATATTACATAGATGAGGAAACTGAGAGTCTGAAAGGCTGAGAAATTTGTTCAAAGTTATCAGATAATTAAATGTTAAATTTAAGATTCTAACCTTCATCTGTGTGACCCAACCCAGGTCACTTAACTACAGTCATCCCTCAGTATATGCAGGGGATTGATCCCAGGACCCAGGGGATACCAAAATCCCCAGGTGCTCAACTCCTTTATATAAAATGGCATAATATGTGCACATAACCTATGAACATCCTACTTTAAATTATCTCTAGATTATTATATTATTAAATTATTATATTACTTGATACAGTGTAAATGGGCTTCCTAGGTGGCACTAGTGATAAGGAACTCACTCCTGCCAATGCAGGAGATCTAAGAGATGTGGGTTTTATCCCTGGGTGAGAAAGATCCCCTAGAGAAGGTCATGACTACCCACTCCAGTATTCTTGTCTGGAGACTCCCATGGACAGGGGAACCTGGCTGGCTACAGTCCATGAAGTTGCACGGATATGACTTAGTGACTAAATGACAACAACATAAATCTATAGTGATAAGGGGCAAGGGGGAGACTTGTGAACATCTTGTCAGATGGTTATAAGTTCTGTTATCTACTTTATAAATAAGTCTGCGAGTATGAAGTGGGTTAATAACAGTAAATTTCATAGTGGGAAATATGTTAGTATCAGATTGGGAAAACGTGTACACCCATGGCGGATTCATGTTGATGTATGGCAAAACCAATATAATATCTTAAATAATTAGGCTAATTACAATATTGTATAAAAATTAAAAAATATTGTATAAAAATAAAAAAATATTGTATAAAAATAAGATAATGAAAATAATAAATTAAAAAAACATAGCTTTAAGAAAATCAGATAAAACCATAATGAATAATAATATCAGTTACCAAATTAAGCACAGGTGATTTGTCAAGCTGAACTGTTCTGAAAGCTAGACACCAATATTTTTTTTATTGCAAGAATTAAACAGCTAATAGAACCACAGAGAAATTCAATCTCCTGCCAGCTGAGTTTTGTTATGTTGTAGAATTAATCCTTGAGCTTTTAAAAAATTAATACACAATTAAAATATTGTTTATATTCACAAGTTTGAAAATGAGAAGTTACCTTCAAAGGCATGTAGATCAGTTCCAAACCATTTTAATTAAGTTTGGATTTTATTTATTTTGCTTATGACCAGAGTGATATACTCTGGTAATCTGCATATTACCAGAGTGCATAAAAGTTTCTTGGGACTCGATAAGATTAAAAAATGTTGTAATGATCTGAGCCAATAAATATACTTACTCCAGTAAAATGTTGTCCAACATACCATATAAAGCTACATTCACTTTAAAAATATTCCTGATTATATTATCCCAGTTGTTCTTTTCTGTTATTCTTTTCATTTTTCATCATAGAAAATTAAAATGATTTTGTTGATCTTTGTCCACGTTTCTGAAATGTGTTGTGATAAAGAAACAAAACATTATTTGAGATGCTTTAAAATAGTGTCATCCAATTAGAAATAAAGGTATCTCAACTGGGTTCTATCAGTATCAAAAAAAAAAGAAAAAAAAATAGTTTATGGATGAAATATAGAAGACCACATAGTTACATAGTTATTCTAAAATTGTATGCCACTATAATGAGAGCTATGTTTGCTATATATGTTTTAATTATACCTATGGGGAAGGAAGAACTTCATTTATTTAGAAAAGATAACTAAAAAAATGAGATTGAAATTATATAATGAAAACATCCTTCCATTTTTTTTAATATTTACACTGAACACAATTACAAAAGTAAATCCAAGTAGATAATAATGAAACTAATTTAAAATCTCACCAAATAACAGAAAAACTAAAAATTAGAGAAACAACAAAAACCAAAAAGTATGTAATACACACTTGACATTACCATCAAATACTTTCTACTATCTAAAAAAGTCCTTTAAACTTTAATCAGAGATCACTAAATGCACTATAATAACTTTGGGATATGGTTACATTTCATATACATAAGTCTAGTTTGCATTTTAAAGTTTTCTAAATTTTGAAATGCTTACAATACTTCCATTGATTGCTATAAAAATTTATTCACTCAAGTAACAAGTCCTAACTTTTTTTGAGAGGGTAACATCATTTTTTGGCAGCTGCCCTTGTGACCAAGCTATCTTCAGTCATTTAGATCTGCCACTCAATCAGCTTCAGTTGTTTGAATGACCCAAGAAATCAGTCATTTTTCAGTCTGTGCGTGCATGCTCAGTTGCTTCAATCGTGTCTGATTCTTTGCAACCCCATAGACTGTAGCCTATCATGTTTCTCTGTCCATGGGATTCTCCAGGCAAGAATACTGGAGTGAGTTGCCATTTACTTCTCCAGCAGATCTTCCTGATCCAGGGATCAAACAAACCCGTGTCTCCTGCGTCTCCTACATTGGCAGGCAGATTCTTTACCGCTGAGCCACCTGGGAAGCCCTTCAGTCTCTGATTTTCATTAAATAAACTTGGCTTTAAATATTAAACAAAACAGTTTTCATTGACTATTTGAATCCAGAGTATGTATATTAAGATTGTACAAAACATGAAGCCTAAATTTTACTAAAGCACAGATATTTTAACTCTCACAATAGATTATTTTTAGGATTGAGAATGAAAGTGTTGAAAAAATTCAAATATTTAAATTTAAAAAACCCTTTCTTTCAGAAGTATTACATACTTCATGCACCACAGAATCTTATATTCTGGAATGCTTCTTCTTTCCAACATCACATCACCTAAACATTTGGTGTCATTCACAGTGATTCATGGAAAAGTATATTATGTTTCCCCAAAGTGGTGGTTGTTTAAGATTTACTACAGTGAAAAAAAAAAGGAAATCTTATAATTACTTCAAATTTCAAAGGAACTTTAGCAAATGTTGAAAGATCCTTTTAAAATAATGATGATTCAGAGGTCAAAATATACGTGCAAATGCAATGAAATACAAAATTGTAACCTGATTTTCCAAGTTTATTTCATTGGGCCTCTTAAATGCTTATGTACTAATTACACTTAAAATTTGCCATATATTTTTAGTAGTAGATGTGGAGGCTAATCTGAACAGTTAAGTAATGGTGCTAAGTAAAGGAGAGAATGTTTTCTGAAAACCTAGCCTGTAATTTTCCATTAATCATGTCTTGTCAACCTCTTCTGAGAATGCTGAAAACAAACAGCCTCAAGTTCCCAGTTTAAAAATACACCTGACATTTTGATACATTCTAGCAGGAGGAATTGTATAAAATGTTCTTGGTTTCTCACAAAGTCAAATTCTTAATAAATCATGGTCCCATGGATTATGATAATTTAAATGTTACTCTGTCCAGGGAAATGGTGGGAAGCTGAATATAGGTAGGGTGATATCACTGGATAATAGAAACTGAGAGAAGCATGATAGAAAGGACGTTTATGCTTTGACTTCTTAAAGTACTGTCTGTGAGGAGGCTTGCTTGCCTTAGACAGAGCTTTTACATTATAGGAAGGAGAGTCTAGAGGCCCTGATGTGTGACAGCAGCCTATCCCCCAAACTTCAGAGCACATTGGGGCATACAGTGTAGTCATAAGCTTGGCTCAAAGAAAGCTAGCCTCTTGTCATAGCTCAGAAGGTGCAAGTTCTTAAATTGCCAGGACAGGCATGTTTGCTTTAGGGGCTAGCACCCGGGGCACAGAACAGAAGATCAAGCTAACTAGAATGGTGCCAGCCCTCCACAAGAAGCTGGCAACTGAGTTTTACCCCCAAGCTTTACAAAACTGGTCCTGCTGTGAATCCCTTGAGGGATCTAGACTGGGAGAGGGTCATGTAATGGTAGCAGATGGTTTATAAATTCCATACTTTCTGGTCCCTGAGTGATAGCTTACAGTAGACAGTGTCAGATTCGTGATCTCCAAAGAGGATTTAGCTTTGGAACCAGGGAAAGGCTTGATCACTCAAGAGCTTTTGTATAGCAGAGTTTTATTAACATATAAAAAGAGGCACAGAAAGCTTCCAACATAGACCTCAGAAGTGAGACAGAGAATGCCACACTTGTTAGTCTGAGCAAGGGAGCTGTATACTTTTTAAATTTGTTATTACAATAAATGAAAAGAATGTCTCAAGGTTGTAAAGATCTTACTAGACCCACTCCCACAATTTACATTTTAAGATGATAGGATTAGAACAATAGAAAGATCTTACCAGACCCACTCCCATAATATATATTTTAAGATAACAGGATTTATTAGGAGGTACTCAAGAAGGAGAAACATGTCCTCAAGCAGGATATATTGTTGTTATATCAGTTCAGTTCAATGGCTCAGTCGTGTCCAACTCTTTGGGACCCCATAAATTGCAGCATACCAGGCCTCCCTGCCCATCACCAACTCCCGGAGTTCACTCAAACTCACATCCACCAAGTTGGTGATGCCATCCAGCCATCTCATCCCTTTCTCCTCCTGCTCCCAATCCCTCCCAGCATCAGAGTCTTTTCTAATAAGTCAACTCTTCGCATGAGGTGGCCAAAGTACTGGAGTATCAGCTTTAGCATCATTCCTTCCAAAGAACACCCAGGACTGATCTCTTTTAGAATGGACTGGTTGGATCTCCTTGCAGTCCAAGGAACCCTCAGGAGTCTTCTCCAACACCACAGTTAAAAAGCATCAATTCTTCAGCATTCAGTTTTCTTCACAGTCCAACTCTCACATCTATACATGACTACTGGGAAAACCAGTGCTTTGACTACGCAGACCTTTGTCTGTAAAATAATGTCTCTGCTTTTGAATATGCTATCTAGGTTGGTCATAACTTTTCTTCCAAGGAGTAAGTGTCTTTTAATTTCATGGCTGCAATCACCATCTGCAGTGATTCTGGAGCCCCAAAAAATAAAGTCTGACACTGTTTCCACTGTTTCCCCATCTATTTCCCATGAAGTGATGCGACCAGATGCCATGATCTTCGTTTTCTGAATGTTGAGCTATCTGAGGTTATTGATATTTCTCCCAGCAATCTTGATTCCAGCTTGTGTTTCTTCCAGTCCAGCATTTCTCATGATGTACTCTGCATATAAGTTAATTAAGCAGGGTGACAATATACAGCCTTGATGTACTCCTTTTCCTATTTGGAACCAGGCTGTTGTTCCATGTCCAGTTCTAACTGTTGCTTCTTTACCTGCATATAGGTTTCTCCAGAGGCAGGTCAGATGGTCTGGTATTCCCATCTCTTTCAGAATTTTCCACAGTTTATTGTGATCCACACAGTAAGAAGCTTTGGCATCGTCAATAAAGCAGAAATAGATGTTTTTCTGGAACTCTCTTGCTTTTTCCATGATCCAGCTGATTTTGGCAATTTGATTTCTGGTCCCTCTGCCTTTTCTAAAACCAGCTTGAACATCTGGAAGTTCACGGTTCATGTATTGCTGAAGCCTGGCTTGGAGAATTTTGAGCATTACTTTACTAGCGTGTGAGATGAGGGCAATTGCATGGTAGTTTGAGCATTCTTTAGCATTGCCTTTCTTTGGAGTTGGAATGAAAACTGACCTTTTCCAGTCCTGTGGCCACTGTTGAGTTTTGCAAATTTCCTGGCATATTGAGTGCAGCACTTTCACAGCATCATCTTTCAGGATTTGAAATAGCTCAACTGGAATTCCATCACCTCCACTAGCTTTGTTTGTAGTGATGCTTTCTAAGGCCCACTTGACTTCACATTCCAAGATGTATGGCTCTAGATGAGTGATCACACCATCGTGATTATCTTGGTCATGAAGATCTTTTTTGTACAGTTCTTCTGTGTATTATCGCCACCACTTCTTTGTTTAATATAAATTTATTTATTTTAATTGGTGATTAATTACAATGTTGTATTGGTTTTGTCATACATCAACATGAATCTGTCACAGGTATACACGTGTTCCCCATCCTGAATGCCCCTCCCTCCTTCCTCCCCATTGTTCATCGCAGCACTGTTTATAATAGCCAGGACATGGAAGCAACCTAGATGTCCACCACTTCTTAATATCTTCTGCTTCTGTTAGAAACAGAAGATGTTTCTGCTTCTAGGACAGACATACCATTTCTGTCCTTTATCGAGGCCATCTTTGCATGAAATGTTCCCTTGGTATCTCTAATTTTCTTAACAAGATCTCTAGTCTTTCCTGTTTTGTTGTTTTCTTCTATTTCTTTGCATTGACCGCTGAGGAAGACTGTCTTATCTCTTCTTACTATTCTTTGGAACTCTGCATTCAGATGCTTATATCTTTCCTTTTCCCCTTTTCTTTTTGCTTCTCTTCTTTTCACAGCTATTTGTAAGCCCTCCCCAGACAGCCATTTTGCTTTCTTTGCATATATATTTTTGTGTTTATATAATCATGCATAAAGAGCTTAAGGGAAAATATATAACTGAGCAAGATTAGTTGCTTTGTTGCACAATCATCAACTCTGGGCTAAAAAAAAAAAAAGTTGCTCTTTTCTCCTCCTTGAGAACTCCAGACTCCTATCTCCTCCTTAAGGGCTCCAGACCCCTTTCTCCTCCTCAGGAACCCCAGACGTCTTATCAACCTGCTTAGGAATTGACTCTCTCATGAGCAGTGCTCTTGGAAGCTCACTGAAGAGCTGGAGATTGGCAAACTGGCTCTACCATTAATGTAATTTTTATAGGCCTCCACTGCTTTATCTGGGTACTGTGAAAATGAAATTACCTACTTCATTTCTTATTGTTGCTGTTAAGATAACATAAAGCAATAACAAATAGTAATCTTTAAAAAAATGGCAGTGATTATTTTTAGAGACTCCACACCTGGGTGCAATGTTGGGACAGATTTCTATTAAGATCTCTGTGAAAAGTCAAACCTCTGTTTTCTTCTAATCACAAGTATGGCTTGTTAGGAGCAACCAGTAATTGAGGGCACCTGCTGAAGTCATGAGGAAATGGCAATGGCACCCCACTCCAGTACTCTTGCCTGGAAAATCCCATGGATGGAGGAGCCTGGTAGGCTGCAATCCATGGGATCTCTAAGAGTCGGACATGACTGAGTGACTTCACTTTCAATTTTCACTTTCATGCATTGGAGAAGGACATGGCAACCCACTCCAGTGTTCTTGCCTGGAGAATCCCAGGGTCGGGGGAGCCTGGTGGGCTGCCGTCTATGTGGTCACACAGAGTTGGACACAACTGAAGTGGCTTAGCAGCAGCAGCAGCAGCAGCAGCTGAAGTCATGAGGGGAAATGGCAGTTTCTTTGGAATGTCAAAATTTGTCCCGAGTTTAAGATCACTGCAGCCTCTGTGCAGGCAGAGTACACCTAGAGTTTCCTCTCTCCTAGGCACACTGAGGTGGGTTTCTGGCAAACACTTGTCTTCTGGGTACCTATGTGGTTCTGTGGGTCGTCAAGCCTAATCTTCCAGAATTCCTCTCCCCAAAGGCTAAAAGTGAAGTATCAGCTGATTAGTACTGGAGTTATAGATCAAAGCCAAGCAGTATGGACTCACAGCAGAGAGTGATGGGAGGGAAGAGGACTCAGGTCTCTTGAGTTGCCTGGGTGGGATTGTTGACAAGACAGCCACAAGTCTCTTCTGTTCTAGACAGCTGCGACCTGCAACTGCAGGATCTTGTCTGTACTTGTGTTCATTCAGCTCCCTCCCTACATGGACCAAAAAAAAAAAAAAAAAAAACAGGTGAATGGTCTAGGTTCCAGTAAAGATAGTTTGCTGTGTGGATCCTAGCCATGCTGGTGCTCACCAACAAAGAAAACTCTGTTTCATTTATAAATAATTGACTGCCATGTTCATTACTGCAGAAGAAAAATAGTTGCACATTCCTTTGTTTTGCTTGGGAAGTGATCAGCTTTGGTTTGGTAATTGCCTGCCTGATCAAGAGCCATTTTCTTCATAGTTAGCTAAACATCAACTGAATGGGGCTCGTTTTAAATATCACCAAAAGTGAATACCCCCAGTTAGAACAGGAAACACATTTTCCAACATGAAGCCAGGACCACAGACAGATTTGAGAGTGTTTCAAAATTCCTCTTTAAGGACTGTGAAATGACCCCATTGGAAATTCTTGTTTCTGAGTTCTCTTCAAAAATGGCTGGAACCTGTTTCTTACATTGATTTTAGGGCTTAAAACTTGAAATAAAATGAGCAATTAACTCATAAACAAAAAATAAAATCCTTTTCACTTTCCTTGAGAGAAAGGGGAAATATTCACCAGAAAAAAAAAAAAAGTTTAGAACAATTTTCTTTAAACAATTATAACTTGCACAGGAAATCATCTAAAGCAACTACATTTATGAGTGGTTGACAGTGAGTTGGAAACATCAGCAACTCGAGAACACACTGCACTCTCATAATTTAGTGTCAGATTTTGATATATAAAGTGTAGCACTCCTTGGCCGCTGGTTTCCCAGGGAAGACCTCAGTTTACCTGGCTCACCGGTTTCAATCCGGAGGCCTCTGGTTCTTCCAGTGAACCAGTGAAGTTGCTCAGTCGTGTCTGACTCTTTGCAACCCCATGGACTGTAGCCTACCAGGCTCCTCCATCCGTGGAATTTTCCAGGCAAGAGTACTGGAGTGGGTTGCCATTTCCTTCTGCAGGGGATCTTCCTGACCCAGAGATCGAACCCAGGTTCCCACATTGCAGGCAGACGCTTTACCGTCTGAGCTATCAGAGAAGCCCCCAGATAACACAAAAAAGACCTCACAGTAGGATAGCCAAATGTGGGCTTGCTGGGGTTTCCCTCAGTCCTCTAAAAGTTAAGCTTTCCTGCTCCCAGCAGTGGAAAAGAATGCTCTCTAGTGTTCATTCAATTAAACCGCACTGATTTTAAATCTGTCTTCTCAGGGAAACAACCCACTAGAGGATAAAATAAGCATTAATTTTCTAGTCCCCATAGATTGCTTGGCATTAGTAAAGTCTTCCAGCTTAGATTATTAGCCCTTTTCAATTCTCTATGAGCTACTCTCAAGAAATAAATCAAGTGAGAATCAGACATTCTAGTCTGCTTCAGGAAAATATACCGACCAACTCATTTGTGAGATTCCCTAGAGATTACTCTGTGTGTGTGTGTGTGTGTGTGTGTGTGTGTATGTGTGTGTGTGTGTATATGTATATGTATATATATATATATATGTATATATATGTATGTATGCTGCTTAGTCATTTCAGTCCTGTGTGACTCTGTGCGACCCAATGTAGCCCGCCAGGCTCCTCTGTCTGTGGGATTCTCTAGGCATGCTAGGGTGTGTTGCATGCTCTCCTCCAGGGGATCTTTCCAACCTAGGGATTCTTTACCACTGAGCCACCAGGGAAGCTCTAGTGTATGATAGTGTATATATCTCGAACATAGGAAAGACCTGACTCTTTCCTTTGGAAAGAGCAGGGTTTTGTGATGAGGGGCCATGGCCCCTGAGAGTTTCTGAGCTATCTAAGGGATATATCATTGGCTGCCTGTTTGTGCTGCCTGTATGAAATTGCTGAGACTGAATGGGTCCCTAGGTGGACCACCTGGAAACAGAGTAGACTGCTGGATCCCACAGGCAGAGCTACTGAGCTGCTGTTGGTTGGGATTTGAAAAGGGTTTTCCAGCTGCTAGGGAGTGGGACCAGGTTACTCAACTTGTATGGTCAATCTACTTCTGGTTAGGAGGCATGTTCCCAAGAAGCATTTGCCTGCAGCTCAGATCAAAGCACAACTAAGCAAGCTTCCTAGAGAAGCTGAGGAAGGAGGCCAGGAGCCTGAAACCTTGCTGCCCTAAGTGCTGAAATCACGGATTGTCCTTGTGCTTTTCTGGCTTGCCTTGAGTCAAGGCAGGTCTTCTGCATGGAAGAAGGTGCAGGACCAATCCAATTCAGGAAGTACCAAATGCAGTAGCTTGGGGGCCAGAACATAGGGTTCTCATTACTCTGGCTCTGAGCCACTCTCCTCTGGACTCTGGAGACAGTTGGTACTGGCATCTGTGGAGTGAATGAGTCCAGCCTTAGACTTGACTTTTAGACCAGGGTCCTGCCTGGCATATTGATGCAGTGGCCAACCATTTCTTGTCGCCCAGGTAAAAATTTCTGCCTTACCGGTCATGCTGTGGGTTTTCTTTGGGGACCTTAGGTGAAAGGATTCATCTTGGTATCTGCCTTTCCTATTGACTATCACTTGGCAAATCCATAAAGTTAAGGAAGTCCAGCTGAAGTCATAATTGTTGGTTTCATCTTCTTCAACTGGGGGCTATGTAACAGGAATCCTGAAACCTCTACTTCTCAGGAGACATGAAGTGGAATGTTAATCTTTTAAAATGAGTAAAGGTTAGACTTGTCTTGTCTTTTGAAGGTATGCAGTGACACAGAAATGACCCAATAATAGTCCTTCTCCTGGGCAAGGTTGCTGTGGGAAGGCTCCTGGGGACCCAGGAAATTTCATGTAGGGCAGATTTAAAGAGCAAAAAGAAGAGGCTTGCATGCCTTGATGGAAGACAAGGACTGACCTGTGATGAGGTCAGATCTGAGAGAAGCATACTGAGTTGAGTGGTAAATGTCTAGCACTAAGAGGTGGCAAGAGGGCTCTGAGCTGTGATAGTTTCTCCCCAGGCTCTTCTCCAAGGAGCTCCAAATCATTAAGCCAGAAGAATTTTTCTGAGTTCATCTTGATTTCAGTCCCTAACACTACGGAGTAGGCCTGACACCTCAAAATGTGTGGCATTGACCATCCTTAGAGGAGGGAAGGAGAAGCAGGGTGTGCCAAAAGATACTTTTTTTTTTTTAACTCATTCCTGCTTTTTCTCATCAGAGCTTTAGTTAAGACACTCTTGTGAAACTACACACATAAACACATGCCACATACCTGCCTTCAAGCTAAAAACACATGATTACAGAAGGCATCTGAGTGAAAAAGATGTCAAGAGGTTGCTGTAAGGTGGTACAGTTGCTTCTGTACAGTACTCTCCTAGTGATACAGGCCTTCTTGGGTTATTGATAGGAGGAGAATATAAGGGACAGAGACAGATAGGGAGAGAGAAAAAGAGGACTAAACAGAAGAAGGAGAGAGAAAAGGAGGAAGAGAAAAGGAGCAATAAAGGCACAAATTAATTCACAGAGACTGAGAGACAGAAACACACAGGGAGAAAAATCCAACTGGTACAAAAAAGAGACACAGAGAGAGACATAAAGATACACATGGAAACTGGGAGGGTGGCAGGAGTAGAGACCCACTGAGTCTTCTATCAGATGCCTCCATAACAGCTTGACTTAGTCTGGCTTATTGTTTCAAGAAAACTTGATAAAATGCACTGAGATCTCTTTCAAACCAAGATCCTCAACTCGAGGCATCTCTGGTGCCTTGGGGAGCTCAAACATTCTGTGGTGGCTCCAGTTTATCAAGACATCATTTAGAGGAAAAATAAACAATGAATCCATGTTTAAACTCATTGTCACCAAAAAAGAACATTCAAAACTGACTTTTAATTTTTTTCAATGGCAAAATAAAATTATGGGGAATGGAGGGTGGAACATCTATTTGCTTTTATTTTTTAAGAAATCAATCGTGAGGAAAATACTTCATACTACTCTCTAAATGTGTCCTTAAGCATTCTTACTTGAAAATTCAAATACAAAAAAGAAACAAAAGCACATACATACAAACAAATGCTTTTTTTGAAAAATTTCTTCCAGCCATAAAAACTTATTAAAACTTTGAGACATTCTAGCTAGTCCTTGGAGAAGGCAATGGCAACCCACTCCAGTACTCTTGCCTGGAAAATCCCATGGACGGAGGAGCCTGGAAGGCTGCAGTCCATGGGGTCGCTGAGGGTCAGGCACGACTGAGTGACTTCACTTTCACTTTTCACTTTCATGCATTGGAGAAGGAAATGGCAACCCACTCCAGTGTTCTTGCCTGGAGAATCCCAGGGACAGGGGAGCCTGGTGGGCTGCCATCTATGGGGTTGCACAGAGTCAGACATGACTGAAGTGATTTAGCAGCAGCAGCAGCTAGTCCTTAGACAAGGGAAAATAGAAGAGGATGTATGTGTGTGTCAGTGAAAATGACCATAGTTTTAAGCTTGCCAAAATGGAAAGCAATGACTAAGTTTCTGTTTAAGCTAGAGTTCTCAGAATTCATTTCCTTGTAATAAAATAAATCAGAACAGGACCATAATCTGAGAATAGAAATCAGTTGTGCATCGAACCTGTGCTGGATGCTTGGGGCTGGTGCACTGAGACGACCCAGAGGGATGGTACGGGGAGGGAGGAGTGAGAGGGGTTCAGGATGGGGAACACGTGTATACCTGTGGTGGATTCATGTTGATGTAGCAAAACCAATACAATATTGTAAAGTAATTAGCCTCCAATTAAAATAAATAAATTTATCTTAAAAAAAAAAAGAAATCAGTTGTGAAGTGATAACAAGTGTTTTGGCATTTATTAAAATGCTAGCATACCAACCTCCTAATCCAATTGTTTTCCAAAGAGTTACTGGTCCTTGCCTTGAAAAAGTTCAACAATCACTTTCCATGAGAAACCTGCACACACACGATTTAAACGACTCTGGATTCACCATCACAAAACACAAAAATAAATGTTTCACAACTTTCTATCTACTTTTTTTTTTTTTTTGGTGCTGTCAGGTGAGTCAAGTTTTAAGCTGGAGGTATAAATTCCAAAGCTTAAGAAGTGGCAATTATTTAACTGGCTGTGGCTTCCCTCATAGCTCAGTCAGTAAAGAATCTGCCTGCAATGCAGGAGACCAGGGTTCGATTCCTGGGTTGGGAAGATCCCCTGGAGAAGGAAATGGCAATCCACTCCAGTATTCTTGCCTGGAAAATCCCATAGACAGAGGAGAC